>NC_138501.1:31091769-31691769 GCF_964252035.2 Podarcis erhardii | reverse complement strand
GGAGGCCCCATTAGCTAAAGTGGTGCTTCAGGTTAAGAACAGTTTCAGGTTAAGTACGGACCTCCGGAACAAATTAAGTACAGTGGTGCCTCGCAAGACGAAATTAATCCGTTCCATGAGGCTCTTCGTATAGCGGTTTTTTCGTCTTGCGAAGCAAGCCCATTGACAGTTTAGCGGATTAGCGCTATTAGCGGTTTAGCGGCTTTTAGTGGATCAGCTGATAAGCGGCTTATCAGTGGATCAGCTGATAAGCGGCTTAGGGCTTAGGAAAAGGGGGGGAAAACCCCGCAGGAACTCGCAAGACATTTTCGTCTTGCGAAGCAAGCCCATAGGGAAATTCGTTTTGCGAAGCACCTCTAAAACGGAAAACCCTTTCGTCTAGCGGGTTTTCCGTCTTGCGAGGCATTCGTCTTGCGGGGCACCACTGTACTTAACTTGAGGTACCACTGTACTTTTTATAACATGCCAAATAATCAGGCTGTTATTTTATGTGAACTCATAATGTCTCTTGATGGTCTCAGGGAAGTGGGTGGTTAAGCATATATGAAAGTATGGGTCTGTTTGGGAGAATAGATTTTGTACCCTGGAAGATTCACTGATTGATCTCTAAGGTTTCGTGCTGTATTTGATTTATGGTTCTCCTCCTATTATTCTAGTATATAGACATACTACTTATTGAGCTTTTGCTTGGTCAGCTGAATTACAGAGGCCCAGGCAGCCAATAGATGTTTTTTCTTCAGGCTCTGAGAAAGAAACAGTGTTTGCCAGGAATCTGTTGAGAAATTTGAGCTGTAGTTCAAATTCAAAAGATGCTAAACAAAATTTAGAAGGTGACATACCATATTTATGTTTTTGGTGCTACCTGAAAGTGAAAAGTAAAGCAATATGTATGTTTGTATGCGTTTTTCTCACCTTTGATAGGAGGGAATTCTGGAAGAGTATAGTGAGAAGAATTTCTATGGATCTGAAGAAGAGCAGAAAGAGAAAAATCAGGAAGCGAACAAGCCCTATTCTATGGACCCAGACCACCGATTGCTTATACGAAATACAAAGCCTTTACTACAAAGCCGGAATGCTGCCGTAAGATTAACTTTCTTCATAAATGTCTTCGGAGTTTTTTAAAGCCAGGCTGTGTTTTTTAATTTAACCATTGAAAATAGTCTGTACTGAATACAATTGATATCCAAACATAACCACTGTGTAACCTGCAGGCCTACCTTGCCATGTATTCTGGTTTAGTATATTTTAAAGCTGCGGGGGGGGGGGTGTTAGACCTTGAAGCTAGCTTTTTTTCCTACACTTGTTTTTTCATCTGCTAAGAAAGCTGCTTATAATTCAGAGAAAATAATGTAATACCTGATGTCTTTGAATATGTTCTTTTGCTTCAAGAAACGTAAGAAATTAAAAATTTCTGTATGCAAATATGTTTATCCTATGTGAAAGAAAAGTGTAATTACCAGATGAAAGGAGGTGACTTGTCGTCATTTTTTCAGGTGGTGATGGCAATTGCACAACTTTATTGGCATGTAGCACCCAAATCTGAAGCTGGGATTGTTGCTAAATCATTAGTACGTTTACTTCGTAGTAACAGGTAAATCAAGCATACTTTTCTGCTGATTTTCCCAACAGTGGTTGGTAAAAAGTTAGGAAAGGGTAAACTGGTTTTCATTTGTATAACAGTAATTTAGGTATTCATTATTTATACATGGATTTGATCAATATTTACAAAATCTGAAACATGTTAATAGTATTTAATAAGCTCAATTTTATAAAGCTCACTGGAAAAGAAGTATAGTGTACATTCATAAGGTATAAATTTGGTTCAAAATCAAGATCTGGCACAAACATACAATGGAAGTAGGTTTTAAAGATTAAGCTTCAGGATTTATGCATTCCCTTTCCTGCCACCACTCTCTCATGTTAGTTCCCTACATACACCTATCCTGGCTTTTTAAAATGAAATGAAACCAGGTATGCATCTGTAAATTTACTTTGACTATATGGGTTTAATCAAGGTTCTCAAAGGAGTGTACCAGATTTCATTTCCATCAATGTTGGCAGTGTTTGCAATAACTCTGAACCCATTTAGTACTTTAAACAAAGAACTTGGATATTCCATTATATAACATATCTTCAAAATCATTTTGAAGAGCATTCTAAGAATTTAAATAACCTTTACTTTTGAATCTAGCTCTTTAAAAATGTTTTTAATAGAGCAGTGCTTGAGAGTTATGCATATTAATTATCTAACGTTGACTTTTAGGGAAGTACAGTACATTGTTCTCCAGAATATAGCAACGATGTCAATCCAACACAAGGTTTGACGTTTTGAATACATAACTTCAAAATTGCTACATTTTAACCTCAGTATAATTACTAAATATTGTTAATTTGTGTTTTCCCTCCCCAGGGCATGTTTGTGCCTTACTTGAAGAGTTTCTACGTTAGGTCAACTGATCCAACTATGATCAAGACATTAAAGGTATGGTTTTATATTTTATATTTATATTAAATACACTAATTATTCTTAATAGGATGAATATATTTGTTCCTCAGCATTGACCTTAAGATAACACTTTTGTAATGCTAAAACAAAAAGAGCAAAATTCCAACTCATCTCTTTAGGAAATTTTATCTTGAGCAATATTATGAGGAATATACTGTATATACTCGAGTATAAGCTGACCCGAATATAAGCCGAGGCACCTAATTTTACCACAAAAAGCTGGGAAAACTTATTGACTCAAGTATAAGCCAGCTCACCACACCACAAACCTGGTGGTGGCTGCAGCAGCGGAGGAATCGGGCTGCTCGCTCCTCCTCCGACAACGGCAAAGTTGGCGGCGGAGGAAGGAGCAGCCCAAAAGGACCCTCACTCGAGTATAAGCTGAGGGGGGCTTTTTCAGCATTAAAAATGTGCTGAAAAAGTCGGCTTATACTCAAGTATATACGGTACTCTGTGTTGTGAACAATTTAAATTGTAGATAGCATACTCTTGCACATGTTTAACTAGCAGGAAAACTTGTGTTGAACAGGGCTTGCTTTCTAGTAAGTATAAAATCACTTGCTGAGTCTTTAAAAGGAAGACATTTTTTTTAAATGCAGAACCTTAGTGCAATCTGTAGTAAGCAATAAGTAAAAGATTGCATTTAATTAATCTCTACTAATGTCAAAGAGGACAGAAACGTAAGTTGTTACATGTAATTTGTTTAAATAATCTACTGCAGGCTTCCTCAACTTCGGCCCTCCAGATGTTTTGAGACTACAATTCCCAACATCCCTGACCACTTGTCCTGCTAGCTAGGAATCATGGGAGTCGTAGGCCAAAAACATCTGGAGGTCCGAGGTTGAGGAAGCCTGATCTACTGTATAGGAAGCAAAGAATGATGTAGCAGGGGAAAAGAGAACAACTTTCTTCCGTAATTAGTTATTAGAAAGATTGGGATTACATAAATTTGTGTATATTATATATACGAAAGCAAATATATATATATATATACACACACACATATATATATATATATACACACACACACACACACACACACCAATAGAAATGCAGATGTGAAATTGTGAATTGAGTACAGAATATAATAACTAACATGTTTTGAGTCTAAAGTCTCTCAACTTCAGAGTGACCTTGACTCTTCAGTTCCAAGTCAGGTATCCAGTGCCACAACTGATGATGCATTGTGGAATAGGTTTCAGCTTATGCAGCCAGATGAGGCTATTCACCCAACCATGGACCCTATTGATTCCTGTCCCTTTTGGCTTATTGGATCTGACAAAGGGTGTTTGTCTGTTTGGGTCCAGAATGTAATTAGCACTTCATAACGTGAAGGGGTGGCCCCTGTTGCCTTGAGAGAGCCACTCGTAAAGAAGTTGATGTGGAACCAGTTGCAAAGATCTTCCTAGGGAAGGCAGTGGAAAAGGTCACCTATCTAGACCTTTTTGAATCTGGTTTGAATTGGTCTTTGCTGAGAGTGGGACAAGGGGCATATGACCCTGCTTCTGCTTCTTTACCTTTCATTACCATTCATTATGGTGTCCTCCTGGACTGGCTCCAAGCAATGGAAATTGGGGGTACAGTGGTACCTCGGGTTAAGAACTTAATTCGTTCCAGAGGTCTGTTCTTAACCTGAAACGGTTCTTAACCTGAGGCGTGCTTTCGCTAATGGGGCCTTCTGCCACTGCACCGCTGGCGTGCTATTTCCGTTCTTACCTTGGGGCAAAGTTCTTAACCTGGAGCAACCACTTCCTGGTTAGTGGAGTTTGTAACCCAAAGCGTCTGTAACCAACTGTGTTACAGTAGTTCTGGTTCATGGCTGAGTTCACAGAGTAGCATTGTCAGCCCTCTGGCAATTACGCTATGGGATGCCTTAGGGCACCATTTTATCTCCAATGTTATTTAATAGCTACATGAAGCTTTTGGGAGTGGTCACGGGGAGATTTGGGGCAAGATGTCATTTATAGGCTGATGATAAAGGTAAAGGGACCCCTGACCATTAGGTCCAGTCGTGACCGACTCTGGGGTTGTGGCGCTCATCTCGCTTTATTGGCCGAGGGAGCCGGCGTACAGCTTCTGGGTCATGTGGCCAGCATGACTAAGCTGCTTCTGGCTAACCAGAGCAGCGCATGGAAACGCCGTTTACCTTCCCGCCAGAGCGGTTCCTATTTATCTACTTGCACTTTGACGTGTTTTCGAACTGCTGACGGTACTTAGCTCTATTTCTCCCTAACATCTGAATTGGGAGAGGCAGTGCAGACCATGAACTAGCACCTGGATGCAGTGGTGAGATGGATGAGGGAACATACCTGAATCTTGCCAAGATGGAGGCACTATGGGTCAGTGATTCCAGTGTCTGAGGAAAAGTCCCAACGCCGCAGCAGCTGGAGAGTGGGGCAGAGACTTACTCAGGTGTAGGGCAGGTGAGTGTGGCTTGCCCACAACAGCCTTTCAGGCCATATGGGGAAGTATGGCAGGCCTAATTAGGCCAATAGGCAAGAGGTTTCCAACTCCTGAAGCGTTATATAATACAGGCATAGTGTTTATTTTTCTAGCTCCTTTTTCCAACTTCAGAAAAGGCCTCTCTTCTACACCTGGATAGAAGCTTCAGAACATTGCCTTAGGCATGGGGCATGTTAGGAGTTCTTACAATCCATATGGATCATATGAGCTAATACAAAGCTTTCAGATCAATTCCTTTAATCCTGACAACAGTTCTCTTATTAAAAATTCATGGTGATTTATTTTCCAGCCTTCAACTTGCTGAGGACTTTTCGTTTTGTAATTCAGAACTGTTCACAATGTAGAAAACATTCCTTATTCTTCCAAATTTTCCTAATCAGATTCTTTTCTCTTTTAGCTTGAAATCTTAACTAACTTAGCAAATGAGGCCAACATTTCAACTCTTCTCAGAGAATTTCAGGTTTGTGCATCATTCTTATTCTATGAAACATCACTTGAAGTGTATGCTTAAGCTGATTCCAGATTTTTCCATTAGAAAAACAGCTTCCTTTCTTTTATTTTAAAGGTTTTGAAACTTTATCTAGTGATGCCTGCCCAACTGTGCAGTGGTTTTCCAGTTGTGTAATGGGACTTCTTGCTTTTCTCACACCTATAGCCCCCATGTGCACCCCAGATCTGTTATGGAGGGTTGTCCAACCCTCTGATGCATACTTTGAAAGTGCATGGGAGGTTACAGGGGCTGGGGCGGGTAGTAAGGGGAAGTCCTTACTTCCCCCTGTGATCGTGAATATCACCCTTAGAACAAAAAATATGGTTTGTATTTTGTTGTAAATCAGCTTGATTCTGCTACAAGTTGCAGATGGGCAAAAGCTCCCTAGATACTAGTATTCTAGAAAGGAGTTGTCTTATGTTCTGATTGTATTTTTAGATTGACTCACATTGCTCTTGACCCAAGATAGATTGTTTCAGAACATACTGGTATATAATATTTATATTTGGAACATCTGTGGTGTTCGAAAGAACCCATTTTTCGCATCTTCACATGCAGCAATTGTTTCACTATCGCCTTTTGTTTGTTTGTTTGTTCTTAGTTGGATTCAGCAAGTTAAATGAATTGAAATATTTCTGAGAACTATTCATGAACCATGCTGTTCTTGCACTCAAAATCACTGGCTTTGAGTTGCTACCCACTACTAATATAACATGGTGGCTGAATGCTTTCTGGCATTGGGTAACTAAAGATAGCCTGTTGCCCCATTTCTATATCACTCACATTCACTAATTAAAAAAACTGAAGGTAGCTTCCAAAGGGAAGGATAGGTTTGTTAAAGATTTTAACTGATGAGACCAATGTGTTGAAGACTGAAATTCCTATTTTCTTCAGACCTATGTGAAAAGCCAAGATAAACAGTTTGCTGCAGCTACAATTCAGGCAATAGGCAGATGTGCAACCAACATCTCGGAAGTGACTGACACATGTCTTAACGGCCTAGTGTGTTTGCTGTCTAACAGGGATGGTAAGTTAATTGTTCTATTTTGTATTTTGAGTGACTGGCAGCTTGTATTTTCTGGTAGTATTCCCAGATAGAACCAGATAAAAACATTATAGTGTTTGTCTTAAATGACATGTTCTGAATAAACAGCGGCGTTGTTTATAGTTCCTGTTTGTAGTTCTTTAAAATTATTTCCTTTTTAAATTATTAGCATGGGTTGCTGTCAGTATATAGTTGATAATGATATTTGAAATATTTTAAAGTACTATAATTAAAATTTGTAGAATGTTGTCTTCATCCAGAGCTTTGTGATGTTTTTTCCCCAGTTGCATTAAAGTGGCTGTACTGCAGAGGGTGCTACAAGCAGGGAAATGTGGGGTTTTTATGTTTGTAAGTGGCTAAATAAGATAGCATATCAAACAGTTTAGGACTGCCGCCAACAAAGTTGTCCATGCTTCATCGTTTATTTTCTTCTATATTAATATACAAAAGAGGGGAAATTCAAACAGGCATAAAAGCTAAGCCAGTGATGTGTAATTATTTCTCAATAAACAACATTAAATCTTATAGAAGGAAAAACATAAGGAAATCAGGTCTGCTTATAATGTCATGAGGTGCCAAAATAAATCCCTGGTACCCATTTTTTGCCTTCGCCACATACTTTGCATGTGGAATGTCATCAGTATATTCACCTGGATTGATAGGTGCTTGGCTTTACTTGCAAGTCAATCCACATATTTATTTGTATGCATATAGTTAAACATTTGAATCTAGCATATAGTTCAGGCAAAACTAAAAATTCCATTGTGAGTTTATATCAGGTGTCACTTTCCCCTTGACATGCAGTTTCCGGAGGGGCAGATGTGAAAAGGGAGAAAAGAAAGAAGTGTTTAACCGTGCCCCTACCAGCTGCTTCCCTCCTGCAACTCTATTACAACTATTGGTCTGGAACCAAAGTTGTAGGAAAGCATCTTGGATGGGAGTTGCCATGGAAAAGCAAAGGGCAGGACAAGGATTAAGCATCTCCCCCCATTCTTTCAGGAAAACCATTGCCTCCTGATGATGCATTGCAAAGGAGCAGTGTTGGCTAAGTTCCAACATAGGTTGTAACAGTTCTTCACCTTCCATACCAGAATTTTAACAAATGATTTGTTTCTCTTCCTGACCAGTAGTATTCAGGTTTAAGCAATTATTACCTGCTTAATTTACTTCATGGAATGCTGTGGCCAATGGAGTGGGTACATCTCTTGTCAGCTGACACAGGTAGGAGCAAAGCTTTTATCTGTGAGAAGTAGGCCCGGCTTCCTCAGTTTTTTTCCTACCTGACGCGGCAGAACGTTCCTCCTCAGCTCTACTGACTAGCTAAGTTTATTGGTTATTAGTTTTCTGATTTTTTTCCTTCGTCTTATTTTTCTACTAGTTCTTCCCTTCTATTCCTTGGGATTTCATTTCCCCTTTCCTTTTTTTTTTTTTTAAGGCACTTACAACCCTTTTCTTTGTTCCTTCCTTTAAGGCATTTTATTCTTGTTGTTTGTTTTCGTGCCCTTACTTGGTTGTCTCTGTTTCACTGTTGCAGTGCATGGCAGCTGCCCAGCTGCCCACTTTGTCTGTTGCCACCTCCTTTCGATTTCAACGCACCGCTGCAGCGTTCCTTTTTTTTCTAACCTTTTCTTTCTGACGTTATTTTTTCCCCGCCACAAAATTTCTGGGATCGCATTGATTTCCTTTGTTATTTGTGTAGGTGTGCAGCTGCCTTTTATTAATCGTGTGTGTGTGTGTGTGTGTGTTCCATGGTCCTACTACTGCGCTCCGGGTCTCTGGTACAGCAGAGGGAGAGGGGTATTTACACCATTCGCAGTATTGCTTCCTGGTCCATTTCGTTTGGTGATGCAATGCTTGCCTGTTACCAATACAACCTCCAGAGTTAACCTCCTCCAGTTCGCTTAAGTGACATGGAGAAAGTATGTGTGGAGCTTGACTGAGTCACACTGCCCTCCCCCATAGTCTGCAGTAGCGGCATCGGAGGTCTGAGGCTGGCTAATTCCTCCCGGTTCACCTTAAAAGTGACGGCAGAGTGGTCCACGATTCAGCATAACGAACAACGAACCCTCCACTATGGAACCCTCTCAAGGTGTGACTGAACCACCTCCAAAGAAAACCAAGCAAAAACTTAAACACCTCTTACCTTCCAAGGTTGGGGGACACAACAAGCCTGGCCCCCCCAGTTCATAGAAAACGCCCTTCCCTTATGCCTATTCCTCAATCTCAGGACTCCACTACAGTTCAGTCCCCCTTACCTAAAAGCAATGTTGGCCATGTGAATGCTAATCATTTGCTACCACCTACTGGTGAAAGACATCTTAACATCAGCTTATCTGACTCTTAATCAGAATTTTTAGGATTTTCCAAGGATAATGGTCAAGGGGTGCAAAACCCTCAATCTACCAATCCAGCACCATTAATTGAGCAGTTGAAAGAAGCACTTATTGCTTCACTATGATCTGATCTCCAATTACAAATTCCCACCAAGCGACCAGCCTTACCAAAGACAGATTCCTTTCCCCAGCAAGTGGGAACTAATGTAGGGGAATCCTCTCCTAACCCCTTTACACTAGTGGGCAGTGATGGAAATGATGGTTATGTCTCTCCAACCTCCCCTACTTCCTTATGAAATCTGAAATGGATGATGAAAGGAGTGGTGCATCAGTGCAGGATGAGCCTCTCTCTGTATGTTTGTACTCCCATTCTAAAACATAAAATTATGCAAGCTTTTGGATTATCATCCTTGACTCCAAAGCCAGATAGCGATATATCCCTACTAATTGATAGTCGCACCTCTTCTAATTCCATTTTGGTGCTGTCAGTGTTAAAGGCCATTGTGAAGTCAGAACTGGATTCTTCTATGCATTCTAAGTAAAATGCCACCTTAGCAGATAAATTAAATACCTTAGACCCAAAATTTATGGCCTATATTAAAACTTTGGTAGACAGGCCAATTTTGAATCTTTTCTCACGCCATTTGGTTCCCTGTGAAGGAGATGCCCAACTTCATGATATCATGGATAGGAGGCTTGAGTTTGCTCTATGTAAAATCCATGATGCAGCAGTCCTGTCTATGAGGGCCTCCTGCACAGCAACATCTTGTGCCCAAGCCTGTATTGTGTGGCTTGAGGATCTGCTATAAAATCCCACCCCCCCAAGATTCTGCCCGACAATGCCAAACTTTCTCTAAACTCTTGAAAGCTCAGGCCTTTATGGCAGTTGCCACTATGGACTCTATGCAATTTGCAGCTACAGCCATGTCATCCCAAGTAACAGCTAGAGACACTCTTTGGTTAAAAAATTGGAATGCTGATACAGCATCTAAAGTGAATCTTTCCACTGTTCCCTTCTTGGGCAGTCAGCTTTTTGGAGGCGGGGCACTAAAAGATGTCCTGATAGAATCGAGGGATAAGAGGAAAATTCTTATTAGTCAAAGGCAGGATAGAAGGCCAAGAAGACGCTTTCCCCCTTTCACAACTCTGATTATCATGGATGCGAGCCTCCAGCATTGGAGAGCCCACTGCTGGAACCAATTCATCCAAGGTCTCTGGCTGGATCTAGAAAAATCTCACTCCATCAACTGGCTAGAACTGCGGGTGGCCAGACTACCAATCATTCACTTTGCTTGGCGGTTCTGTCCACACCACGTCCTGATACGGACCGACAATTCCATGGCGAAATCCCATATCACCCATCAAGGTGGCACTCGATCTGTCACTCTTCAGACGGAAGCCGCTTGTCTCTTTAACTGGGATGAATGCCATCTGCTCTCCCTATGAGCGGAACATATTGCCGGAGATGACAACTATCAGGCGGATTGGTTGAGCCGCAAACATCTGGACCCTGGAGAGTGGATGCTAGCCAGACAAATATTCCATCAAGTTCTCTGGGGTCTGTTCCAAGTGGATCTATTTGCGAGCAAAGCCAGCCCTCAACTGGCACGTTATTATTCAAGGTTCCAGGACCCTCAAGCAGAAGCATGGGATGCCCTAATCGCTCCATAGCCGCAAGGCCAGCTCTAAGCCTTTCCCCCTCAATCAATTCTTCCTTGAGTTCTTCACAAAATCAGATGGGAAAAGGCTCGAGTGGTGCTTCTAACCTCCTTCTGGCCCCAAAGACCATGGTTGTTGGAGCTTCAAACTCTGTCAGTGGCTCCGCCCTTCCATCTTCCAGTATCACCCACCCTATTGCAGCAGGGACCATTTCTCCATCCGGACCCTCAATGTAAACTTTGAGAGCTGTGCGGACGTCCAAGGAATACCAAACCTTTTCCTTCGGATATTTTGGGCTAGGGCAAAAGGTGGGAAGAACCAACTCCTATTGGACATGAAATCTGGAAAGCACCTTCAGAAGGAATGAAGGAAAAGGTGTGGTATTCCTTGGACGTCCGCACAGCTCTCAAAGTTTACATTCACGGAACGAAACCCTTCCAGAAGACAAATTCCTTATTTGTATCCTTTCATCCTTCTACCTAAGGGGCCAATGTCACTAGTACAACCTTAGTGAGGTGGATTAGGGCCTGTATTTTCCTGGCGTACGATTCCCTCAATTTGCCCTGGGCAACGCAGGTATTAGCTCATTCAACCAGGTCTGCTACCACCTGATCTGCTGCTTTCTTGGCCATTGCTTCCTTGCTGGATATTTGTAAAGTGGCCATTTGGTCATCTTTTAATACTTTTTCCAAACATTACACATTGAACCAATCATCCTCAGCTGATGTAGCCTTTGGTCATACTGTCCTCCACCAAGTTCTGTAGTTGGTGCATCTGCAGAGCTGGGACCCGCCCATATTTTTCTCCGCTGTGGCATGTCCCACTCAATTGGCTACGGCATTCCAGGAAGTAAATAAAACAATTGGTCTTGCCTGAAGTGGAGATTTAAGACTGGAATGCCATAGACCATGGACCCCGCCCTAGGCTGCTCTGTGATGCGCTTCTCTATGTTTAGTCTTTCAATTCTGTGCCTCCCCCCCCCCTTCATTTCTCTAGTAGTTTCTTCCTGAGCAGGGAAGGGGGAAGTAGGCAGATAGGATTGGTTTTTGTTTCAGTGGCTCTGTCAGTGCCTGGCTGCTTGGCAAATCTGAAAAACTGAGGAAGCCAGGCCTACTTACAGATGTTTGCTCCTGTCTGTGTCAGCTGACAAGAGATGTACCCACTCCATTGTCTACAGCGTTCCAGTCTTAAATTTTCACTTCAGGTAAGACCAATTGTTCTTTCTCTTTCTCAGGAAAATAAAAAAGATAGTGCCTAAAGGGTTATAGTCTGCAAACAAATAATATAGGATAAATTTTATTCCTGGCATATGATACCTTCAGTAGCTTTAAAGTGTGTTCTAAAGGAAGACAGAAAGAAATTTCAATGTTCTATTAGTAATGTCTGATGGAATGAGCTCATTTGGGTATTTGATGACTGCAGTTCATGCAGTAAAACCTTTCCAGAAATGGAGCTGATGGGAGTTGGATTTCAGCAACATCTGGAGGGTCAGTGGTTCCCCATACCTGAAGTAAAGAATACAAATGATAGACTTTGAGAACATTGGACATTATTAACTAATGCTTGCTAGAAAGCAGTGTAAAAGCTTAGATGATTAGTAGTTAGGACATCATGCATAAGCAATGGATTCATGGATACAAGAATATGCCACAGCAAGACTTCTGCAAGGCAAGACATTCCCTCCCAATATTCCTGTCCCCTCCCTCTCTGGTTCAGCTATAAGGAGGAGTTCAGAAGCTCTTGCTTCTGGTTTAGATTAACTGCAGCTGTGGAGTCCAACCTGACAGACTGTGCTTAATCTTAAATATGATTTGGTTGAAATATGGCTTGCCTGTGATTAGTAACTTAAAACCATAGGTTATGAAGCTGGCTTTTGTAAACAACAACAGTTAACATTAATTTTACTTTAGTGTTCAGGCAGTTTGTTAAACTGTTAATGGAAATCGTAAGCAGAAGCTTCCAAACATAGCTGTGTCAGTGTGTGCAAACCCACGGTTCACTGTGGCTTGTTCTCATCACACTTAAATGTGGTTTAGTGGAAGGAAGATTGAATAAAATGTCTTGCTTTTCCTATTAGGCTGCAGCAAGAACATAGTACATTTGGTCAGGTTTGCCCTTTTCTTTTCAGTGTAATTCCTGGCTAAGAATTGGCATTAATGTGATTGATTTACTAGTTTTTATAAACGTATGTTAGTTCAATCAAGCTTTGAATATTCCTTGTTCAATAAAGTACTTTGTTGCATAACATCCCTGTAAATCTTTGAACTACCACCTTTATTTAGCTCTATTATTTTAAACATCCTGAGCATCATCAGTATACTCTAAATGGCATGTGTGCTTTATTTTTTAGAACCAGGGAAAAGGATATTACACAATTAGATGCTAAATTGATGAAAACAATTTTCAGAACATTGCTTACCTAAATCAATATGACTTGGTTTCGAAACATATTTGCAGTTTTTCAGGCAATTACAAAGCTAAGATTATGGCTATTGCTTTGTATGTTTCTCAAGATCTGTTTTATCAGAGCTTCACATATAGCAAAGATGCAAATACTAAGAGTAGTAAAACACACATAGCTCTAGAAAATAAGATTTTAAAGATTTTGAATACCAAGCCTCTTCTCTTTATGGTTTTATTTTACTTGACAGACATCTGTTAAAATTTGGAAAGTGATCTGCATCTGACACACACAAAATTATTGTATTGATTTTACAAAGTATATTTTCAAAACATCTAAATACTTTAATGATTTAATTGTGTTAAAACGATATTGATTTTATGTGAATATTTTCCTCTTTAAAAATTATTATTGTCTTTGTCTTTACCAGAAATAGTAGTTGCTGAAAGTGTTGTTGTAATTAAGAAACTGCTGCAGACACAGCCAGCACACCATGGCGAAATAATAAAGCGCATGGCCAAGCTCTTGGACAGTATTACCGTGAGTATTTATTCCATTCTGCCTCTTAGTTACCCAAAGTAACTAGGGAATCAAGAATTGACAGAGAAATATTGGGATGTAGTGTGTGGGTGCAAAGTGTGTCTTGACTATATTCGTGGATATGTTTGTGGAGTAAAGCCTTAAATCACCATTTTTAATACAAGTAAAGAATTTTAAAAGTGTGTGTGTGTGTGTGTAAATTTAAGCCAGTTTCTTATGCCATAATAGCATCACCATAGTTCAGATCTGTTGGGTTAAGTCATAGTAGCCACATTCTGGGTGATAGTTGTAGGGTTAGAATCTGCTGGGTGTAAACTAAGGTTACCAGGTTTTTTTCAATGAATCCAGGGACACTTTTCAACTTGTGACACTTTTCAAGTTGATTTTGTATGGGGACTGATTTGTAAATCCGGGGACTGTCCCCAGGAAACGGGGACGTCTGGTAACCTTAGTATAAACTACACTATTGTGTGGAAGAATCACATTAAATTTAATCCAGGAAATCTTCCAGTTTTATCAAACCAAAGCAAGATTACCAGGTAGGATGATTCAGTTGTTTAAGACTTGAACATTAAAAACAGACTCTGTTTATAGTAGGAAAAATGTATACCTGAGGGTATTAAGTTAATTCCAGTTTTTTACCTGAGATCCTGTGGGGCGCTACCATCTCTCAGCTAAAACATGAAGTATATTGGATGTTTTATGTGATAAACTTTAGACTTGAAAAATCAAAATTATATTGTGTGTTATCCAGAGGTGTGTATCATAAATAAGATGAGCTTTTGAAGCACCACAGCTTTCAAATGGAACTGCTTACAGAATGATTTATAAAATCTTTCTAGATGTCTGTCTTGTAACTGCTCTAAAAAACCAAGGCCTCGTTGTTTTTGTTTGTTTTTGCAGACAAGTTAATGGGTTCAAATGGTAGCAAAAGCTGCTTTCTGACATAAAGATTTGAAAAGTGCACTTAACCACTTGCTCATGCTATGTGGAATAAAATATCAGGCAATGCAATTTACAATCCTGTTCGGCCTTTGAGGATAATGCAATGCAGAGCTATATAATGAATCCATTATTTCCTGTGTTCTTATAAGTTCAAGGTTCCCACTTATACAACACTGGAAAAGACAACGAAGGCCTTGACATATCTTCTTATCTGCTTGTGAACTTCTTAATGAGGGTTGACTAACATTTGGCCACACAAGTATCACTGAACTTACAGCTCCTGAATTTCTGACCATTGGCCATGCTGGCTGGAGCTAATTGGAGTCTTGAGTCCAACAACATCTGCTGGGCCACAGGTTAATCACCTTTATATAAAATGTGATGACAGAAGGATTCCAAGATTATATGCAAACATTTACATGTTAAAGGGATTGGGCACAATGAAATCTGGAAATGTTACATGATACCGACATTATCAAAATAGTCAGATATGTTTATCAGTTCTGTATATATCTTCTATTATAATGACCTACATGGCCATAGATTTGACAGATAGCCTTTGTTGTGCAAAATTCTTAGGGAGTGTAACTTCAGATAATTTAATAAGTCTATAGTCAGCCCCATTAAATTCAGTGGGACTTACTCCCAGGTAAGTGTGGATAGGATTGTAGCCTCAGTCCAGATCCATCCCTTAATGTTTACATAGTGACTGTGTAGCCTAGGCCAAATGAAAAAACTCTTTCATAAAGCTGCATTTTCTTGCTACATTAGGAGGATCCCTTCCAATCGGGATTCAGGCCTCACCATGGGACTGAAACTGCCTTGGTCGCGCTGGTTGATGATCTCTGGCGGGCTAGGGACAAAGGTGAGAGCTGTTTCCTAGTTCTGCTGGATCTCTCAGTGGCCTTTGACACCATCGACCATAACATCCTTCTGGACCGTCTAGAAAGGCTGGGAGCTGGGGGTACTGTTATACGGTGGTTCCGCTCCTTTCTCCTGGGCCGTGTCCAGAAAGTGGTGGTGGGGGATGAGTGTTCAGACCCCTGGGCTCTCACTTGTGGGGTGCCTCAGGGTTCCGTCCTCTCCCCCATGCTTTTTAATACCTATATGAAGCCGCTGGGAGAGATCATCAGGGGGTTTGGGCTGGGTGTTCATCAGTATGCCGATGACACCCAGCTCTACCTCTCCTTTAAAACAGAACCAGTGAAGGCGGTGAAGGTCCTGTGTGAGTGCCTGGATGCTGTTGGAGGATGGATGGCGGCTAACAGATTGAGGTTGAATCCTGACAAGACAGAAGTACTGTTTTTGGGGAACAGGGGGCGGGCGGGTGTGGAGGATTCCCTGGTCCTGAATGGGGTAACTGTGCCCCTGAAGGACCAGGTGTGCAGCCTGGGAGTCATTTTGGACTCACAGCTGTCCATGGAGGCACAGGTTAATTCTGTGTCCAGGGCAGCTGTCTACCAGCTCCACCTGGTACGCAGGCTGAGACCCTACCTGCCCGCAGACTGTCTCCCCAGAGTGGTGCATGCTCTAGTTATCTCCCGCTTGGACTACTACAACACGCTCTACGTGGGGCTACCTTTGAAGGTGACCCGGAAACTGCAATTAATCCAGAATGCGGCAGCTAGACTGGTGACTGGGAGTGGCCGCTGGGACCACATAACACCGGTTCTGAGAGATCTGCATTGGCTCCCAGTACGTTTCCGAGCACAATTCAAAGTGTTGGTGCTGACCTTTAAAGCCCTAAACGGCCTCGGTCCTGTATACCTGAAGGAGCGTCTCCACCCCCATCGTTCAGCCCGGACACTGGGATCCAGTGCCAAGGGCCTTCTGGCGGTTCCCTCATTGCGAGAAGTAAGGTTACAGGGAACCAGGCAGAGGGCCTTCTCGGTAGTGGCGCCTGCCCTGTGGAACGCCCTTCCAGCAGATGTCAAGGCAATAAACAACTATTTTACTTTTAAAAGACAACTGAAGGCAGCCCTCTTTAGGGAAGTTTTTAATGTCTGATACTGTATTGTTTTTAATATTCAGTTGGAAGCTGCCCAGAGTGGCTGGGGAAACCCAGCCAGATGGGCGGGGTATAAATAATAAATTATTATTATTATTATTATTATTATTATTATTATTATTATTATTATTATTATTATATAAATATATTTGTATAAATGAATATATGAAGCTTTATGTTCTTAATGATTTCTGCACAGTCTCATATACAATTAAAGCCAGTGAAGAACATATCTCTGAAACCTTCTGCAGCCCTAACTAAGGAGTGTGTGCACTTGTGAGAACAGATGGATATTTGGTCATATCTGTCAGGGTTCTTATTATGTTCCTTCCCTTGACTAGAGACTTCTGTCTTTAGTATAAACTGTGGCCATGTGTAACATCTGGTACTACTGTAACATTTAAACACAAGTGGATAATAGAGATTTCTTTAGATAATTTATCATAACTGAAAACTGAAGTTACCCATATATTCTTATTTAGAAGTATCTGTCAGTTCTGCAGGCAGCTTGAACTTCTCCTATACTTGAAAATTTAATGTACCACTCAATTACTATTCTTTAGTCCAATTTAAAATAATAGTTTGGGAGTAAGGTCTTAATGCAGCGTAACCTTTGGAACGTTAGAAATAACCCCTTTCCCACTGTATACTAATGACATCAGTCTTAACCACATTTCATTCAGCAAATGTACTCAAGCATTTAAAACTTTTCTTGCATAATAGATGTTCAGTGCATCTTTTCACTTTGTCACTGGAGGTTTCAAAATTAAAATGCTGTTGTCATAGAATTGTACTTTATATTCTGAATTAGACTAATAATTCAGTTTTTCCATAATGCTTTGTTGGGATCTAGTTTAAGTAGAATGCATTAGGGTCTTTAGTTATGGACATTTTCATCTGTGCAGCTGTATGAAGTATAGAATGAAATACCATAGGGTATCTGTCTGTATTGTAATGGGATGTCATGCGTATAGTAACCAAGCACATTATGTGAAGTAAAGAGGTGGTTCCTTTCTAGAACAAGAAGCTCAGGTTATTACTGGTCAAGTAGGGAACTCCATGACAAAAGACACTTTGAGAGCACAAAGTAAGTCAAGATTAGTGAACCTGTGGAAATAATCAATTGGTATCTGGTTTTCTGAATCGTCTTGGGACATCCTTAGAGAAATGAAACAAAGGCTGGTGCTTATTAGGCTTTATTGGACAGGATAATTATGCCAGTAACTGTTCAAGTAGTTCATCCCTTACCTTCAAGAGGATGTTCTTTGTCAGATTTTGCTAGGGGAGCTGCTGACTTTTTCTAGAGCATGTTAGACTCATTAGCCCTCCTTCCTAGCTGGGAGGGTGAAAGGTAGTCCTAATGAGATGTATAGCTCAGAATGTTTTCTAGTGACAATATCTCTAAAGAAGTCTTGCTTGTTGCCATTCATACAATTTTAAAAATTATTCTTTCTTTATATACTGCTGCATTTAAAAAAATCTATCACAGCAGTTTACAGCAATATAAAAATAAAAAAATCATACACTAACGTAATAAAAAGTTAAAAGCAAGTTGAAAATAAAAATAAATTAAAAACAAACATTAATAGTCCATTGTGGGGGATGTACTCTTAATTGCCTGCATAGACATGGAGGACCCAAAAAAGTTTTCAGCAGGTGTTGACACCGAAGGCGCCTTCTGAATCTCTTTTTGCAGGGTGTTTCACAGGACTGGGCCAGTGAAACTTAAAGGCCCAATTTCTAATCTTTGTTGTTATTGTGTAGTTGTTTTGTCGTGTCTGACTCTTCATGACCCCATGGACCATAGCACGCCAGGCACTCCCTTCTTCCACTGCCTCCCGCAGTTTGGTCAAACTCATGCTGGTAGCTTCGAGAACACTATCCAACCATCTCGCCCTCTGTCGTCCCCTTCTCCTTGTGCCCTCCATCTTTTCCAACATCAGGGTCTTTTCCATGGAGTCTTCTCTTCTCATGAGATGGCCAAAGTATTGGAGCCTCAGCTTCAGGATATGTCCTTCCAGTGAGCACTCAGGGCTGATTTCCTTAAGAATGGATAGGTTTGATCTTCTTGCAGTCCATGGGACTCTCAAGTGTCTCCTCCAGCACCATAATTCAAAAGCATCAATTCTTCGGCGATCAGCCTTCTTTATGGTCCAGCTCTCACTTCCATACATCACTACTGGGAAAACCATAGGTTTAACTATACGGATCTTTGTTGGCAAGGTGATGTCTCTGCTTTTTAAGATGCTGTCTAAGTTTGCCATCGCCTTTCTCCCAAGAAGCAGGTGTCTTTTAATTTCGTGACTGCTGTCACCATCTGCAGTGATCATGGAGCCCAAGAAAGTAAAATCTCTCACTGCCTCTATTTCTTCCCCTTCTATTTGCCAGGAGGTGATGGGCCCAGTGGCCATGATCTTAGTTTTTTTGATGTTGAGCTTCAGACCATATTTTGCGCTCTCCACTTTCACCCTCATTAAAAGGTTCTTGAATTCCTCCTCACTTTCTGTCATCAAGGTTGTGTCATCTGCATATTTGAGATTGTTGATATTTCTTCCGGCACTCTTAATTCCGGCTTGGGATTCATCCAGCCCAGCCTTTTGCATGATGAATTCTGCATATAAGTTAAATAAGCAGGGAGACAATATACAGCCATGTTGTACTCCTTTCCCAATTTTGAACCAATCAGTTGTTCCATATTCAGTTCTAACTGTAGCTTCTTGTCCCACATAGAGATTTCTCAGGAGACAAATGAGGTGATCAGGCACTCCCATTTCTTTAAGAACTTGCCATAGTTTGCTGTGGTCGACACAGTCAAAAGGCTTTTGCGTAGTCAATAAAGCAGAAGTAGATGTCTTTCTGGAACTCTCTAGCTTTCTCCATAATCCAGCACATGTTTGCAATTTGGTCTCTGGTTCTTCTGCCCCTTCGAAATCCAGCTTGCACTTCTGGGAGTTCTCGTTCCACATACTGCTTAAGCCTGCCTTGTAGAATTTTAAGCATAACCTTGCTAGCGTGTGAAATGAGTGCAATTGTGTGGTAGTTGGAGCATTCTTTGGCACTGCCCTTCTTTGGGATTGGGATGTAGACTGATCTTCTCCAGTCCTCTGGCCACTGCTGAGTTTTCCAAACTTGCTGGCAGTGTATGGCCCTTGTGGTCTCTTCCAACTCTATGATTCTGTGATTCTAGTACCTTAACAGCATCATCTTTTAAAATTTTAAATAGTTCAGCTGGAATATCATCACTTCCACACTTCCACTGGCCTTGTTATTTGCAGTGCTTTCTAAGGCCTATTTGACTTCACTCTCCAGGATGTCTGGCTCAAGGTCAGCAACCACACTACCTGGGGTGTACGAGACATCCATATCTTTCTGGTATAATTCCTCTGTGTATTCTTGCCACCTCTTCTTGATGTCTTCTGCTTCTGTTAGGTCCTTACCACTTTTGTCCTTTATTATGGTAATCTTTGTATGAAATGTTCCTTTCATATCTCCAATTTTCTTGAACAGATCTCTGGTTTTCCCCTTTCTATTGTTTTCCTCTATTTCTTTGCATTGCTCATTTAAGAAGGCCGCCTTGTCTCTCCTTGCTATTTTTTGGAAATCTGCATTCCGTTTCCTGTATCTTTCACTATCTCCCTCGCATTTTGCTTGCCTTCTCTCCCCCGCTATTTGTAAGGCCTCGTTGGACAGCCACTTTGCTTTCTTGCATTTCCTTTTCATTGGGATGGTTTTAGTTGCTGCCTCCTGTATAATGTTACGAGCCTCCATCCATAGTTCTTCAGGCACTCTATCCACCAAATCTAAATCCTTAAACCTGTTCCTCACTTCCACTGTGTATTCGTAAGGGATTTGATTTAGATTGTATCTTACTGGCCCAGTGGTTTTTCCTACTTTCTTCAGTTTAAGCTTGAATTTTGCTATAAGAAGCTGATGATCTACATATACAATATTCTGCTTCCTGTTGTTCAGTTCAGCGAATGCAATATGACATGCACTGTCCTGGAGAAAACAACAGGTCCTGCTATAGTGCCAGAGAATATATAGGATGCCTTCTTTTAAAAAAACCAAAAACTGTTTATGGTGCTCTTTGAGTAGTTAATGGACTTTAAATGGCCTTTCCCTTTCATAGCTATATACAGCATAAAACAGATCCCAGTGGTTTCTCTGGTAATGGTATTCCTCACTCTTCTGGAGCCTCAAGTTGAGGCTGACCTTGAAGACTGTTTAAAGGTTGTGGTTGATGCAAAATGCCCCAGTACAGAAGCAAACTGGCTTGTATCTTGGCAAAAACGGACCAGAGGTTGTGGGTTGCAGGATATATAGCATTCAGGGCTATTTTCCTGGAGCCTTAGACAATAATTCACAGCTGTGTTTTTCATTATAGCCTCCTAGATCAGACTCAGTTATAACCCAAACATGCATTTGGTTACCCATTTCTTAATTATTTGCTTTAAATTTGAATAGTAGTAGTGCTATTGTTGTAACCTAGCTTGGGTCCCAGTTTCACCAGTTGAAGATTATCATCCTAGATGACTTAGGTCCCACAAACTTTAGAGAGCACATTCTGTATGACACTTAAGGTCACTTGAGAATATACATCTGTTCATCATGTTCATGGGGCAAGAGAATTCATAAATCATGAAAACCTTTCCACTAGAAGTAAACAGACAAGTAGTGAAATGGGCATTTATGTTTAGTCTGGTGACCAAGAGTTAAGCAAACCTTTTTTCTTCTTCTTTTTTTCTTTTTTAAAAATACTGAGGTTCTTTACTTGAGAATAACTCAGGATATTAATGTAAGTTAAAATAGATCCAATGAACTAAAATAGTGGGTGAGCTACTGGACCTTTATGTGTTTTGAGTCATGCACAGGAATATATTAACTGTCCTACAACAACCAAGATTCAAAGATTCATGTAAATCAATATCTCCAAATAGTGTTGCCCTTGGGGCAAGGGAAAGATGAGATGTGGAAGACTGGGAAGGAGACCTTTTTTACTTAGTTATTTCTTGATATATAGGTAATTTAAATTCAAGGGACCAATCCAGTTAGATCCTACTACACTGCAGCTCTTGAGCATTGGAATACTTCATTTTAAACTTACATGTGTTTTAAAATGCAGGTTACTATTTCACAGATGATTGCATGGATGTAAGATGTCAATAAAAGAATATTTGTGTGCATATTACATCTAGTTTTGTATCTCTCTATATCATGGTTAAGCCAGTCATATTTGTGTTATCAGTATATTCTAACATTTGTATACTAACTTTCTCTTGCTTGCATCCACACTTTCTCTGATAGATGACAAATAATTTAGTAGTAGTTACCTTATCAATCAAATAAATGGTTAGGTAGATTAGGAATGTAGCAGATAGCATTTTCTTTTGGTTAACTTGAACATGCCCTCTCTGTTTTGAATTTGAGAAAAAGTGAGCTTGGCAGAACCATAATAAAATATGCTAACATGCTTGAAATACATGCTGCTTGGAACATAATTTTGAGGATGAATTGACATCTATCCATCTCACAAAAATTCGCAGGCCAGTTTTGTAAACAAGATCATAAAAGGTACTAGCTTTGCTTCACCCTTAAAAAATACTAGCCAGCTAAGAGCTTGCAGAGGAGGGATGCAGTAGCCTGTTGCTTTTCTTTGCTGCATACACAAGACAGACAGAGCGCTCCATCCCTCTCCTGTCAGCCTGCTCACTCACCTTCATGTGATCTCTTTTGGACTGTGGTAACCAGACTAGTGCTTAAATATATGATGCCCATAGATCTTGTATTTGTGGTGATTCAGAACACGCACACAGATATGTAAAATGTACATGATGAAGCCTTAATCATTTACTAAGAAGAATTAAAGTGAGTATCCCAAAGGCATGGCAAAGTAGCGTAAAAAAGCAGTTGCAGTTTCTAAAATATTACATCAATGGCATGACAACTTTGCCTCATAGTACGAACCATCCTAGTTAGCTTGTCCAGTAATAGCAATTTAATCACCATCTTGTGATCCTAGTTGGAAGGAAACCTGTAGCCCTCCAGGTATTGTTATGGATGATGGGAATTATAGTCCAAGCATTGGCCACTCTAGAAGGGGCTGAAGCTGAACATTTCTGGATGGCAACAATGTTCAACTGGTCAAACTAAAGTAATGCTGTCCTCCTGTTGAGGAGTAATATGAACATGATAAATGAAGCATCATTGTTTATTACAGTAATACCTCTCGTTATGTACCATCCTTCTTGCAAACGCTTCGGGTAATGAGCTTCGCTAACCCAGAAGTAGGTGCTCCTGGAAGCAAGTGGAAGTCGTGTGCTAGAGGCAGGCATGCAGTGGGAGGCCCCATTAGCGAAAGCGTGCCTCATGTTAAGAACAGTTTCAGGATAAGAACGGACGTCTGGAATGAATTAAGTTCCTAACCGGAGGTACCACTGTACAGTGGTACCCCGGGTTACATATGCTTCAGGTTACAGACTCCGCTAACCCAGAAATAGTACCTCGGGTTAAGAACTTTGCTTCAGGATAAGAACAGAAATTGTGCTGTGGCGGCGCGGCGGCAGCAGGAGGCCCCATTAGCTAAAGTGGTGATTCAGGTTAAGAACAGTTTCAGGTTAAGAACGGACCTCCGGAACGAATTAAGTACTTAACCCGAGGTACCACTGTACTGTTCTACTCTTTAGCTCTTTTGTTACCATTGGCAGCTGAGTTGGCAACAGAGCCAAGGTTTGATAAAGGAGTAATATGATTGGCATAGGACTATTTAGGAAGCTTGTGAAGAGCAGGTGTTGGAACATATCAAACACAAAAAAGTTACATTGTAAAACGAGCATGTTAACATTTCCCAGTATTTAGAATCTTGTTAGTAGCATGAATATATATATTTTTATGCTGGGTGCCCAGTTACAATATGTTTAGCATATGGGTTTGGATACCAGAGTACAAAGTATTCACATGTCAGTTATGAACTGTATGTGTAAATTATTTTTCTCGTGGTACACATAGGTATGCATAACTCTTTTTTTGTGGTTTTCTATGTAACCAGCAAACAAATCTAAATGCATGTGCCATTCATAATTGTCATATTATTGGAGGTTACCAGACTCACCCATTGAGTCTTTCATCCAGCAGTTTCTGATGAACTAGGGCAGGAACTAGACAAGAATCTACTGAGAAGCCTCATGGTAGAGTGGCAGTGGTTTCCAATTCCCAGTTGTTTAACAATGGCAACAGCAAAAAGACTTCTGCTCCCAATAACAAAATTATACTGTTAAAAACCTTGATCTCAAGTCATTCTTTTGTAAATCTGTACTTGTACATGCAGCCCCCCCCAAAAAAAACCTACAGTAGGTAAAAATGGCTGTTCCCTCTGAACCACCATGTTGTGCCTGGCTTTCTGCCCCTCACCTTCCTTTGCCATCGTTTTGCACCCAATCCAGTTCGTGGCTGTCAGGAGTCTGGTAAAATAACCAAGTATTCTGCAAGCCTGAAGGCTTACCCACTCCTGGGCTAGGATCTCTCTTGTGAAGTGAAGGCTTCTTAAAACCGAGTATTTGTTATTAAGGTCTTGTTTCTGTTCCTTATACTAGGTCTAAGTATGCATTTGATACTAATTTACCATTAGTTTGACTGTGATGGTTTTAATTCAAGTATCTTAATTTTCCAACGTGCATACCATTGAGGAAATGTATTTCACAAATGCATAAATTATTGTGTGTTTACTCATTTTTTATTTTAAGGTTCCCGTGGCTAGGGCCAGCATTCTGTGGCTTACTGGAGAATACTGTGAACGAGTTCCAAAAATAGCCCCTGATGTTTTAAGAAAACTGGCCAAGAGCTTCACTGATGAAGATGACCTTGTGAAGCTGCAAATTTTAAATCTTGGAGCAAAATTATATTTAACCAACTCAAAGCAGGTAAGAATGAGAGAAAACTAAAACACAAGTCTGTTTAGACATATTTACTAACATTAACTAAAGAGGCGTCAAGCTTTAGAGTTACAGTATTCATATCCTTTTAATAACCTTCTCCCTTTCCTTGGTTCAGAAATTCATCAGCATACCCAAGGTTAGTCATATAATAAAATTATTGAAGAGGAAAAGATGAATCCTAAAACATGTCTAAAAGGCCAAAGATATTTCCAAAAGAATTAGAACCTAGGAAACCTGTGTACATATAGTGTACAACCTGTTTGAGAGTGAAAAGATGCACCTTAATCCAAAGAAATACAGTTTCATACAACTTGGACATTATTCAGAACCCATAGATATTGGATTTATTCCAATATTGACTGAGCAGAAGACCACGTCCTCCTCTCCACAGCAGTCTCTTGTATGGGCTCTGGTGCAGGCAACTGCAGGGGGAGTGACAAATTGCCCAAGATCAGGTGCAACTTTGGATTCTATCCTTCAGTACAAACTAATCAAACAGAACTCCAAAACATTTTAAAATTACATGCCTCTGCCATTCAGATACTATAAATCTTCAGTTGAAATAAGATTTGAGAATCAATGAGAAGAGCTCTGCTAGATGACACCAAATGTCCAATCTAGTCCAGCATCCTGTTTTTACAGTGGCCAACCAGATGCTTGTTGGAAACCCACAAGCAGGACATAAGCGCTCTCCTCACTTGTGCTTCCCAGCAACTGGTTTTCAGAGACATATACTGCCTCTGACACTGGATGTAGTAATGTTATCATGCATAGTAGCCATAAAGTCTCAATGGCAGCAGAAAAGTTCAGAATCTCAGCTTACAGTCATATACAAATAGGATTGTGGTTTATAAAATAGACAGACAAGTAAATTTCAAACCGTGGGTTAGTTAAATATTGCCTATAAAGCAGGATTCCTAGTTCATATGTAACACCTAAAGTGAGATTTGTTGAAAGCAAAATTAATCTTTCTCCCCTTCCCCCCATTTTCAGTCATTCTTTACCTTCATTGGTTCTTTCCCAAGTGCCCTTAGGTATTTATCAGATTTATTGGACCATCCCAGTTCTAGTATGATATGTGTGTGAAAAATGCATTTATCTGCTTTCCATACTGCATCCATAATTTCATTCATCTCCAGAATGTCCCCCCATTTAGCTTTTTTCCTAATCTAAATTAAACTAAATAACCCAAACTCTTTAACCTTTAATCATAGAGGAGTTGCTGCAGTCACTTGATCATTTTGGGTTTATCCAGCACCTTCAAGAACAAGGGCAAATGGCCAGCCAGATAGCCTTGTTCCTTCTGCTCCTCAAAATCCACCTTATCTTCAAGCAGGGAAGCAATTGTAGTTGGAGGAGGGCAAGCAATTACCAGTTTTGAGAACTGATTTTAGGCCACTCTTTTTATATCTGTTCCTTATTGTAATGGTTGTAAGGGGTTACTTGTGCGTAAGTTGCTTGCAAGTTCAGTCAGATTGCTTGGTTCACCATGCCTTGGCTGACAGCCCACACTCCGTGGCCGGTCAGTCGCTTGCAGAATCCGTCAGTGGGCGTTTCTTGAACCTCTTCCAGCATAAGAGCTGTTTGACGCCAAGTCTCCTCCTACTTTCCCTGCGCGGAACCCGTCTGCGCAAGTAAGGGGAAGGCAGAGGCGTGTCAGCGCTCTCTCCACTAGTCTCTGGTGACGGGTCTCGGAGCCCTGTCTCCAAATCCTCCATCTCCTCCTCTTCTCTACTCTACTGGTGTTACGCTTAATTCCTTCCCCCCTGCTGGTCCCCTCTCCTGCATCGTTTTGGAGCCTAGCCTCCGCCTCTCTCTCCAATGTCAGTTCCCTGACACTTATGTTTGGGAGTTAACAGATAAACAGTGTTTCAGTGATTTGCTTCAAACTGTCAAAAACTTACTGAATTATGTCTGATCAACATTGTATGATTTTTATCTGTCTTTACAACAATTTCCTGCATTATTATATCTCCAAAATCTATGAGTTCATTAGTGTCTTCTAGGAAGAAAGGTGCATGAGGCTAAATGTCCTCTACCATCCAACTTAATACTGTAGTCAATATTCTGTATAGAACTTCATGTTTGGCTTTTTTGATTGGGCAGTGGTGTTTCAGCAATAATAAGACTGCCAGATTTCCTTTTCACAAACTTAATGGGTCATATCCGAGTGTAACTGAGTTTCAGTTGACATTTTGAGATCTAACCATCACCTGTGAGGCCATTTAAGAAAAGGGCTGCCCTGCCAAATTTTGAGTGTTTCCATGTTTTGATCAGCATAACAAACACTACATTTGTTCCAAATTTCTTCCTTCTGTTTCCAGCTGATCATTTTCCTTCTTTAGTAACTTTGCTACGCCCTTCTTTAGTCAGAGAGAAGTAGACAGAAACTGGTCCTGACAGTGTCTGGCATCAGTAGCACTAAGAATCAGAACAGAATTGATGGGTTTGATCTGCTGTTTCAGCAATTTTCTCTTGGTTTCTCAGTGCTGGAAGCCCCTGAAATTTCCAACTTGCCTTAATATTCCATAATCAGTAGCAGCCACAATCATATGCCACTGGTTTCACTTAATGCAGTTTTGTAGTCAAAATAAATCATTCAAAACAACACTGAATTGCATTTCTAATGAAACAGTATATATTGAACTAAGGACTATTGGATATCTTCAAAGAAAGATAATTGTCCATTTTACAGTGTATACTACTTAACATTCTTCAGGCATAATTATAGAGCAACAAAATATTCAATTCTGCATCATGAGAAAATTCTTTCAAAGAGATTCTGCTTTTTCAATATAAATCTTGTTGAGAAAAGCATGCTTATATATCAGAGTTTAATTCTGTGAATTTGAAGGATGTGTCTTTTTATAAACTCAAATAAGATTTGCAGCTTTTCTTCAACTGAAGAATTATAACATATGCATATTTTACTTTTAAGTGATACAGTGTTTTGATCTTTGTATCTATTGCATTTTTGTATACATTTATACAAAATGTATTCCGTGGACTATTTGTATAATGTTTCCAATTTTCTCTTACGCAGTTATTAAGGTTAACATGCATTGGGTAATTTTAATAATTAATATTCCTACACATCAAATTAGAGAGTCTGGTTATGCTATAAAAAGCTGTGATAATATAACCGGCTTTTACGTATATAAATAAATGACCAATATTACCAGAAGCTTTAAGCTGTGAGGGGGGAAAGGGAAGAAGTCTTTTATCCTGGTTTTTAGAGGGCATCAGCAGCTTGCTTTTATGAAAAAGTAACAGCTAAATGCACTGCAAATAATTTGCAGTAATCCAGTTCAGTGATTCATGTGTCTGCTTTAATGGGTCATAATTCAGAGTAAAGTAACTGAGTGCAGTCAGAGTGCAGACACTGCTTATGCCAGGGACAGTATCTCTTCATAAAACACACCTCAGCAGAAGCAGTTTGCCAGCCTCCTAATACCCTCTGATGTTTTGATGTCCTGCATATTTTTCCGATTAAGTTTTGAGTGCCATGTTTTTAGTTGTATTTCCACATTCATTATTCTCACGTAGGCCCTTCAGCGGGTTTGCCATATATGATTATTTTTTTAATGATGCCTTTCTTTCCACTTCAGCAGTTTAATAATCTAGCACATGGCTGCTTCTCAGTACTCAGCATTCACCTCCCCAATACAGAAGAGGACATGTGCGTTGGCTTCAAAATTCCATTTACTGCTTTAGAAATGCATATTCCCTATGGAACAACATTTGTTTGACATAACCATTCATTTTTATTACCTCTTTAAATATGTTTATCCAGAGTTATCAATAATCATAAATAAATTGTATTCTCTTCTTGCCCTGTTTTTCACAGACAAAATTGCTTACCCAGTACATATTAAATCTCGGCAAGTATGATCAAAGCTACGACATCAGAGACCGTACAAGATTTATTAGGCAGCTCATTGTTCCAAATGAGAAGAGTGGAGCTTTAAGCAAATATGCCAAAAAAATATTTCTGGCACAGAAGCCTGCCCCAGTGCTCGAGTCTCCTTTTAAAGGTTTGTCAGTCAAATTTTCTACCAAATCTTATCTGCAGATCTGTATTCTTAAGTCACCAAAACAAATTTTGCTAAATAGTCTGCTTACAATTTGTAAATGAGCAACATGATTTTAGTTTCACAATTTTTTAAGGGAGAGTGGTCAACTCTAAATTCTTTTATGCTGACATTTAATGGTATCTGGTAATCCAAAATAATTTAAAAACTTAATTTGTAATGTCTATATTTTACTTTTTCTGAATAATAAAAACTGCTATGTTTGTACTAATCATAGTCAGTGTAGAAAGATCTTTGGCCATTCACAAAACTTTGAACTTCTAGAGTGGCTTTTTTATTATTATTGAGAAGCATCAAACTAAAGTTACTTCCAGATTAAGTTTGTGTTTGGTATATTAGGATTACTGGTATTTTTGGCTCCTAAGCCATTTTATAGACTAAACTGCTGTGAGTTACACCCTCCATTGCTCCCTGTTCTATTTAAAATAATCCTGTGGCCCCGGTTAGTAATTTTATTATGTACTTTATCTGTTTTCTAAAAAAATTCATACTTTGGTATTTTAATCCTGCTTTAAACTCCGAAAGCAGCACTCCTTGCAAAGAAAAAACTATTAAAATTCTGGATGTGTTTGTGCCAAGACATGTATATGGATTATTTAACTGTGCTGTCATTCTTAATATTCACAGTAAAGTAATTTTTAGAGAAGCTACATTTCAGAGCAACACCTCTAAACACACTGACTGATTAGCTTTTTTATTGACCATTATGGGTGAGATTATTGTAATCTATGGTCTGGAATCAGTTTTTTGACCTATGAAGAGCTTCCTAGTTTATATTTATTCCATGACATTTGAGGTAATGTAACGCCAATTACCTTTAGTCCTGATTAAGATTGCTCTTTGTGATATAGAGCTCATGTCAGTATATTTTTCACCTCTTTCCCTCCCCCACCCCCAACAGATAGGGAGCACTTCCAGCTTGGTACTTTGTCTCATACTCTGAACATGAAAGCCAATGGCTATCTGGAGTTGTCTGATTGGCCAGAGGTTGCACCTGACCCTTCAGTGAGAAATGTAGAAGTAATTGAGCCGGTATGTTGACTTTTCAAAATAATATTGTTGTTTTGGGAGCTTGGAATTATGCAAGTGTGTTTAGGAACAGGGGGGTTACTTTACTTACCAAGACTTCCAATTGGGTTTCAATAAACTTATTGTAAAATGTCCTTTCAGCTGCTGTTGGCTACTTTGAAACCCTTCATATTCCTCTGCTGTATCTTCTTTGTATATATTTTCTTTCCGTCACTCTGTTTCCAGCTTTGCTTGCTGGTATATGAGTACTTCCAGTAATTAATTCAGCCTTCCAAGTTAAATCTGAATATCATGTGGTTTACTAGGATTTGCAAACATCCAGAGATTTAATATTTGTTCTTGGATAACGCAAACTGCTAATGCATATTCACCTTTCAACACCACCCAAATGCTCACAATTGGTCTAAAATAGGTAGTTGAATTGGGGCTATTGCTTAGAGATGGCTGCCCACAGCACATCTTGATGACTGAAGAGAAGTTGTGAAACTTAGTGGGTTGAGTCTAGGTAGATACTGAACCTTTTAGGAGGTTTTCTTATTTTTATTTTTATTTTTATTTTTATTTGGTTGGCATAACAAAGTTGGTTTCCTTCCTCCATACCAGGATAAAAATGTTCTGCTGTCTGAGCAGAAGCAAAGCCAGGGCACATGTTGAAGTATTCCTTCCATTATTAAACATATTTATTGATCAGAATATTCATTAATTTTTCAAATCAAATCTTTATTATTTCCGTCAGAGACCAGCACCAAGAAAACAAAAAATGAAGGACATAAAGCACATCATCCAAATGTGTATAATAGAGTAAAAGAAAATATAATATAATATAATATAATAGGAAAGAGTAAACAATAAATAAACATTCCAGTCATTTTTCTTTATTTTTTGCAAAGTAAAGATAGATGTGTTTACAGTTGACACAAATAACTTGTGTTGATGAGATAAAATTGGATTGTGTTTTTAATATTTTTTGTTGTAAGCCGCATTGATTATTCTAACTTTTTGGTATAAATGTTTGTTTAGGAATGCTCAGTACAATCCCCCTTATTTATATGTTAGATTATATATTGCTTCTGTGTTTGTGCATGCACTCCTGTGTGACTGGCCAGAAAAGACAGTGTTCGTGGTTGTAAATAGAATTTATCACAACTTTTTAACTATGTGTTCTTCTTTAAAAAAAAACATGAATAGGCAAAAGAATGGACTTCAATATTAGGGAAGGAAAAGAAAAAGAAACACACTGATGAAAGATTCTACTCTGAATCAGAAGATGAGGAAGAGGAGGAGGAAAGTGATGATTCTTCTAGCAGCAGTGACAGTGGTATGTGTGGATAAAGAAAGATCACAGTTCAGAACTATGAAATACAGTGTTCCCAGTATGTCCCATTATTTAAACCCATTAATTTGTGTTGCATGTGAATGATTTTATCTTTTGAGTAAGAAAAATTGTTGTACTGTGATGAATAGACCTGTGCATTCTTATAGTCACATAATGTGGTTTCTATGTTAGAGTACAAAGCTAAACTTGTTTATTCAGACGAAAATAAAATGGACTTCAGAGCCTTACTCCCATGTGTGTAGATTCACATCATGCTCATACCTATTCCTGTATCTTGGTGCATTGACTCTTTTAAAATACTCAGGAATTTTTTATTTTAAAGTACAAAGTAATAAAAATAAACTAGTTAAAAACAATAGTTTAAATACAACAAATAACATTTTAAAACCACATTAAAATGCTGATTGCCCTGGTAGCAGCCCAGTTGTCAAAGTTGTCTGTATGCACCTTGTCTTCTAAAGAGGAAGGTCTTAGCCTGCTGGTGGAAATATTACAAGTAGGGAGCTAGCTGAGAGGAAATTCAACAATCTGGCATCAGCCACAGGAAAAGGCTGTTGATGTAGTAGGGGCTTCATTCACTTCATACATGTGACCTGTTGGAGGGTATGCTAAATAGAAATATGCCAGAAGTGTGTGTCATATTGAGCTTCAGTAAAAATCTGAAGTTAACATTTATTTAGAAGTCAATAGGAATATTAAGATACGATTTTAGGATTTCAGTGCTGTATGGGTAGATATGTTATCTGTCTGTGATATGGGAGAGTTTGCTACTTTTCTAGGGCCACATAACTTTCATTAATTCTTATTGAGTCCCCTATGTACTAGCTGATCAGTAAATCATTGTTGGCATCAGATATTACTTTCTTAAAGTGAATTATATAAAAGTAATATATTCTGCAATCTTTTTTTCTAAATCTTTGCAAGAATCCAAACTTGAAGACCAAATATAAAATATGTGGTGAAAGAATTTTAAAATCTGTAATGCTATGCAAGCCTTTACATGACTCTTCATCTTGGCCATGTTGGCAATCCAAGCCATCGCATCCATCATTTGAATCTAAGAAATTGCTCAGGTACAGGTATAAATAATATAGGCACATGTACATATAGACATAGAAATTACATGTTTTTGAATCGAGTTGACATACTCTCCTGAACACAGAGGGCACAAGAGAAAAAACGTTAGGGATTATTAAAGCTTATAACTAGAATCAATGGACTGAAACTGGGAAAGTGTACCTTTAAGTTAGATATTAGAAACACTTTCCAGCTGATTAGAAAACGAATAACTTGTTTAAATTCCTGATTAAATTGTCATCACTAGATGTGTGTTCAAGAATAGATTAAATACTTAAATGTTGAAAATGATGCTACATTAGAACAGAGGAATGAAGGTAGAGGACATGGGAGGTCATGTCTAATTTCCTTCCTCTTCCCCACCCCCTTGGGGTATGATAGCCACAAACCAGATTATTGAGTGCTTGCATTTTTTGAATAAATTGTTGTAGAATTATAAAAGCAACATTTTATAGCAGCCAGCCTTCACAGTTTTAAGTACGTGGATTGTGCCAGGGTGCTTAAACACCAAGTAACTTAAATAGTTTTATTAAGTTATTTACTTGAATTGCTTACAAATGAAAGGCTTTTCGTTTTGCATTTTAGAGAGTGGATCTGATAGTGAACAAGAAAAAAAGGAAGGGGAAGAAGACAGCAGTGAGCAAAGTAGTGAGAGCTCCTCTACTGAAGATGATGGTAACAGGAAACCAAAAGCCAAAAGTGGTGTCTCAAAAAAAGGGACTGCAGTTTTAAAGAGGTATGTAGGGTTTTTTTGTTATGACAGGTAGAAAATTGGAATGTTGATGCTACAGTGTCTGTGGAAAGAACACATTAATGTTTTTCATAATGATATTATCTTTGAAAAGACGCTATCCATTTTCATCTTTTCCATTATATATGTTATATGTAAATTTAGCAGCTTGGGTTTTTTTTAATGTAACTTTTGTTGAATATTTAGGTGGTGATCTGAGTGTATTAACATAACCTTGGGAGGCTGAACAGTTATCATGCCACTTTATGAAACACTTAATTACCTTATACAGCGATTTTGCTGAGGGCTAAAATTAAATCCTTCTATATCTTGCCATTATGCAACTAAGGCAATTGATTTTTCCCTAAATAATGTTATATTAAAAGGATTATGATCCAGATATTGGAGGCAAGGGCCGTGAAGGGAGACGGTCAGAAGCTGCTTAAGTGTTAGGGCTTTTTAAGATTGCCTATTACTAACAGAGTTAACATGTATTAAAATATCATTAAAATTTTAAGTAATTGGGGCTAATACCTTGGATTGTCTGAATCTGTTTCTTCCACTTCTGTCAGCAAGTGGCCTCTGCAGACATGATCGCCCTTTTACTCTGTAGCCTGCTGCCAGCTCACTTGATGAGTTTGCAGCTCAGCTCAGTCGTGGCTGACAGCGCTGATTGGGGCACAGTACGCACTCTGCTCCTTTTATTACAGACAGTAATTAAAGCAGCTCGCCCTGCCACTTCCATAACAAACACAGCATAATGCCCTAATTATGACTTTATTAATTTAAGTCAGGATTTAATGATTTTAAAAGTGATTTATATTGTTTTTCCTGTTCAGAACAAATGAAATCTGTAGGTTAAATTAATACAGGCTTTTCATCATTGCAAAGTTAAAAAGCTAGTTACTAGTAAATTTTTTTCATTAGATTAACATCTGAAACTCTTAAGCAGTAAGATAAACAATGATTACCTATCAAAACTGAGTAATGAAATAAGTTTGCCCTGAAAAATCATATCTTCAAATTAGAAATTTGTATGTATTGAAAATAGTTTTCTTTTACTAAAGGAATATTGGGTTTACATTGAATTATTTCTGGAATGAATGCTGCCATTTAAGTCTCAGGAACTAAAGAGGTAAATAGAGATATAACATGAAGAAGAATTGTAGATGGATGGTTGCATTTCCAGTTAGAGCAAAGCAAGTTGGAAAATGAGAATGGATTTGCATATTTCTCACATTGCTAAGTTTAAACAAAATAAAAAAATTCCTTCCAGTAGCACCTTAAAGACCAACTAAGTTAGTTCTTGGTATGAGCTTTCGTGTGCATGCACACTTCTTCAGATATCTTCTTTCAGATTGCTAAGTTTGTATTAATACTCTGCTGTGGGGCTGTTTCTTTCCCCATTTAAACATGGTTCCTAGAAATAATAGCATAATGCCAATGCTTACTTCAACAAATATATTAGCAAATGTATACAGATTTATGGCTAAATCCTCCCCTTCCTTAATAATCAAATGTCATTGTTTTAATTATATAGTACAGAAATCTTTGCTCAGTTTTAATGATTGGTTCATGTATCATGCTTCTGAAATCATGCCATGTAATTTAGTTTAGCCATTCCCAATCTTGGGTCCCCAGATGTTGTTGGACTACATCATCCACTGGACTTGCTGGCTAGGGATGGTGGAAGTTGTAGTGCAACAATATCCGAGGAGCCCAGGCTGGGAAAGATTGATTTAGGTGCATGGGACCTGTAAAAGGTTTAGTGGGTTGCAAAAAGCAACTGTCTGCATAGCCCATGGCACATGCTTATCGGCCCTGGTTCAAGCATCATGAACAAATCATGGTTTAGCCACCAGGAATGTGGTGCTCCTTGTCTCCTTGTGAGCACTGATTCTCTGTTCCACATCATGGCTTGTGGTGATGTATTAGACAAATTATGGTTGATGAATTAGATGAATTATGATGAATTAGACAAATTATGGTTACTGTTAATATAGCTTGTCTCCAAGCCAGAGCTGAAAACCAACTTTAAACCATCTCTACTAGGTATGGCTATTGTGCTCCAGAATATGGCAAAGGAAACTGGTATATACAAATTGGAGCATTCAAGCCCATAGTACTCCCCAATAGAAGACTTCTGGTTTCTTTGCTCATTCTTACAAAAGGAGGAGCCAGGAGGCTTTGTGTAACACCCAGAGGCTTGTAAAGGTAAAGGGACCCCTGACTGTTAAGTCCAGTCGTGGACGACTCTGGGGTTGCAGTGCTCATCTTGCTTTATTGGCCGAGGTAGCCGGCATTTGTCCACAGACAGCTCAGGTCATGTGGCCAGCATGACTAAGCCACTTCTGGCAAACTAGAGCAGAGCACGGAAACACCGTTTACCTTCCCTCCAGAGTGGTACCTATTTATCTACTTGCACTTTGACATGCTTTCAAACTGCTAGGTTGGCAGGAGCAGGGGACCAAGCAACGGGAGCTCACCCCATCGTGGGGATGCGAACCGCCAACCTTTTGATCGGCAAGTCCTAGGCTCAGTGGTTTAGACCACTGTGCCACCCACGTCCCTATCCAGAGGCTCATACCTGTTCACTAATTTGATATACAGTCAACACTACACAGCCTTTTGAAAGAGCTGTAAATAGATTAATAATAATGCTATTGATAATAATATAACATTAGCTCATTTTATAGATTTTATAACTTTCTCTTGAGTTTCTTATGCATGTATATTATATTTAGTGACTTGGATGGCACAGAAGAGAATAAAGTGGAATCTCAGACAGCTCTAGCTTCTTCAAATTCAGAATCTAGTTCGGCTGAGGAAAGTTCTTCAGACTCCAGCTCAGAATCTGACTCTGAAAGTAGTTTGGAGACTCGAAAAAAAGTGCATACTTCACTTCCTCCCAAGGTAAATCTTTAATGTTATATAAGTGTTCATAAGTAGAGTTATTGAAGGTGCATTTTGATTGCCTTTATGACATGTAGAAACAGGACGTATCAGGAAATGTGTAGATTTGTATTCTTTGTTTTTGATTGGAAGTCCTTTGCAAAAACATTTATTGCAAGTTAATGAAAATTAATATGCTGTTACTTTGCAATTCTAGAAGGAGACTTTTTATAGGTGATGATTAACCACTGCACAATACACTAATGGAATATGTCTCAGTTTCCGTTATATAAAATATATCTTGTAAAGCACAAGAAATTATAGAAGCCTTTTTCACTGGAGATGAACAAATGCAAAGTGATAAAAGTTCTGATTATAATATTCAGTCAGTGATGTTTTGTTGAGCTTACATATCTGTATAAACTTTTATCTGAAAATTTACAGTCCAGGGTTTAGATTCCCATCATTCTCAGAGGTTTATGTTTGGTAGCCACATTGAAAGTAAAGGATATAATCTAGTAAAAATGAATAGTGGATAGTTCCACAGTGGTATATATTGTAATTTTAGCCTCTTTTAAGTATAAACGCTTAATCACTGTGTGTACTCTTTCACCAACATGATTTGGATTTAATTTGCAAACTTGTGCAGCAGTCCTTGTAGTTTTTGGCAGTAGTAGAGTGGCCAGACTACGTAGAGAGAATGAATGCCTCCATTTGATTTTTTTTCCTTCTTACAATCAAGTGGTATATAAATTTTATGAAATAAATTATATTGAGACATTTATGGCAGTGAGTTAAATGGTGATGGTGGTGGTGATGATGATGATAATTGTCACACAGATTGTAGATTTCTTATGCCCAATTAATAGAAGTCTCATTTTCACACCGTTGTAGACATGTTTTGACACAAGATCCAATAAATTTAGTCCTAAGTTGTCACTGGTGACTGGGAAACACTTCTTGGTGACAGCCTGCCCAACTGAGACACTTTCCCCTTTGAAACACAGTTCCTTCAGAATTTTCAAAAGGGAAGAGTTATTTATTCATTCACCTTTTTGAACACTTGGAAGCAGTAAGAATCAGCCTTGCTGCTAGGTATGAAGTGAAAAGCTTACCTCTCTGCTGAGTCCTCTGCACCTACCAGAGAACTGGGGGGAGGGGTGATTGTGGCAGACACAAGAAATGACTGACTACTAAGGGCAATAAAAATGTGTGGGTCTCTGGCAAATGCATATATATATATATATATATATATATGAGAACAACTACAGGTGGCAGTGAAAATAGTGTTGCTGAAGCATATCTAAAGTACATAAAGGGGCCCACAAAAATCATAGTTTGGAAGGTTGTGGTATGCTTAATTGCTGCCAGATGATAAGCACTGCAACCGTGCTTATAAAAGCTTAACTGTGACTGACTCGCAAATACTGAAAGTTGTATTTTATGGCCAGTTAAAAACAAGATACCTGTTGTCATGGTTGGTGAGAACAAACTGCATAAAGGCACCTTTGCCTCCCAACATGAAAGCTTTGCTTCAGTACTTGATAGTAGTGACAAATTTGTGTTTTGATCTCACATTTCTGTGTAGTAATTGCAGTGAGAAGAGCAGCACAATCAGCTAAGTCTATCAACAATTATATTTAATAGGCAAACTGTCTTTAATAGTGTCAAATAGCTGGTCATTCAGATGAGGTATTGTCTACTCCTGATGGGTGGCAATTCTCCACTAGCCCTGTAGGGACCCACAGGGTTTCATCTTGTCTCCCATGCTCTTTAGCATCTATATGAAACCACCTGGAGAGCTCATTGGGGTATTTGGAGTAAGGCATCATCAACAGGCAGATGACTCCCAGTTCTTTCACTTTATCAAATGAATCAGCCCAGGCTGTGCACTCTGTGAACCAACGTATGCACACCATAATATCCAGTGGATTGCTGATTCCCATTTTCAGGAATTGGGTAGATAGCTCTTATGGATGTAGTTGCACTTCCTTTGAAATAACAGGCCTGCTGTGGAATTGGTTAGATGGCCTTATCACTGGCGGCACAAACTGCTGCAACAGCAAAGAACAGCTTTTCCTGGTTTACCATCTACAGCTGTTCCTGGACAGGGATACTCTGCCCACTGCGAGCCATATGCTGGTTAACTTCCTGACATGATTCCTGTAATATGCTCTGTGTGGGGCTGTCCTTGAGAATGGTCTGGAAGCCACAGCCTACGCAAAAGGTGGCAGCCAGATTACGGAGTGCTACAGTTCCAGAGGGTCATATGATCCTGAGAAAGTTGCACTGGCTGCTAATCTGCTACAGAGACAAATGACTTAGAAAACTCTAAGCAACTTAAAATATTTTAAATAAATAAAATACTAACATATAATAATGATGAACAGTCTTCCTTTTTGGCTAAATGCCTAATCACAATACAGTTATGCTATAACTTTGAGGAAATACTAATTTTATAAAGGTGCAGCTTCTTAGATTTTTAGAGCCGAGTGTAACTGAGTTACATTCCAAGCCCATGTAAGAGTCACTTCCACTGAAATCAGTGAGGTTTCCTTGTAGGTAGAAAAAGTGTATAATTGGAATAAGGAGGTTTTCAGTTTGGGTTTGCACTCTTTGATGGATCATTACGCTCTTTCTTTACCTGCATAATTGCTGTTTTCTAAACCTTGCAGATGAAATATACCCAGATTAACACGGTTTAGAAACATTGCTGGAGTAATTGCTTCACTTTCCCTTTATTTGATTTTTTGAACGTCAGTCCCTTTCATGTCCTGTGTTTTTTTAAAAATAAATATTTTTTTCTAGTTATAAAATATACTATCAGTCTCTGTTCTGTTTTTGCTTCCTGTTTTCCTCTACAATTATGTTTTAATCAGTATTGGGAACAAGATACAATGTTGTGCCACTTCAGAATAAATTTCCATGAGTCAGAATGTTGATCCCACAGCTCTACATTCTGAGATCAACTGAAGAGTTCTGAACTTCTGAACTTCCATCAAATCTAACAAACAGTCATTGGTTTCAACATCCAGATATATCCAGGGTAACTACCTGGCTCTTAGTCTCCCTGTGACTTTCCAGATAAGTATCATTAATGAGGGCTTCAAAATAAATTTCTGTCCCAAAATACAACATCATTCCTGGTGGTTGGCCGTGCTTGCTGGGGCTGATGGAACTTGGGATACAGTAACATCTGGAAGGCCACAAGTTCCCCACCACCGTTATACGCATACCCTTGTGGAAGCAAGTCCCATTAAACTCAGTGGAACTTGTGAGTAAACAACTATAGAATTACACTACTGTTGACATAATAGCTGTCAAGACAATTAATAGTTTAAGGATTGTAATAGCTTAGTAACTTGGGAATCTACCATATTAAAATACTTAATTGCATATGGAATGTTTAAACGGTGCCCTCTGCTATGTCAGTTAGTAAACTTCTGTTTGTGAAATAGACTGGAGTTCTTTGATATAACTATAACTCTAAAGGTCCTCACTTAGGGGAAATCAGAATTAACTTTCATTTTAATGGTTGTGAGAGAATCTGTGTGCATTGAAGCCACCAAACTACATTGCTGCTTTAAATTTTGACTATTTCTGTATTTTCTCCATTTGAAACGAAAATTTGAAAGGAATCTCTTTCCATAAAGGACCCTTCTGTTTAGGTATATACTTCAGGTATATACTTTATATAATTATAAAATATACTTAAGATGTATTTAATAATGAATGCCAATGTCCTTTGAAGTGACATAAAATTATGAAACATTTTATGATATATAAAAACAGTGTCAAGATGGACCTATAATAAAAATGTTAAGATGAAGACATGTTAGTCTAATACATGACTTCTGGTTTGTTTTTTTTACAAAACAAAGGTAAAATGTCTCCTAATAATGAGCATAGTTCCGTATCTCAAGTGCATTATGCACTTAGAAATACAACTTTCAAACTGTTGTTGTGCATAACTAAAACACAGCTAGTGATCCTGCTCAGAAATAGCGGGGTATTCAGATACATAATCACATACTGTTAAAAATCAGATACAGATTTCAGTATGATGCGTGAGTAAATAAGAGCCTATGTAGTGGGATTTTAAAATCAGTTCCTGTTGGCCTCTTATACAAGCATAATACAGTCACTCAGCTGTTAAAAACCTGATCTACTATTTAAAAAATATATAAAAACAAATTGTCTATCTTTCTGCCTGATCTCTTTTCAACTGCTAACACAATGGAAACAGTAGGTGATCAGTCAGTGCATTTGGATTGTCAATGATGGTTTTGTATAAATATTGGAAGGGCAAGAAACAGAATTCACACAGTAAAATATGATTTCATCTGCCTCTTCTCTGCAGTTCCATGGCTCATGCTGCGGTGTGAAATTCTCATTTTACACACTTTGCAGGCGGAGCACATGAATTATGCATTGAGCAAGAGAAATCTCCTGCTTCAAGTCGTATATGCATTTACCCAGGTTCTATCTCTATTATCAAGATGAATTGCAAATGGAGAAATGTTTGATGGGATATGGCTTAACTTCTTTGTTTAGCATTCAGCTCTGGATTGCATTCTTTTCTTTAAGGAGGAAGCAAGTTTATTTTTGTGTGGATTGTAATTTTAAGTAAAGAACAAAAAATCAATTTTTAAAGCTGTTTCAGTTAAGCTATCGGTAAATATTAAACATAAATGTGAGTGTGTCATGTTCATTTTCTTACATTTAAACTTCTTGTGACCATGGGCAAGTCCAGAACATTGTAACCACAGTTGCCATTTGTAGAAAGGACAACAGTGACATATCTGATTTGATGAGTATGCCATTTTGTATTAGAGAGACCAGGTAGATTTGCTGGGAGGAGCTGATCTGATCCCACTGTGTTCACCTAGATGTTTGGTATAGCATCATACGGGGCCGTCTTACCCATAGGCACTAGGGGTGCGGAGCGCCGGGCTCTCAGGGGTGCCAGGCCAAGAGTCCGGGGCCCGAGAGTTGAGTCTGGGGATGAGCCCGCCTTTTTGGTCGGAGCACTGTGGTGGGCTCTTCTGCTGCGGGCGGCTCTGCGCCGCAAGTTTGGGGGTGACCAAGCCGGCGAGACACTGAGGTGGCCGGCTGCCTCCGCCCTCCTGCACACCTGGGAATGGGCAGATCTTTGCACCCTGGTGCCACATATACTTAAGATAGCCCTGGCATCATCATAGGCTGCAGGGATGAGGGGAGAGTTGCTGTGGTCCATCGCACTTCCATATCCAGTGCCAGGAAACTTGGAACTGACTGTGAAGGCCTGCACCTGGTGTTGGTCAGTAAACTGTGGTTACTCCTTCTGTACCATCCACCTTACTGCCCAGCAGCTTCTCTCACCAAGCTGGCAGAGATGATATTGGGTGTGGTGTCAGAGGAAACCATAACAATAGTTCTGGATTATTTCAATATCTATGCTGAGGCTGCCTCTAGTGTTCTGCCTCAGGACTTCATGGCCTTAATGATGATCATGGAGGTATCGCCCAAGTTTCACTGATCTGACACACAGGGCACAGAATATCCTCCATTTGATTTTTGCTCATGGTGGAGGAAGAGATGGTATGGAGATAGGGGGAGTAGATCTCACCCCATTGTCTGATCACTTCCTGGTGAAGTTCTTACAGCTCCAGTCCTCCACTGGAAGGGTGATGGAAAGATTAAGATGCTGTGGAGAAGCTTATCAGGGGTTGCAGAGGGGAAAGAAAAAGGTGAGTTGTGCAAGCCACTCACATTAGGTACAACCCATACAGATTGAATCAAGTCATAATTAACTATGACTTCAGTGTTGACTGTCCTAAGACATATTCCAGCTAAAATGAGTCCCACTGAAACCAGTTTGAACAACTGAGTAGCTGTAATGAAATCACATGAACATAAGAATAGCCTGCTGGATTAGGTCAAAGGCTTATCTATAGTCCAGCATCCTATTGTCACATTAGCCAATCAGATGCTGTGGGAAATCAGGGAGCAGAACATGAAATCAAGAGCATTCTCCCCTCTTGCAGTTTCCAGCAACTGGCATTTGGAAGCATTACTGCCTCCAACTGTGGAGGTATTTTTTGTGGGACTTAATCACAACTAAATCTGAGCCTATATATTGAATAATGTGAACTTTTGCCTGAGACTGACTAATTTTCATTTGCGGAATAGAGGTCCAGAACTTAGGTCTGATTGCAGTACCCAGCCATTATTTGTGCTGCCTTCCCCCCAAACCCAGCTTCTTGCACATATAGATAGAGGAAAAGCAGATTTTGTCTGTCTATCTCTCTTTTTACAAACTTTATTGAAAAGTTAAAAAACAATTACCAAGCAAAACTGTTGTCTTCCAAGAGAAATACATGTACAGATGTTAAGTCTTGTATGCAGTCATCCACATGGAATCAAAACAAACTTGGAAAATCTTTTATATTACAAATTCAGCTCACACCCACAGGATATACTTCAATTTAAATCGCTAAGTAATTTCTCCATAGTGTCTTCTGGAACTGAGAAAGAAGGAAGATTACTGTACTATTGTTAATAAACACTATAAATCAAGATCGTATGGAGTCAAGCCATCTTTCTTTGTTATTCCAGTTATTACCTTCCAGTGGTGAATTAAGTGTTCATAAGTGCTGTTTTCCAAACACACTGCGTCCAAGTTCTTGGTGGTGGGAGCTCTATGGTCTAAACCCCCACTGCATACCATTTCAACTAAACTGCAAGAAACCTTTTAAAATGTCATTATGAGATGGCACTGGACACCCCTACACCCTTCCAGAGCTAGCCATTTTCCCTTATGTTGGACAGGGTGTAAGCTTAAAGGCATGTTCCTCCACATGTGATAAGAGTGCCTGTTGCCTAAAAGTTTTTTGGACTTGAATTTTTTTCACTGTCTTCTGCCATTATGGAACAACATCTTGTACCCGATCCCATGTTAGCCCAGCTGTCAATGGAAAACAATATCAATCCAAATGTAAAGCATAAAAGACAGTAGCAAGACAAATAATTGCATCCATTTGGAGACTTTGTCTCTTGTATTCCACCAGGATTCTACATCCACCTACCCACCCAAAGTTCTTTGCAGTGTGTAGGGAAGTTGGACAAAGAGTATTCTTATGTCATGCTGAGTTTGTGCTGATAGTCTCCAGGAAGATAGTCATGGTTGCCAGAGGTGAGCTGTTGACGGCATTTGTTGAATCCTGTTAAATTAAGCTCATGCTCTGAATCATATGCAGTGGGATTCTTTCACCATGCTTCGCATGCGTTCTCCAGATACAAGTATTTCTTTCGCCACTCAGTGAGAAAAGTGTCCTACTAATCAGCATGTTTGTGGACTCAAATGGCTGATACAGTTGTCTGGAAAATTATGCCAAAATTCATAGTAAATTTTGACAAGGAACTTTATTCCCAGGCTGTGGTGTATAGGCATGGTTCTTTCTTTGTCCTTCTCCCTTCTTACACCTGCTTGTATAATTATTTGAGTTTCAATTATAGATGCAATATATAAACTCTGTTAATTTTATTCTCCCAAAGAGATGAATTTATCAGGTCTCTTGCTACTCTGAAAATGCTTTGATGATCTGGATCTAATGAAATCTCAGTTCTCGTGAGGACTAAAGATCTCTAGGTTTTATGCCTAGTCTTGTATGGCAGCAGCTCTCAGCTGATTAGGTCACATGTCCAAAGAGAAAAGAAGTAGTGAGACCAGTTGTGGTTGTTGAGAAAAGTTTGACGTTACTGCAAACTCAAGGACCATAGGATTACAGGAGATAAAAGACTGCTAATTGATAATGTGAAAAGTTAGATCAGAGCCACCACAAATGTTTTTAAAAAAACTAAAAGAAAAATAGAGTAATAGCACAGCTAATTGCTTAGAGCAGGACATTGACCTGCCGTTGAAGCAGAGCTGTATTGGTGTTGCAAGAACACTGGGAGATAACATCAAAGAAATGGTGTTGAAAAGGCATGCAGGATTCTTTTTTCTGAATTGCTATGCAGCGAATATTAAAAAGGTTGAGCCCAATTACATTCTTTCCTGGATAAGTCTTTGCAGTGTTCTCACACATTTTTTCAAAAAAAAAGTATTAAACATTCATATACTTTTGGCAGAAAGAAGAGAAAGCTTCACAAGAGAACAGAACGTCTACTAAGCAAGATGTGCCACTCTTGGATTTGGACGACTGTAAGTACTCCAGATGTTTGCCCTTTCAAATTTTTATGTCCATGAAAGTTAAAGCATTTGACTTAGAGCCTAACTAAAACTTCCCTTGTGGGGGTGTCCCATGAGCAGAGTTCTGCCCATGGGATGCTCCCACCAGCAGAAGAAAGGCAGCATTTTTTTACACACACTCCTTTTCCCTGCAACCTCTTCGCCTTTCCAAACTGTTGCTGAAGGATCGGGGAAAGCAGTTATTTCCACTTACAGAAGCAATCCATCATTTTGCAGGGGGCTAGTTAGGATCCAAGTCATTGTATTTAAATTTCAAAAGGCCTGAAATAATACTGTCTGTCTCATATAAAGATATAATGGAATATTTATGTGTACTCTATGCATTTGTCATTGTATAAGAGCATAACACACTTAAAAAAAACCAAACCTGGATAGCCTACTTGAACAATGCATGCTCTTTAAACAGATTCTTTCTGAACAATTTAGCTTTAAATGTGGGGGGTCTCTCTTCTCTTGTCTCTTAAGATTTAAGGCTTATATGTTTTCAGCCTATATCAAATGCATTTCTTAGCGCATTGTAATACTGTTACACTATTTTATTTTTAAATAAGTACCTTTTTATAAATGAATAGCTTTCCATAGCAAGGTAGCAGTGAGATGCATGGTATCTGGAAATCATACTGAGGTCTCATTCAGAAAGATTGTATTTTCAAAGGTTGTAAATCTCTATGTGTTAGTAATACAAAAATATTTAACAGCCTCAAGCACAGAAATTTGGAAAGCATAAAAGCTAGAGATGAGTGTGGTTTTGTTTTTCCATAAGTTGGATACAGAGATTAGCATGCTAAATAGAGCTAGCAAATTGTGACACACACACACACACACACACACACACACACACACACCCCAGCCCCACTATGTTTCACCAAGGATTGGGGGACCTTGCTGAATTGGGAGGCTCTGGCTCAGGGCAAAGGAGGAAGGGGCATCTTCCAGGAGTGGCATTCCCACTGAGGTGGCTGCCGTGGGGATCAAGGGACAGGGATATCAGCTTCTGCTATCCCTATTTTGTGCTGTTAGCTCTTACTAACACCTCCTATGTGTTTAGAAAATTCAGAGACTTTTACTTTTATGTCTGAATTCTCAGAATAAACAAGGTTCATTTAAAAAAAGAAGCTTTCATCTTTATATAACAACAAAGCATAGAATCTAGCAGGTCTAAGAATAAGCAAGTAATCTACTAACATTAATTTCCACATAGTTTACCTTTAGTTTGGAACATGGTGTGTGGTGGTTGGGGAGGTGTATACACGCCTTCCCATACACAGTAACTTAAGACATATGTTGACGTACAATCCCATAAATCAGAGTTTTCCAAACTGTGTCACAACACGTTAGTGTGTTGGCTGCCGTGTGTGAACACACCCTGCTCTCCTCCTGGGGCTGGAAAGGGGCTAGTTTAACCTCAGGTTTGCTAGTAAAACTGAATTACTGTGCCATGAAATTAAACATATCTAACAGGTGTGTCACCAACATGAAAAGTTTGGAAAGCTCTGCCATAATTTTTAAAAATTAAACATTTTTATTAAAATGCGTAGGATAAAGTACGTGTCTAGTTACTGAATTGTTCAAGTTTAAGATGCCAGAAAACCATACTCTTACCAATTTATTTTACTTAAATATAACTATCCTTCTCAATTGCTTATTTTCTGCAGTCAGTCCTGTATCAACAACCACATCACTCCACAAGCCAACTATTCTTACTCCTACTTTAGCAGCTGACTTAGAAGGTTTAAGTTTATCAAGTTCTTCAGTCATTGATGTAAGTTATATTTTTCATTTACTGACTTATTTTTCTCACTCATTTTCTGTTTTAAGGTGAAATTGTATCTTGATCTATAATGGACTTGCAGACCATTCAATAATACTTCATTCCATTTTTAAATACAGATCAGGGGTGGGGAGCCTTTGGCCCATCAGGGGCTCCATTTTTGCTTGTGAGCCCCTTTTGCCCAAACCATGCCCACCCATGCAATATCATGTGTGGGATGGGTATTGGCATTGCTTCAGTGTTTAAAGTGAGCTGCTGATTGTTCCTTGACTGGAGCAAGGAACACCTCCACCATCAATCAGCTGATGGGCAGTGAGGGTTTGCCTTCTTCCAGGAGAGGGGAGTGATTTCCATTTTGCAAACTACCACCCCCGCACCTCTTGTTTTCAAAGAATAGCATGGGGCTGTTTGCAAAAGGACTTTCAAACAGCCCTCTGCTGCAATTTAAAGTCTCAACAATTGGGACTTCAAAGCACACTGTCACCTGATGCCATAGTGTTATCCAGTGATTGACAGGTAGGAGGAGCTAGTTTGGCCTGCCAGGGGCTGGGGAGTTAAAGGCCTGGTCCATTGGCAGAAAAGGTTCCCCACCCCAATGTAGCTTCATGATGAAACTAAGGAAGAATATGTTGCAGAGGATTTTTTAAAGCTTGTGGTTTTAAACTGGTGGCAGTATAATCAGAATAGCTTTTGTTAATCACCATTCTAACTTTTGGCATGGGGGAAACCTTATTTTTTGCATTTTTTGCATTTTAACTGCTTACAAATTCTGGACAAATGTTATAATCTTCTAAACTAGTAACACAGAAACTTGTTCTTCTTTCCAAATATATTTTTGAACTTCTTTATCTTGATACCTGCTATATTAAAACAAATCTAACTTAGTATTTTTCTGATTGCCTATGTTAGCTCTTATGCAATGCAGTGTCTGTGTAGGTATTTATTCATATCTTGAATCAACTAAAATGACTTTATACTCAGTTTCCTGGACAATGAAATAGAGAGCGACCAGATCCAAAGTCCTGGAGGGCTCATGGCAGGTAGACAAAAATGGAGGAGGTGCTTCCTCTTCCTAATGGTCCTTCCTATCCCTAAATCCAAAGCCCCCCCTTATACTAGCTTCTTCAGATACAAGCCTCTTAAAAGGCCACTCGGTGTCCTCTACCAGATGCTTCTCTGTCAAAATTTCTGGAATATGCGTCATCTCTTTCCTGCTGTAAGAATTTAGGGACAATTTAACAAATAGCTCCCATTTTTCTGACTGTTTAGAATTATACCACATACTGTTTCAAAACCAGACTGCATGGGAATGGGAAGGACATGGTAGTAAAATCTCTCTGTTAAGAAAATAACCTATTGGTCTCTTGCTCTCTGTCGTGTAGGATGCTCAAATTAACAGATGGTTCAAGCAAATTTGGTAGGGTTCTCACTATGAAAACAAAAAATTATCATAGTGTTAATTTCACAACATGCTTAGCAAACCTTGGCTACCACTAAGCCCATGGTTTGATTCGGTGTGTCATCTAAACCCAGGCTCATGATTTAATTGTCCAGACTAACCATGAACTGTAACCAAGATTTGTTTTCATTAATCTGGAAGTGGTAAGGCATGAGCCTGGGTTGGACAACACTCTAAGCCATTAGTTGTCAACCAGTGCACTGTGGCACCCTGGGAAGACTTGAGGAACTTTTGTTCATGAGAGCCCTGGGGGGGGGCATCCTTTCATTAACTTACAGCCCATACCTTCTTGCATTATCTCTCTCTCTTTCTCTCCAAGGAACATTCAGGGGAGCTGGCAGCTTTAACTTGCAGCCCATTATCTTCCTGTATACCCCTCTCTCTACCCCAGCGACCATCCTTTCTTGAGCCCATCCGGTGGAATGGGAACAGGGCAGAACAGGTCAGGGGTGGAACGAGGGAATACCCACTTAAAGGTGTCATGTAATGGAACCCCATTGTAAGTGGCTCCCACAGGGGAGCCGCAGAAACAATGTGTTTGGTCAAGGGAGCCGTGGACTCAAAAAGATTGAAAACCACTTCTCTAAGCCAAACATTGTATTAGCTCAGCACAACTGCAGAAAGGATCAGGGACAGCAAAGCAACCGTGAGCTTCAATCCAGGAGCCAACACGCTCAGGACAGTAGCTCACTTCATATGGTTTTAAAAATGAACCTTTGAAATTACTCATATGTGGGAGTCTTTACCAAAGCTAAGAAGCAGAGTACAGTTGCCACACTGGTCTAAAGTGCTACAGTAAAAATAGGTGAGAAAGCAACTTGTCTGGAAACAACCAAGGCCATTGAGAATACATTATTTGTCTAATGGTATGTATTAATCTTACTTAACTTGAGGTTTGTGTGCTGGGTATTTTGGCCATGTACATTAAGGTAGTTTTACCCATGCAAGTCCATAGTATTGACCTGCTGCACCAATGTAATATATCTTGTTGTTTATACCATATGTGATAGGGACTTTAATAGGTGTGCCTGGAGCAGAAGCTAAAGGCCAATCAGTATAGTAGATAAAAGGTCTTCCACTGGAGCCTGTATATTGCACATTGTATTCCTGTAGTCACAGAGAATATGTGCCCATTACTCCCAGTTCCCAATGGAAATTATGTAGTGCCATCTCAAAATCATTTTTAAAAGTGTTAGATGTTTATGCTCATGCTAAATAGAAAGGATCATAAGCGACCTTCTAATGCTTTCCAGTATAGGAAGGGAGTTAATCAGACTACTTTAGAAGTATTAACATAGTGTAACTGGAACAGAAAGAGGCCCTTTAGGAGTGACTTTTTGAGAAGAAACAAGGTGTAATGGTAGGAGGAGGGGACATGAAAAGATTGGGCTGATCATAGTTAAGAAGCCATACCATAGTTTGCCTCTGGAAGCTCAACTCATGTCTGCTTTTAATTTCTCATTTGCTTGGCACTCAACTTCATAAATTCACTCCAGCCTCCCTGCTTCCATCCTAACACATGCTGTGGACTACCTGAATGAAGCTAGTAATCCATAGATCACAGTTTGGGAACCACTTACTTTGACTATATCAGGCAGTTTAAAAAATTTACAGGCAATGACCATTTTGCATGGGGGTTCCATTCCCAGCCCCTGCACATCCTCCCACATGTCGGTGGAGTGTGCATAAGCCTTCTCCATCCCTGTTCTTCCCTCTTCTGGGTCCAAAAGGATGCCCCTAAAATGGTTGCCGCCTGTATGTACTAGGATACAACTTTTGTAAAGCATGTACAGTCATACCTTGGTTTTTGAACAGCTTAGTTCTCAAACATTTTGGCTCCCAAATGCCGCAAACCCAGAAGTGACTGCAGTGACCTTCCTGCAGTCAATCAGAAGCCGCATGTTGGTTTCCGAATGTTTTGGAAGTCGAACGGACTTCCGGAACAGATTCCATTTGACTTCCAAGGTACAACTGTACTTAGGCTTTCCCTAAATGCATAGCTGTTCATTTCAGAATTGTGGCAGCTGTGTCTTTAAGTACGTAATGATGCAGGAAAATTGCATACCCTGGTTTTCTTTATAAAAGAAACACAGGGCTTAATTTTTTATTTTAAAAAATGCATAAAGGACAATATAGAAGGCAATAAACAGTTCAAATTACTAAGATCCTTTTAATATATTAAAATAAAGAGCAGGGTAAGACAATTTAAAGTAAAAATAGGAAACAAAACTTAATCCCAGGTTAAATCTCAATGAAATAAAATCAGCAGGTGACCTTAAGTTTAGTAGGCCACAATAAGGAAATTTCGTCCATTATATAATTATTTTCCACCTAGTCATTTTGATACATTGGCACTCTATTTACAAAATTTTACAATTCCTAAATACAGAGGCGCTTTCACTTGCACAGGATTAAATATACTGCCTTCAGCTCTACTTGAGGGTCGATTTCAAAAAATTCCACTGAAAAAATGCTAATGTCCATGTGGAGATGGCAGTATTGAATCAGTAGCTCATGTGCTTCTAGCTTGCACTCTTTATAAAAAGATTTGAGGAGTGAGGTTATTACCCTTCTACTGCTATCCATACCAGGTCGCTCAACCATTGCTACTGTGTCCTTTCTTCTAGCAGATCAAGATAACCAGAGGACAGCAAAAACTGCAGAATTTTAAGCAGGGACAATTAGAATGGATCTATTATATGATTATTGATGTAAACCTCCAAAATGTATTTTGTATGGTTAAGTTTTTACCTCTATCTTCAGAACATTGTATTTTATTTTATTGCTATGGCTAGTGGCTGATGCAAATAAAGATTCTTATTTTTCTTACAAGGCAGAAGGCCTATGAAAACTCTAGGAAGGAAATAGAAATGTGTGGTCTGCAGAAATCAGTTGCTGAGTCACCACTAGCTAGTTGGCAGGAAGTAAGTCTCTTATTTAGTAGAAAGACCCCTCTTCAGGTAGAATAACAGATTCAAGAGTTTTAGTTTAACACACCAGCCTCTCTAGGGACAGTTGATCTAGAATAGTACCTTCTGAATATCTGTTAAAGAAAAATCACTAAATGAGGAAGAAGAATGGGGTAATTCTACAAAATACTTGTAGGAAATGGACATTAAGAATATTTTCCACTTGCAACTCCATTTGACAAAGCCTTTCCTACTCCCAGGAGGGAAGGGATTGTGAGCGGGAGACGATTTCTGTGTCATGCAGGGGGCGCTCTGCCCCCTGCTTCAACTCCAGGGCTGGTGCCACGCCCCTCCCCGGTTGGGCACCCAATAGGGAAGCTCGGCGGGGGCGTGACTTGCTGCTCAAACGCAGCCGTGCCAGCCCATCCCCACCATTGCACACTCATTTTCTTCGAGTCACCCACCCTCCACTCCCTTTAGATTAGCTGTTCCTGAGACTTTGCTATGGACCTCTGGTTGGTCGCCCTGTTTAACCAGGGGGCCTGGTAGGAGTTTTTTCCAATTGGCTAAATTGGCCCGGCCTCTTGGTTTTTTTCGCCTACCTCATAGCAACTGTCACAACTTTCGTAGTATTTGGCGGTTAGGCATTGGAATGTGTTGTTGGTGTTTCGGGGGGCAAGGTGTGGCCATCGCCTTCCCTGACAATTTTGGGTATTCCGCTAAAGGAATCCGGCGGTTGTGGATCCTGTCCGATGCCCGTGTGGCGGGGGGCCATGGCACGACCCTCGGTGACATCAGGAAGAGAGCCTATAGTTGGATTAGCATCAACAGGCTCCCCCTACTGGTGGTTAACCCCTCCTCAGACTCACCCCTCTACGAGTGGGTGGAGTCTAATGTTCCGTGGTCCAATGCCTAAGCCAATACCTTCTCACATGTTGTAATCAATAAAGTTGTGGCCTTTACCTTACCCATTAACCTTACATTCTGTGTCCACGTGTCTTTATTCCCCAAGCGGGGATCGGGTCCTCGAATCACAATCTCCCTAACGCAACACTAATCATTATTTTCATCTCCATAGCAACATGCAGAAACTAATTGCTTAAGGCTCATAATAATTTAAAAACTTTTACTCATTTTAATACAACTGGCACCCTTCAAGCTTCATCTCCATGAGACTGCAGACCAAATGTTTTCCAAATCTGAGCAATGAAACATGGTTGAAAAAGAAACTGCCCAAGAGTAGTACTGTATTTCTTGTTATGGAAATATTGTATATATGAAAACACTATTACGGAAAGAAGTTATTCCTCTCAACATTTCTTGCTAAAGATTTAATACTCAAATAAGAACTCTGTATACAAGAAGCATAATTCTATAAAAAAAATTAAATAGTATCATTGCTTTGTCTTCCTTCCTTCAAATATCTTAGTTTATTCATGTTTATAACTGCCCTATTTAAATTCATTGAAGATTTCATGTATAATATGTAAATGATACACATACATAGCTTTAACCATGCCTGATAGTGGTTGTGGATAGTTTTTGTTAGGCAATCACAAATCTAACATATTGTCAATAAAACCAGTCACTTTAAAATTTCAATCACATCTTTCTAAGGTAACATTTACCTCCTCACATCTTTAGCAGCTATCAGACATGACATGGGACATATTCATTGACCCTAAAAATTTTCATCAGAATCATCCACTGAAAGGGGGCTGCCCCAGCCAGACAAAAGGCTCATTTCAATTTTAACGGCCGTAATTAAAGGTTAATTCACTGAGTCAGGATTAACGAGGAAAGTACAAATGATAGGCAAGCAGCTGCCTTTATAATACAAGATTAGAACAATGCAATTACAATAAGAATTAGAAAAAATCAACTTCCTGAAAGGTTCTGTAATGAATGGACTGCATTTCTCTGCTGCTAATTGTGCTACTTAAACATGAGGATGGTACAGCCATCATTTTATTGTAATATCTCTTTATCAACAATGTCTAACAAGATAGTATACTAAATACAGCAATCGCAATTGATATATTGAGAAAATACTATGATCACTGGCAACACTTAAAAAGAGCCATTATTGCCATTATGCCATAGTGGGTTTCTTAAACTAAGGTACACCACACTTAATTCTTTCATTAAATGTTACATGAGTGAATTGCTTTCTTCTACCTACTTAGTATTTTTTTTTTATTTATTAAATTTGAAAAATCACCCTTTATCTGTAGATGTTGTAGTTGTAAAACTTAAGGTGGAAATAGTAAAAGGAATGTAAAGGAGGATTCAAGAATTTTTGTACTTGAGCTTTTTGTTTCTGTGCACAGTAGTAGTGGTTCATTACTATAATAAATGAAGGTAGAATAGCTATTTTCTATATCAGTTTTGTAGAGGGTGCAAGATATGCATGGTAGTGATTACCGGTAATTAAAGACTAGAGAAGTATCATGTTAAAAGGAATAGTACTATTATCAGATATTATGGGAAAGATCCTGATTTTGCGGGGGAGGGGGGACAAAAATATTCCAAGGTATTCTGGGAAGAACACTATCTTTTTAAAAGTGCCATTTGCAACTGACATCTTAAAATTGGTGACATATATGTTACATTTTGTTTCTTGTCAGGTGTCATAGGATTCAGAAAAGTTGAAAGCGTTTGTGCTTATAGATGCAAAGAAAATAATTGTACATCATAAATAGAAGATGTGGAAAATTACCCCTTAAACTCAGGCTCCATGGAAAGAATTTGCATTTTGTCGATCGTTGTTGAGGTGCTTTAGGATAATAAATCTGTATGCTGGGATACATTGGAGTATTGATGCTTAAAACCTAATAATCCAGTAGCATCGTCCCAGGAAAAATATATAGTGCTGTTTGAAGATTATGTAGCCCATGATATGAAAAGCCATGAGCTCAATGCTGCTATTGCTGTGGAAATGGATTGTAAACATAATATAGATTTGCTTGATAAAATTATTATTTTTGCTAAGCAGATGACAGCTGGCAAATCTGTCTCATGTATGCTATAAGTCACAAAAATGTAGGTGTTATCACTGATATTTAGATCAACCCAAGTATTGTTGGCTCAAAAACTGGGCCAACATGCTGTTTCTTACAATATTTTGACATTAAAAGCTCCAAGAAATGGTATTTAAGCCGCTTTTGGTATGGGCAGTTGATAACTTTTCATTCATAATTAGCTCATAGAGAACCGAGAGACATTGCAGGGAAATTGAACTGTCAGTGGGTAGAAACAAGCATTTGACCTCATCACATTGAGTGGGGCCCATCATAATTTGTTCATTTGGTGCCCATCAGCCCAGCCTCATCTCTCATACGGCACCTCGCTGACCTTCCCTCTCCAATTCCACTCAGTTCAGCTTTAATTATGACTCTGCAGACCCGAAGAAATATTGCAGCTTGCTCTCAAAAACCCTGAACTGCCACTCACCAAAAGATTGGTTTTTAACAGGTAATAAATGCCCAGAGGAAATGGTTCTGTGTCCCACACAGAGCACAGCAGCTCCTTTGGAGATTTTCCTGCCTCTCAAGTGTCCTAATACTAACTGGATTTTTAAAAAATAAAAATAGAAAGATCATTTTATGCTTGTTACCAGATTCACTGTACAAAAACAGTATAAGCTTTATTAAAAGTGTATGTATGTGTGTATGTTTCTGTTACAGACAGAAGAAAATAGTTATTTTGAAAAAGAATCTTTAAGAAGCTGGTTAATGATACAGGTATTAGAACTGAAAGTTTTAACTGACTTAATCAGTAAATAATCAACTACACCTTTAATCACTAATTAAAATTTGCCCTCCTATTTAATCGTTAGGCATAAGTTTGAAGGGTACTCCACTGTATGAGTCACAATAATATACTAGGCCCCTAGTGAGAAATTTAGGGATGGGTTTTATTTTCAGTTTTGTATTGAAATTAAGCAGATTATTTTACATTCATATGTGAAACCACTGTGCCCTGCCTTCATAAGAATGAAGATGGAGGACAATGTCATTTGAATCTTCCAGGTAATACATTTGGATATTCTTCCATACTGCTGAGATTTGAACTTGTTGATTTTGAAAGCATTTTCACTCTAGCAAGTTAAAGTAAAAAGTGAAAGTTTATATTACTCCAATTCTATTGATGAAAAATATTAATGACCAATTTTTCAGACAGTAAGAGGGAACTTATAATTTTATGAACAAAACAAAAAAAACCCACCCTGCGGTCTTCCTTTGCTATCTTTGAAAAGGCCCTTATTTATGTTTTAATGCAAATTAATTTAAAAATAATTAAAGCCAGATGATAAAAAATTAATTGTTTGACAACCCTAGAATTAATGACACACAATTTTAGGATTAACAGTTTGTTGGCTGATTTTTTTCCAAAAAGTGTAGCTAAATTCAGTATGAAAAGTGACATGGGTGTAACTTTAATCCCAATTTAAATAATAGCAAATTAAAATTCATACACAGTAATTCCACTGGTAGTGGCAGGTGAACTGCATCTCTCCTAAAAGATTTCATAACACTGAATAATTCAAAACTATTCAGTGTTAGGAAATCTTTTTAGTAGAGATGCAGTTCACCTGCCACTACCAGTTGTTGTTTCCGGATGGATTTGTACAGTAATCTTTTGAGAGAGAGATTTGAGAACACTAGACGAAAAAGTCTGAAAATCTCATTTTGGCTCTAAAAACCTGCCCCTAAAGACTCTCTGGCAAATAAAAGTATTCAAAACTACAGTGTATCCTTGTAGTGAATGTGTCAGCAGGATTTTCAGGTCATTTGACAAAAAGGATACAGGTGCAGTAGATAGCAGTGAAGGTGACTGCTAGTTTCATCAATCACTTTGCCTTTCTTTAAGTTGATACATAATGGATCCCTTCAATCAGCTTCCTTGTTCTTTGTCACTTGTTTAGGAAAAAGAAAAAGGTAGAAAGGCTGGGCTTTAAAGTCAAGGTTACAAACCTTATTTACACATGATAGGAAGATGTCAGTATGAGCAGGGGCCCTTCATAAAATGTTGAGTTTTGCCAATGTGTGATAATATGCAGTTTGAAGCTTCCTTCATACAGACCTTGAGTAGTGATGGTGCTTGTCAAAGCACTGAGTCCAAACAGGAGCTTGGAATTAAGATGTTCAGTGACAAAGTCGAAACATATCCCAGAAAAGGTGATAATGCACTTTATTAGCTGAGGACGTAATTAGTGATATTCAGTAACAAACTTTGTTTAGTATATGGAAAGAAATAGATTGTTTATATACAGATCCTGGACTATTTAGGCAGTGCTTTCCTGGTGCTTTCATAATTTCATATACAAAATATTATGCAAATCAACCCTCTGTCCTGCCTGAAAAAAGCAAAACTCTACAGTGCCCTGTCTTTTCTTTCACAGCAAACTGACTGCACTCTTACCTTTCCTCTGAAAGTGTAAGATATGTGCCCTTAAGTCATTGTGGTTTGTGAGTGTTTATAAAATAAGTTTAAGAAACTTCCTTGCCACACTTTTGTGATATTTTGGTTAGTCCTGATAAAGGCATCATCCAACTGTGGATTTCGGAGTTGAGGCTTTGCGGGTGGGGGTGGGGGGACCAACATGGCAGCGCAGCACATGCTGTGCTAGATGAGTAAATTGACTTGGAAATGTACAGCCCATAATGTGTTGATTTTGAATTCCCTACCTAAAATGTATAAATATTCCTAACGCTTTCATAACTTATACAACACGTGTTCATAAAATACTCCGGTTGTTGAACAAAACATACATTAGGGTTGTTACATTAGAGCCAGTGTGGTGTAGTGGTTAAGAGCGGTAGTCTTGCAATCTGGTGAACCGGGTTCGTGTCTCCGCTCCTCCACATGCAGCTGCTGGGTGACCTTGGGCCAGTCACACTTCTCGGAAGTCTCTCAGCCCCACTCACCTCAAAGAGTGTTTGTTGTGGAGGAGGAAGGGAAAGGAGAATGTTAGCCGCTTTGAGACTCCTGAAGGGGAGTGAAAGGCGGGATATCAAATCCAAACTCCTCCTCCTCCTCCTCCTCTTCTTCTTCTTCTTCTTCTTCTTCTTCTTCTTCTTCTAAACAAATCAAGATAATTACCTTTTTTGCTCTAACCATCTTTCCTTAACTCCTCTGGGGTTGTCTATACATACCATCACATTTGCCTTGCAAAATATTATTACATCCTCAGTGAGTGTCAAGAAAAATCCTGGAAAGGGAGTTAGGCATGGACATGTATGATTGGGACCAAGAGATTTTGTTCTACCGAAATTAAGAGCCTCTTTCTAGTGCAAGGTCTTTTCCCTTGATCATGTGAGCTTCAGGTGGAGGGAATTTGTAAGGGTGGTGGGCATAGTGCAGGCCTCTCTGGACCTTTTTGATGATCTGTTTTTGCCTTGGGGGAGTCACTATTCCAGCACAGGCTTCTATTCCTAATTATTGGTTGACATTCTGTGGGTCACTTACCCATCCACACAGATCAGCTTCTTCTTCTTAGTCTGAAGAGTGCAGTCATTACAATTTTGGGTACTTTCTGGTAATAGCTTACATGGAAGCTATCCCAACATGATTAAGATCTTACATTCCTGATTATGCCTTCAAAGGAAAGCCCAGGAAATATAGTTCCACGGTGAGCAACTTCATATAAAATAGACAGTTATAGTGCACTTGCATATCCTGTCCCACCTGCATATCTGCCATATGTGAAATCACTCTTTGGAAATGCACTTTCCCTTGTCAGAAACAAATGTTAACATCCCCCCAAAGCAAAAATAGACAAAAATGGCACAGAAGATGCTGGTCTTTGTTTATTAAACACCATCTCCACTTTTCTTAGCAGAGAATTAGGAAAGTCTGTCAAGCTGGGAGGCAGGGTGGCAGAGGGATCAGTTCTTTCTAAGTACATGCAAGTCCTGCATTACAAGTGCTGGCTATGCAAGAATTCACTTATCCAAACACAAGGATTTAATACCCAAACCTTGATATGTGCACCATAAATTCCATGGTTTGGGAGTGCATTAGAATTTTTCCCGTGTGACTCAATGGAAGTTATTGGCTTGTTATGCGAATGGAGATCATTGACTCATTATGCAAATGGTCGCTTAAATGATTTCCAGAAAACCCATGGTGTTTATGAAGTGAAACCTACATTTGGTAGTATATAGGTCAGGAATTTGTATGCTTTGCCCCCTGCTGTCCTTGCAAGGGAAATTCTGTTTGCTCTATCCTACAAAAGAAGAAGAGTTTGGATTTGATATCCCGCTTTATCACTACCCGAAGGAGTCTCAAAGCGGCTAACATTCTCCTTTCCCTTCCTCCCCCACAACAAACACTCTGTGAGGTGAGTGGGGCTGAGAGACTTCAAAGAAGTGAGACTAGCCCAAGGTCACCCAGCAGCTGCATGTGGAGGAGCGGAGACACGAACCCGGTTCCCCAGATTACGAGTCCATCGCTCTTAACCACTACACCACACTGGCTCTCCAAAAGAAAGGCATTGTTTTTGTGCTGGCTGTTATGGCTTATTTTCACCCAATTATTCACATAAAGTTTTTTTTAGTCCTGAATAGCCAAGTGTTGCCCCATATCTGGTGCTCCCTGCTCCACCACTCTCCCTCATTTCGCTTTCTCCTGTTCTTTTAACAATGTGATAAAGGAGATGCAACTACCACTCTTTTGCAGAAAAAGCACTCTGTATCAATAAATATTTTATTTTTGGACAGTTCACTAATCTTCTTTTGCAGCCTACAACAAATATTGCTGCATGATATGTGTAATGGCATTTGTACAAAAAGTATGTTGTGTATAGGGAGAGTTGTCAGGCACTCACAGAAACCTGAGGTTGGGGTGAAGGTGTGTATGATGTTTGAGGATATGATCAGGCTCCTACAGGGGTCAAATATTTTTTCATTGCATGGTCAGAGGTACAAGCACCCTTGTTATATACTCTCCATATGAAGCTGCCTGATAAGATTTTATTTTGAGGACCTGCTCTTTGTGCCCCAACCTTTGGAGGGGGACTTCACAGCTACTAGGGATGGAGCCTTCTCTGTAGTGTCAGCTCTGCTTTGGGATGCCTTTTCCAGAACAATTTGGCAGGTCCCAATAATCTTAGCATTTAGGTGCCTGGCTGAAACTTTTGGAAGAGTTCAACATAATTTAATTTCTATATTACTTTTACTTTCAACAAGGTAAAAAATGGAGCACTTTTCAAAAAGTTATTTGCAAGTGGACAACTTTGCAAGTTAATGACTGGTTCAGCAAAGTACTTAAGCATATTTTTAAAACTAGAGCATATATCTAGTCTCTGTGAAGTCAACTGTTTCGAAGGGAATCTGTGGCATATGACAGACCTTAATATTCATGAGGAGTACTCATATTTCAAAGCACTCTAATGGCACAAGCCACATTCGCATTACTGCACCTCACATTTCCAGGGCACTTGGAGGATTTGGCTTTATGAAGTATGTCAATGTAAAGCTTCCAGCTACATCTTGTAAAAACCAGTCATAACGTTTCAGAGAAATGTGGTGAATCATATTTCACTCTTGTACTTGTAATACGGTATTTTAAGAACTACATGCACTGTTTTAACAAAATAATTTAATTACTGAGGCATGTAAATAAATTGTAGGAATTCTCTGTCATGAAGATCTGGATTCTGCCCTTTTCCCAAAGGGATCCTAGAGGGCAGTCACCCTGGGCATTTTTGGGGGATTCTGAGCCCTCATTGGCCTCAAATGATAAGGAAGAGGGTGAGCTGTTTGCAGAAGAGTTGAAAGCCCCACCCCTGAAGTGTAGGCTTCTTCAGTCATAAATTTTTCCTGCTCTGGTAGCCAAAGCAAGGAGAGTCCTGGAACTCCCTGAGGAACAACCCATGGAAACTGAGGCAAAAGCTACAGCGGCAACCAAAGGAGCCAAATCTGCCTTTCTGGATGAACCGCCACGTCTGGCTACCTTGCCTTTCCCAGATTCATTCCAAAAGCTGCGGAACACTGAGCAGACAACACTGGAAAAACACAAACCATCATGCAAGCTGGTGAATAGACACTACCTCTTCCCAACTAATATTATGGGCCAATTGGCTACCCTAATTGTGGGTGTGCCAGTAGCAACTTTGTCCTAAACTGCGATTATCCTGTCTGAAAGCAAAGGAGGACCAAGGAATGCTTGTGACAAGTTAGTAGAAGTGGTGCCACTTGGATTTTGAGGCAGAACTGTTACGGCTAGAATAAGCATCCTGTAGGCCAATGATCTCACCTCCAGGGTGGATGTACCCAAACACATTGTAGATGGCCTAAAGAAGCTCTCCATTGTGCCACCCTTCCAAGAGCAGTGATAGTGAACATCTTGGCAATGTAATATCTGGCTCTGCAATATCTGGCAACTGGGATGTACCGGTAGATGCAGGATCCCAAGGGCACCTGGCCAATTCCGCATTCAATGGGGGAAAGCTTTATGGGGACCCGCTCAAAAAAGTCCTTTTTGAGATAAGGGATAAACAAAAGATGCTTCCTGTCAAGAAGGATGAACACAAAGATAAACAACATCAGTCCTTTTGTCTGTGACAACAATATAATAGACCACACTTCAACAGGCTACAGATCCAGATGAGATTGCACTGAAAGATCCAGTAGTTCCACAATGCCTCATCAATGTCCCAATTCCAATCCTGGAATTGGGGGGAGTTGCAGTGTGGGGATCAATGGTAATCAAAGATCCTCTCCTTGTGCAATGTGGAAATGTCCCTTCTTATGCTTATTTTTGTCGTTTAGTCATGCTCAACTCTTCGTGACCCCATGGACGCCAGGCACTTCTGTCTTCCACTGCCTCCTGCAGTTTGGTCAAACTCATGTTGGTAGCTTCGAGAACACTGTCCAACCATCTTGTCCTCTGTCGTCCCCTTCTCCTTGTGCCCTCCATCTTTCCCAACATCAGGGTCTTTTCCAGGGAGTCTTCTCTTCTCATGAGGTGGCCAAAGTATTGGAGCCTCAGCTTCAGGATCTGTCCTTCCAGTGAGCACTCTGGGCTGATTTCCTTAAGAATGGAGAGGTTTGATCTTCTTGCAGTCCATGGGACTCTCAAGAGTTTCCTCCGGCACCATAATTCAAAAGCATCAATTCTTCGGCGATCAGCCTTCTTTATGGTCCAGCTCTCACTTCCATACATCACTATTGGGAAAACCATAGCTTTAACTATGCAGACCTTTGTCGGCAAGGTGATGTCTCTGCTTTTTAAAATGCTTTATCTGTTTTAGAACATTCAGTACTTTTATTTGCTTACAATTTGTAATAGTTAATGGACGAAAACAGTTACTGTTAATATTTTTCCATTTGATTTTCTTCCATATGGCAATTTTTCCCTTAATGCCACAAGCTTTTCTTTCTTTAAATACTAATCTGATGTCCCTTCCCTACTCCTCTTAAATTTCAGAGTTACTGGAGCATATATGTATATGTGGGAGGAAATAGCTCATAGCTTGGTAGGTCATTTTCGGATTATGTCTTGGATAGAAGGGCCATTGAAAAGTTACTTCCAAAGATAGATTAAATTATTCAGTCCCTCACTGTTAACAAAACATAATTTTAAAGATTTCTTTGATTGTAGACAATAGACATTCATTGAACAAAATGTATATTTCATCCAGACAAGTTTCTTTCGTTATATGTGTTGAATCAATAGAAGCTTCTGACCACAGTTGTGTTGAACTGGAAAACATGTCGGTCAAAATTAGAAAGAGAGCAAGTAGGAGACAGTAATAGAAACTCTCCTCCTGCAAGAGAGGGGAGTGGTTGTGGTCGGGAGCCGGACTCCGCCTCAAGCAGGGGGCATTAGCCCCCTGCCTCCCACTCACCTGGCTGGCGCCCAACCAGGTGCCTGTGAGGGGGCGTGTTTAGCAGCCTAAATTGCTGCGGCACCAGCCTTCCGGCCTCACTTTTTGTCGCCCCGTCGCGAGTCACCCACCCTCCACTCCCTTAGAGCTCAGGGTCTCAGTTTTCTTTTGGCCTTGCTATAGACCTTAGGTTGGTCGCCCTGGTTGTCCGGGGGGCCTGGTAGGAATTTTTCCATTTGGCATTAGGCTTTTTGGTTTTTTCGCCTACCTCGTAGCAATCGTCACAACTTTCGTGGTATTGGTGGGTAGGTTAGGCATTGGAATAATGTGTTGTGGTGTGTTGAAGGGCTAGGTGTGGCCATCGCCTGCGCCTTCAATTTTGGGTATTCTGTTAAAGGAATCCGGCGGTTGTTTATTCTGTCCGATGCCTGCGTGGCGGGAGGCCATGGCACAACCCTCGGTGACATCAGGGGAGAGCTTATAGTTGGATTAGCATCAACAGGCTCCACCTACTGGTGAATAAACCCCCCTGTTTTAGACTCACCCCTCTCTGAGGGGGTGGAGTCAGCTGACGTAATCCAATGCCTAAACCAAACCTTTTCACTTGCTGTTACAGATAGGTAGCCGTGTTGGTCTGCCATAGTCAAAACAAAATAAAAAAATTCCTTCCAGTAGCACCTTAAAGACCAACTAAGTTAGTTCTAGGTATGAGCACCTTAAAGACCAACTAAGTTAGTTCTTGGTATCTGAAGAAGTGTGCATGCACACGAAAGCTCATACCTAGAACTAACTTAGTTGGTCTTTAAGGTGCTACTGGAAGGAATCTTTTCACTTGCTGTAATCAATAAAGTTGTGGCCTTTTCTTGCCCATTAACCTTATATCACATGTCCTTGTGTTTTCATTCCACTACGCGGGGATCGGGTCCTCGAACCACAACTACGTTTTAGCAGAAAGGATACATTTAGAGCAGTATGGATAGCAAGATTAGCAATCTGCATTAACCTCAAAAAGATTCATGTAGAAGCATGAATTTCTAAAATATCAGTTGTATTTATTTAAATCATGAATTGTGTTTAAAATGGAATTGATGCAAAAGTGCATTTTAGATTTGCAAAAGCAGTGAGAAATTTCACTATCAGCATAATAAATTCAGTGTCTAACAACAGAAATACTTATGGAGAACCTAGAATTTAGGGCAACATCTAATATTTATAAGTTTAATTACATATTTATCACTTCAATGCTAACTGGTTACAACTTACATAGCAAATACATTTCTTACAACTTGTGTTTTACCACACCCAAATGCTGCTGCTACCAGCCTTCTGTTTTTGCAGTCTCAGGTAGAAATAGGTTTATCAGGCTCTTAGTGGACTGTCATAGGTGGTTGGTGGAATGCTTTGCAAGGCTCTTCTTGCATTTATACTATAATATTGCATTATTCTTGCAGCCAAAAAGGCAACTTACGGGACTATTTCCGGACATTGAAACACACAAACAGGTCCCTGGATTGGACTGCTGAGTTACACATTTTGAAAAAGCATCTTGGAAAACAGTAACTTGAAATTTTGTGTGTTTCTTCTTCTTCTTCTTCAAGAAATATTGAGCAGTGGCGTTAAAAGTTTTACAGTTTTAATCTTAAAGCCACCCCCCCGCCCCGGAAGCAGACATGCCATGTCATAAAATAACTATTAGTGATTAGTTTGTATCATATAAATCTAACTTGAGTTGATAATATGGTCCATTACCAGCTAACTGCACAGAGTATTTTTCATTTTACACTCTTCAGTTACTTTTTAGTGAAGTGTTGAAAATATGAAGCTTTTCTCCTTTCTAAAATTGCACGCTGTCTGTCTGTTATTAGGGAGATAACAGCTCTTATAAATGTTTCAGTAAGCACTAAGTAGACAGTTATGTGCACTCTCATTCCACGCTTATTTGCTTACTGTAATAAACTGATAAAATATGTGTGGTTTGTCTTCCTGTATCTATATGCACACAGATTTCCTTTAGAAATAATGTTGTGTCTGCAGAATTGATTGGTTATTTTCATAAAACATCTAAAAGTACATAGATGACTTTCCTAAATGTATGCCAATATGATTTGTAGTGGTTTATCATACAGTTCCTAAATGCATGTTAACTCTTTGGGGGAGGCTTCATTTAAACATATTTACAACATTTGTACTGAATCAGCCTACATAAAATAATTCCACCCGGTCTTGATGCTATTTTGAGTTTCTTCAATTGTATAGCTCATGCTCCAGTAATGGTTTTTTATTATTTCTAACGGGTTAAAATACTTTTTGACCTGTGTACTTACATATAATGTCTAGCTTGGGGGAGGGTGAGCAGCAAAAAGAATTCTACTTGTTAGGTGTAAATGTCTTTATTTGTTTTTTGGTAAGATTTCTTATCCGCCCTTCACCATAAGGCAGCAGGGCAGATTACAACAATATAATATGCAATTATAGAAGAAAATGGTTCCAGCCAAAACAGAACAGTAAAAATTCAGCAAAAGAGCTTGGTACCAAATGTTCACGCTCTGACTCAAGCTGTGGTCATAAACAGCAACATGAAACAAGGTTCTACAGGTTGAATGGGTTTCTTCCTCTTCCCCGCCTTCCACCATATGTAATATTGTTTATGTACATGAGTGAAGCCAGTGCCCTGCTGAGGAATGCTTGTTCCTATGTGCAGCTGAAGATCACTGAAAAATTATTGTACATATATGTATGCATAAAGATTATTTTAGCTAGATTAAAAATCAGATGATTAATGATCTGATGTTAAATTGATTAAATGTAGCCTCGGTACACTAAAGATTAATACATTTAATTTAAATGTGCATGTTGCAAAAATCTTGACGTAGGTAGCTTTTTTGAAACTGGGAGACAAATTGTACAATTTGTCAATTAGAAAAACTTAAGATTTAAACAAATAAAAAAATTCTACTCATTTTTAAAAATTGCTTACCACCTTCTGCCTTATATATGTTCCACAATGCTCTATTTTCTGCACAGCACTAAGCATAGAAATGTTTTCGCAGAGCAATCTAATCTACCATCAGTGAAAAATTTGACTGGATCAGGGTCAAAAGGGGTCGGAGGTGCATTTGCAGTCAAATGTACTCCAAGAAAGTTGTACAAATAGAATATCTGTTGGAAAGTATTCAGAGTGGCACCATTTGCAAGTAACAAAACCATGCTACTTTCCATGCATAAATAATTGAAATGAAGCCTATTCCATAATGTAAAGTACATGGTAAGAGGGGCTAACTGACCCCTCAGTTCTTTAAATCTAGAACAATTTTTTGTGCAATTAACACTGTGGACATTATGTAACAACAGATCTTACAGACCTTGCAAACACAGCTTAATGCTACTCAAACAGTCTGTGCACATTTTTTGTTGCAATTTCCTTTTGTTTCTGTGACTGCACAGATGACACTTGATCCTTTTCCTGTTAGCAGTGGCAGGTTGTGCCAGTTCTGTGGCTGCCTCTCTTGATATCCTAGACAAGTTGGCTGTGTTTCTAGACTCAACCAAGAGTAAGATCTACTGCAAACCTAGGTCTACTAGGGAGAGATGTCTGGGGATGTTCTCCCTATTAAGGGATGTGCATCATACAATGAATGTACACATTTAAGGCAGCAGTTGCTACATTTGAAAACCAATAATGGTCATGATATTTATTTTTATTATAACAATTAAATGAATGGTCTCTGGTTTGGAATTCTGATCTGAAATTGCTGCATCATTATGAATAGAATCTAAAAAGACTGCTGTTAACACTTACTGCTTTGTAGATAAGGAACTCTGGGGGAAGAGGTAGGATTTCTGGTTTGTGTGTTTTCATTATGTGAAAGACAGTTAAAAAAAATTAGCTAATGCTCTGGTGATATACGGCTGATTGCATATGTTATGAGCACACAAAGCTGGCTTGTACTATATTACAGAATTGGTCCATCTGTTCCAATATCATCTGCTATGACCAGCAGTAGTTTCTCAAGGTGTTGGACAGAGGATCTTTCTTGAACCTACTACATTTCACTTTTAACTGGAGATACCAAGAATTGAAACTTAGACTTTATGCATACAAAGAATACCAGTGAGCTCATCCCCATTCCTTCCTTTCTGTTTCCCTCTGTAGATTTTAATGTTAACAAATTCCTTCCCCTCCCTCCACATGTTGCTTTGATTATTTCCTTACAGGTTTTCACCTGAAAGTAATATGCAGTCTAATCCTTGTGTTTTAGGTATGCATAGAATGTAATATTGATTTCTTGCATTATTTTTTTAACCAAGCAAGAACTTGATAGTCTGTATTTACTAACTTTTAATTTTTCCTATGCAATAGGTCAGTGTTCCAGCCTTTGTGCCAACAAGAACTCATGAACTCCTGCACCGAATGAGTGGGAAAGGATTAGCAGCTCATTATCACTTCTCAAGACAGCCATGCATTTACAATGATCAGATGGTATCTGTCCAAGTGACATTGGCTAACACCACTGACCAGAAGATAGAAAATATCCACTTAGGCGAAAAAAAGCTGCCTACTGGCATGAAAGTGCATGTGTTTAACCCAATAGGTAATTGTTCTATAATTTTGAAACTATGCAATATATTTTTCTAGCCTCTGTAGCATCTTTAAGACTTAGATGCATTAAAAAACAAACAAACCTCAATGTTAAGATTTTTAAATGCAATTTAATTAATTGCAAAAACTAAAAAAGTGTGTAAAATGTATTGATACATATATTAATAACACTGGAATATTAATATTGCTAGTAAAGTTAGCAATATAGGGCTGTGTTCAGTGTAGCGCTAAGCAAAATGTTCTGTCAGTACTACAAGGATTTCTCCTTACACAACACAACACTCCCCCCAACGCCTCCCCCAAAATCTGTTCTGGGGTTCCCCCAACCCCAGAGTGACTATTGGACCACATAGGAGAAGAGAGGGGGAAATCTCATTGCACTAGTTCAAGGAACACGTGCCCTCTACACATTTCTTGCCCTTGGATGTTAACAAAGAACTTGAATAGGGCTATATTTAATGATGCATGCACATAAAATAGAGGTATTTCCTGTAATAGCACAGGAAATCACAAGTATTAAGGTAGGTTAATAATTGTGAAGGACAGATCTGTTAAGATGATTCATAATAATACACCAGAATGGGGGAGGGAACAACTCATAATTATTAGTCTTCACTGGCGTTGGACTAGATGACCCTTAGGATCCCTTCCAACTCTATCATTCTATTATTCTAAGGACGTTCATAATCCTATTCTAGCATTTTTCATGATTTTCAGTTGGTGCTCTTGCCATGAGCAGAAGGGCTTTTGGTGTAGTGGGAAATTCCCACTCATGAGAGTGGAGAGGAATTGGGTTTCAGGAATTCTCACCAGCACTTTGAATAGGTCTTGTGCTCTAATACAAAGCCAGTGCAGTAGAGCCAGAAAAGGAGCAATACACTTTCTGCACACTATTACTATAAATTTTGCTATTGCTGAGTGGCAACTAAAACTTTTGAACCATCTTCAGATAAAACACCCCATAGAAAGAAAGCATTGTAGTAGCAAGTAAATGAGACAAAAAATGGATGAGAGCATATCAGTATCATGACAAGACATGGGCATATGGACATAAAAGTTGCAAAATAACTCCTCTCTTCAAAAAGAAGAAAAGGAGACTTATGTGAATTCATAGATTTGTAGAGTAAAAGGTCCACAAGGGTCATTTAGTCCAGGCGCCTGCAATGCAGGAATCTTTTGCTCAACATGAGGCTCAAACCCAGAATTTTCTGCACATATTGCTATGCCTTATATTGACTGTTCATTATTCCCCACAATGCTTATGGGGAGACTGCTTGATTAATCTGCAATCTTAATCACACTTGTGTAAGGTCTGTTGAATTTAGTGAGACTTACTTCAGTGCAAACATGTACACAATTGTTCCCTTAAATATATGAATCAGACCTAAGAAGCAGGAATGGTGTGAAGCCAGTTTAATTAAAAAGCAGTGCATTCATACGTACCCAGAATGTGTAGTCTATATGTTGTAAGTGAAATGAACATCATAGAGTAATATGACGAATAATCTTTAGTTCTGTGAAGAGCTTTCAGTGAAATATAAAGTGAAGTAAGAAATTACATTGGTGGTTAGAATCTGGATTTAGCAAAAATATAAAAACAGAACAAGTAAGCACCATGAAAGATAAAGTGCAATTCAAGAGAATCAGATTTAAAAGTAAGATAACATATAACATATTTTGTGATCAAAATAATCAGTATAGTTTTGGGTAGCACTTTTTCTAGAAACACGTTCTGTGATGTTTCATGTTAAAGTAATCTTACCCATTAGTTAAGATTTAAATGTTTTGGTATTTTAATGCAATAACTATAATATATTATTGCATGTAATATATTGTACACATATTCTGACATTGTAAATAAAGGCTGCTATAGTTTTCTAGTAAACTTTCTAGTAACAGTTGAATCAGGTATTTTCTGTAAATTGGAATAATTGTTTGATAAGATTTCTTGTTCTTAACTTATTATAGCAGAGAATTTTCAAGTAACAGCCTACCAAGGTTATCTCAATATCTCCAGTGTCATTTCTGACACTGATAAATACGTATCTACATGCAGCTCACTGAAGAGAACCCCAAAGGGTCAGTTAACAGTCCCTGTTATCTAATTATTTTCTTCATCATTCCAATGACTAGCACTTGATCAAAAGCCAAGCAAATATTTGTTCTAAAATTTTGCAAAGTCAGTAAATGTTTAAGGACTACGTTAAAGTAAGCAGAACCTAAAACAAGTTTTCAAAAGCCTTGTTGTTACACTGATTTATCTAACTTTTTCAATGTTTTGCTTTATGTTCTATTCAATAGAATTTCTTGAACCTGGGGAATCTATGACAGTCTCAGTAGGGATTGACTTTTGTGATTCTACCCAGGCTGCCAATTTCCAGTTGTGGTAAGTTACGCTGCAGTGGCTTTTCAAAAGTAGATCATTAATGTGTAGGGGAAATGAATGGAAGAAAATACAATTTTTTTGTCCTGTTGTGCTGTTTGAATATTAACGCATTATGCTAAGGTGGGTTTTATTTAAGCCTCTGAAGGTTGATCAGTATGCTTAATACAGAGATGGAAAAGTTCTATTTTTGTGTTTTTATAGAAACACAATAGAAATTTAATAAATGAAATAATTATACTGATGATATGGCTCTCTAAATAACTACATAATGCACAATTTAATTAATACATTGTTTTCTTGCTGCTAGTATATTTAGATTGGCAACAGTGTCTTAGCTTGTCAGTCTCCAGGGGCTGAAATCTGCAGCCAGTCACCTTAAAGTACCATGGTTACTGTAAAGCCCACCACCCCAGACATCCCACCCCTTTAGACAAAAGAAGTTCAGGAAGTGTTTCTGCTTACCACAGAAAACGATTTACAAAATAATGAGCACCTCCATTATATCAGACTAGTCACATGTAAAAGTATCTGCTTAGTCCCCTCTGGAAAGCTCAGTACTTAACATTTGCATGCCTGTGTTTTGGTATCATTTCTAGTGTGAACAAGAAAAGGATCTCTTGTACTGAGGGGGTTTCCACTGAGTACTGTGGGTGAACAGGCAGCTTTATTTTATGTGTAACAAAGAAACAAAGCTTGTTCCTTGACACCAGCATCACAAGCTTTGGCAATAGGTTTCCCATGACTTCTCCTCAATTTAATGTCCATTTAAGCCGTGTACTTTCTGTCATATTCTTCAGTAGTTCCAGCTGTCCACACATGGAGGAAAGTAGGTAGGCTCCAACATATGGGGTTGGCCGGGGAAGGGAACCTGCTCCAGAACATAGGGTCATTGGGAACAGGGGACAGGTTTAGCCTTTTCCCCAATAATGTCCTGGAGTTGTACCCCTTTAACATTCATTTGCACCAGTGAATGGGTTACTCTTTCCCCATAAGAATGAATGATGAAATGTCCTCTTTGAGGGCATAATTTAATTGAAGGCAAGACTTGCCCTTTACCCTGCCCTTTTTCACCAAGGTTTGTCCTACCGTTACAGATTGTGGTTGAGGAGAGTTTGGATGGCTCGCTAAGCCAAACCATGGAGCAGTGCAGATTTGAGCTGCTCTCCAGGAAGCAAGCAATAGTTTGGCTTAGTGTGACATGCAAATCAGGCCAAAGTGACACCCAGCCCCTGCTAACAAGACCCTTATGAAATTATGAAGAGCAAATGGATGTGTCGCACCAGGAGGGTCCCAGAAATCTATCTGGGCTCCTTCCACTCCCAGGTGTTGTGATATGTATATTTGGTTCTTCAGTTATATATTTAAGTGTGTGAAAGAAGGGCTGCTTTCTTTTCTCCCCTGCCCCCAGTCCTAAAAGTGTGAATCCAAAGTAATCTAAGGTAAACAAATTCTTAAACCATTGTTTGTCTAATATTGTGGATCAGAAAATAATGTAATGAAGTTATGTTTTGTGGTAGGGGAGAGAGCATTTAGTTATAAGAGTCTCCCATTTGAAGCCTGAAATAGTACAGTCCAGGCACAAATTTACCAATTTGGTAGGCCTGTGACATCCTTCCACCTATCTCAGCTGGCTTACTTTTGTATTCAGCAGTGCCACTCATGTTCTGGAGGCAGCCAGACACACCAGGTCTCCCCCTACAAGATAGTGGATGAGTCTCAATTAGTTTGTAGACTTAGAGTCATATGTGTTTGCTTAACATTCATTATACCATTAGATTTTTTGCTGGTGTGATTCCCTGCTTAGCCTTCCATAAGATCATCAACAGTTCTTTACTGTAATTTCAGCAGGCTAGTTAATGGTTAATTTGCTGGTGCTTCAACAAATAAACCATAGTCAGAGAGCAAACATATAATCTAGCTAAGGAAATCTGGGAAATAAACATGCAGAAGTTCATATACTGTAGATGTAATTTCACTGTTCTGTTCCACAAAGTGATATTGGCTTCATACTTCCTTGAATGTGGAATTTTATGGTATTTAAAAAAAAAAAATCCAGTAGTTTCTTTATCATGTTTTAGATTATTCAAAAATGTATTAAAATTATCTGCAGCATTTTTATGAGTGATATAATAACAGTATTCATGATCTGCTTTTGAGCATCTTTAAACACTGACATGATTTGGCATTATAGTATGTTGATCTTGTATTGAATGTTGCATAGAATGTTTTTAAAATGTTCATTTTTTTATATAAAGTATGTGCACTTTTGAGTGCCCCTCTCTCAGCAAACTAATAGTTCAGTTCCAGACTTAAGCCACTGAAGGCCTGAGATTCTTTGCAGTGATAAATATAAGCAATGTAGCATAACACATTGATTTTATGCAGATCATCACCTTTATGTTTTGGGAGGTCTGCTGTATTAGTGATATATAAAAACTGATTACTTTTTCCAACATTGCCTAGTAATTGTTTATTATTTTCCTATTAGACAAACAAGAAAGATCGATATTCCTCAACACCGGTCTATGAGTAACGTCACTGTAAATAGATTTGCCTCAAGACACCAGTGGTGTATTCATTTTAATGATTTGGACAATGTGAACCCAATGACACAGCTCAAGCTAAGCACCAAGTTTAGAGTTGAAATAAGAAACCAAATAGTTGCTTTTCTACTGCTCAATTAAAGGTTTTTTAAAACACACAGTTAAAATGAATGTAAAATTATGTTGCTAAAAAGAGGTTGGATTTTAAACTTTTAGCTAAGTGAATATTTTAAGGAGTACCAAATAACACATATTTTTCTCCCATACGTTCTAAATGGGATGTACAAATGGGGCCAGTTCGTCACAAGCAGGTGAAAGGACTCAAAGGAGGTTGGGACTGTATCCTTAAAATTCTAGGAATACAGCCTCCAACAGCACCAACCCACCTCAGTCTCTCAGCCAGAATCCAGCTGGTAAGGTGATCCTCAAACAACAGTCAGTGACACCCAAAACTTATAGGGGCAAGGCACTAGGTTTCTTCCGGTCAACTGCCACGTTGTCTAGTTCCCCCCAAAAAGCTGGAGCTCAGATTACAGCTGTTGCTTCAGACTGGGAGCTTATATAGAAACTGCAGGCTTTGTTCCCTCCTGGTTCTGAGCCAGGCGGCCCTGGTCCAAGGAGGTGCTTCCATCCCCTTCCTTTTCACTTGGTATTTCTGCAGTGGCTCTAAAGCTTCTGCCTGGCTCACATCTCTTCTACTGCTGTGGTCCCAAGGAAAGGTGGGTGGGTGGGTCCAAGAGCTAGCCAGGAACTCTGGCAGCTGGAGTGTGAGACTTCAGTCCTGGGGCATAGATATCTTCATGGTCACTGATTGTGTGGAGAGCCAGTGGAGGGTCCTGCTCCCCTTGCTCCTCTGAGGAGACCTCAGGTTCAAGTTTGGGGCAGGGCTGAATCTTGACACTCCTACAGAGGGTTCTGAGATACTTTCATTGCCTAGCGCTCTAGCCCTGTGACATCCAAGAATGAAGTGCAAGTTCTCAATAAAAACCTCTTCATTCCAAATCCATTCTAGCAGCCATTGCATTGTGCTGCCCTTCGATGCCAGTTTCCTGTATGCTCCGCATGATTGTCAAAGATGACAATCCACACCAGTTCCCCTGCAAAAATAATGTTTACCTTTTTCTCTTACACTTTCTAATAGAACATAGTTTACCCATGTAAACTAAGCTTACTGATTCTATTAAAATCATTTTATATATTATTTGTTTTAAATATGTTAAGCCCGCAGAATAACAAAAGTATGTGTGGTGTTGGCTATATTGTTATGAAAAGCTTCACCCCCATAAACCATTTCTGATTATAATTATTTCCCTTACATTGTTCCAAAAGGAGTACTTTGTCTTACATCAAATGTAATTGATCCTGAAGCAATGTAATCACAATTACTCACTTTCTTAATTAGCCTGCCCAAAATCAGAAAATGGAAACCGATCGGCACTGTTTAAATCAATAGCTTTGTAGTAAGGCTTGTGTGGGAAGGCAGATAGTGGTAATGGGTAGATCAATTGGTTTAGATGCCAATCATTGACTGTGATTTGCATAGCAAAATTTGCTCTTCTTGTAATGTACTGGAGCAAGTGATTCAGTAAAAGCAAATTATATAAAGGAAAGGTAAAAATTGGTAATAAAACATTTAGGAGTTTTAAAATAGTTCCTTATATAAATGATGCAAAACTCTAATAAAGAATTAAAAGCTCCTGGAAGAACTCCTTGGTAAGCACTATTTTTATTAAGCAAAGCTTTCCAAGAAATACATCTAATTAAAGATAGTAAAGAGAGAATCCTTAACTTGAAGATTGGACCTAACACTTATTTAGCACGCTTAGAAAGATGTACACCTTACACATGACCAATACCACCCCTTTATTTTCTTGAAGTTTTCCATGCTTTATTTCAGATCTACAAAACCACTGCATATTTCTCTGTATGAAGGTGGTAACAATATGATTTTTGGCCTTCAAAAAGAACACGCAATCCTACCTTTTTTGGCATAGAAACAGATTGATGCTTGGTGTGGTAAAAGTGGCAGTGGCAGTGAAAATGTGCAGGGACCCAAGCGGAGGGTGGGGTGGGGTAGGAAGGGTTCCTTCATCTCCATCCTGCTCTCTGGCGGCTTAAAGTGGTTGTGCACAGTTACCAAGCAACTAGCACTGGTGGTAGCAACCGTGTTACGAGAGCTTTGTTACACGCACACTTTACCTCAGGGCCTGGAGGGCGCCGGTGAAGGGCCTGCCTGGCCACTTCTAAACTTCAGGCCTTACCCCATGTCTCACAGAGGTCTGGAAGGCGGAGGAAAGCACTCCAGCACCAGTGCTTTTTTCTAGAAAAAAGGTGCTGGTACTGCGTACTACTAGAAAAAAGGCACTGGTTCTGGGGCACAGTAATTTGGGGATATAGAAGTTTTACCACTTTATCATAGTTGGAACACAGATGTAGCCATTCTGTGTGCTGTGGAATGACGTAATCAGAGGTGAAAACAATGAACATCCTAGGTATGGATTCTGCTGAATATTTAAAATTTTGGTGGCTGGTTTTTTGGCATGGGTGAAGACTGGTCATTATATAAATTGTTCCTTATTTCTTTACTGATAAGACAAGTGTTTTATCTTACTAAACCATTCATTTACCTTTCTCTTTTTTTCACAGTACAAAAGATGATCAGTTCAGTATTACTATTCAACCCCCTGTCGGAGAACTACTTTTACCAGTTACTATGTCAGAAAAAGACTTTAAGAAAGAACGAGGTAGGGGAAAAAATTAAAATAAGATGGATGTTCTCGACCTTTTTGCAAATGCAGTAAAATCATATTGTTCTAAATGAGAACATCTTTTTCTGGTCTAACCCTAAGATTTCCATTGACTGCCCTCCTAAGTAACACTCATTTCATATTGCACTGGTACTAAGAAACTGATTGAAACTTTTTTTTTTTTAAAAAAAGGTCATGATTAGGCCATAACCACTGTGTGAGTTTGTGTGTATTTTTCTTATCTTGGTGATTCTTTTGAGTATACATGGACTGTTTTAATGGCTATTGTACTGTATACAGTGGTACCTCAGGTTAAGTACTTAACTCATTCCGGAGGTCCGTTCTTAACCTGAAACTGTTCTTAACCTGAAGCACCACTTTAGCTAATGGGGCCTCCTGCTGCCGCAGCTCCGCTGAAGCATGATTTCTGTTCTCATCCTGAAGCACTATTTCTGGGTTAGTGGAGTCTATAACCTGAAGTGTATGTAACCTGAAGCGTATGTAACCTGAGGTACCACTGTACAGTCATACCTCATGTTACGTCCACTTCGTGTTACGTTCTTTCAGGTTATGTCCCGCGGTGACCCGGAAGTACCGGAAAGGGTTACTTCCGGGTTTCGCTGCTCGCTCATGCGCAGAAGCGGCGAGTTGCAACCCGCACGTGCGCAGACGCGCCGCTGCGGGTTGCGTTCTTTTCATGTTGCGAACAGGCCTCCAGAATAGATCCCGTTCGCAACCAGAGGTACCACTGTAGTGTCTTTTTTTAAAATTCAGGACGCCTTGTTGTGTGAAGCAATAAATATATCTATTTAACCAAACTATGGCTGCCTATGCGCTTGGACATTTCATATTAGTCCTAGTGATTGGAATACTGGTGTAACCTACTCAGAAAAACAATTCCAACACATTTTAATAGTTTTCTTTATATTTCCAGTCCTCTTTCTAAAGCTTTTGCTTGTATATAGCTAGTATACTTTGCCCCTACTCCATTAAAATTCATTAGTGTGACCTACTTCTTACAGCATTATTTAGCCTTAATCTCTTCAGTTTCAAAAGAAGCATGGCTTAGCTACTTAGTTGGCACCCACATTTTTTGTCGCACTTTTAAAAATATAGAATGGAGCAATTCTGTGTTCACCAGGAGTATGGCTGAGCTGCATAGGATGCAGCAGAAAGTCTTACCCACTGACAGAAGTCTCCATAGTGCAAGGCCAAAAAGCTCTGTGCCCTTCTTGATAATGGTGGGCAGTGAGGGCCATAATGAGTTGTATATGAGAAGACAAGGAATGTGCATATCCTAACCTACGCCTCCCCCCCCCCCCCCGCACATCCACAGAGGCCACAAAGCTGCACTAGCTCTGTTGTTGGCGTTGTTACGTTGTTACGTGTTTGTTAGGTGTTCCCCCACACACTCCCTGGCCACAGCTAGCCAGCAGGGCTTTGGATTTTGCTGTTGCTCCATCATAGACTCTGTACTTACGCACAAACGCATAACAGAGTTGTTCTGCCTGTCTCATAACTCGCAGGCTTTTTTGTGTGGGATCACATCAAATATATATGAAGGACTTTCCTGTACTACAAATTCTTTTTGCAAAAGGTTTTATTTGGTATTGTGTTTAAAGAAGCCAAACAGTTTATTTATAAGCTCACTTGGACAGTCTCTGAACTGTTTGGGGTGGGTGGGATACCTTTAGATTCCATTGTGTATTCTCATATTGGAATTTGCATTAATCAGTCCTTTCATACTATTCTAGAAAGTTTAAAAAATCCTTGTGTATTTATTACAGCCGCCCAAAACACGTGAATATGATATATATTTAATATAAATGTTTAATAAGCAGTTTTGTGGGTCTTCTTCTCTGTGTCTTTCATCTAGAAATAATGATAGCCTTCACAACTATTTGATTTCCTTTTTTCTGTGTAGTTGTGTACTATGATAAAAAATAAGGTCAGTTATTTTCTCCCTTAACTAGTTCCTAACTATTTGCTGTTCTTACTCTTTGCTGGCTAAAGCCTACTTTGCACGTGCTCAGCAAACCAAGGTGAGTGAGTGACTTGAGGCTTCGTCATATTTTGTGATCTACTTTTCTCCCTTCTCTTAAACTGTCATCTAGGAGTGCAATTTTAAGTAAAGCTGGATATTGCACTCTGTCTCTCCCTTTCTCATTCTTGTTGTATGCTTGCTTGCTTGTATTTTGATTGAGTTTTGTATGCTTAGCTGTGACTGAGAGCTCCCCCCCTCCTGACTGGCCATTCAGAACCATGAGTGCATGGAAGAAGTGCACTTTGAGAATAGCTGTGGTCCTCTGTGGAGTTGTTGCCAAAATTCCTTTTTCTTCTGCCATTTTACTTCTGTGGTTGTTGATTATTTGTCTGAATAAATCTGGCAGCTGTTTGCTATGTTTAATAGAGCAGAAAGGCTACTCTGAATAAAGCTATTTGAAAATTTGTTTATATGAAGTATTTGTAAATCCATGAAGGTCTCTTGGCATTTCAGTATTGCTCTTTCTGTCTTCCTGAATTCATTCTTTGATGCAGGACTGATGCTGGCAAATTTACCATAGGTTTAAAAGGCTTTTTCTTTAGTATCATCTTAGTTAAATGTTTCAGCCGCTTTAGAAAATTCATGATAATAGAAGTCTCAATTCTCAGCTTTATGTATTTTCTAAACAAGATTAAATAACAGTTTACAGAGTATTTTGAGGGAAAAATTTAACAGTTACTAAATATTCGCTTAATATCTAAGCCAACTGAATTTCCTCTTAATTTTCACTAGTACAGTCAAGCATAAAATTCAGGTCAGCTTGGAAAGTTACCAAGAGCAATTGTCCCATGTCAGTCAAACTTGCAGTATAAACCTAACCAGGTCTACTTAGAAGTAAGTCCTGTTGAATTCATTGGGGCTTATTCTGAGGTAAGGGGGGTTAAGATTGTAGCCTTAATCTCCTTCAATAATATTATTATCGTCCTGAGTTTTCTTTCCTTTGTGAAATGCCGCAAACCTTCACATCTAGAAATACTTTTTAAAGGGGGGGGTGAGGATTTTAAAAAGTAGAAATAGAATCACTTTTTAAATATTAGGAACTAAATATTAGAAACTAAAAGCATGTATTGATTTCTGAAAATCAATGATAAAAGGTATAGCATTTTTACAGTACCAAGAAAAATATATATTTCCATTATGATGTTTGCTGTTGCATTCTTCTAATAGAGCTGGGCAAAGGCAGCAGGGGAACGAACTGCTGCATATTCAAACTTGTTAAAGTTTTCTAAGCAGCGCTAAATGATGGAAAGCTGCATTTATGTGCATGCTGTGCATGATATGCTAAGCCTTGCCATTCTGTTTCAGTAGGATCTCAATTCTGAACTGGAAAAACCACTTTTGGTGTAATTCATTCCCAAACCACCTAGCATAGTTCAGAACAGCAACTGGGGTTATTTGATTTTTCTGTTTCAACTCAGTGTACCAAACTGATATTTTCGCACACATTTCCCTTATTTTCCCCCTAGGCTTAAATATCGAGCAATACATATCGATAACATTTGTTAACAGTAATGCTGCTTACTATTTTGTTTTTCTTTAAAGTAATGGCAGAACATTAACTGAGAGGAGTGGATGAACCCATTGTAGCAGAAACCAACTTCTATACATTCCCAAAATCTGTTGCAGAGATTCTCCAAAGCAGAGTTTGGGGGCATATAGGTGGCTGCAGGAAGGAGGAGGGGAAAGGGAAGTGTCATTGGGAAGAAAGGAAAGGAGATTGCTAACCGCTTTGAGACTCCTTAAGGGGGGAGTAAAAGGCAGGATATCAAGTCCAAGTCCAAACTCTTCTTCATTGCACAAGTGGAAATCTGCTCCACTCACACGTGGACAGCATTAGACTTCACCTAATATTTCTGAAAGATAAACATTTCATAAAAATACTATAGTAATTTAAAATGTCAAGCTCATTCTGCTTTAGTTCAGCTTTTGGATATTAATAGGTTTCTGAAATCTTAAGTTTCCAATAATTTCCTCTTCTAGATTTTCCCCCAAAGACTACAATTTTAGTAAAGTTAAACTGGCAACTTTAAGTATACCCAATAGAGTTTAATTCGGAAAAGCCATGTCTTTTAAAAAATAAAAAGAATCTCTCAAATTGTTTACTTGATTTTATCAAGATTTATGTTTGCAACATTTTCTGTCCTCCCAACAAGCAAGGTGCTAATTCTTTAAATGGTCAGACATTCACAATTTTCTGGCCCTTAACTACCACAAGCAATCATATTTGATGCCCCTTAATTAGAGCACCTTTTTTTTCTTTTCAGGTTCTTTTCCACCTCAGCAATCGAGACAATACATTTGCTTACCATGCTAAGTGTTCTTTTGCATGTAAATTAATCTTGATTCAGTTTACACTGTCATGCTGAGTGGTACAAATTGCCTATAACAATAAAACAGCATGAGTTAAAAATAAAAGGGGGGGTGGTAAGGCAGATTGAATGTGTGCTTTACTTGATAGGATGTTACTTTGCTTTATGCCAATACATTAGTCAACGATAATGAATCTTCTGTTCTGAAAAGCATGGTTTAGTTGATTTTTTTAATTTTACTTCAATGGAGCAGTACCTTGTCTTTATAGAACAAGTTAGACAAACCATTAATGACAAGAGTGTTAAGGTTAAATATGAAGCAATGCATTCACTTCTCTGAGTGCTATCCATCTTTCCATTTACAGGAGCTTGACAAAAGTACTGGCTTTGTACAACATTTCCTTTAATTACATGCTGCGGGAAACAGGCTTTTAACATAAACATAGTTGCATTCATTTATTCAGCATTTGCTCTTCAATAGAGCTTAATGGAGAAGGTTTAAATCCTTAATGAGTACACACATCTCTCAGCAGTGTTATGTCAGTCCTGTGCTTTGCTTAAAAGCAGCCTCAAGACTGCTTATGTACTTTTTTCAATGCATTTTCCTAATGTAATATTTAGACCATCTGCAGTACCATGTACTGTTCCCGGCTAAAGTTGATACATTATTTTTTTAAAAAAGCTACGTAATATTCACGGTTAAGTGAAATGTAGTTTAAAATAAACCTTGAGTAGGCTGTTTTCTTTATTTACTTTAGAATTACAAAAACCGGTTAAGCACCATAGCAGTCTTACAAAGAAGCATGTTCCGTTTCTAGTGCAAAAATATTACTTGTTTATTACCTATCTGACAGGGCACATCTTCTTGACCTTTGGGGTAATGCTTATTCTGATCCTTCCAGGGCATGTATGTGTCAGCTCCTTACCTGTCTAGCCCTCTAGCTTACTTGGCAGGAGCTTCTGTAAGGCAGTGTCCTACTACAACCAGTGGTATAGCATGGGCAGAAAAACAATTAAAAAATAGTGTGTCCTGCCCCTCACACAGAAAATCTCCCAGCATTTGCATGGGTAGACTGAGAAGCAGATTTAGCCAATGGCCAGTTGCTTGTGAGTTGAACATTGGGCTTCCTTTGAAGATGGTTCAGAAACCACCTAATGTAGAACCTAGCAACCATACTATTGAGTAGAATTAGGCACTGTGCTCTGGTCCATGGGGTCACGAATAGTCGGATACGACTAAACGACTAAACAACAACAAAGAACAAGTTCATGTAACACTAGTTCTTTGCTGACTACACTGTCAGCGATTCATTTCTGAGCCCAGTTCAATGTTCTAGTTTGCTTGTAGAGCCAGGAACCAATTAATTAAGCCCTTATTGGTAAATTGACCTGGAAACACTGATATCTTTTATCTCAAGTATCTCCTTGAAGATAAGAAAAATGATATAAACCTGACCATGGGAAAATTTCTCTTGGAGCTAGTAAGAATTAGAAATCAACATGTCTTTGATAAAACACAATGCCTGCCTAGTATTTTAATATTCTGTTGGAAGCCGCCCAGAGTGGCTGGGGAAACCCAGACAGATGGGCGGGGTATAAATAATAAATTTGTTGTTGTTGTTGTTGTTGTTGTTGTTGTTGTTGTTGTTGTTGTTGTAAAGTCTTTTCTGTATTTTTGATGCACTTTGCTTTCAAAAATTTTGTGGGTCTTTGGACCATAATAAAGAATGTGAGTGAGTATAAAGGCTTTTACAGCTCAGAACCCCAATACTTCAAGGACTGTCTTTCTCCAAATGAGCTTACCTGGACCTTGATGTTAACATCTCAGGCCCTTCTCTATGTGCCTCCTCCTAGAAATGTCTGCCAAATGGCAATAATAAATGTGGTAGCCCTCCATTTATGGAATGTTTTCCCCAGGAAGCTTTGCCTGACATTGACAGTATTGTCTTTTCGACACCAGGCAGAACCATATTTCTTCTCATGAGTATTTGGGTGGTGCTAATAGATTGACTGCATGGCCATCTTTTAGTGTTTATCCTTGTTTTAAGTGGAGGTCATTATCTTTGTTTTTAAGTAAACTTGTGAATAGGCGCTTCTAGTGTATTTGTATCATGACTCCTGTTGGTGTGGGAAGTGATGAATTAGTCTAATATGCTAGACTAGCCAAAGGCAAGAAGAAATTGCACGCAAATGAATGATTGGGTGGTGAAGGATAGAATGGGTGTACCCAGCAAAGAATTCAAGTAAGCTGCTAGAGGTGGGAAACTCTCTCTAGTATGTCCAGTGTAGAAGTGCAGCTCTCTAGCTTTTTTCCGCCAACCCATAGCAAGCTACTACATTTAGCTCAATCAGTAGAGCATGAGACTCTTAATCTCAGGGTCATGGGTTCGAGCCCCATGTTGTAATAATAATAATAATTAATAATAATATTTATACCCCGCCCATCTGGCTGGGTTTCCCCAGTCACTCTGGGCGGCTCCCAACAAAATAATCTGAAGGGCTGCCTTCAGATGTCTTCTGAAAGTCAGATAGTTGTTTATTTCTTTGGGGAAAAGATTCCTGCATTGCAGGGAGTTGGATGATACAACCTTTGTGGTCCCTTCCAACTCTACAATTCGATGGTTCTATTTTTTGCAGGCTAGTAACTGTTGCGATCTTATTTACAGTAATATTGAACGTATGGGTGTTGTTTATAAGCATGCTGTTTTCTCTTTTGAGATCTCTATATATTAGTGATTGTATGTGTATATGTAGTGTATATGCACACCCACCCACCCACACAAAATCATTCAATTATACTGCATAAGCATTTAGTTTTTGGAATTATATGAAAATGCCTTACTACATCTTCTTGAATATGCAGTTTAAAAATTATAGTTAGTTGACTAGGTATTTATCATCTGTTCCCATAAGGCACTCAGAAATCCTTATTAAGACAAACCTTAAACATTTAGCACCAGGTATATGTATTATTGGGCTAATATGTCAGTCAGTGTTGCTTTAAATTTTCTTTATGATATTAACCACACGAATCCATGGTTTTTATGTTTTACTGTTTCAGGAAGGTTGACTGGTATGAATGAAACATCCACTACAGTCACTGTTGCACCACAAAATTCCACTCGCCTTGTAATATTGCAGAAGGTGGTAAGCGTAGCAAACCTTGGTGTGGTTCCTTCTGGTGAAGATAATATTCACAGGTAATCAAAATGTGGAGGTTTCTTGTAAGACTTGGATAATGTAATTCCAGTTTGCCATCTTGTATATAAATGGATTGACATTTGGGGAATAGCCAGGGAAAACAAATTTATATCCAAAGTCAGGTTTCAAAGCAGAAGCTTTGTCTATAGCACACATGAGTGACTGCTAGGAGCATGGATTGGTTTATTTCAATTTCTTAATCACAGGAACTTTGCTACATATTCCACTTAACTCCAGCAGTCTACCTATAAATATTGTTCCATTTGTCTGTGTCTACATGGCTTTTCCACCTTCTCCTAAATTACTTTTGTCTGTGCAATTGGGAGATGTACTGTTTGAAAAATCTGAGGAGATGGAAGCTAAGAGGGTAGATTTGGTACCTCTGTGACCATCCACTTCAAGAAATACCCTCAAATACCTGTGCTTCTTAAGAGTTACAGGAAGGCTGACCAGTTTTGAGTCAAGTAATCAATTCCATTTTTCTTCTCAGAGTGATCTGTGTCATTCTTCCCCTAGCAATAACAATTATTCCAGTGCTACTGAATGATTATGTTGCCTAGCAGCGAACAGGGCCTTTGCATGTGGTGAGGAAAGAGGCATGTGAGAAGGGTTTTCTGATGTGGAAGTCACAGGGAGAAAAAAGCCAATTCTTACTCTACCTACCTCTACATCTTTGAACTTCCTGGTGGCACTTCTGCATATGCAAAGAGGTGCATGGTAAGAAATTAGTACTGGTGAATGTGCAGAGCAGAATAAGGATAAAATATAGAACAAACAACTGTGGTCCTAACTAGACCATGATTGGCATGAAAACGAAAAGCCAGCAATTAAAGTATACAAAGGAAAAAACAAACGCAAGAATTGTTTGGATGTATAACTGGGTGACAATGGAAAGAATGAATGCTACTTTCTAAGGGCTTTCCCAGTTAACCTGAAGGGGATGACAGGCCCAAAAACTCCTCTAATTATGCATCATTGCTGTGTACTGTACTGCCTCAGCAACCACAACTATGGTGGTGGTAGTAGTTATTTTTTTAAAAAATATGTTAATTTTCTAGGCAAAGGCCATCCAACACGGCTTACAGCAATATAAAAAGAAACAAGAAGAAAACAGATTCACAAGGCTGACTACCTCCAGCAACATAGTGTTCAACGAGCAGGACAATACAAGACTTAGGCAAGGCAAATCAAAACAAATGAGTCTTTAAGCCTTTTTAAAAAAAGAACCTGGAATGTAGCCCTCTTACTACAGCGCTACTGGGAAGGTGTTCTAAAGGTGTGGAGCCACCACAGAAAAGGCCCACTCTGTCTTGTGGTCTTCCATATGTGTGACTGCACAAATTAGAAAACAAATTGTGTACCTGTAACTGGTTCTACAAGTGGTCATATGTACAATTAGACGGTCTACCCTCAGGAAAGTGTGCTGGCTCCTGCCATTGATTTTTGCAGAACCATGGGGTTTCCCTGAACGAGGGCAGGGCCTCAAGGTTCTTCTGAGCTCTAGAAGTTCCCAAATAATGTGCAGTGCAGGCACAAATCCTCAATATGATGGACTGCAAAGACGACCATGCAAAGAACTACAGTTATAGCAACCTGTTTTTTTTCTCATCAAACAACATTAAAGTGAGCCTTGAGCTTTGCTGCAGTTTTATAAATTCAGCCTTGCCCCCCGCGGGGATCATGTATGAATGCAAGACTAGTAGAATTCATAGTTTAAGTATTCTCAGGCATTTGATGCTTGAGTGGCATGAATTCTACCTCCTAGCAGTAGCTTCTTTTGAAGCTAATGTTCCACTTCTTAAGTACAGTCCTCAGAACCCTTGACAACATTTATTAACATGCAATAGACCCACTAAGAACTACCGTATTTTTCGCCCTATAGGACGCACTTTTCCCCCTCCAAAAATAAAGGGGAAATCTGTGTGCGTCCTATGGGGCGAATGCAGGCTTTCGCTGAAGCCTGGAGAGCGAGAGGGGTCGGTGCGCACCGACCCCTCTCGCTCTCCAGGCTTCAGGAAGACATCTGCAGCCTAGGCAGCCCTGCGGGAGTTCCCGCAGGGCTATCTAGGCTGCGGATAGCAGCCTGCTTCTCGGAGCGTCGGGCACCCTGAAAGCAGAGCGCCCGGCGCTTCGGGAACACATTCGCAGCCTAGGCAGCCCTGCGGGAGTTCCTGCGGATAGCAGCCTGCTGCCCGGCGGGCGGGACGCCCTGAAGCAGACCGCCCCTCGCGCCGGGCAGACATCGGCCAGCCCCACAAGCTCGGGGGACAGCAGGGAGGCGCAGCGCCGCCATCCCGCTGTTCCCCGACCTGGTTCGGTTTCCCCGACCTGCTTTTGGGGGGGAAATAAAGGGAAATTTTTTTTCCTTTATTTCCCCCCAAAAAAACTAGGTGCGTCCTATGGGACGAAAAATACGGTACACACTTACAATGAAAACAATGACAAAAGTGGTCAGCTCTGCAGAAGCAGGAGTTAGCATCCAAATTTCTTTTTCCCAAGCAAGTTGGTGTTAAAAGTGATAGAGCTTACAGATTGCATAGTTCTTTTTCCACAAGCAGGACAGTTATGTTTAGTTGTCATATAATGGAATGTATAATAAAGTACTCAATTTTATTCTTCTACTTCCTGCCAACGAAATACTGCAGTGGTACTAAGTCCTCTTGTCTGTAGATGTTGTTCTATATTCAAGACTTCAATCACCTAATAACTGTAGAAACAAATTCCTTATCTGGTCTGCCATATGATGATGTGTCAGAGGCGAAAGGTGGGCAGAAGCTGCCATGTCCTTCCTCCCACTCTTGACTGGGCATATTGGGGCAGATTTGCCTCTCGGTGTCTCCAGCCCTGAGGGAGAAAGTGATTCTCATCTCTCCAGGAACTTCAGTCAGATGGGAAGAGGAAAGGAAGGCCAGGCTAGGTGAGGAGCTGGATCTCCTCAAGGGAAAGTAAGACTTTCCTCAGGCCCTCTCTGATTCTGTGTCAGGCTCCAGCACGTTTCCCAGCTTCAAGGACTAGTTCTCAGAGAGAATGAGAAAGGAAGAAGCATTTGCCAAGCAGGCTTCTTCCTGCTCTCCTCTGCAGGGTGTTCTGAGCTCAGAGTGTCACCCCTGAAGCTTAGACATCAAGGCCCTTCTGATGTGGGAAGAAGTGCCACCGCAGAAAAGGCCCCTCCTGCTTGCAACTTCTTTGCATAAGGAAACCCTGTGAGACGCTTTGGAGGAGCTGGAAGAGAAGGCAGCAGCTCGACTAAGTCAAAAGGAAGAGCACTCCTTCTTGCAGGGAGACCTGGCTGGGGTATATGCCTTCCCAGACAGGGCCGTAGCTCTGCAGACCATCTGCTTGTACCCTTTAGACAGGTGCATGACAGCAGCAGCATAGTGAGTGCCAGCCTGGCTCCTGTGTGGACCTGCTGTGGCTCTCTTTCCCAAGCTGCCCACCATCACCTGCTACTCTGTGCGCAGGAGCTGCAGGGTTTCGTCCAGGTGGCGTAAACATCAGACTGCATCTTGAAAACAGGGAAACCACAGCAGGAGGAGAAGGGGATTTGGAGTGGCAGTACCCAAACCACACTGCAGGTGCAAAAAAAAAAAAAAAAAAAAGCCAGGTCACCCACACAGCACTTGGAGATTGCCAACAATCCTCAGCTCTAGTGGAAATTGTAAATTGTAGGTTATTCTGACAAGAAGGAAAAGACTCAATCCTTTACATGGAAGACGCTTATGGAGGCCTGGGACATATGGCCTGTTGCATTCCCAAATGCCAGCTCTATAATGAAGAAACATACCAGAACTGCTTTGTTTCCTTGCCACAAAACAAATACATCTATGAATCACCTATTTTGCCACCAAGAAGAAGAGTGAGAAGTTTAAGAACATGTCAGCAGGATCGCTGCTCAATGGGGGGACAGACTTATCTTGGACTCCCTTGACTGGGAATGGACCTCCTGGTTATCAAGGATGACGTGGACAGGTTCCTCATCAAAGCGCCTGAGTGGGCTACCTAGAGTCAACATCCACCTTGCCACCAGTGATAGGCCAAAGACCATAACTGTCCTCACCACAGCCCACTACCCAAGGACCCAGCCGATGTAGCATCTGGCTGAGCTACAGGCATTATGTAATAACAATAATGTATATTTTAATGAACTGAATAGAGTGAAAGATTACTGAATAGAGTGAAAGTCAGGGTGTGGAAAGCGTCTGTATGAACTTAACAGTGCTTAGCATATTTTTTTTAGTTGCTATTTTGTTAATGTTTTTAATACAGTTTTATAGGTCATAAATGCCATATTGATTTGTTAATCATATAATATGACTTTTGGTGTAATGGTGATGTTAACTTATTGTTTAGGAGTGGCTTTGTTAATAGTGTTTTTATATATTGTTTTACTTATGATTTGTTATTTTTTTTATTTTTTATAAATATTTATTAAGGTTTTTAAATACAATACATAAATAATAAACAACATTACTTATATCATAACATAATTTCATCACTTCTTTGGACTCCCTCATGTCTCCCGCTCCCACTTACATCGTTATAAATTTTTTTCAAGCAAATTATCATCTTGTTTAGGACCTTATATCCGCTCGTTTAAATAAAATCTAGCAGTTCTCCAGAAAATTTATATTTTCCTTAATCTCACTTATCGTCAAATTCAAATCTAATTCAGTGGTGGACAATTATTTATGATCTAGCATCCTTCTTAACATTCAACCAAATTACAATATTTTTGTAGATAAATCTTAAATTTCTTCCAGTCTTCTTCAACCCTCTCTTCTCCCAGGTCTCGATTTGTTATTTTTTTAATATGACTGATGCTGTACTTGTGATGTTCTTTTATGTTATTGTTATTTATTGTTTGTAAGCCGCAGTTCATTTGAATGAAAATCAATCATAGAATCAATCAATCAACCAACCAACCAACCAACCAATGATCCCATGAATACCAAGGCCATTGCTGGAGAGTCAAATTTCTATGAACATCTGACAGATCTGTGGTGCTGTGTGAAAGCTACTCCTGCTCCAGTATGTGATTGTGGGAGTAATGCTACAGAAGCAGCAGGGTACAGAGAAGAAAACCCGTCCAGGGTTGGCACATAAAATTATAGAGCAGTAGGGACACAAAGGCTATAAATAACAACCCTTGTTGCAAAATAGCACCACCACCCCATGTAAATCAGCTCACATAGTTTAGATCATAGGAAAGCGGAGACTTCCGGGTTAGCGCCATCGCCTAATGGCGGATTCCCTCCGAGCTCCGGAGGGAATCGGCTCAGTAGGAGACGGGTCCTGCCGCCGCGGCGACGCGGGGACCCTCAGAAACCACAGGCACTGAAGCCTGTGGACCTGGTGACTCGGCGGGCACCATCTGTGCCCTCCCTGACCCGAGAAGGAGCCTTTTTAAAGGCTTCGGAACGGGGGGACGGGGAGAGGCGCGGTGCTGAGAGTCGACTGCTACTCCTACTGAGGGAAGCCGCATGCCATGGTCGGAGAGCGCTGACTTCTTCCTTTGAACATTTGGACTTAAAGTAAAAGCCCGTGAGTAATATGAAAATTGGATTTATAAAAGATTTTTTTTGTCTGAATTCGGCACGATCGGGGAAGGCGCAAAGAGGAAGCCCGTCTCCCCGCCTTGTAAACAATTTGAAGCAAGGACTAAATAACTAAGGTCGAGAGAACATCTCCTTATTGGATAAAGCTATTAATTGCACAGATTGATAATATAAGTAATTGTGCTGGAGGATAAGAGCTAACTTTGAGAGCTAAAGTGCCACACACACCCTCCAGGACCCGGGAGTGATCCGCGAGAGGAGCCTGTTGAGGAGACATAGAAGATTTTGACAGCTGTCAAATTAGCTGTCAAAGTTGGAAAAAATAGAGAACTTTGTTTCTGATGTTCTTGCTGGTTACATTAGTTACAATATAGTTATAAATTGTTGAAAATAAAGAATTGAAACAAGTTACCTTGACTTTTGGGTTGTGGAAGGAATACTGAACAACCAGAATCCCTCTAGAGGGGGTTCAGGGACATTACAAGAATGGAAATAGGTCGAAAAATACTAGCTGATCTGGACGAGGTTTTTTTTCTCTTGGGAAAGTTGCAAGAGCAAAGTCATGTTTTGTCTACAAGTGTCACAATTTTGAAGTCAACAGTAAATAAATCTACTGAGTTGGATAAGGACTTGATGTACAAAGTCCAGGCAGCTGAACAAGAAAAGAAATTTGAGAAATTTGAGGAAGTGGAGAAAGAGATATATGCTGAACAGGAGGAGCAGGAAGGAGGGGCTGTAATGCTGCAGAAGGCAAAGGAGAGCCGGAGGCCTGTCAAGATGGATATAAAAGAAAATAAGGACTGGATGATGAAAATTTGGTTTGAATTGAAGAATGAGGAATGGAAAGATCTCCTTCTGTGGAGATCTGAAGATCTATGGACTATAAATCCGATTAAGGTGGAAGTTGGAGCTTTTGGGACATTTGGACTTAAAAGGATTAAGAAACAAGATTTGAGCTCCACCTTTAAATATGGAGGTCTGGCTGGAAGGAACATGGACATTATCGGGACAGAGCCCCTCCGAGACTTGGTGTTTAATACAAAGGACTATCAAAAAAACCGGCAGAGAGGAACTGAGAGATTTAAGAGCCTCAGACGTGAGGTCTCCAGGTTGATAGCAGATGGACTAATGGACAATGGTTTGGGGATCGAAACCAGGAAAGGGAGGGTGGGGTTTGGGAATCCAAAGGGTGTACAAATATATTCTGATTCTTTCTATTTTTTCATTTTTTGCTTTGTGATTAGTATAAAAATGGGGAATTCGTGGAAGGGAAATTGGGTCGATCTTAGAAAAAGTCTTTAAGTATAACGTTTGATGTATATAAGTTAAAATTTGATATATAAATTGAATTAAATATAATAATAAATTAAGGTTCAAAATTAGGGATAAGAACTTGTTAAACAAATATTTGGACATGGAATACAAGAAGGGGAGGCGAGGGGAAGTCGCGGAAAAAAGTTATTGAAAATAAGGACTGTAAATGCTGAATGTCTTTTAATTCTGCTTTTTCTTTCTTTTTTCTTTTTATTTTATCTTTTCTGGAAAATTGTTTTGTTGTTTTTTGCTTTTGTGTATTATTTGAAACTAATAAATATCATTTTTTTTAAAAAAAGGAAAGTGGTAGTCGGGGTTTTGCATACCAAAAAGCAAGTGACTCAAGTTACATGCTGCATGAAATGCAAACAAACCCGCAGTGCTACCAGCTAATATTACTGGGTGGTTGGGGATATTTTTTGCCCCAAGTTGTAATTTTAGCTATTAGTTCAGATCTGAGCAAAACCCGTACTGATACTCTAGGGGGGGAAATCCTGACTGCTGGGGTACTGGAATTAAAATGAGAAGACTCTTCTTAAATGTGTCCAATGCTATTTTATACTCCAACTGAGTATAACAGTCTTCAATGAATGGTTGTTGGAACAATTCCATAATATTAATAATGTTTATAATTTAAAAACACCTAGTTTTCCAACCTAGAATGTGTTAATGGTCCGTTTGTAGCCATTAGCTCTTATACCGACTTGTTTTAAACTCAGGTAGGTAGCCATGTTGGTCTGATGAAGTCAAAATATTTAAAAAAGTAGTCCAGTAGCACCTTAGAGACCAACTAAGTTTGTTTTAAACTGTAACTGTTTCCACTCCTGGTTTTTTAACTGTTGAGTTGATCAAACCAAAATACATCCATAAAGCAGTGAGACCTTTCCCATTATGGCACTCAGCTTTCAAATTACCTAAACATGGTATTAATTATTCTTATAATTGACTACTGAAGTTAGCAATGACCTTCAAACAGTTTCCCCCAGATAGTTAATGACCATCCAGTTTTAAACCCATGGCCTATCACTCCTACAGTAATTAATAAAGCACCAGGCCATTTTTTGCACTATTCCTTAAGGAAATGTCCTGTACATTTTCCCAACTTAGGTAGAAAACCAAAAGAATAAAAATAGGGAAGCAACTGATTTGTTTTAATGGAGATGTTGGTAATCATGGCCAATGTTGTGATAAAGTATTTCTCCCTACCTCTATTTTTTAATGGAGTGGGAGGAATATATGCCCATAAGTATCATGATCATTATGCCTCTTTAATATGCTTCTATCTAGAAGTCTTTTTGCTAAATATCAAATTGTTGTATTTGCAGAGCACTACTTACTTAAGGGTCTTTTAAACTCCAATATCAATTAAATACAAATAGAGATAGATAGATAGATAGATAGATAGATAGATAGATAGATAGATAGATAGATAGATAGATGGCTAACTCTTTGGATGTTTTAAGTGAATCAAAATAGGTTGTACTACCATCCTGTTTGCCGTCCACTAGAGGACAGCACTGCTTCTGTATCTGAAATAATAAAGTACAAAATAAGTTGATCACTTTCTTTCTAGCAATGTAAAAAAGCTTTTTGTGGTTTAATTCTTTAAACATAATGCATTTCATGTTTGCAAACCGGTGTTATGTTTAAGTTTAAACTACTATGACTTATTTGAAAAACTATTTCCCCCCTAAAACACCATATTCAGTTTTGCAAATTGAGTTTTATAGCTGCTTCTGCTAGATGGAAAGTAAACAATTCTAATTTCTTTTTAATTTATTTTCCTTTTAAAGCTATATATACTAAAAAATTAGAGAAGCCAAACCTTTTTAATAGGAAGAATTCATCACAATAGCATAAATGATGTATTAAAAGGCAAAATGAATCGTTTTGGGTTTTTTAAAATACAAACTGAATTGTATTTTCAATGTACTTAGGTACTATTATAATAAAATAATAGAAATATGGCTGCCAGACTGGAGGTGTGTGTTTGCTCAGATTATACATGTAGCTCTTATTCATCTTGGGGTCACTCTACCTATCAATGGAAGGAGCCACTCTGTATATAGAGATAATTTCCTGTTATTGATGAGGGAGCTCAGAATAACCCGTCTTGGGATAACTATATTTTTAGGCTAAAACAGAACTGTGTGATTTGTTGTCAGACATAATATTCTCCAACCTAAATTTGTCAAGGTGACATGGAAGTGGGATGTTTGTAGAGAAAATTCAGTACTCCCACCAATTCTCCCCTGTAGCAACACCCCCAAGGAGATTAAAGGAGGGAAATCTATTGGTGAAAGAAGAGTTGAACTGCAAATACCCTGCAGTCGATGTACATTTATATTACAGTGGTACCTCGGGTTAAGAACTTAATTCGTTCTGGAGATCCGTTCTTAACCTGAAAATTTTGTTAACCTGAGGTACCACTTTAGTTAATGGGGCCTCCCACTGCCGCCGCACCGCAAGAGCATGATTTCTGTTCTCATCCTGAAGCAAAGTTCTTAACCCGAGGTACTATTTCTGGGTTAGCGGAGTCTGTAGCCTGAAGTGTCTGTAACCTGAAGCGTCTGTAACCTGAGGTATCACTGTACAAGAGAAACGTGGGACTAGAAACCATGTTTCACTATTAATATATACAGTAGTTGCCTCCTAACAGTAACTTTGTTAATGCCCCATAAATTTTTATGTCATAGATGACACATAATTGGATCACTTTGAGAATCACATAGGATCACATTGAGTGGTGCTCAGTTCTACTCCTACTCAGAATAGATCCACTGAAGTTAATGGACACAGCTGTTTTACTCTGATTAAGACTTGGTTTGCATGATATCCTTTGAAGGGTTTGTGGCAGCTATAGGGTACTGATGTTATCAATTATTTATATATCTCTGCCCTAATACCATACAGCATTACATGTTCTAACCTTTCATTCTGGTATTTGGGATTAGAAGACTAATTCACAGGAAATTTCTTAAATACATTCATTGTGCAAATTCATTACATTTGTCAACTTTGGGCTAATTATTTTTATACAGCTAGGGCTGGGCATTGCATCTTGTGATCGTCTTTCTTACTAATAGGATTCTGTCTGCTTCAGCAGGCAGTAATTGAAGGCTTCATGTACAAGGTAGGGGGAGAAAAGTTTTAGCATGAATGGGCCATTGTAACAGCTTCTGGTGACTAGCAAATCTGAACAGAGGAGGAAAATGAACTAAGAAGATTTACAGACTATTCTAAAAAAGAGAGAGAGAGAGAAAGTGTGCAGTATTAGTAGAAATAAGTGTTAAGTCCCCCCCCCCCAATTTTTTTTTTTTAAATTTAATTAGTACTGGGCTTTTGTTACAACATGTTCTAGAAATCTGAAACTTTGTAAGCCTTATCTGCACTGTAAAGGCATGGAAAGCACTAAGGATAGTTGCAATGGCTTAATTTTTTCGGGGTGGGGGGTTGTTGTGATCAATAGCTTACTAGACCAGCGTAGCAAACATGGTGCTTTCCAGATGTTGTTAGATTACAACTCACATAAGCTCAAGCAACAACTGGCAAGCCAGCTTATTGGCTACTCCTGTGCTAGACACTGCTTTGTGACATGAATTGGGATGGGTGGGGAGGATGACTATATATGCTTATGGATAATATTTTTTATTCTTTATCTGAAATCTATAAAACAATTCTATTTCAGACTTTATGTCAAAATGTTATTGCAGTTAAAATACAATCAAATTATCATCTTTCTTAGAGTAGAACAAAAACCCAGTATATAGATCTGTAGAGAAAAATAACATAACTGTACAGCTGCATATGACAAAGGAGGAAAGCATAGATAAAAGAATCTGCTTTCTATGTTCCATACTGATTTTGTATAATCATTCAGAAGAGAGAATGAATGCTGCTTCTACAGTTACATGGTTTTATAACATCATTCATATTATGCTTGCATGCATTGTCATACTAGGGAATAAAGAACTTGCATTTTACTCAAAAACAAGGACAGCTGTGCCAGCCCACAAGAAGAAAAAAAAAACAAACTACATTAGAGCAGTACCGTTATTTGATCCTCACCTGGTTTAGCCAGCCAGATGAAGCCATTTCCCAGAGTGTGGCTGCTGTCACATGCTGACAGCTTCTTGGAGCCACAGGTGAATGCTGAGTGCAGGGTGAAGATCAAAGGTGGACACTGTGGAAGGAGCAGGACATATTCCCCCCCACCCGAAATACTACCCCTCCTAACACCTCATACACTGTAGGTAAGACCAAGCACAGTTAGCCTAGTTGCGACATAACACTGCACTGTGGTTAGCTGAAAACAGAAGTGAAAGTTTCCAATCTTCTCCTTATGGCCACACTTAGGGTAAGGGTAGGGGAAGGCTTGTTCACATAGTCCTAGACCATATTTCAGCTTTGTCCAAATGAAGCTACCATGTGCCTTAGCGAGGAAATTATTTAACTATATTTTCATGTTTGTTAAGTCTTCTAATTAGACCACTGTGAAGCCATCGTATTCTTAAAGCAATTACATTCTCTGTTTTGTGTCTGTTCTGCACTATTTTCCATTGTAGGAACTCCATGTACTCTGAGGGGAAATGAAGCAGTAGGTGCTGATGTGTTGAGAGATAATATTTATGTGTTTATGATGACCAGACACTTACTGTACAAAAGATTCACTTTTGTTGATGAGAGAACATTGCTTTTATTGTCATAGTATATGTATTATCTCAGTTGTGATTCAGCTGCTTCATTATATTAAATCTTTCATGAGTTAATATAAACTTTCATGATTTACTGACATTTGAACTCGTCACAGAAACAGGCTCAACATTCAAAGATACCTATTGTTTCCAAGAAACATATTTTTATTAAGAGACATAGTAAATTCCACCTCAAACTACATGTGATTCCAGCGGTTTCTTTAGAGTCTCTCCTAATCACATATAAAGTGGTGAATGAAGCCTTGAATATTATTGCAAAACTGGAGAAGAAGGGTTGGAGCAGGGGTGGTGAACCTTCCTTCCTAGTTTACCTTCTGGCAGTTCATCCTTCCTGTCTCATTTCCCCTCATCCAAGCTATAATACCTGAAGACTCTACTTGGTTGGATGAAAAGTGCCTGAGGGGGAGAGGCTCTGAATAGTAAATGAACAGGTATTGAGAGGGTTCAGCTCCCCTTATTACACCTGCTAAAACCTGGACTCTTGCACCACTGCAATTCCATTTTTGTATGTGATCAAACCAGGCCAGGAATTAAACAAATCTGTTTCCTATTGCCTAGCATAGTTCCAGCCATCGTCCACCATGCCACATAAGACCACATGTGTCCTTGAGTACAGTGTTCTGTACTTGCCATCTGTCTACTGTGCAAGTTGCTTAGATATTAGTGAAGAGGTGTTTACTTTCCACTGTCCATAATCATTTGCAGCCAAACTTGCCTTCCATTTTAAATAGATTTTTTTAAACAGTTAAGTGTCATGTGAGATTCTACTACTCATCTGATATCAGTAAGTGCTCCCAACATTAGTTCCCCTTAGACACAAAAGCTACATTAATCCATGCTACACTGTAAGTTAGAACTTTAGTTTAAGATAGCCTTCACTGACCCATTAGTTGACAACAGTATCTTCTTTTTAAAAAGGCATTCTGAAGTATTCATTTCAAATAAATTTTCCTTATCTAATTGCTTTAAACGACACACAAAGGCAACCAGCCAGAACTGACCCTCATTGTGCCTTTGGGCTATGTTTGCTTTTATAATAACATTGACTTTATATCACTTGCAGTTTAGGCTAGAACAGGAGTAAAATGAGCCTTGGGGCTAGGAAGCCCCAGCTCTGGAGCTTTAATTGTGTGAATTCAGGCATAATCTGTTTCTCTGTAGTCCCAAGACACAAGTGTTAAATAAATAAAGAGACTAATAAGACTATTGTTTACATAATTATCACCCTTTCCAAATTGATGGGAGAAACATAGATTTTAACATCATGGTAAAGATACTAAATGGGACTGCTGGTATTTCTTTGAAATCTTTTCATTGGATAGGGATTTATTTTCTTATTGGATATAAAGAGTGGAAATTGTGTATCTAATCTGAATAAAAGAAATATATTGACCTGTGAGAAGAGTGACATTTAAGAATGACTTATGTTTCCTAAATTAGTGTAATGTGTTACAAGATTTTGAGGTTTATATGCTTAATTTTTTAAAAAAGAAATTACTTTTCATTTAAAGAGAATCTGCTTCCTGCTGAAGAGGCTAATATTTTAATTAAGTCTAGAGAGAAGCTTTTTGAGTATCTGCTGATAAACTCCCTCTTTTATGTTGATGGTAATTAAACAGATCCCTAAGGAGCCCAGGAGGCGCTGTGCAAGGCCCATGCTAATTGTCAGACATGAGACACTGACCAGTTGGTTTGCTCTTGAATAGCTGATGGCGTGCTGTCAGCAGTTTTATTTTTATGTATTGTGAGCCGTTGTCAGGGCTAACTGGGTCCTATTGTGGCTGAAGATGTTGCGCAAATTGAGGCAGATGGCTCTGATTCAGACACGTGTCATTCAGAAAGGGGAGAGGGAATTGGCCCTGCAAAGTGGGGTCACAGAGGGTCACAGACCTGCTCTACACTTGTTAGTGTTTTCAAAAGCCCATGTGCAGCAACTTTGTTGTTCTCTGGGTGGTTCTTCTTCTTCTTCTTTGAAGGGGGGGGGTAGTATGCTTTGTGGAACATGGAAGGATGGGCTGTTGCCTTCCCTTCCCTTTCTGTCTCTAGGGTCTCGCTGTGCATGCAGAATGAATTAACAGGATTGACAGAAGTTCATTGTGCCTAAAATGGCTTTTCAGTCAATTGCAGTGCTTAAGATACTAGTTTGCTTTTAATTCCATGTAATGAGTAGGTTCTTCATGTTTTGGAATTTAGTATTCGAAGATTAGATCTCAAGTTTGCTTTCATTATATAAAGTTCTTAGAAGTGTATTAATTATCAGAGAAATAAAAATGGAAAGATAGGTTACTTTGGAAGTCCTGTCCCCACGTGTGAGGTTATGTGCTGAGAGAAAGACTTTTCCTTTTGAGCTATGTGTTGTTAACTTTGGTTAGCTGTCTAATTCTAAATTTATTTTAATAGGATTACTGTATTTTGAATAATTCAACACTTGTGTTGCCTAATAATCTGTTTGCTCTCAGCTAAAGTTCAGGTTGTTGGTATATAAAAATTAGGGATTGTGTAAATTTGACTGCCTTCTAAAGCGTGCTTTAAGCTGTCTTAATTTTCTTCTATTTCCGTTATGAAGTTGTATTTGTATTGTGCCTATGGTATGTTCATGACTTGGGGATTTTGTTACAAAAATTTCTGGTGATATATAACTTCATTGAATTAGGAAAACGTCACTTGTGGGGTTTTTTGTTTTGTACAAAAGGTAATCACAGATTTTGTTTCCATCCTCTAGATTTGCAGCTAAAACGGTGCATAGTGGGTCACTGCTGCTAGTCACAGTGGAGATGGAAGAAGGGTCTACAGCACAGCTCATCATAAACACTGAGAAAACAGTGATTGGCTCTATTCTGCTGCGGGAGCTGAAGCCTGTCCTGTCCCAGGGGTAACCTGCTTACATCTGGACTTCAGAATCTGGCACACAACAAAAGTGCCTGGCATCCACTACTGCTGCCTTTCATTTATAATAATAGCCTTTCCATCTGGCAGTGGGGGAAGAATACACTCTTGACATTCTTGTCTCCTGTTTTAGAATGCTATAGTGTGCATCTATCACACACAAACAAGTACTTCGCATCTTTCCCCCTTGCTTTCTAACCAAAGAAACATGTACTTTACTGTCAGCTAAATTCAAAAATGTTATTTAGAAGGTGTTTTTCCTAGCCTCATACTCTTTCTGCTTTCCTCATTTTCATGTTTTGTTTTCTCTCATGAAAACAATAAAAGACTGAGGAATAAGGTACTGGAAAAAAATCAGCTTAATCAGAACACTAAAATAAAATTCAAGGAAATCAATATGGAAAACACCTTCACAGTGTTGATTGTACGGGAGTGTTTGAGAGAGATAAAATTTTGCAGTTTTTATATCCCAGAGACTATTTGCTTCTGTACTTGAGCATATATTTGTATCTAATCGTTCCTCACGGCTGCCATAATTTTCTAAAAATTGAAATTCTAATAAAGTCATGTTATGATAAATTTGTTTTCTTCTGAGAGCTATTAAAAACAAAATTTCTATTACAACTTGATTATTACTTGAGAACCTCAGTGTTGAAATTCTTTTTAGAAAGCCTCAAAAATTGCAATGAGTTTCATTAGTCAACTTATTACAGACTTAATTCTAGATTTACATCATAGGTGATGGGTTTGGGAAATGTATCTATTCTGTCCAGTGTAACATGTAAGTGATCACACCACCTTTCTTCTGCATTATCATTTGGTTATAGAATTTAGCTTTATGCAGCAGCTTCTCTATACTAGAGAAGAAATGAGGATTCTGTGGCACTTTAGGGACAGACTGGTCTACTGTAGTCAATTTATTGTATCTTCCATGGTCAATAGCCTACTCATCCAATACATAAAGTAGACTAGAGAGGTTTGTGCTCATGTGAGTTTAAAAACTGCTTAGAGAGAGAATTTGTTTTGTATCTAAAGGTCACAGAGCTCACTCTGATCGCTGGAACACTAACAACACATATACTGTATAGTCAGAGGAGACCATGTAAGGTTTATTAAGAGAAAGTCACTAATATTCAAATACACAAATACTATTAAATTATTTAAAAAGACCAGTTATGCAGTTCCTGTTCCAACAAGCTACCCATGGTTCGGAACTGCTTTCTATATCTTGCCTTTTTAAAAGGTCTCCATTTTACTACTCTGGAACTACCCCATTTGGCCAATGTAAGTTGTTCAAGGTCAGTTGATAAATGAAGTTATATGACAATCATGAGAATGTATCCTTGATATCATGTCTGATTTTATTGGGTTTTGTAATGGTTTTGCTAAAGCACATAAATCTATATGGTATAATTCTGTTGAATGGTCCACTAGTGAGTAACTGTTTCAGTGTCTCATTTAAGGCCAGATTTAGACAACATTTTTTCATATTGACTGCAGATTATTTAAGATGCAATTTGTATATAAGCTAGAGGCATAGAAGTAAACATAGAGGTGAAGTGGGCATGGTACTGCATTCAACCAATTTTTATAAATACAGGCATTGGCTCCATACAGGTTACATGGCAAAGTAGTCACTCCGTTATAGCACAGAACAAAGAATTACTGTAACTTCTACCCTGCGGACAGTACCCACTCAAAATATTCTGAAAATCCAACCTCAGTGCCAACCAACTATCTGGAGATCACTAAGCTTCCCTAAAAGAGGAGGTGGTTAGCTAAGACACTGCAAGTATTCATTTATATATTTTATGTTGGGTTTAAAAAATGCAAAAAGAGGAGGAGGAGGAGGAGAGAGAAGTTCGAAGAAAATGAAAAGATGCCTAGAGAAAATATAAACATTTTGACCCAATTGGAATTACAAATATCTGGATGGAAAAGAGTCAGAGAGACTATGATAGTACTATCTCTTCTTGAGTTTAGAAAGTTTAGTTAGAAAGCCATTGGGATCACTCATGATGGTTTAGGAAGACCCACATCAAATTGAAAAATGTGGTTGCTTAGCAATGCCCATTCATTCAATGGTCCTAGAGAGCTTCATTTATTTGCCAAGAGTTTTGACCTAACAGGTAAAATATGAAAAGTTTTTTACTCCATCTCTGGAAATTCCTAGCTATTATGCAAGCCCAAGTTACCACAATATACAAAAAGTCCTGTAAGTAAGTTTCAATTTTTATTCTGTGATAGTGATTCACAGTGATGCCTAAAAGTTTTGGTTTTGCTGAAGCTCACTTTTATTACTCGCCTAAATATGTTTTTCAGTTTTCAAATACAAGGAAGATTGTACTCATTGCTACATAAATCACTAATTTTTTTAAGAGGTAGAAAATATTAGCAAAGGAATAATACGAATGTGGTTGAATGAGTAAAATGAATACATTTTAGATACCCTTTTCTACTCTTTTCTGTTAATGAGAGAGTATCTTTAAAAGTTCATTATCATATGCAGCTGAATGAGGTGTGTGCTGTGAGTAGTTTGCTGACCTGATTGCAATCCAATGTAAATTCAAAATACAATAATAATTTCTGTGAAGCACACATATTTCACTCAAAAGTACTGTATGCATTCAAATAGAACACCCTGAGGTAGCATAAAATAGTTGCATCTATTATGAATCCTAATTTTTGGGAGAACTAAATTTGAATTCCCAAATCTATTACCTGCCACAGTTAAATGGGAGAAAGACTCAGATTAATCAATTTGGATAATGTGTTTTAATTAGGGCAAATGTTTCCTGTTTTAAAAATGTGAATGTAAATGTTGATATTTTAAAACATGCTTGGCTACACTTTAATTCTTTATTGTGGTTAGTTTATTGGATAAGCAGCACATTTAAAAACACTATTTTAAATTTCATAGTACTGTTTCATAAGCAAAACAAGATTGGTCCCTGCCCACAGACAGCTTAAAATCAGGAGTTGCAGAAACTGACTGAATGTCCTTAGGACTAAAAAGTCTGCAAGCTATATGAATCTCACCTGATCCCAAACAAAACTATCTGTGTTCCAGCAGAAGGAGTTGGTACAGCATTTGGAAATATGATTGGCCAAGCTGATAAAAATATTAGGGCCAAGAGACTTTTGGAATTCTATATGGTGCTGCTGTTTTAGAGTTTGAAATTGAGTGATAGAAGACAGAACAGGAACAACTGCAGTAATGAGTCAGTATAGCCAGGTTCTTGACTAAGAGTAAGATAATGTAAAAAGCATGTGGTGATTACTTGTAGATCTTGGGACTATATGCCCCAGTTACCCAGGAGCACAAATTCTGGGCACAAGGAAATGTGTGGCTACCCCCAGGCTATAACTTCCCCTAACGCTTGCTATCTGGCTTGCCACCTTCAATCACAGGGTGAAACATTTTCTATACAACTTTAACATGCTTTCCTTGAGGTATTTCAAGCTAAGACTGAAGCCCAAAAAAGCCTCTTTTACCTTGTGCTTGTGCAAAGCCAAGAGCAGCAATGGTTTGAGGGCCTACCAACTTAGAATTGCCTAAAGGGTGCTTAAAAGAAAATACAGAACAGTTAATATAGGTTCTCTACACTTGTTTTTCTCACACAAAAAGCCAAGAATAAGCCGCAAATACCTGCACCCTCCCTTAGAATCATAGAATCACATTACATCGACAGCCAAGTACACCACATAATCACATATATTCTAGAAGATGAGACTAAACAGTGGGTCCACTTGGAGAGAGACACCATCGAAAACACCCCCACAACAGCATAACTATTTTTCTAAAACAAACTAAATAAAATCCCCACAACACTAAACAGCTTCATGCAGTCCATGCTTAAAGAATGGAACAGAAAAGCAGGCAAACTGCCCAGCCCCACTAACACCCATGGCTCACCACCCACTATTCCAACACACAGCACAAAACCTTTGTGCAGCACACAGCACAAAGGCTGCAGGAAAGAAGCAGGCAGTCACACTCTTGAAGTACCCCAAGCCTTGATTTATTACTTGTTATATTTACACCTCACTTTTCTATTTAAAAAATGGGCAAGTCAACAATAAAATCTACAATAAACAATAACTAATATACAAAAACAGGTAAGCCACAAGAAAATCAGATAAGAGCAGACAAAATCAGTAGCTAGTTCAAAAACTAGTTTACAAATGCATATTAAAATGCAGAGCAGCAAAACAAAGCAAGTCAGCCCAGCGGGCCAAATGTTTAAATAAAAAGCCTTTGCCTGTGTGTGAAAGGCTGTCAACAAGAGGGCTAGATGAAGCTTTCTCATAAACTACTCCAAAGATTAGGTTTGGCCACTGAGAAGGCCCTTCCTCAAGTACATTTCAGATGATACAGAAAGAAAGGCCAATGCATGAGAATTGGGCAGATGGAAAGCTGAGCCCATGCACATGCAGTCTGGCTGTCAAAAGGCAACCAGGAGAAGGCAATCCATTATTTTTGGAAACTTCAGTTACTCCTTTGGAAAGGTATGGAGACATTTAATCTGTTCTTTGTGTTGCTTCATCCAACTGTTGACTGCCCTACCTTTAAACACTCTCTGGTATTTTGCTGGAGTCTTTCTGAAAGCGTGAAAGCTTCCTCAGCTAGTCCAGCTCTGAAATCTTCCCTTTTTAGCACTTCATTGCTTTTTCAGAAGCCCAGCTCCACCAGCTGCTGGACTGTTTCCTCTCCATACGTTGTGTTTGTTTTAGGAGACAGAAGCACTTCTCTATTGTATAGTAAAATGTCCATTGAAAAACTAGTTTTAAGGCACCAGAATCTTGGCAGCTCATCATCATGAGGTTTGATGCTGAAGAGCTTGAAATGGAGTTACTAGAATTTAGGACCTTTGCTTCATTTTGAAGAAAGAGTTGACTGATATGCTGAATGATTAAAAAGTGTCTTACTAGATCAGCCTTCTCCAAACTGGTGCCCTCCAAATGCCTCAGACAATGTGGTCAAGGGCTGGGACTAATCAGAGTTGCAGTGTAAGACATCTGGAGGGCACCAGGTTGAGGAAGTGAGCTGGATAAGCAAGCACAGCTTGTACTGTGCTTCCATATACCTCAAAATACCAGAGGTGATCTCCAAAATTCATTTATACAGCAATTCTATGAAACCCTGCCAACAATCCTCTTTGGATGTATGCACTGGCAAGGAAATGGATTATCCTATAAATTATTATGAACTCTACCTGAGCCCATTATTTCGTTAACAAGGTTTCTATATGTAATTAACTTCCCTGTTAGTGAAGAACCTTGTTACCAGTTGAGTAATAAGCTAATGTTTATTAAATATTTAATTGGCCAGTAATAGGTTATTTTCTCTGGCCAATTGTATCACAACTGGGTAGGGTCTGTTATTATCACTGGCCCTTCTTGTGACTTCACTTTTAAATTGTTACTTGGCCCTGAGTCTTAGGAATAGTGAAAACAATAAAAACATTGTTTCTATGGAGACTTCTATAGTCCTCGGTATGGAGCTATGCTGGAAGGATGCACTTGCAATTTCATTTTGCTGAGCCATCCAGGCAGAGTTATTACAGTGGCCCAAAGTTTCATGGGATAATCAAGGACTTCATGATGTGGCAGAAGGGTGGTGATCCAACAGGAACACAAAGTGGAAGAGCATCCATTTCTGGCAAGGGTACCAGAAATAGCCTTAATAACAGTCTGGAGGATGTAGTGGAGCCAAACTGAATCATCACTTGCCCTATATTGGGAAAGTAAGTTGGGGTGGAGGAAGGGAAGTGACGTGACATAAAGGATGTAAAACAGGTAATGTATCTGACATTACTGGTGACTGGTGGGCAGGGGAGGGAGTTACAGTCTTCAAGGACAGGGATAGTAAAGAGGAAGGATAGATTTAGGGAAGGACTAAGCAACCTTATTTAACAAAAGCAGAAAGCTGTGAACTTCTGGAGAGCTTTATTTTAAAGCACTGAAAATGTGACCATATATCTGGAAGGAGTATCTTTCGTCAACAAACAAATTACTACATTTTGAGCATACCCAGAAGAGTGTGGACTGATGATTTCCTGGTGTGCATTTTTCACTCTTAAGTACAGGAATGGCAAACCTCCAAACGTTGCTAGATTCCAACACCCGTCATGCCTGACCAGTGGACATGCTGGCTGAGGCTGACATAAGGATCAGAGGGAACATCACAGATGCCTTATCCCTGCTCTAGTTCAACCACCTGCTGGCATGATTCTGGAAAAACACTTGACCATTTCTGTTTAGAGCCCTAAGCTAGTGTAGAGAAGTACTTTGTGCTGAAGTATTTGAGATATTTGTGTTTGAGTGTTTGAGACAATCACCTTGTTTTCAAAATATTTAAAACATGAAATCTCAATTAGATGTTTTGAAATCAAAATTGTTGTAACGCTGAAAAGGAAAAGAACCATGCACCTTGGTTCACTACTTACAGCTTGCAATTTTGGAAGTGGATAGACAATTTCTGAATAATCTGTGACCAAAAACCTCTTTTCAGCTTGTACTTGTTATCTGCATAAGTACTTCTTTAGTTTGCCCGATTAATTTTTTTTAATCAATTTATATAACCAATTAAATATTGCAGCCCTAGTGATTAACTAGAACACACTGATGCAAGGATGTATACATAGTTTAAAATGCATTGGTTGGTACGTGGAGCTGAACCATCCTAACTCGGAGCAAATGACTGGATTAGCTAATTGAGTATCAGTTTGTGGATCCTCATCCAGCCTTGCCTACCTAAGATGAGATGCATCACAACGCTCTTCTGAGAAACCAGCTGAAACGTACTGATGCTAAAAACATTATATTAACTTAAATGTGGATTCCATATTGCAAGTTAGAGTTAATCATACAATTGTAGAGTTGGAAAGGATCCCAAGGGTAATCTAGTCCAACCCCCTGCAATCCAGGAATCTGAACTAAAGCATCCATGACAGGGGAGCCAATCTCTGCTTAAAAACTTCCAAGGAACCAGAGTCCACAACCTCCCGAGGGAGTCCATTCTACTTTCTACCAGCTCTTACTGCCAGAAAGTTCTTCCTGATGTTTAGTCGGAATCTCCTTTCTTGTAACTTGAAGTCATTGGTTCGAGTTCTACCCTCAAAAGCAGGAGAAAGTAACCTAAAGTAACACAATTGGAGAGAGAGAGAGTCCCAGCCTTACAGATGCAATTTGATGACCATAAGTTGATGCCTGCTATGACGGAGTTTAAAGAAAATCAGATTTCGAGGATCAGAGCCCTACCTGAACTGGAGAAGGAAAGTTTGATAGATTTCCTCACACAGGAATTTGATGATTTTGGGGACCGGGACTTGGGTCAAGAAGAGATTAAAACTGTGAGGGCCTTCGGACTTGGAAGAGGAGGGAAAAAAGAGAAGAACAAAATAAGAGACTGTTGGAACTACCAGAAGAACCTAGAAGAACAACAGTCAATAGTGGAAATTTTGAAAGACGTCCCGAAATATCTTTTGGATTTTGGGTTTAACTATGGAGATTTGGTTGCCCTGTTGAGAAGGAACAAAATCATCTCTAGGTGGGAGTTTCCCCGAGATCTACTCTTCAGCCTCAAAGGAAGGAAAATGAAAATAAGATCAGTGGAAGACAAAGTAAAGCTCATGTATAAATATGAAGAAGACTCGCAGAAGGGACTTGGAAAAGAGTTAAGAGCATCGGACAGAAGATCACCAGGTTGATGGACTATAGGAAATTGGCGGATATGACTGGCAGAATCCGGGACCAGGGAGAAGAGTCGGTGGAAGAAGATTGGAAAAAGTTTAAAGATTATTTATAAAAATATTGTAAAATTAATGAGTGTTAGAAAAATGTTGGAAAGGAGTTATATGGCTTTAGTAGAAATCTTACAAGGAATTAAGTACAAATAGACAAATTACAGTGTTAAAGGGAAAATAAGGTTAAAATATGTTAAGACAATTATATATTAAAGGGAAAAATAAGGTTAGAATATATTAAGATAAATTACAGGACAGAAAACAGAGGAAGGTGGAAAGGAATTGCTGAGACAGTTAATTAAAGTGGAATACAAAAAGGGAGGTGCGAGGTCGTTGAAACAAGTAAATGAAAGTTAAGATATTGAACTTATTAGATGTGTTTTAAATTGTGTTTGTTTCCTTTTGTTAATTTAATGTTTTGGGGTTGGTGTTGTGTGGTGTTTTTGTTTTTGTATTGTATTGTTTTGTTTAATTCTTTTTCTTTCTTTTGTAGTTTTTAAAATGTTAATAAATATTATTAAACAAAAAAAAAAAAAAAGCAGGAGAAAACAAGCTTACTGCATCTTCCATGTGACAGCCCTTGAGATATTTGAAGATGACTATCACATCTCCTCTCAGTCTCAGTCTCTTTTCCAGGATAAACATACCCAGCTCTTTCAACCGTTCCTCATAAGGCTTGGTTTCCAGACCTTTGATCATCTTGGTTGCCCTCCTCTGCACATGTTCCAGCTTGTTAACATCCTTCCTAAACTGTGGTCCCCAAAATTGGATACAGTTTGGCCCTTGCTCTGGAAAAGTGGAGTAGACAAGCCTTTAGCCTCTCACTCTCAAAACAGTGGTGCCTGCCATAAGATGATGTGGTGGCTTCTAGTACAGCTTTCCTGGGTCATAAATTCATATATATTGCAAAACCCTACTATGGTGTAAGTCCCATCAAGTTCTGCTTTTCGACTGTTGTCTCCTAAAAGCACCCTATTGTCATGCTAGTCCATATACTGCTTGTTTGTTTGTTTTGAGAAAGTTAGTTGGCAGCTTAACTTTGCATAATTGAAAGTCATTCTGATTTCTGCAGTATGGTATAATTGCCTAAAAAGTGTTATTTGGTGATTATGATTCTGGAGTGAATTGTGTTCTTTGGGTTCTTGCACCGTTCCTCCATCAGGGACTTGGTTTCAGTGGTGTGCAGCTGCTGGAGCTGATTTACAGTGCTGCGGCTGTGGCTGGTCATAAATAAATCCTCTTATATAGTTGTTATGAACACCTGTTAGATCATCTGTCAGCAAAGCGCTGTTCACATTTATCATGGTGCAGTAGTTATTTTACTTCAATCCATTTCCAACTGACTCGGCCTCCATCACTGGATTACTATTACCACACCATAATCGCTCGTTTCCACTCCATGTTACAACTTGCAGATAAAAGATTTCACTACTTGGCCAAATTTCATAAATAAAGGAGCAGTTCAGTGCAGTAAAAGTTTATTTTTGTCATCATTTGTCACCCCATTATTCTATAAATCAAATGGAATAGCACTATTGCTAGCTCAGGCGTTGCTGTCAGCTCTACGTGTGGAAATGGTCCGTTTCTTCTTTTTAGATGAGATGACATGTCTTTCAGATTTAACCGGCTTATGGCTTTGTTTCACCCATTTTATTTTATTGCCCCTTCAGAAAATCCCTTGGAGACGGCAAGAGACTAAAGAAGTAAAGCGGAATTGGAAAACACAGTAAAACATCCTGCTCTCAGTGTGTTATGTACATTTCCCACCCTTGCAATTGCTCATTTACAAACTTGGCCACAAAAATAATGGCTCTGGATATAAAATAGCCCCTAGGCTTTTAACGACAGTGTTTTAGATCACACCTCAAGAAATGGATGGACAAAAAGCAAGCCTATCTTGGATTCTATTCTAACTCACATACACACACCTTTAAATAATGTAAGACTGGTAGAAATACCCCCCCCCCCCCAAAAAGAAGAAGCCGCATGTATTATTGTTTTTTTTAAAAAAAAGCTCAAGTTAACAATTCATGCATCCGATGAAGTAGATTCCAGCCCACAAAACTTTATGCCATAATAGATTTGTTTATCTTGTTCACCTTTAAGGTGCCACAAGACTGTTGTTTTTCAGTGCAAAAGACTGACACGGCTACCACTCTGGAAACAATAATAAAGAACAGAAATTGTGTTGCATGTCTCATCTGAAAATGTCAGATATATGATGAAAGAAACGTCCTATATCTCTTTTGTTTAAATGGTATTGTATATTTTACAAAACTTTATTTAACTTGAAATGATGCTACTGTGTGCTGCTCTTACCCTTTCAAAAAGCCTATAATTTATAGAAAGATTATGAACTAGATTCCAGGGAGAATCTTGAAGAAAGTAAACGTCCCTTTAGGGTTTTTTGGGTTTTTTTTAAAGGCAATGGAAGAAAATAATAAAGGAGCAGGCTAATAGAAAAAGGTTTATAGTGATATTATACTTCCAAGTTGGTTCTAATTCAAGTTACATTCTTCATAGTCATTATGTAGCTCATAAATTCAATAAAGTGTTTTACTATTACTATAAAAATGACAGGAGGGGGTTTTTATGTTGTAAGTTTCGTTAGTTGCTCTTCCTGTTTTATGTGGAAGTTCTATGCCCATTATGTCATTAAAGTCTCTGGAGTCTGAAGGGCTCAGGCCTCTCCATTACTTATCAGTGGCATGGGGCAGCATGTGGGGCAAATGTTTACACTTCTGCTATAGGTGGTTGTCACCATCATTTATGAATAAGCCTCTCCCCGTTCTGCGGATAAATATATTGTCTGTGTTAGGTATATAATATGAGCAGGTGTCTCATTTTTTCTCCCATGAAGTGATGATGGCCTTTTGAATTTAGCCAGGACCCCAGCTGAGGAGTCTTAAGATCAGTTGTCATCTCTGGATGAGTTAAAACCCCACAATGAGTATTACAGTGATGCTGTGTGTCTGCATGAAAGACAGAGTATATATAAATATATTCAGTCTGTTATATCCCTGGAAAGATTATATATACGCATTCACAAAATCCACAAGTTGTCTGGTCCAAAAAACCTTGAAGGCTGCAATAGGTTAAATCCACCTTCATCTCTTGAGTGGCTGCTGCAGGAACTGAAAGTACCAAAACAGCACACTTAGTCCCAAAATGTTTAGTTGTCTGCACATGTACATAAAGTTCGACAGATGTCTACAAGTGAAAACATTACATCTGAATGGATCATTCACCTTACTCGCAGTTAATCCTCTCAACATTTTTCAAGAAATGTTACCTTAGCTCATGAGTTCACAATGGAGTAAGTTGCTTGGATGAACCACAAGCGAAATATACACATGCATGTGCATCTATTGAAGAGCCCGTTCCTGGACAATCTATGTTGTACCAGTAGAACTTAGTGTACATCCATGTTGTTTATTCCACCTTCTGATAGTCTGGATTTTATCTCTGTGTTATCTCTGACATACTGTTTAGTTTCTAAAATTTGTTGTTGTTTAGTTGTGACCGACTCTTCGTGACCCCATGGACCAGAGCACGCCAGGCACTCCTGTCTTCCACTGCCTCCCTCAGCTTGGTCAGACTCATGTTGGTAGCTTCGAGAACGCTGTCCAACCATCTCGTCCTCTGTCGTCCCCTTCTTCTTGTGCCCTCCATCTTTCCCAACTTCAGGGTCTTTTCCAGGGAGTCTTCTCTTCTCATGAGGTAGCCAAAGTATTGGAGCCTCAGCTTCACGATCTGTCCTTCCAGTGAGCACCCAGGGCTAATTTCCTTAAGAATGGATACGTTTGATCTTCTTGCAGTCCATGGGACTCTCAAGAGTCTCCTCCAGCACCATAATTCAAAAGCATCCATTCTTCGGCGATCAGCCTTCTTGATGGTCCAGCTCTCACTTCCATACATCACTACTGGGAAAACAATGTCTTTAACTATACGGACCTTTGTTGGCAAGGTGATGTCTCTGCTTTTTAAGATGCTGTCTAGGTGTGCCATCGCCTTTCTCCCAAGGAGCAGGCGTCTTTTAATTTCGTGACTGCTGTCACCATCTAAAATAAGTTTCTAAAATAAGATTTATTAAAAGTCCAGGTGTAGCCAAATCCTGATACTGTGGCAGTGATTGGGAACTGAAGTTATAGACACCCAACGGTGAAGGAAGGAAAGGACATTCTGCACATGCTCAAAGGTAGTCCACTTTAACTGTAATTTCAGATGTACCACAGCTGAGCCCTACTACTGACAATATGTTCCAATATCAAAATATTAATTAATGCTGACTTAAATTAAACTCTGCCTCTGAATATTAGGGTAAGTAGTGTTGTAAAGCAATAAACTGGGAATACCCAGAAAGGTGCCTTTTCCTTTCTTACCTTCCTGAAGATAAGAGTCAGAAATTGGAACACCTCCCCAATTGATTGTATTGATTGCTGAAGCTATTGAGTTTAGAAATGTGACCAAAGGTACTCAACTTCAATAATTTGCACTGTGGCACAATCTGTCACATGTAAACAGAAAAGTAGCCCTCTCAGTACCATGAAGTCACAAATAAGTCTAGTAGTGTCAGTATTGAGAATTTTTTGAGCTGTGGAGGGTAGATTAGAGGAAGGAATTATTGTGGTTTCTTACTACTTTGGTTGTATTCATTGCTTGCGGTGTACGGGATGAAGCAACGTAATATATATGCCCTTAAGCCTGGGCTTTTCCCAGATGTTTGCATTGTGCACAAATAACCCAAGTGGAAATACACCAGTGCTAATTCTCTGGCCAGAATGCATCAGGGCCTTAATCTAAAGCTTCCCATCCATCCAGCTGTCTGGCATTTGCTATTATAGGGCACCCAGAGAGAAATGAGGCTGTGGCTTTATAGCTGCACCCTGGGTGACAACTTGATTTTCTGCTTTCACCATCAGCAGCAGCCGCCCAACATGATGGGGCTGTTAATTTGTGCATTTCATGGTGTCTGACAGGGGGGCCAGAAGAGGAGGGTTACGGGAGAAGGGAATGGAGCATGTCCCAGCCTCGGAAGCACCTGTCTGCATTGATGGCACAGAGCACTTCTTATTAGCGTGCAGGTCTCTAAATGCAGCCCTGGGATGACAGCCTGGCATTCCCAGCACCCACACAGTGTGACAGGCGCCGGCAGCCGGTCCCATTGTTTGCCCTTGATGAGCATGTCATTAATGGAAATGGAAGAAAGTGAGGGCCACATCAGTATTCAAATAGCCTCCATTCTCTCTGCCATTCATCTTGCCTGGCTGGGATGGGCTGCTGCAGATCTCCTTCAGTGGCTCCACTTGCACATTTTTACAGATTTATCCCTTGTATGAGAGGGAAGAAACCCCGTGTGTGCAGTTCGGTCTGGTTGTCCCAGGCACCCCTCCACAGGCACCCTCAAACACTGAGAACATATTTTCTGTACCTAAAAACAAAGTGGGAGCACGATCTCTTACTCTCCTCCACTGCTGTGAATTATTATTGTTTAATTAGAGAATACTTGGTGGGCTATTCATTTGTCTAGGGGTGGCTGGTTTCTCTCCCTTGCCCTAGCCAAGATCCACAAGAACTTCAGGATTGCTTTCTGCAGCTGCATCTCCTTCCCCAGCAGCTCCCTCCCAAAAGCCTGCATCAACGCTGTCCTTCCAACATTGATGGGTACAATAGGAATCAAGATGGACTTAGTTAGCTGCTGTTGTGCTCAGCTCAGCTCAGTTTTGCAGACTATGCCCCACTGTGTTGATCAGGCTTGTTTTTAGTAACATATCCTTGAATACAGAAACTGCAGTTGCCCAGAGATCATATGGAATATCTGGTTCTGAGGGTTTTAAGAGATATGAGGTAGGAGTTTTCTGCCTACACAGACTTGTGCACCTTGAAATGTCAGTGTGCATACATGTGAGAATGTTTGGTTCAAATAGTTATTTACAAATGTTTAGATTAGATGCTACTGTGACATGAACCTGCCCCCAAACCCAACCTTTGATCTCTTTAAACATACACACACACACACATATCTATATCTATATCTTTATATCTATATATCAGTACAGTGGTACCTTGGGTTAAGAACTTAATTCGTTCCGGAGGTCCGTTCTCAACCTGAAACTGTTCTTAACCTGAAGCACCACTTTAGCTAATGGGGCTTCCCACTGCTGCCGCGCCGCCAGAGCATGATTTCTGTTCTCATCCTGAAGCAAAGTTCTTAACCTGAGATACTATTTCTGGGTTAGTGGAGTCTGTAACCTGAAGCACCTGTAACCCGAGGTACCACTGTAGTTGGGGGCTCAAGTGGGGAGAGTGTTGCTGCACCAAGGAACTATTTTTGGGCTTCCCATAGGCAGCTGGTTAGCCACTGCAGGAACAGTTTACTGGGCTATATGGGCCACCAGGGATCTACTTATGTTGTTAGTAGTTTTACTATTATTGTTAGCCACCCTAAAGGTACTGTGAGCAGGGGCAGATGAGTGGGATATAATTTTAAAATAAAATAAAATAACAAAGTATTAAAATAATGTTACATTATGTCCTCCTTTCAGTTTGGAAAAAATATATGCGTATTCAAGACGAGAGCTTGAGTGAGTGAGGCTTCCCTTGAAAACTCTCTGCAAGTTTGCAGCTAGTGCAGAATGTGAATGCTGGAGTGCTGAACTATGTATCAAACTAGAGACAAAAATGCTAATTCTCCAGGATCTGCACTGGCTGTCTATATGCTACTATGCCCTATTCAAAAGCCTAATGCTGACATAGGAAATCACTCAACTGCGGGAGCCTCAAATACTTAAAGGAGAACTTCTCCTTTTATCTGTCTGCCCAGACTTTGCAATCTGCAGGGGACACCCTTCTTGCCACCCTGCCAATGGGTATGACCAATCAGGCACTGACTCAATATGGGATCTGCGGTGCTGCCACAAAGAAGGCCCCCTCTTTGGAGGTATGTCAATCAGTCTCATTACTGAGTCTTTCTTGTAGATGCACCTATTCACCAAGGCCTTTTTTGGTGATATGGATGTTGGTGGATGGGTCATCTGTATATTCATATTATTAGTTTAATGGTTAATGGTGCCCTCTATATATTGTTGGACTACAGCTCCCATCACCCCTGATGACAAGCCATGCTGGGTGAGGCAAATGGGAGTTGGAGTGTCTACACTGTACATTGGCTATCCCTGTATTAAAGGTTCTCAACTTTTCTTAACCTGATCCAGATTCTGCCCAGTACTCCAGAGCTCTGATTCTTGTTGTCTGCTGTGTGTGACTAGTCTAGTATTGGAAAGAATAAAAAGTAAAAAGAAAGAGGCAGAACTGTTGTGCTTATTTATGCAGCTAGCCTCACTGCCCTTATACAGTACTTCTAAAAGGAGGGGAAGGAGGAGATCTATTCACCCAGCTCTCCCATTCATTCATTCATATTGTTTAAAGCATACTGTGCACAATCTTTCATTTCTCCATTAATTAATGGTGAAAATAGATATAGCCAGAAAAATGGCCAACGTGAGCAGTGCATTAATTTATTTTTAATAAATAGGGAATGCCTCATCAAGTGGAAATGCAAAAGCTTGAAGTATCTCTTCATGCTCTGGTTTCTATTCTTAATCTGCCCTACATGGTCGCTCGCTATTCTCCCTTTCTCTTTAAGGCTCCCACAATCAATTTATTATGACATTTAACAAAATATTGTAGATAAGGGCAGGGAGGAGGGAGTACTTTGGAGAAGGTATTCAGGTTGAACAGCCAGAAAGGAAAGGAAGGAGAAACAGTCAGGACAAACACCAGTCTAATTGATCTTGTTTATAACATAAAATTGGCTGGAGCCAAAGAGCAGGAAAAGGCACTCACCTCTCTATTCTAAGCATTTGTGGCCTACGCTAAATGGAAAGAGGTAAAATCAGCTCTTCTGAAGGCCCAGGGCATTACCGGAACATAAAAATAATTAGTTGCCGAGAAACAAAACTGCGTGAATTGTGTGAATTGTGAAGTGTTTTGCTGGGATTCCAGGAATGGCTGTTCTAATGAGGCCCCACACTTCACATTACGCCCCTGATTTCTAAAAGCAGGTCTTCCCCTATTAAACCCAAACAAAACAAACAAACCGCTTTTAATGTGGTATTTCATTTACATTCAGTGCTTTGTTCTCAAGCACCTAGGTTCCAATAAGTGCATGTAATGTTAGTAAACTGCAACAATTCAGACCCCCCCTCCCCCGCATAAAGACACCAAAGAGGATAAAGAGAGGAATTGCAATTTACAAAGCAATTGTCCCAGTGGTTTTGAACCTAAACCAAATAAGCAGGATGTAGGAGATAATTTGCATTTGCAAGGTAGAATCAGTAAACGAGAAAGGCTAAGCAGCCTTACTCCCTGTTTTCTACACACATTTCCCCCCAACATTAATGGTACCTTTGCCAACAGGGTTTGTTTGAGGAGCATGCATTCAAATTTGGTTTTTTTCCCCTATGGCAGCATCTGCCCTTCTCCCATTATGCAGCCTGCACCATTAGAAGTTATTCTAATTAACAATACACTGCTTCCATTATCCTTGAAATGATTTCCAGTAATTTTAAAAATGAGTTTGTGACAACATTACGTCAAATGTCGAGTAGATTCCACTTTTCTCTTCAAGAATCTGCTTTCAGCTTGATTTCAGACTTTAAAGAACACAAGGGCCCTGCTGGATCAGACCCAAAGCCCTTCACCATGGAGTCCAGATACAGGAGGCATTTCTGTGGGAATGTTCTGGGGTGCAGGAGAGGATATATTGACTAATTATATCCTTATCCAACTTGTACTAACAAGTTCCCAAAATATCAGCAGAGTTTATAGACATTCCCCTTTAAGTTCGCAACGGTAACGCTTGCACAGGTTCGCTAGAACCTCTATAATAATTACTCTGGTAATTTCCCCTTTGTTCCCTCTTAAAATACAAGACACGACACAGTCTTTATAAAAGTATAAAAGAGTTTACTCACGTTCTGTTCACAATATGATCCCAGAAGGTAGGCAGGCTTAAAAAGGTTACATGCAGTTAGAATCTATCTTGTAGCAAGATAGTACTGTCCTCTCTTGGCTGGGAGCCAAGAGGGCATGTTGCTCCTTCAGAAGATGAAGATGGCAAGAGGCAAGAGGCAAGAGAGAGAGTGGCTGCCTGCCCTGTGCTTTTATCATTACCTGCACAGGTGAGGCCACACCCACCTCTGGTCACATGCGGAGGAAGTCCGTCCCCAGGAAGTTTACCTGCTTGCTGGACAGACATCCCTCCCCATGTTCTAACATGTACACTCTAGGAATGTTGTCATTGACTGCTCCTGTGTTTACATCCCACATACCCCTTCTCAGGCAATACAACATACACAAAACATAAACAACTTTATTCAACCACCCAGAGTCCCAGCTTGACACGTAGATTCTGGAAACTCTCTCTTGGTAGGGGTTTCGTCAGGATGTCAGCAGTCATCTCTTGGGTGCTGCAGTAGGATAGTTCCACAAGTCCATCCTGGATCATCTGGCGTATGTAGTGGTACTTAACCCCAATGTGTTTTGTTCTGGCCAGGAACTTCTCACTCTGCGTCAGCTTCAGGCAACTTTGATTGTCCTCTAGCAAGCTGACAGGCCCTTTTCTCACCAACCCAAAGTCCTTTATGAGTTGATCAAGCCAGGCGATCTCTCTGCAGGCTTCTGTTGCTGCAACGTATTCTGATTCTGTGGAAGATAATGCTACACAGCTCTGTTTATAACTGCCCCATGAAACAGGTCCATCACCAAACATGAAAACATGACCACTTGTTGATTTATAATCAGCATTATCCCCAGCCCAATCCGCATCAGTATACCCAACCAACTTAGGGTCTCTGACGGCTGGTAACCTTAATTTACAATTCATGGTACCCTTCAAATATCGCACCACCCTCTTTACACCTGCCCAATCATGCTCAGTGGGAGAATTCACTTTTCTGCTAAGAATCCCCACAGCATTAGCTAAGTCAGGTCTACATGTGGTAACTAAATACAAAAGTTTACCAATCGCCGACCTGTAGTCATTGTTGTCTGGCAACTGCTTCGAATCCTGCTGATTCTTCAGGAAGTCAGTAGCCATCGGTGTAGCAACTGGATGTGCGTCTTGCATCTGCATGTGCTCAATTAGCTCGTGGATCTTCTGTCTTTGGCTGAGAAGAAATGAGCCGTCCTCTTCTCTTTCCACCTGGATCCCGAGGTAGTACTGGACATCTCCTAGCTCCTTGACCTCCACCTCTTTGCTAAGGTGTTTTACTATCTGTGTATAGTCTTTCTCACTTGCTGTGGCAATAATCAGGTCATCGACAAAAGCTAAGATATATGAGAATTGTCCATTATTTGACTTACTGTACAAGCACTTGTCAGCGTCGCCTTGCTTGTACCCAAGTTGCGTCAGCATTTTATGCAACTTCTGGTTCCAGGCTCTAGCAGCCTGTTTAAGTCCATAAAGTCCTTTCTGCAGTTTGCACACTAAATGTGCCTCATGTGGTTTCACAAAACCTTTGGGCTGTTTCATATAAATTTCTTCAGAAATCTGCCCATGTAGAAAAGCGGTAGCAATGTCTATGTGTTTCACTCTCATTTTCTTGGAGGCTGCAATGCTTAGAAGCATTCTTACGCTGCTGTACCTCACGGTTGGTGCAAAAACTTCATCATAATCTTCACCAAAACGCTGTGAAAATCCCTGTGCTACAAGTCTAGCTTTGTAGCGCTGCACTTCTCCTTCTGACCCCTTCTTAACCTTGAAAACCCATTTACTGCCAATGGCCTTCTTACCGGGAGGCAGCTCAGTGAGTGTCCAGGTCTTGTTCTGATGCAGTGCATCCATCTCCTCCTGCGCGGCCTTCCTCCAGAGACTGGCTTCTGCAGCTGGCATCTCCTGTATCTCTTCCCAAGTGGAAGGTTCTTGTGGAAACGCCGACCCTGCAAAGTAGGACAACCGTAATGGTGGGACACCTTTGTTGGTTCTGGACGAGCGCCTGACCTCTGGTTCTGCGACCGCATCAGCTTCCTCATCCTCCTCCAACGCAGGCATGTCCCCATCTGAGTCCTCATCTTCGTCTCTGGTGCCGCCAGGGTTCTGGTCCTCTGCGTCTTCTGGTGCGTCGCCTGTAGGGGGCGCTGTAACACTTGAAGGCAGATTAGTACTTTGTGGGGTCTCAAAAGGGAAATATACAAACTCTTGAGTCCTTTCTGACTCATCGGAAGAATCCACAACAGTGTTCTTAGTGTCTACTTTTCCATATTCATCAAAATAAACCGCATGGTATGCATTTGTCTTACCAGTTTGTAAGTCCATAATTCTATATCCTTTGCCTCCAGAGGCGTATCCCACCAGGATACCTGCTTTTGCCCTGGAGTCAAGCTTGTGTCTGTGTTCCTTGGGCACGTGGAAGTAACACGGACTTCCAAACACACGTATGTGCGACAGATTGGGAGCTTTCCCATGCCAAAGTTCAAATGGTGTGCGCTCTGCACCTTTAGTTGGCAGTCTATTCTGCAAATAGACCGACGTGTACACTCCTTCGGCCCACAGCTTCTGTGGCAAACATGCATCCTTTAGCATGCACCTTGTCATGTCCATAATGGACCTAAACTTTCTCTCAGCTATGGCATTCTGCTGTGGTGTGTAAGGAATTGTGGTTACGTGTGCAATTCCTTCCTTGGCCAGGAGAGCCTGCATTTCATTTGAGCAGTACTCACCTCCATTGTCGCTCATTAGCACAGCTGGAGCTCTCTGGAATTTGCTCTTGACCATGGCAATGTATTCCTGGAACTTGTCCACTGTCTCACTCTTCTCTTTGAGGAAATATACAACACAAAATCTTGAAAAGTCATCCAGAAATATTAAAATATATCTATTCTTTCCCAGTGAGGGAACACTCATGGGTCCACATATGTCAGTGTGCACTATGTCAAGCACTTTGTTGCTTCTTTGTTCTGCACAACGTGGAAATGAAGGTTTTACAGCCTTCTCAGTAATACAGCTTATGCACTTTGCTGGAGCTTTGTTGCTCTGCTTTACCTGCAAACCTCTTACAAGATCTCTTTTCTGTAGATCCAGAATGACGTTGGTGTCTCTATGTCCAAGCCTTCTGTGCCACAGGTCCAGATCTGCTTCATCCTTCTGGCTGGAATGTGCCACTTTTGCAGACTGATTCTCTGAAAGATCAAGCTCATATACACCATTGATTAGCTCTGCTTGAGCAAACACTTTGCCATTTCTAGTCACCTTGCATTCTCCATTTCCAAATGTGATCTGGAAACCTTTCTTGTCCAGTGTGGACACGCTGATTAAATTGCAGCTCAGCTCTGGTACATACAAAACTCTAGAGATTGTGTTCTCAATGCATTCATTGTTTATATTGCATTTCAGACTCATGGAACCTGCACCTTTTGCTTTAACAATGTTCCCATCTGCAATTTCAATTTCAGATCCTTCTTCATCATTTATCTCATTAAAATAGTCCTTTTTATATGAAAAATGTGAGCTGGCACCTGAATCAATTATCCATTTATTACGTCTATTTTCACGATTCTGGACAGTTAAATTCCTTTCTTGCAGTAGCCATGTGCATTCACATTTCCCCTTCTTTTCTCCTTTTGGCTGAAAGGGGTGGGGTTTCTTGGCTTTAGGAGCCCTGCAATTCTTTGCAATGTGTCCTTCTTTGTTACAATTGAAACAAATCACTTTCTTAGGCATCTCTTTGGACTTTGTACATCGCCTAGATGCATAACTACTGTCCTTGATTTTAGCATTTCTCACTGGAGATTCAGCTCTATCTCTGCATTCTTCTTTTAAATAACCAATCAAGTCTTTAAAAGTCAGACCTTGTCTATGATCCATCAAACTTACAAATGCGCTAAAGCGTGGTCCAAGTGATGACAACAAAAATGCTATCTTTGTATCTTCATCAAAAGCTTTGGGAGTCAAATCAATTCTCTGAATAATCTCAGTGAACTTGTTGATGTGCTCTGTGAATTCCTCTTTTGAATTCATCCTCACTCTGGTTAATTTACACACCAAGTTTCTGAAGCAGTTTATGCTAGATTCTCTATACACGCGCTCAATATCTCTTAAGATTTGAGATGCATCATCTGTACTATTTATTAATGATAGCTGCTCATCACGAAGTCCACTCAAAATTATGTGTCTAGCTTCGCTGTTCATGCGTTTCCAAGCACTTATCTTGGCTAAAGCTTCCTCAGACGATCCCGTAGGTTGAGGGTTTAAAGCTTCCAAAATGTGCTTATAATCTAAACATGCTATCAAGCGCTGCTTCCAGTGTATGAAATTGTGTTCATTCAGCACAGGCATTCCTAGCTTTGCATCACTATCAAAAGCTGCTCTAGCCATCTTAAAATCCAAAAATTTGAAAAATTCTTCAAAATTTCAAAATTTCTCAAAATTTTAAAATCAAAATCTCAAAAATCTCAAAAATGCAAAACAATTCTTCACTGCCTTGGGTCACTGTGAACTCTGAGGGAAGGGGGGGTGCTTAATCCCCACTGCACAATGGAACAAAGGACCATGTGCTTACCAGGAAGTTAACTCAGAAAAATACTACTCAACTCAAAATCACAATCCAACGCAATCCTTCAAAAATACGCAGAAATATGCAATACTGGGCCCATAACCCTTTGTGGGAATGTTCTGGGGTGCAGGAGAGGATATATTGACTAATTATATCCTTATCCAACTTGTACTAACAAGTTCCCAAAATATCAGCAGAGTTTATAGACATTCCCCTTTAAGTTCGCAACGGTAACGCTTGCACAGGTTCGCTAGAACCTCTATAATAATTACTCTGGTAATTTCCCCTTTGTTCCCTCTTAAAATACAAGACACGACACAGTCTTTATAAAAGTATAAAAGAGTTTACTCACGTTCTGTTCACAATATGATCCCAGAAGGTAGGCAGGCTTAAAAAGGTTACATGCAGTTAGAATCTATCTTGTAGCAAGATAGTACTGTCCTCTCTTGGCTGGGAGCCAAGAGGGCATGTTGCTCCTTCAGAAGATGAAGATGGCAAGAGGCAAGAGGCAAGAGAGAGAGTGGCTGCCTGCCCTGTGCTTTTATCATTACCTGCACAGGTGAGGCCACACCCACCTCTGGTCACATGCGGAGGAAGTCCGTCCCCAGGAAGTTTACCTGCTTGCTGGACAGACATCCCTCCCCATGTTCTAACATGTACACTCTAGGAATGTTGTCATTGACTGCTCCTGTGTTTACATCCCACAATTTCAAGCTCAAAAAACAAAGAATATGATGCATCACCAGCAACAAGCTGCCCCTTTCCTGATTGCAAATCAGCTGTGTTATATTTGGGCTCTGTGAATTAGCTGTGTACTGTTGGATTCTACTTCCCAAATGATCAATGAGGGTAGTTGTAATCCAGTAAAACCCAGAGGGCCACAGGTTAGCTATCCCTGATTTAAGGATAACCCCCTCTCTCTCTCTCTCTCTCTCACACACACACACACATACACACACACCTTCCTTCTTTGCCCTTGGAGTAAGAGAAACCCTGGTGCACGACTGCATGAAGAGCTCTACCAGAGATCTGTATAAAACCTTATTAATAAACTCATCAAGTTACCAACTTCTGAATTCCATAGTCAAGCTTCAACAGACAACATACTTCTTTTTCTAAAAAGACTGACATTTCAGATGCAATGCTGAGCTTCTGCAGCTGAAAGAGCCTGCAGGGCAAGTGGCACGTGCTTTTGTGAGAGAGTATGAGACCTGCCAGGTACAAAATATATTTCTATTAATGGAAATGTTTCTGCAATAGAGAGGTTATTATGAAAAAAACTATAATCCTGTCAGTATCATGTAAAAACATGTTTTCAATAATCAATGTATTGGTTCCAGTTCAGACTGAAATTACTGGCACTGACGCCTACCTAGTGACGTGAGATGAGAATACTCTCTACAAACTATAAATTCTGTGTCGTCTACACAGCTGCTTTAAATGTACACACCTCATTAATCGAGAATATTCTCCAAAAGATTATTCTCAAGAATTTAACATCACTTCTTTGACTAAATGAAGATGTACTCCCAAGTTCTATTCTGAGGGGGATATTTCAACAGCAGAAAGGATAATATGCTGCTTTTGAGAATCTCCTCAGTTTCAAAAGTGGTTTGCCAAACAGTATGAGGACAGTGGGAGAAAGAACTCAAGCCCCAAAACCTCTGGACAGCCAGAGCTACTTAAATGGCAACTTTGTATCGTAGCCCTTTTTGTAGGTGGAACACACCCTGAGCAAGTCTTGATGCCACAGGAAAACAATTATTGAAGTACTCAGGAGTAGATCTAAATTGTTATCAATCAGATTATTTTTCTCAACACAATATCTCCCCCCCCTTTTTTTTCTTTCTTTCTGCAGTGAGAGAATGAAAGACATGCAACTGTTTCCATGACAGAAATCACACTTTCATTCCTATTTGCCAGGGCCATGAATGGAATGAAGATTCTATTACTTGAAAGCAATGAAAATATGTATTATTTTCCTGCATCCATCATTTATGCCACAGAACAGATCCAGAGCAGAAACTCCTGTTTAAATCTCTATCTCTTCTGTCAAAACAGGCACATTTTGAATACAGGTATGCCTTTAATGTCATTGTGCACCACATAAAGTTGCATTTTCATTGACTTGAGGGAGTGCTAAGATTAATAGCTGCCAAAATCAGGATGCCATTATGATATTTTGTATTCTAATGGGAAAGGAAAGCAGTATTTGCTTTCTGTTCTAGAGCTGGAGTATCAAATGTGCAGGAAATAATCTAGTGCATTACTGTACTCTGAAATAAATTGAAGCCCTTACCAGACAATTAAAACAATAATCTTGATTTTACTTTTAGTGCTATGCTATTACCAACCCTATGGGACGCGGGTGGCGCTGTGGGTTAAACCACAGAGCCTAGGACTTGCCAATCAGAAGGTCGGTGGTTCGAATCCCCACGACGGGGTGAGCTCCCATTGCTTGGTCCCTGCTCCTGCCAACCTAGCAGTTCGAAAGCACGTCGAAGTGCAAGTAGATAAATAGGTACCGCTCCGGCGGGAAGGTAAACGGCGTTTCTGTGCGCTGCTCTGGTTCGCCAGAAGCGGCTTAGTCATGCTGGCCACATGACCCGGAAGCTGTACACCGGCTCCCTCAGCCAGTAAAGGGATGAGCGCCGCAACCCCAGAGTCAGTCACGACTGGACCTAATGGTCAGGGGTCCCTTGACCTTTACCTTATTACCAACCCTAAGATAATACCAGTGGTGTGAGACTTCAGAAAGTATCAAGTCATTGTGAAATGTGGCCTATTTTTTAAATCTATCAGATATTAACAACAACAAATACTTAGCAACTGTATAACAATTCAAAGCATTTCACATACAATAGCTTGTAATTATTACAAGAGCCTTGTAAGCTAAATGCATGGTATTACCCCCATTTTGCAGATGAGAGCAGAAGTTAAGAAGATTGCCTAAGGCTACCAAGTGAATTCATGGTAGAGAAGAGATTCAAACTGGGAGCTTTCTGCTTTCCTGCTCAGTCTTTTAGCCACTATGAAGATTCATATTTAAGGAACACCAAAACTTACCATATTTTTAAAATGCAAAAATAAAATGTAAAGTTCACCAGTTCAGCCTCTCAGGATATAAAACATTTTAACATTTAAAGGGCTTTTAAGTAGTGCTGTGGGATTTCCTTGCTCTCTCAAATGATATCAGTAACAGCAGAAAGGGACGCATGGCATGCACTATTGGAACAAGTGCACTTAATTGTGAGGAAGAAATTTCACATCACCAACAGTGAAAATAAAAGGCCATTTTGACTGCAGAGATTGTGAGCATTCTGCTCTTTATGATGGGCAAGCTGCCAATATAACAACTACTTTCCTGTCACATGGTAAGGAACTATGGTCAGAGCAGCAGGCAGCATGGGACAGGGATTCCTGGGGGGGGGGGCGGCTAAAAATCGTGCACCCAGGGTTCCAGCCACCCTCTCCCCTGCTTCACCCCTGCATACAGATGTTCTCTAAGCCCCCCCCCCCAACTCATGATCTTTCACACTATTCAGTTCATTAAAATACACATAATGCCTGTTGCTAATCCAGCTCAGCCAAATGCTGCACCGGCTGGGTCCTTGAGTGGTGGGCCATGGTGGAAACAGTGGGGCTCTTGGACCTACTGTCAGGGGCAAGGTGGATGTAGACACTGGTTAACCCAACCAGGCACTTTGATGAGAAGCTCCACATCACCTTCCATAACCAGGAGGTCCACTCCAGGAGGTCCATTCCACGACAAGCCTGCCCCTCCAGACACTAGTGAAAGAAGGGGGTGCAGTGGGTGTGGCCTGACCCGGGGTGACTGCTGCCCCGCCCCCCTGGGATGCTCGCCGCAGGCGGCGCCCCCCTGAAGTGCCGGAGCAGCGAGCTCCGCCTCTGCATCCAGAGCAGCGATCCTGCTGATGTGTGCTTGAATTTCTCACTCTTCTTCTTGGAGGCAATATAGGTGATATATAGATGTATTTGCTTTGTGGCGAGGAAATAAAGCAGTTCTGGTATGTTTCCAGGACTGTCATCTCTTGATTATTGAGCTGGCATTTAGGAATGCAACAGGCCATGTTTCCCAGCCCCCATATGCATCAAGCGTCTACCATGTAAAAGACTGAGTCTTTTCCTCCTTTCCAGAATAACCTATAATTTACAGCCCACTAGAGCTGAAAATTGGTGTCCCAACAACATCTGGAGGGTACCCTGCTGTACAGGTTCATTCTCCACCCACAAACACATTTTTAATACATATAGATTATTATAGTTATATCCTGTCTTTCTATGATTACAAACCAAACATTGGAAACCTATTTTACAGCTGAATTTTCCAATGTTTTTTGGACATCCAAGTCCTAGCTCTAGGGGCAGAGATGAGATATAATAGAAAAATGCACAGTCAGGATTAAAATGTATTAAAGGCCTATGCTTAAAATTTCAACCCAATGAAAAGCAACTAGATGCTGAACTAAACAGGCCTTTCACTGAAAATGTGGACTTTGGGGAGGGCATCTACCCTTTCTCCAACAAGGGATTCATAAGAGGATTCTGATTTCCCTTCACAGAGGCTTCCTGAGAAGGAAGCAGCATATAAGCAGGGAAACTTCCTTCTCTTTGAGGAAAATAGGATGGGGTAGTAAGGTAGTGGGGAGAGAGAAAGAGAGAGATCAGGAGGCGTAAGATGAACATATAACTTGGCCCCTAGGGATTCTCCCTGCTTCCCTCTTCACTTAAACTCTATGTCCAAATGTTTAAAACTTACAAAAGAATTTTGGCAAGGCAACCAAAAGAAAGTGGTAGGATAGCAAAAAGAATGTGTCCCTATGTGCCCCACTGCCCCTACTTGATGTATGGATGGACTCTTCAAAGGAACCCTCTTAGTAAATCACAGTGGATAATGAGTTGCGTGTATCCCATGATTCCATAACTGCAGCAGGCTTAGTGTTGAAACCATTGAAACTATGGTTGTGTACACATCACTGGCTTAAAACACAGGTCATTATTTTTCTAAATCTGGATTGATTGGTCCTATGTAGGCCCAGCCTTAATGCAAAATATTAGCTTTTCTAATGCATTGTATGCCTAGCCTTGGCCATTGGGGGCAGCAAGAGAGGGGAGATAGCTCTTGACAGAAATCAACTCTATGTTAATAGTAAAAACCTGCTTCTGACTAGAGTTGCTATGAGAAGAGATAAATATCTCTTTGTTGGCATGCAGAACAGCTATGATTTAGCCCATCTCCTCACCCAACAAGCAAGCAAATGATCTATTTTGAATTAATTGCTCCAAGATAGTGTGCTAGTCTGCAAAACATATCCTGGTTTCTGCATATCAGGGTGGAGATTCAGAACGCTATTATTGCAGCAGAATATTATTTAGGTTTTATGACAAGGAGTTAGGGTCAAGATGAAAACTTTTCAGATTTACATTTTTATCCTGCACTGACCTTTTAGCTCCATTCCTTAATTGAGCAAGGCATGCTAAAGAAAGTGATTATTATGAGGCGGCCACATCCCCAGGGTGTTATGAGGTACCAGGCACAGTTAAACTATCTCAAGACAACCATGTTCTCTAGAGTTGCTTTATTGCTATTATAAAAAATCTTTATATGGTGAAAAATTTGTATTTTTATGCTGGAAGAAGATGAAGATGACAGTTTAGACTTTGAACAGTAGTTTCCGTTTGAGCTTTGTGCCCACAGAGATTGTAAAACATCTAAGACTGGGGCGGCCACTTGATTGGCTTCTTAGGATTCTAAAGGGGTAGATTAATCTCTGTGAAATTCATAGTTGGAACATTCTGCCATTAACTGGCACTTTCCAGTTATCAAGGTACTTTATGAAACTGAAAAAGTCCTATTACAGTTGCTAAATAGGCAACTTTGGGGGTGTGGTTCTCATGAAACCATCACTTCTCTAGGGTAGCTAATCTTGACTGTGCTTTGTGCTAGTTAAAGACACAATGGCAGCCTCCTTGTCAAATAACCTTATGCCATGTTGAATCATATTCCTAAAAAGGATTGTAGTTTGTATGGTGCTGGCACCTAGAACTCTGGTTGTGTTTGGAAAGACTTCAACACCTTCCGAGTATTTGATCAAGGACATTGCAACAGGTTGCTAATGGTACCTCCATTTGAATTCTCCACCACCACATTTACCTAATATTTTGAAAACCTATTTCCATGATTCCAATCTGGTGCTGTGAAGCACCAGTCAGGAGCTTTGACACTTCCAATGGAGCTGTTCTGAATGATGTATCTATCAATAGCTTTTGGCTGTACACAATGCCCAAAACTTGCATCTGAATCACTTAAAGCAAAGAGAGTTCCAGGGTATCTTTAATATATACATGATGCTCTTTTACATATACACACATACTGTCCCTTAGCTGAATTACACTTGTGGCCCTCCGGAGTCAGAGCCAATGGTTGGGGTGATGCAAGTCCAACAACATCTGGAGGGCCACAAGTTCCCCATCCCTGGTTTAATCAGGCATTTGTTTTCAGCTTCAGTCTACATGATCAGTGCATGTCCTTGGCAACAACTATGACGCCAAGATGGGCTTTCCCCACCATGTCTGCCATACCACAGACTGCAGCAGAGAGTATAAGAGAAAAGTGAATGCATTTCCTTTTTACTAAACTTCTAGCTAATACTACACAGTGTTTGTGTAGCCTCTGACTAGTTAACTCTTCCCCTAAGAACAGAGCCATTTTGTTTGTTTCTCTTTCTCCCAACTTGTTGAGACCAGATCTCTGCTATTTTCTCTGTCTCATCTGCACTCATCCCATAAATAATTCCTGCATGAATAAAACCTTTGAACTCAAGAAACTGTAAGTGATTCTTCCAATCTAATTCACCCTAGCTGCAAGGTCTGCCAACAATGAGTGCTTTCAGTTGAATTATATATCAGCGTTTCCCACCCATACTAATGAGGGTGGTTGACTGTATGCACTTGCATTGTGGGTTGTTGCTCCTTTCTCTTAAATTCCTTACCCTTCCTAACTTCTGAAAAACTAAGGCCCACTGTAGGCACGTATGTAGGCATTTTTTACTCATGTGCTCAGCCTATTATTATTTCTGAGATATAGCCGACTTGCATAAAACAAGTGCCTGGACCCACAAACAACCCACTGAGGAGTACCTTGCCAACAAAAGTAGGGGCGCAATGATAGACGGTACCCAGCAAAACAACACTACGCACATTTTTTAAAAAAGTCACCTAACTATACAATGCAGTCCAGTACATCCAAAGTTGGGTAACATGCAATTTTATGTTGTTGTTTTCCTTACCGCATTATCTGTATATGGAGAAAATCCAAATTAAAAACAGGAACAGTCCAGGCTACCACTTGCAAGAAAACAGCATCATGTGGATGACACATAAAATACATGCATACACTGGATAAATCAAATTCACTTTAAACTGCTGTATGTACAGTACCTCAGTCTCTCCTGTTAGTAAATGCGGTCCCTGGGAAGTATAAGGCCTGCTTCTGCATAACTAGATACATTGGTATAATTCTGCTTAGCTGCACTTTATGCAACTTTTGCTTTTTACACCATGTGTGTACTGATCAGCTAACTGTCCAGTCAGATGTGTTTTAAGGCTAAAAAAAACCATATACTACACTTCATATATTTATATTCCATGATTCAGTCTTCTATTTAATTACTTGCCTGGTCGCCCCAGATGACATGCAGGCAAGCACAGAAACTGAGCATGCTTGCAGACAAGGGACTCATTCCTCCTCTGCCAGTCTACTTGTAAAAGGCAATTGTTAGTAGGAAAGAAAGAAAGAAAGAAAGAAAGAAAGAAAGAAAGAAAGAAAGACTATTAACTTTTCTAGTCTAATATACAAAGCTGTCTTATTTATTCCTGAGTAGTCTGATTATCTATACTCTGTAGCACTATTGGAAAATGGTGATGAGTTTCAGCAGCTGAAGGCCGTACATGCTTATTTCAGTATACAAGACTAAGGTGCAAATGCAAGATAATCTTAAATTCTCTACTTGCCAAGAGACAATAAAAGCTAACTAGAGTACTCTTAATATTCCTTTCCAATTGATAACTAACTTTCATATGAATCCAACTACAAATATCAGACCTGAATAATTATACATTTAAAAGCAAAGAAAGAGTCGGGGTGTTTTTAATATATTAGCCTGACACAAATGCATTTGAAATGCATTTGGTAGCTTGTTCCCTACCATGTACAGTGGTACCTCAGGTTACAGATGCTTCAGGTTAAAGACGCTTCAGGTTAAAGACGCTTCAGGTTACAGACTCCGCTAACCCAGAAATAGTACCTCGGGTTAAGAACTTTGCTTCAGGATGAGAACAGAAATCATGCGGCGGCGGCGGGAGGCCCCATTAGTTAAAGTGGTACCCCGGGTTAAGAACAGTTTCAGGTTGAGAACGGACCTCCAGAATGAATTAAGTTCATAACCCGGGTTACCACTGTATTCATTTCTTCTGGCGGTTACATAGCCATTTTCAGATGTCCCTTGATCCTGCTACATCCTCCCCCAACCCCCGGGAAGCTGGGCTCAGGAGTCCTATCCATGATGGGACAGAATATTATACTGTGGTTTGTGCACTAGCATCCTTAATATTTCCTTCCTTTCAGAAGCAAATAGAGCGTACCCTTATCTGAATGCTAATTTCCTAGTTAAAACCCTCCCTTGCTGACAAGGGACTGAAAGAGTTTTAAATCACAGATGTAGAGTATCAAATGCAATAATGCTCTTGCAATAGTGCATTGAAGCCTCAATTAATTAACCCTTGGGCTAAGTAGGCAGGTACACGGTGGTGGCCACAGGCGGTGGATGGATGAGATTTAAATGTGTATCTCATTTCCCCAGCACAGAACATGCCGTTTGGTTCAGAAAGGAGTCATTTTGCACACTCGCCTCATTTACTCTCAGTTTTAATCCCTTTAATTCCACCTGAGATCCAGGCAAGAAAGGAAGAGGAAAGCGAGGTGTAAAGGCTGCTGAGCTGGCCTTTGTTTACATACTTTTTCCCTGGGGGACCCCCCACAACAGAGCCGTGGCTTCTGGCCTTTTCATTGGGCTGCAGGGCTTCAAAGCAGTTATCATATGGAAATAGTTAAACAGAGATTAGAGGGGGGAGCACTTCACAGCAATCCACCCTTTTAGCTAAGGCAAAAGAAGGGGCAGGCGGGAATTGAGAGGAGAATGTGGGTTGCAGAAGGAACTGAAGGGCTCGGTAGCCACAAGGGAGAGTGGAGGGGTTAGGTTGCAAAAGACCTGAACCTTAGGCTAGGGGGACCACAGCTGTTGCGTACCTTTCGTTTTCCTCTCACAAAACAATGATATTTCACCACACAACAACAATATGCAGGAGTTATAGAAGCATCTCATATATATAGTCTAAAATCACCTAATTTTAACAACAAGACAGTTAATAGGACCAGAATTTAAGAATTGCAAGATGATGTGATATGAGCACTGGTGTTCACATGTGTGTTCCCTTTTTCTATGAGCTGGAGAATGCTTTGTGTATGTAGTGGGAGGAAATTTCCATGTTCCACACATTCATCACCTGCACAGGTTTCCTGAACCTATGGGGTTTAAACCAAATGAATAGTTTTGATATATGTGTTGGTTCAAGGGGAAAAAAGCTATATAAAAAGGAGAATTCCTAGATGTCAAGGTCCAAGTGTGGGCCATGTACTCTTTGGTAAGAGAAAACCAGCAGAGATTTAAAGTCTCAAAATATGCAGCAGAGTAAAGCGTGGAAATATAGGTGACTCTTTAAGGTGAGTTCAAAAGTTTCCCTCTTCCTCTTAAATTGGAAAATGGTCACACATTTGGTTTACTTACAAACTCTCCAAAGGTCAGATTCATGTGCTTTTCCATACCACATTCAGAAAAAGTGCACAGGCAGTAAAACATGGCTTAGTTATAAAGTGATGAACGTTCCTAGAGTATTGGTGGTTCACATATCTGAACACTCATGAGGTTTACGGGTTGACCTTGGACCAATCACTCTCTGAAACTATCCATCCTAAAAAAAGGGTCATGTACCAGGCCAGACCTGTACTTTAATCCGCCAAATTTACAGCTCTAGAAAATACAGCTCCACCACTCCTATTGTGAAAAGGAACTGCAATTCCCACACACCTCCACTGCTTTGGAGGAACATTAATATATTTTTCTGAGTTATGGTCTGTGTGCTATGGAAAGTGAGTAACTAGTTCTCTCTCTAGACTTGGTATCACCTAGTCCAGCACAGCTGTACTGGAGCTGATAGGAGTTGTAGTCCAAAGTATCTGGGAGGCACCAGCTTGGGGAAGTCTGGCCTAGTCCATTATAGGAGACAGTCGGCAGTTAGGTATTCCAAGAAACTGAAAAGAGAGTCACATCTAAAACCAGTTTTGCTCCATTTGGTAGAGTGCAAACCAAAACAGCTAAGAAGGAACATTTTGGAGTATTTGACCAGGCACTACTTTAGACTTTGGGAAGCCTCAATTAAATCTAGAATAGCTTGTTCTTGCTTTTTGCACCCAGATTTATAAATAAGTTTATTATTATCAATTTTACTACATCCTCAGATTTTTCTTCTCCAAAGGAAATTAATATTGAGAAGAAAGAATATCTGAGACATTTGAAATAACTACTTTTTAATATGTATAATTGAATTGTGGCTACTTTCCTTTGGGGAAAGAGTTGTTTTTCAAATATAACCTGGGTAGAAGTATCAATAGGAAGGAATGGCTGGCTCAAATTATTGGAATGGTGGGAAGATCAAACTTCCAGCCAGATGTTCTTTTCCAACAAGAGCCTGATCTTCACCAGGTGCATCTTTCTAATAAAGGCAAATTAACAGGGTTTAAAACTGGCTTTAAATAGTCAAAACTAGAATTCTGCTAGGAGAAACGTGCTAAGAATTATTCGAACCAATTATTTCTCATAAGGAAAGCAGTTAAGAATATTACAATATGCTGAGGAATACTTGGAAGAACAATGAGGTCCAAAATAGGTCAGCCCCAACTAACATGGTTGTGCTGGTTGGAGTGGATGGGAGCTGAAGTGCAAATAGGTCACATTTACCACTGCAAATGGTTTTTATTTTTGAAACTATTTATTTATACTAGTATTACCTTGCTACTAGACTCACTTTCCAGGATCTGCATTAACAAGCAGATCTTCAGTTCTGGGATAGCAAAACTCAAAACTGTTCTTTGCAGACATTACTAAATAATCATTGATCTACAGTTAAAAAAAATGTGTTTGTAGATTTTCCTGAACATAAGATGGACATAAAGAAACACACAATTAGCAAAGTGTGTATGCTTCTGGCTCTGTAGAGTGCAGCCTGGTTGAAGAAGCTTCATTCATACTCTATCAGAAGTCTGACCCCACAACATTGCTGGTAATGTTTGAAGAAAGTTGATGCCTAGGAGCCAGTGGCACTGCTCAAGTTGCTGTTTCTTTTAGCTAAAACTATGGAATTTGCTCCCCAAGATGTAATGATGGCCACAAATGTGAAGAGGTTTAAAAGAGGATTAGAGAAAATAATGAAGGATAAGGCTATCAGCAGCTGCTAGCCATGGTGGCTGTATTTTACCCACCATTGCTGGAGGTTGTATGCCAATTGCTGAGAATCACAAGCGTGGATAGTGATACCACACTCAAGTCCTGCTTGTGGGCTTCCTGGGGGCATCTGGTGTGGCCAAAGTAAGAACAGGATCCTGGATAGATGGGCCTTTGGACTGACCCAGATGGGTTCTTCTTATGCTCTCATCCCTGCCCATGTAGGGCTGGCATTTTTCAAACATTCTTGTGAATAGTGTTGAGCTGCTATGCTGTAGAAAAGTAAGAGTTTTCTCCACTACATGAATCTTCTTTAGATAAAGATATTCTTAGTCAAGGGCATTTTGTGACAGCAGAAGGAAATACAAGGAATTGCAGGGTGGCGGCAAAGAAGTAGAACTCACGGTTCCTCAGCAGGGTCTCAAGCCAGAGAGGTATAAAAGGTTCTAGTCTAAAACCCTGGATAGCTGTGGGCAGTTAAATAAATAAATAATAACTGCTGGGCTAGATGAGGAACACAGATTCTCTTCTCTACATCAAAATACCTAAGAAAGTCTAAATATGAACTCAAGATATGGAATTAACTCACGTCTGCAATGCTAATCATGTCTACTCAGAAGTAAGTTCAACTGAATTCAGTGGGGCATCCTTTCGACAAGTAGGATTAGGATTTCAGTCTGTACCTCTATCCATTTTTTTTGTAAGTTTTAAAGTTTTATTTAGAACATCTGTTCCTCTTCAGAGCACTGCAGCTCAAGTCGCAGCTTCTGGTGACGTCTACACTGATTCCCAGATGTTTTCAGGATAGATGGTGAGACGCAGCTATGTCATCCCCAACTCAGAATTCATCTGGAGCAATCTCATAATGTAGACAAACCTTCTCTTCTACTCCTCCACCCACCCACCCCGCCTCTAAAGCATTTAAATCTTGGAGGGGGGGAATCATCTCTCATATGCCACTTGCCGGAAGCTGCCCCCTTGTGCCAAACAAATGTCAATGTCACTGGAGTGAAATGAACAAAAGGAGGGGTAAGAAGGATTGAAAGATTATGTGAGCATGCAAAGGGGGGTGTTGTTTGTTTCTCACTTGATTCTGGTTCTGCTGGTGGCTGGTTGCCCTCCCCCGCCACTGCCTTCGGCATGGCCTGCACTCCACCGTGTAACTCTCCAGCTCATTTCTCTCCACGCGATTTACCATCTGTGAGCTCGTCTTTAACCTAATAAAAATCATCTAGCTTTTGACTAACAAGAAAAGGAAACAGTGTTCATTGTGGGGTTTGGGGAAAATGGCTTCACTAATCTGCAGGATGAGAATGGAGTGATTTATAGGCGGATTTAACTGGAGGCTATGATTAGGGGGCTGGTAGTAAGTGCATTAGATGTCTAAGTGTGGCAATAGAGTAAATAGGCGTTTTATTTATCGCAGTGCCAGGGGCCTCTTAGCGGAAGAGCGCTTCTCCAAATTGAAATATAGCAGAGTTTACACTCCTGATTAGGGCTTCAAGTGCACAGCCCAAGGCTATCAGCGAGCAGAATCAACGCTCGCTGACACCTAATTGTCACTGGATTAATGTGCAAACAGGGACGGCAAAACAGCCACAACAAATAACCTGGTGTCAGAACTGTTGGTGGCACTGTCCACTAAATGACTGGGGGCCAAATTGAAGTTTATATCTCAAAATCCACTGAGATCAATGCATCAGCCAAGCTGGAAATATGGCACCGGTGTGTGTTTGCTAGAGATTTGCATATTGCACACACTTGGTGGATCTAGAGAGACTGCTATGTGGCTCTCTTAGGACTGTAATTTTTTTGAAGTTCTATTGGGGTTTTAGAAGTTGATTTTAACTGTCTTATTTTAACAAACTGATTGATATCTCTCAAGGTAGTGAGTATTTTCATTAATATAATTATTTTTTTCCTTAACTAAATAACATGGGAAAATATGTCTTATTGGAGAAATCTATACACACACACACACACACAGAGAGAGAGAGAGAGAGAGAGAGAGAGAGAGAGAGAGAGAGACCACAGAGTGCTGAATGATTTATCCATGATGGAGGCATTGAGAACAAAATGATTGGCCAGAACTGCCTTAACAGCACAAGTAGCCCAACAAGTTTTTAGGGGCAGCATTCAAAAGATGTGCCCCAGCAGCCTCTGTGATATTAGTGGAGGAGAGTGCAAATGTGTACCTCAGGATCTCTCATAAACAATGCTGCAGTGGATTGCCTTTTTTTAATGCTGTAACCAGAATACAAATATTGAACATTCACTAGGAAAAATTCAGCGTATTCTATTGAAATATAAGCTCAGTATGAATGAGTGCATTATATGCATTTGTGTACATAATGCAGATGCTTATGTATACATATTAAAAAGTAATGTTATACCATGCTATCTCTGTCTCTCTCCTTGAGCAGACAGATCTACAATCTTATGCAAATAAGAGCCCTTAACTGTCTGCAAATGCATAACATAAATAAACGTCTATCACTACTAGTATATGTATAGTAATGTTTGTGTAAACTTATATTTAGGATATCATTCGATTTATTTTTCTGCTTTACGCTTCACAATTCAGGCTATTAAGATAGATTTATGTGGGGGGAATGCCTTTTACTCTAGGATCTTGTAACTTCCCATTGCTCCTTGCTATTAAATTTTATCACCCTGTTTGTGAATCCAATCATTCCAACAAGTACATATTCAATCTGGGGCACCACCTGTCTGGTTTTGGACCACAGCAAGCCATTTGGGCAGCTGAGTTCTGGCCTTCCTATTTTAGAAACAGATTTCTAAAGATACTTCTGCTCCAAGATACTTCTGAACATTCCTAGGCAAGAAGAGGAGGAGCGGGGTGGATTACAAGAATATCTAATTCTTTCCAACCCCTCATTTTCTGTTAACTTGAAGAAACTGGTGTGCATCTTTCGGAACAAACAGAATTATAATAACATGTTCTAAAGCAAATTAAGGAATAGGTTACCAGCCAAGGAGCACATGCATTCCATCATTTGTCTTTTATAATTAGCCATTTAGGAAGAAAAAGTCACAAATATATGATTTACATCTCTTAATGTATTTCTAAAGTTCTTAAGTTTTATTGAGCATGAAAGTTGGTCTTTCCCTGTGGTAAGAACTCAGGAAACTATAGAGCTGGCTAGTAGCTCAATGGTGCAAAGTCTTATGATTTACTCTTGACATTTGCAATTTTTTGCAGTAAAATACTACTTTTCTTTATTTCAGGCCTTTTAGTTGAAAACCTCGTAATTCCCTTTAAGCTCCATTTGATTGTCAATTGTACAACTCTCTCCAAATCTTCAGGCTTATGGCTTTTCATACATATATGATTACTTTTCTATTGCAATATCACCTTAGCACAGATTCTTCTTCTTTCACAAGCATTTCTGAATCTGAGCTTCTGTGAATTTTGCAGCGCCAGTGTTTGAGCATGACAAAATTATTATTTTTTACAAAGTTAAAACAACCACGTAAATTAGCCAGCTTCTTCCTTCAGAACTGTACAGCCAGGAGTGGGGAGAGGATTTGAACGTTCATCACAGTAAAAACATCTGAATAATTCAAAATATAGGTAGTTATTTGGGTGGTGCTGTGGGTTAAACTACAGAGCCTAGGGCTTGCCGATCAGAAGGTCGGCGGTTCGAATCCCCGCGACGGGGTGAGCTCCCGTTGTTCGGTCCCTGCTCCTGTCAACCTAGCAGTTCGAAAGCACGTCAAAGCGCAAGTAGATAAATAGGTACCGCTCCGGCGGGAAGGTAAACGGCGTTTCCATGCACTGCTCTGGTTCACCAGAAGCAGCTTAGTCATGCTGGCCACATGACCTGGAAGCTGTACGCCAGCTCCCTTAGCCAGTAAAGCAACCCCAGAGTCATCCGTGACTGGACCTATCGGTTAGGAGTCTCTTTACCTTTAAATTTAGGATTTTAAAGCCTATTGTAAAAGTAGCCAGAGCTTAAGACAGCAAGGCAGGGAACCAGCATGCCATACTAACCAGGTGAAAACAGAACAGGAGAGACTCATTTTCATAACTACAGGAAGGCAACTGTATGTTTCCTAATATCTCATGGTAACCATCAAAATGTAGGCCCTACAACCTCGTCCCTGTATACCTGAAGGAGCATATCCACTCCTATCATTCAGCCTGGACACTGAGGTCTAGTTCCAAGAGCCTTCTGGCAAAAAGTGAAATTACATGGAATCAGGGAGAGGGTCTTCTTGGTAGTGGTGCCACCTGTGGAACGCTCTCCCATCTGATGTCAAGGAGCTAAACAACTTTCTGAAGACATCTGAATACAGCCCTGTATCAGGAAGTTTTTTAATGTTTTGCTGTGTTTTTATTATGTTGAAAGCCACCGAGAGTGACTTCGGCAACCCAATCAGATGGGCAGGGTATAAATAGTAAAATAATAATAATAATAATAATAATAATAATAATAATAATAATATGGGGTAATAACACATAGCACTTACATAGAACCCTTCCTAAGTCCATATGTTCCCTGTGCCTAAGGGCTGTAGGGTGATATGGACTGTGATGGGATGATGAGCTGCTTGTGCGTAAAAGCTTAGTCCCTCAGAGCTTGGGCATGGTTCTCAAACTCTGTCTTTAGCGGAACCCCTTAAACATGACTCCCTTAATCGCTGGCAGAATCCGACAGTGGGCATTTACGGAATCTACTCCAGCATAAAAGCTCCTTAACGGAAATGCGTCTTCGGGATTCTCGGCGCGACAGTTTCCGGCGAGGAGTGGGTGTACCTATAGGAGGTCCTGAGACTTCTCCACTGTTTTCGCTGGAAGACTCCCTGAGCCATCCCTTCGACTCACTTTCTCTCTGATCTCCCTCTCTCCCCCTGCTGGTACCTTCCTCCGCTGCTGAGTCTCTCCTAGCTTCCGAGAGCCCCTCCACCACCTGCCTTTCCGATGGCAGTTCCCTGACATGGACCTTCTCACGGGCAGAGGCACTGCTGGCAGTGCTCTAAGGTCAGTAGAGACAGAAATAGGATGTTCCCAGGGCATGTTGAGGAAGGGATTTAGGAAAGGCTGTTACATCCGATCTAAAGCCCCCACCCCATTATCCAAAAAAGGCCCAAGAAAGGGCAAAAAGGGTACACTGACCCTCAAGCTGGTGTACTTTTCTTCTTCCTTCCTATGAGTATCAATTGGGAGGGTCTTAAAAGCAAAGTGGGGGAAGGAGTAAACAGAAAATATACCTCCCCTACACACAAACACACTAAGGTAAGTGGCAGTTTCTCCCCCATGAAATCAACCACCACTGTGAGATTGATGCTTCACATACATGCATAATTCTTATAACTTTTCTGTAACATAGTCCAATAATTATCATCATATTAAGAATCAGGCTTCTGACTTGGGAACAGATAATCACTCACTTAAGACCACCTTGTTTGAGTTAATGGCTGGGATTTGAACTATGGATCTTGTAACTCACAGCTCATGCTCTTAACCAATGCTCTGTGCTTGATCTTCAGAAACATATATAAACAAGCTGCTCTGAGGATTAATGCAAAAGTGGTTCTGGATTTATTTATTTTTAAGATTGGACAACCTGCAATCCAGCACAATGCCACTAATGAACATTTCTAGCAATCTTATTACCTGAAGACTGGCAAGTAGCTTTCATGAAGAGCAACCAAATAGTTAGCTATATGAGTGATTATGGGTCAATTTTTGCTCAAAGCAAAGGGGCTGCTAAAGTTTCAAACACATCTGTTTGGTCTCTAATTCATTTGCTGCCAGAAAATCGGAGAACGTGGTATGCAATAGGGAAGTCCCAAGTTCATTTTACTAACAATATGCTTGATGAATCCAATGTATTTTTAATCCAAGTGTAAAACTCTAAGGACAGCCAAGGTGCTGACTAGAGCATGAAAATCTAAATGAATATTCTGCCAGAATGACAGTACTTAAACAACCAAAGTCTCACCCCAGGCGATAAGCCTTCTGCAAAATTCATAATCTATATATAGTTATTGTAAAAATTGTGATTTCATGGAGAAAGTAATTCACAAATCATAATTAGTGCAGTTCCCTGTAGATGACCAAATGCTAAATGTATCTCTACATTTTTGTGATTTAAAAACAAAGCTTTATAATTTGGTAATGTATTACCACAGATGTATATTACAATGATCACATTTTTCAATATATCAAGGAATGAATTCTTCCTTCATTGGCATTATTTTAGAATCAGCCTAGCCACTAAAGACTCAGAGCAGAAAGCAGAAAGCAAAACTAAACTTGAGGCTTTGGGAATTCTCAGGCAAGACGTCAGTATTTTAGACTACAGCCAGTAGCCAATGCTGGCTTAGTGGTGCTCATCTGACCCCTTTTTGGGCACATTGCTGCTGCTTACCAGAAAATGGGGGGAAGGGCAAGATGGCAACACACCCATCTACTTTTCAGTAAGCAGTAGCAATGCAACGAACCAGAGGTCAAGTGAATGTCACCTCCCCAACTACATTGTTTGTTACCATTGCCATCATTTTTAAAAATTTATATACAGTGGTACCTCAGGTTTGGAACTTAATTCGTTCTGGAGGTCCGTTCTTAACCTGAGTACCACTTTACCTAATGGGGCCTCCCGCTGCCGCCGCCACGCGATTTCTGTTCTCATCCTGAAGCAAAGTTCTTAACCCGAGGTACTATTTCTGGGTTAGCGGAGTCTGTAACCTGAAGCATCTGTAACCTGAAGCATCTGTAACCGAGGTACCACTGTACTTCCAGAATCATGCTGCTAAACCTTTCGCCTTTCTGAGAATCTGGGGGCAGCAGCTGGCAGGCTCCTTGGTGTAAGTCAATATTGCCAAACACAATGCATATTATACTAGGTGACTTTCATCTGTGATATGCAACTTTAATTTGAGTTTTCTGGATAGAGTCTCACATATGTTTTATAAACATTCATGCCATAAAGCAGAGATGGAGAGTCTGTGACCCTTCAGACTACAGTCAGACTACAGTTCCAATGACCTCTGACCATTGGTCGTGCTGGCTGGGGCTGATAGTGACAATTCCCCATCCCTGTCCTAAAAAAATAGTAATACAGTGGTGCCTCGCATCCGTTCAGCGAGTCTCTTCGTCTTGTGGTTTTTTCGTCTTGCGAAGCAAGCCCTTTGACAGCTTAGCGGCTTAGCGCTATTAGCAGCTTAGCGGCTTATCGGCTTAGCTGATAAGCGGCTTAGCGGATCAGCTGATAAGCGGCTTAGCGGCTTAGCGGATCAGCTGATAAGCGGCTTAGCGGCTTAGAAAAAGGGGGGGGAGGGAAAAAAACCCGCAGGAACTCGCAAGACATTTTCGTCTTGCGAAGCAAGCCCATAGGAAATTCGTTTTGCGAAGCACCTCCAAAACGGAAAACCCTTTCGTCTAGCGGGTTTTCCGTCTTGCAAGGCATTCGTCTTGCGAGGCACCACTGTAGCAGAGGGAAATTTTTTATCTAATATGTATTCTGGAAGGCCTAGACTACATTCTGCAAAACCTCTACTTTTCAGGAGACTCACAGACTTCAGAGATATGATCCTGAAGAGATTTATAGAGCTAATACCTCACACAAATTGCTTCAACTCTTTGAATCAAAGAAATTTTTTCACTATAAGCCATTACCAACATGAAGGTATGCTGCCGTTTCAGAACACCAATGAAATTATGTGCCTTATGCTAATTTTGATGTAGAATGGATGGAGATGTCTCCCTGTCACCTTCTCTTTCTCCCCCTGCCCTAATTTAAACGGAAATGTGTGGTCAGATATTCCTTGAAGTTCTTCAGGTTCATTAACAAGGTCAAAATCAATGTTATCTTACTATTTGGAATCATTTTTGGCAGAACAATGAAAAGAAACCATAGTAGAAGTAGACTTAATATAATCATTTTCTTTTCATTGTTCTTTATGGGAAAATAATTTGGCCCGAAATTTAGTGGTCCCATCAGGGAAGTGATATCTTTAAAAAGGTGGTCTGAAGGACAGGTTTTACTGTACTTTAATAGGCTTATAGATTAATATAAATCTTAATATTCATAATCTTTAACATCCTTTTCCTCAATATCCAGTCCATCTATACATCTATTTATAATGTATGTTTCAAACACAAGTTAGATTTTATTTTATTGAACTTATTGATAGCGCTACAGGGACAACCACTTGACCCAGTTTCTCCCTCAAAAAAAAAAAAAAAGAATTCAAATTTAAAAGCTGGGTTTTCCTTGAAAATAATGTAATATTTGCACCTAATATGTGCTTGCAGTTTTGAAGTATTCAATCACTTGGGCTGAACTGTGGCCTTAACAAAAGCACAACTAATGAGATACGTTGTTAGTTATGAAGGGGCATTATTAAGCAAAGTAAAATGTAATGTTAACTGGCCTAATTTGGTTCCATTTCTGTATCAAAAATGGATAAAGAGCTTATTTGCATGATTTTTGAGATCTTATGCACAAGTGGGTTAGTATTTTATGTCAGCCTAGTTCAAATAGCTTAATTTGGCATGATAAAACTAATACTGTAGCCTCCATAGCTAGAGGTTATACTGGTAAATATAACAAACTCATATAATTAGTCAATATGGACCCGTTCAAACTATGTTAAAAATGTGGGGCATGATCCACTTGCACCAGGGACACAGTTTTGGAAAGACCATTAAAAGGCTTTCCCAACCTATATTCCCTTGCCCTCCCATGAACATGCATAATTTCTGTTGAGGCAAGGCTGAATGGCAATTTGGGAAATGCATATGTATCTCACTCCTCTTATTGCACTGCAACGGACACATGCCCATGTACTGGGAGGGGGGCAGGGAAATAGGGCTTCTCTGAGGCATGCTGGAATCCTCCATATCCTCCATGCACAAGTGCAGCACCCATAAGTGAATGAAGGGATACATAGACAGATGCTCTTCATGAATCATCAGGCTTCCAGAACTGATTGTGCTAGTTCTTGAATTAGTTCAGACAATGATTTTGATACCTGGGTGATATGCAGAGCTCAAAATGCTTAGGGATGACTCTTTGGGCATTCCTGTGTTTCAAGTGTACATGAGGTTGTGTCCAGATTTTACTAGCAACATATCCTGAAATGACCACTTGACCTAGCTAATCATATATATCAGGTGGGGTGGGGGAGGGGGGTAATATCTTCATAAGTGTTTGGAAACAAGATTAGGTTAGTCGTCTTGTATCAAGGCATCTAAGTGGTTCTAATTGTTCAAATTGGCCCTTAAAACTTGGTTTATCCAAATTTTACCTAATTTTTCCAATCATAAATTCACCTCACTTCCGCATGTGAAAGCTCTCACAATTCATACACATTTTCATGCAAATTTCTCCCAATACATGTTTTTAAAGCAATTTTGCATAATTCACATTTTTGCAAGAAATTTCCCAATATGATAATCCTCGTATTTTCAGTAATATAAACATCTTTGTTCACACTTTCCCTTAAAATACATTTTATATGCATTTTTTGGGTGAGAGAAGTACAAATTTTGGAGGATAGCTGCCTTTAGTTCATGTATTAGTTTGGAATGTGCAAGGTAGTTGGATTTTAATTTAAATGCAAGATGAAAAAAGTTCTCTCCCATTCTTATTGGGGGGGAAATGTAAAGAAAGACTTGTATTATTCTGTATCAAAAATAACATTTATTGTCCTCAATCCATCTACATGCATGGGTGGGAAGGGACGGAGAACAATGGATTCTGCTACCACTCTCCTCTCTAACAAGTGATCAGTATTATCACCAATGATCTGACTGGTTGGCTCCACTGCGGATGGGGCTTTTGAGCCTGGAGTATCATACATGCAGCAACCAATCAGCACCCATATGGGTAAATGTGCATATATAGTACTAGGCAATTATGTTCTATAACTATTTTATGCAGTTTTATGTTCTATTTTTATTGTATATAGAGAGGCTTTGGCATTAGGACACTAACACACGCATGGAATAGATAGGTTGGCAATTATTTTCTGATAAAAGCTAATGTAAACCCATTGATGGCTGAGACGGTATAACTGAGAATGGGTTTTGGACAAGACAACCTATTATAAGAGTTTTTCTTCTCCTTTCTTAGCTGTTAAGACACAGTTGATTAACGCCTTGGCCCTAAGCGTGTGGAGCTTTTAATATAGTGATTTCTCTTCCTTTAAATATGTGTTGAGGAGGGAAAAAACTCCTGTGTATATTTTTTTATAACACACAGATGAGAAAGTGTATGATCCAGTAAGGTGTGATATTCCAAATCAGATATGGTGTCTGATCTTCTTCTGTCTCTCCCCACCCCCACCTCCCTCTGCTGAATGAAATAAAAATGAAGAGGCCTTTCTGAATGCTGAGAACCATTTGCAGAACTTCGAATTGGAGCTGGCCATCTGGAATAATGGACCGTGTTGGCTGCCTTCCACTAGAGGGAATTATTCAAAGTCATAACAGGCAGTGGTCACTGGGGAACAGGCCTAGGGAAAGCTAGTCATTCTTTCATATTTGTATGGGATATTAGTGAAGATTTATTAAAACACTTGTCTTGTTCCGAATTGACAGTTGTGGTTATTAATATCGTTAGTTTTATTTGAAGAAGAGTCTCCTTGCTATATTTCAAATTGGTTTACTGCGTTATATAAAATACAGCAACTCCACTGTGACACAATGGAAATAAAAAGAACAATGCCTATATAAACCTGTTTTGTATAATGTACATGGGACATTTACTAAACCCACAGATTCCAAACCACTTTTACTGGACCGCTCTCATGGCCATATGTAGAACTATATAGGACTAAGTTGTTACAGTATTTGCAGGCTATGCTGAACTGCAAATCTACATTGTCTCTGATCATTCCAGCAATTCCAACTGAATTCAGCCTAAAAAACTGTTTTTGGAATGCAAGATTAAGGCCTTCCATATAAGTCTTGCACGTGCACACACGCACCTATATATACGCAGCATAATTTGTATAGAATGCATTTCTATACACTATGCATTTAACTAATAATTATTCATATTATATATTGCAACTGTTCTGAATGCTTTTATCTAAATTTTTAATTAAACTCAGTCACTGAGTGTAAAAATAGAGTACTCCAAATAATAGCAAAATCAAAAAATGAAGTTGAAAACATTCAGTTTTTAATCATTCATTAACAAATAATTGTTTTGTTCTGGGATAATTTAGGAAAATGGTTAACTACACGAATGCAGAGTAACACAACAAATATTTCAATGCTTTTCTAAAGGACTTCCCTCCCATCTCCTTTATTTCTAGCAATTCAAGGCACCACATAAAAAAAGAGTATAAAGGCATAAGTGATAAGATGCACTTCTAGATACTGAAGCATTTGCAGATGTTAAATGACTCTTATCTTTGTTCATGGCAGCAAAAGAAAAATTCTGTATTTGTCAGCATAATCAATTTTTAAAAATAGCACTATTATTGGTAACATAAAAATCTTATGAAGTTTACTAAGATAGTTTATAAGATCTTCAGACTTTCCATACAGGGGACTCTTGTGAGTGAAACCAATTTGTACAATAAGATTTTGAGCTTGAAGAGAATTTTCCAGTGAATTGTGGCCTATTTAAGCCATAAGTAAAGAAATAGGCATAGGAGAAGGACATGTCCTTGTGACATGCACAAAATTAATGTTTGTACAATTATTTGTATTTATATGCCTCAGTACAAATTATGAACATGCATAGTGCTATCACATAAGTGGTAACTCCACCAGTCACCCCCTTTGTTCCTCTTCTCAAAGTGTACGCCACTCAGATTGAGGAACTGGAGATGCAATTCCTCTTCCAACTAGATACACACAGGTCTGTTTCTATTTGCACATGCCTCCTATTTTCTAACTACAGTGAAATCAGTAAAAACATGTGGATTAATGTAATTTTTAGCTTATTGTTTGTTACTTCTCTTATTACTAGAGCTGAAAATAAATTGGAGGGAAACATTCCCCCCCCCCAAAAAAAATTATCCCTGCCTGAGGGAAGTCTAAAGCTTTCAGCGCAATTCCTAACCGTGTCAGATCCACACAACCTTTTCCTTAAGTGTTGCCTTTCTAAGTTCTACATTAGTTACACCTACTTCTATCTCACACAAAAGTTATCTACTTCCTCTAAGACAGAGCTTTCCAGACTTTTCATGTTGGTGACATACTTTTTAGACATGCATCATTTCGCAACACATTAACTAACCGGAGGTAAAACTAATCCCTTTCCAGCCCCAGTAGGAGCGTGGGGAGTGTTTGTGTGACACACCTACACACTGCAGACAACACACTAACGTGTTGTGACACACAGTTTGGAAAGCTCTACTCAAAAGGATCAAACATGGATCTTGGTCAGCAGATGACCTAGTTTTGACTTTGCAGGAGCCGGAATCTAGTACGAAAAGAGTATTGCAACTGATACAAGACTTTGGTCGGGTAGCGGGATTTAAATTAAACAAACAGAAAACCAAGGTGCTGGGGAAAAATTTGACAGATACAGAGTCAGAACGGTTTCAGAGGGAAACAGAACTAACTGTGGTTAAAAAAGTAAAATACCTAGGGGTGAATATAACAGCAAAAAATCTGAGTCTATTTAAGGATAATTATGAAAAATGTTGGACTGAAATTAAGAGAGACTTGGACAGTTGGACAAAATTGAAGCTTTCTTTGTTAGGCCGAATTGCTGCTATTAAGATGAATGTAATGCCAAAAATGTTATTTTTGTTTCAAACATTACAGATTGTGGACAAGACGGAGTGCTTCCGGAAGTGGCAGAAAGATATTTCTAAATTTGTCTGGCAGGGCAAAAAGCCCAGAATTAAGTTTAAGATATTAACTGATGCGAAAGAAAGAGGGGGCTTTGCCCTGCCAGACTTAAAGTTGTACTATGAAGCCGCAGCTTTCTGCTGGCTAAAAGACTGGCTACTTCTCGAAGACACTGACGTACTGGATTTGGAAGGTTTTAACAATGCTTTTGGTTGGTATGCATACTTATGGTACGACAAGGTTAAGATCAATAAGGCCTTTAAGAACCATATTGTTAGGAAAGCAGTATTTAATGTCTGGACAAAATACAAAGACTTATTGGAAAACAAGACTCCGAGGTGGCTTTCGCCTCTGGAAGCTAAGGCCCAAAAAAGACCCAATATGGAGGCCAAATGGCCAAAATACTGGGAAATATTAGAAAAAGATGGAGACAATTGGAAATTGCAGAGTTTGGAGAAAATGAAGGATAAAGTGCGAGACTGGTTACATTACGCTCAGATTAAAGAAGTCTTTAAAAATGACAAAAAGTTAGGGTTCCAGGTGGAGAAATCGAAGTTAGAAACAGAATTGTTAGAACCAAAGACTAAGGTACTATCTAGAATGTATAACTTGCTGTTAAAATGGAATACACAAGACGAAATGGTTAAATCGGCTATGATAAAGTGGGCACAGGACATTGGGCATAACATTATGTTTGAGGACTGGGAAAGGTTGTGGACCACTGGGCTGAACTTCACCGCATGTAATGCTCTGAAGGAAAATGTAATGAAAATGATATATAGATGGTACATGACCCCAGTTAAACTTGCCAAAATATACCATTCGTCTGATAATAAATGTTGGAAATGTAAAGAAAATGAAGGAACATTCTTTCACCTCTGGTGGACATGCCCTAAGGTGAAGGCCTTCTGGGAAATGATATATAATGAGCTGAAAAAGGTATTTAAGTATACCTTCACTAAGAAACCAGAGGCCTTCCTTCTGGGTATTGTCGGCCAGAAGGTGCTAAAGAAGGACCGAACATTTTTTATGTATGCAACAACGGCAGCAAGGATACTCATCGCTAAAAACTGGAAAACTCAAGATCTACCCACACTGGAAGAGTGGCAGATGCAGCTGATGGACTATATGCAACTGGCCGAGATGACTGGCAGAATCCGAGACCTGGGAGAAGAGAGGATTGAGGAAGACTGGAAGAAATTTAAGACGTATTTACAAAAACATTGCAATTTGGTTGAATGTTAAGAAGGATGCTAGATTATAAAAAATTGGCCACCACTAAATTAGATTTGAATTTGATGATAAGTGAGATTAAAGAAAACATAAATTTTTTGGAGAATTGCTAGATTATATTTAAATGAGTGGATATAAGATCGTAAACAAGTTGATAATTTGCTTGGAAAAACCTTTTTACGATGTAAATGGGAGCGGGAGACATGAGGGAGACCAAAGAAGTGATGAAACCACGTCATGATATAAGTAAGGTTGTTTATTATTTGTGCATTTGTATTCAAAAATTTTAATAAATATTTATATAAAAAAACAAAAACACTCCAGATGTATCTTTACAGTCAAATGAATTAGAAACTATCCAAAGTAAAAGAATGGAATCTATATCCATTGAGGATTGTCAAAATGCACATTTGTGTTCTAGCAATACTGCAACTCCTTTACAGTTTAATTCGACTGAGGAGCAGCAAATCCCACATTCATTAGGTAAGACAGGTATAGTTAACCTGTGGCTGTCTCGATGTGGCTGAACTACAACTCCCAACTTCCCATTGGCTGTACTGAGTGGGGTTGATGGGAATTGTAGTTCAGCAATATCTAAATAAGAAGAGGTTAACCAATCCTCAGGTAAGCAGTTAATAAAACTGCAGAAATGAATGTTGTGGTTGAATTGAGTCAGATTTCCACTATCACTTTGAGCTTGCTCAGACATACCTTGGCCTCCAAAAGAATATCTGAGGCATAGTTGGGAAAGGACTAAAAGCAGGGGCAGCATGTCCCATTTCATTGAGGCAAAATGGGAAGGTGTTGCTCCCACCACAGCTTCATTTACCTGGGTCATGCAGTGGCACCCATGAAGTGGAGATGATGGTGGTGGGTTCTGGCAACTTCTCACAAAATCCTGCAGACTCCATGAGATCTCATGAGATCTTGGTGGAAGCCGCCGCCACCACGTCCCTGCCAAGGCAGGGCAGCCATGAGGACATTTTCTCTTGGGCTTCCACCTCCTGGGGTGGCTGCCTCAGCTTGCCTCAGGGGTGGGCTAGCCCTGACTCAAAGCTCCTACAGTCCTTCCTTTCTTCCTTCACTAGTTTAAGATTCTAAGTTAATGAAATGTCCCACATATATTTGAAAGTGGAATCTCCTTGACCTTTTACATATAAGCACAGGTATGTTGGGTGGGAGTCTTGTTGATGTTTCCATTTTATCTTAAACTTCCTAAGGATCATTAGCTATAATGGATAAAACAAATCACTCTGCAATACCATTAAGTCTTCTAAAGTTATTTCTCTACATTTGTGGTATGACGTATTTACATTTGTGCCTTGCTTAGATTCATTCTCTTTTAAGTCATTGCTCTTCTCCATTTTCTCCCCAAATTTTATTATCTGTAAGGTACACATGATAAGGCTATATGAACTCATGGTTTACACACACACACACACACACACACACACATTTACATATATGGTATATGTTTAGATGCTATCTGATAACAGAAGACTGAAGAAGATGGACTAATGTTATGTAAACTTTAGGAAACATAATTGTTTTAGGTTTACATGGCTGAAGTTCAAAAGGTTGTTAATGTTGACAATGATGTGTGAATATTTTACACCAGTGTCTTTGAAAGCATGTTTTGGCAAGTCGTATTCCTTTAAAAAGTATTGGCCAGCATCTAGCATTTGGTGTAGCAGTGCCCCTCAAAATACCTTATGTAATTATTAATGAGTGTAAAATATGTCTTTAGACTCTTCACATTCTAGTGAAAAGGAGAAACAAGCTTCTTCTAATCAGCTGCTGTGTACCATTAAACCAAGAATAAACAAAAAAAATGCCAAAGGAGAAACTTGTTTGCATTTGGCTGCTAAAAAAGGAGATTTGTCTTTAGTGAAATCTTTAATAGCATCTGGAGCATGTGTAAATCAGAAAGATAATGCAGGTGTGGTATTCTTAATTTATAGTTTAAATGTTTTCTGCTATGCTGTGACCCTAGAATCATCTCTCTCCTCCCCCGCCTCTCTTTCTTTCTTTCTTTCTTTCTTTCTTTCTTTCTTTCTTTCTGTCTCTCTCTCTCTCATCAAATTCTCTTCTTCACTGCCAACAACAACATCCAAATAAGGATGCTTCATGGTTATATAGGATTAATATTATGCTCCATGGAGAAATATATATATATATACTGATATATACATATGGACACGCACACATTGTATTTGAACAGATGTCTAGTACAGTGGTACCTCGGGTTAAGTACTTAATTCGTTCCGGAGGTCCGTACTTAACCTGAAACTGTTCTTAACCTAAAGCACCACTTTAACTAATGGGGCCTCCTGCTGCTGCCGCGCCGCCGGAACACAATTTCTTTTCTCATCCTGAAGCAAAGTTCTTAACATGAAGCACTATTTCTGGGTTAGCGGAGTCTGTAACCTGAAGTGTATGTAACCTGAAGTGTATGTAACCTGAGGTACCACTGTAGATGAATAGGTGTGCAAATATGTAAAGTGGCCTGGATCTAAAGCGCTATTATAGTTGGAAAAAAGAAATTTGGGTGGGACTTTGAATTGCTTTCTATGAACAACAGATCATAATTTGCCTTTAAAACTCCTTTCAAGTTCAAAGTCCTCTTGGGCACCTGGAAAAAGGTGTACAGTTATTTGGATCCAGGCCAATGTAGTAAAATTATTACATATTATTAGATGTGGCAACATGATAATGGGGCTTTTCTTCAGTAGCTCCCCAATTGTGGGGTGCAAATAGCTTTCGAAACCAGGCTCAAACTTCCCACTTCACCCAGGCTTTTGATAATTAAAAAATTAAACTGTCTGTGAGGGTCATTGTTTAGTTTGTTATTATGCTACATATTTTTGTGTTTTTATACATAAACCACCCTGTGATCCTTGAATGATGAATGGTATCTTGATAATAACAACAGCAACATTAGGTAAAGGCTCATGCATCTTACAGACTCATATCTAACTCCGGTTTTACTAGGCTGGACAGCAATTCATGAAGCTTCCAATAAGGGTTTTACTGAGATTATTGAAGAGCTGCTCAAAGCTGGTGCTGATGTGAATTCTAAAAGCCTGGATGGTGTTTTTCCAATTCATGATGCTGTTTCAGGCAACCATTTTGAGGTAATGTAGTGCTAACCAGCCTTTCTCTCGTCCACCGTCTGTTTACCAGACCAAAGTGTGTTTCAAATCCTAATTAAGAAGGACCTATTTGAATTAATAAAGGGTTTGCCAACATGACAACTATAGGCTTCACATGGGCCTGCAGAGGCCTTCATTAGAGCCCACTGTGCCTCCTCCACCTTACTGAAACTTGCCTTGACAGAAGCATTCTGTTGTAGTCCATAGACAAGGTTGTGGTATGCACTTGGTTGCGAAGTTTGTGTGTAGTGCCTACATCACTTTCTCTGGTTTACAAGTACGCCCACAGGCCCCAAAATATTAGCAGCCTCTGATATAGAAAGCACCTTGTTTGAAGGGCTTTTGATGTCTATGGCCTGGGTAGGGATGGGGAAGAAATTAGATTTGCTTGGTATTTTTGCATTTTAATGAGAGCTATCTAATTTGCAAACTGATATAGAAACTGAAACATGATTATCATTTTAAATTCATCGCTTCTCTGAATTTTGTGACACAGTTGCCCAACCAAACAATGTGTACATAAATGCTTATATTAGTGGAAAGTGTGTTTAAAATGCATGTATTAGTGAAAACAATATATAAATTGCATATATTAGTAAACACATCGTATAAATTTTTATCTTGAGGAAACTGCTTGCATAGAATTGGCATATGTATAAGCCAATACTACACTTAAATGTGTTTATCAGGAGAAATATGCACTAACATGCTGACTAGTTTTCATGAAGTTTTTTTTTGGGGGGGGAGGGGAGTATAAATTGCTGCAGAACTGAGTGTGGAGTGTGTACTTTAGTATTCAAAAAATGAGAAAATGGGAGAACTGAAATCGTCAGATTTATCAATCCCTAAGCCTGTCTCTGCACTTTGCCTTTGATAGACAAAACACAGAGTCCAACTTAGGTTTTGCTTCTGGATTCTTTTATTTTCCCAGCGTCTCTTGGAGTTACTCCCTTTGTAGCAGTTTATTGACTATCACAAATCCTTTCCTCTTCTTCTAATTTCCTCATCATTTTTCAGTTAGCAACATATATGCAACAATGTATATTCTTGTTTTAAACTGTTTTTCCCCCTATAATGTTATTGTTTTATTTATTTTTTTTGTAAGCTGTTTTGAGGTTTTATTACCCTGAAGTGGTATATAAATGTTGTAAAATAAAATAAATACAATTTTAAAACGAATTGGAAAAAGGAAGCTGAATGTCTGTTTCTGATCTTAACATTTGGCTAGTCTCTGGACTATTGTAAGAGCAGAAGAACATGAAAAAATAGTAACTAGACCATAGGAGTGAATAATTAAAAAATGTGTTGCAGGCAGCACAGTGTCTACTACTTCATGGTGCAAACCCAAATGAGATGGACGACTGTGGGAACAATGCCCTGGATGAAGCCACCTGTGACAAAATGAAAGAACTCCTTAAATCTTATGGTGCTACTGAGACCAAAGAGGCTCATCACATGACTGATGTGCTTGGTATGTCCCTTCCTTCATATTAACTGCAACCTCCTTTATCCTTTTAAAAAGCATCCAATAGCACAATAAGCTTCCTGAAGTTACTTGTTTTCCAGCACCCTGGTCCTATTGTAATTAATTCTCTATTTTAGTGTGTCTTAATGTCAGCTAGCCAGCTGCACGCGTTGCTGCACTTAGCAGAGAAAACACTCCCGGCAGCCAGCCATAAATTCCTTTCTTTATTTCCTTCTGACAAGATTACATGCAGAATAAACAAAGTGATCCGTCTCTCATGATGCGTTGCTCTGACTGGTTTCTCTTTTCCCTCTCCCTCGAGACCAACACAGCCAACGGCTCAGCCCCTTCCATTTTTCCCTGTGACGTGGATCCCCCTCTCTCTGAAGCACCCCTTCCTCCCCAGACTCACTATCCTCTTCTCTGTCTTCTGAGGAGGACCCAGTACTAAGCAGTGGAGATTGTTCCCTGTATTCTCTAATTCTTTCCTCCCTCGCTGCCTGCAGTTCCCTGACACTTAAGTGGATTTGATTTTCAGAAGAAGGTATCAAATGGCAAATACACATGTGTGTATGTGCACAACCTGATTTCCACCCCACCCCCCGTACTTAGTATATGTGTACTCAAGCTGGTACTATGTTGATTTGGTACATTCATAACTTATTTTGAAACTATAATCATTATTTCTTGATTTAGGCGAAAAAGAGTTACACACTTCTAGGTCTAGAAAAATCCGTAGTAGTTGCAGTAACTGTGAAGAGGATAACATGGTTTCACAGCTCAATTCAGCTAAACAGAGCTGTGACACAGTGAGTATAGATAGTTGAGTAGTTTTGTTTCCATGCGTTAGCATCAAATGTGGCCTGTATGAAGTTGCTGAATCGTGAATTATGTTTGTGTTATGTGAAGTTTCTGTTCACCTTTTGGCCAAAAAGGCAGCTCATAAAACTTATAAACACAAAATCCAAACAATACAATAAGATACAACTTATGCAAGATTTAAATAGTAATATTTCAATAACATACTTAAAAGAAAGGAAATAAAACCCAAATAAATATCCCACTCCATGAAAGCAACCCCTGCCCATGCCAAAAGAGAGCAGGAATAACCTGACTCCTTCTTTCCCCTTTGGCAGCCATTACCCAGTCAAGGAGATGCAGAACAACTCGCCCCTGACTGTTCCGAGCACAGTCTTTTCCTCTGCATCAAGACTTCCTAGGCAGCAGCTTCTTATAAGAGTTCCAGGCAAAACTGATAAAAAAAAAAGCCTTTCTTCACGCACAAGGTGTATTTCACTTACACAAAGGATATTCTGCACCTCATGTTACTGTGTTACACAAGAAAAGTGGAACTTATTCCAAAACCACTCTACTTGTAGTTGTGTTGTTTTTGCCAGCATAAGTATGATAGAATCTATGTATCATTGCACGTCATGAACTCTTCCCCTGGTGCTTGCACTTCTGCTTTTTGCTGATGGTTCTTTGGATCAGACCACATGTTTTACAGACAGGAGCAGCACAAACCTTCAAAACGGTAAATCACTGTACAGCTTTCTCTCTTTGTAAGTTGTGTGCACCTATCCATCCAACACAGCTGGCTCAGGTAAAATACCTGGCTGCTTTCCAAGTTCTCATGTTTTAGTTCAGTTCCAGACTGCCTGTCTTTAATAAAGCAAACAATGATTTGCATTTGACAGCACGAGTCCATCAACGAAGTATTGCAGAATATCGAAGAGAAACAGGATAGACTTTTGCTCTTTGAATTAAGAAGCCAAAGAGATGCAGGTGTGGATAAATTGTATAACCCATGAAAGATTGGCTAAATGTGTGTTTCATTGTTATGTTGGAGTAACAATTTTTTCGTAACTCCAAAGCTGCCTCTTGGATTCATGTTCGTAGATGCTGGAAAGACTCCCATTGTAAAAACTGGTGAACCTACTACATTGAACAGGAGCAAACTTCTGAGGCTTGGGACTCGAACTGGAGCAATTGGGGGCTGCCTCAATATGATCCATCCCAACCCTGTGTTGTCCTGAATTGTCCCAATTCAGTTCAGGATCCAGTGTATAACTCTAATGGAGATACAGGAAGCAAAGGGCATGGTCCCTAAAGACAGTTTTCCTTAAGAAGAGGTGCCACCATTGGCTGCTGCCTCATTGGCACAGGGTGGCAGTTCCTGCCTGATTGAGGTCCATCTACCTTCCTCATTTAATATTTAGGAGGAATTTAAAAATATTCCTGTTCACTCAGATGTTTAATGACTGAAAGCTACTGAAGGATGCTGTGCCTGCCGTCCTTGAAATTGTTAGCTGTGAAGGTACAGTCGAACGGAATCCATTCTGGAAGTCTGTTTGACTTTTAAAACATTCAGAAACCAAAGTGTGGCTTCTGATTGGCTGTAGGAAGCTCCTGCAGCCAATCAGAAGCCGTGGAAGCCCCATCGGACGTTCGGGTTCCAAAGAACGTTCACAAAACGTCCGAATACCAAGGCATTTGGGATCCAAGGTACGACTGTATTGGATTGTTAACATTTTTTAAAAAATTGTTTCATTTTGCTAGTTTATTAGTTACTGTCCTCAGCTCCTTTGGGTGTAAGGATGGAATAGAAATAAATTAATATTCTCTGTGATATTGGCATGGATTTTGTATTGCATACAAAATTGTATAGCGTTGTAAAGCAATTTGTAGAATGAAATTTGCTTTAAAAAGCTCAAGAGTAGACAATACTAGCTGATTTCTCTGTCACATCGTTTTAACTGTCACATTTTTATTGCCTCTGTTGCAAATTATCAAAAGGAGGCATGTCAGTTTAGTCTATTAACTTATTAAATCTGTAAATGTTGAACAGATCTATATATCCAAGATCTATCTCAGATACAGAACATTTTGAATGCTGTACTTGCCAAACAGAAATCAGAAAGGGATGATCTTGCTAAGAAATACAGGTAGGCAGAAGAAAAACTGTAGGTTTTTCTTTTCTTTTCTTTACAAAATAGAGCATGGAATTATTATTTTTTACTTTGAAATCAAGCAAAATTATAGTATGCTACCAACATTCTCAGACCCTTCATCAGTTTTAAACCTTGTATACTTCCCATTAAGTTAAATCAATCCTGGTTCTACAAAAAATAGTAAAGATCTGGTGCTGCTTTGGCATCTGTTTTTAGCTGTTGTGAGAATTATGCTTTTATTTATTTGTATTGTTTTAAATAAAAATATGACTAAAATATTTCAAAATAGGATTCTGCCTTTTAAAAAATGTTTGCTACCTTCATTTAGGGTAGTTTAAAAAGGCTTTTGTTATTCATTATTAGGGAAGCTTGAGAAATTTGTTCTTTGCAGATTTTGATACAAACTGACCTGATCCAATTGAATGAATCTGAACTCTGTTACTCTTTTTTTTATTTTGCACATCTCTGAATATTGTGGTGCAGTTCTCAGCTTTGAAAACAAAAAGGAGAAGCATGCAAAATGTGTATACTTTAGGATAGAATACATTTTGGCATATATATTTGTGAGAAAGTATGTTTTGGAATACACATTTTAATGCAGATTCTTTTTTAAAAAAATCTGCTTTTTTAAAAAAATATGCATTTTTAAAAAATCTACATATTAATGCAGAAAGAGATGTGATGGGCTTACGAATGAACACATATGAGACTAACCTGGAATGGAAATAGATGGATCTGATCATTATGCTTAGAGGCATGCCATATTCTTGAATGGAATGGGTGGTTCATTTTAAACAATATGTATTTTTCATGGAAGTTCAATTGACTGTTCAATTGTTTTAAATTTTGATTTCAGAGCTTCTGCAGAATCTTTTAAACAGGGAGCCCTAAGGGAACAGATAGCAAAGCTTGTTTCCAGACAAAAGAGTCTTTTGCTCATGGCACAGAAGCAGAAAGAACTAGGCCAGAAAATACAAAATTATAAGAATGCAAAAAAGGAGGCGTCACATTCAGCAAAATGTGTCCCAGGCACACATGGCTCTTGTGAACGCAACAACACAGAAGATGATCCATTTGGGAGAACAGCACCCTCCTCTGATATAGCTATAGGCCTTGAAAACAGTTGGGACACAGACAATATTTATTTAGATCAAGAATCCAGCCAGTATCCAAACAGGTCTCTGAATATGTCAGGAGGGAATGGAAAAGAGAAAAAGCAAAAAGGAGTTGGTCCCAAAAAAACGGCGTCTGAAAACAAACCCAAGGAATATAACACTGAGGAATTAACAAAGGTAACACATTTGAAGTATGTTAGATCATACTATAAACCATACTATAGATCAGACAACATTGCCTTCAGAACATGTAGTTTGCCTTATTCAACAGACACACATAGAATATACTGATCATACATCAGTGGCACTACAGAGAAGCAAATTCCCAAGAATGTGTACACTAAATAGTTCAGCTGCTAAAAGTACTGTTATCAATAATAATATTATTATTATTCAGCAAACCACTGAAAGTCAACATGTTTTCTTTAATGTGTCTTCGCAGCAATGCTCAAATGTAAGTGAGGATTTGCAGATGCAACCAGAATTAGAATCTACACACAGCTATCTCGCTACTCATCAGAAAAACATCCCAAAAAATAGACACTCGCTTAATGCTAATTTAGAGCCTGCAGGGATATTTTCTCATGCGCTATCACAAAGCAGAATCAGCCCAAGTTCTTCTCAATGTTCTAACAGTCAGAATTCTGAAAAACAATTAAACTTCAAAGCAAGCAGAAGGAAGAAAAATCAGCTATTAGATCTGCTTGAACTGGGAAAGATTAAGTCCGGAGATGATGTTCTAGAATTCACAATACAGGTAGATTGTTCAGTTGCAAAGCAATGTCAGTATCAATGCAAAATGTATTTAAAAAATGCAGAGTAATGAATTATTAGCAAAAGCTAATTGATCATTAGAAGCAACAAATAATCCTGTGGCACGTTAAAGCTAACAAATTTATTATGGCATAAGCTTTCATATAGGAAGTGTTATATGACATTGCAGGTATACAAATATGGTTGGGGGGTGAATTGTGAAATCAGGAGGAAATTATGCCTAAATAACGTAATGATTTTGCCTGCTCCATTACTGCATTGTTCAGGCAACATATATGTTCGAATATGATCAGGACCTGGTTCAAATTCTAACATTAAAAATAAGTATTCAGAGTTTATTTTCTGGCTTCTCTTCCCCTCCACCCTGATTCAGCTGGGTGCTAAGAGTGCTCTTTTGCCCTGTATTATCAAAAATAAGCAGGAACACAAATAAAGGCTGGCCTATGCCATTTGATTGTGCTGTGTCCTAGCTTAGTGTCAGAAGAGGGTGTGGGGCAATAATACACAGATACAACTATGTCCCAACATGCAACATGCAAAGAAAGGCAGTGCTGTAGTGCCTGTATTTTCTGTATCCTCTGGCCTTCCCTTGCAGCACTATGATGGCAGCAGATGTACAGCAAACTGCAGTTTTTCCAGTCAGCTGCTTAGCTGGGGACAATTTCTGCTTATTACAGCAAGCAAGTGGACGAGGGGGAAATTGCGAGGATGGTATGATAGAATTAGCAGGCAGCTACTACTGACAAAATAGTTGGAGCACATCATGGTGATCTTCAGCCTAGACAATTACATAGTCTAAGAGGTGCTAGTGGTTCAAAGTGTAGGGGATTATAATTCTTAATTGTTTTGTGTTCCTTGTTTTTGTTTTTAATTTAGGATTCCAAGCATAAAGCCAGCCTTTTGGGAAATGGTAAAGTCAAAGCTGGCAACAACACAGTTTACCAAAATCTAGTTCAATGGATTAAAGCACTACTAGGAAGTGACATTTCTGTAAGCTGGAAATACGTATACAACAAGGTAGGCTCATTGTTTTTTTTTAATAGGTGACAAAAAATTTAATATTAGTGTGAAGTTTGTTGCATGAAAGTGAGCAGTGTAGTGGTAGTTTGTCTGAGCACAGGCAGGCAGGCAATGTCAGGAGCGAGTCAGCAATAAATCACATAGTGTAAATGAAGTTAACTCTTTATTAGAAGAAGCAGGATCTGTTCAGGTGGGCCAGGCCTAATGAGCACAGCAACTGGTTGTTTATTAATATCATCATTATCATATTCTGTACAATTCATTCATTATTATTTTAAGGAAAACTGTCATCAACTAAAAAGTGTATTTTTAAAAAAATAAGCAAGAAAAAGAAGGGGGGAAAGCCACAAAGCATTATAGTCCTGTGTAGTCTTCTGCATTTGACTTTGGCTTTTTGTTTTTCCATACTTGACTTTCAGGAAATGTACAAAGTAGATATATTACTTTGACACGGGCTCAATATTTCTTAATGCATTTTTTAAAATGAAGTAAATAACATCTTCAGTGACATATATTTACCTTTATACAGGTCACATACTGTGGAACTCTGTTATCAAAAATTATTGCTGAAGTTCATATTTCTAAGGAACCAGAGTTAACAGTGCAACAAAATAAGCTATTTGGTATGTGCTGACTAAAATGTGAATTCCATTTAGATGAAAATGCCCCCCAAAAGGACAGGGTTTATAAATCCTCAGACTTCTACTGCACACTTTTTCTATCTTTAATCACAAATTATGGACATAACAGCATTTTTTAGTAGTGCCGTGCATGTGCCTCAGAAATGCTAACAAGACAAGTTTTCTCTGTTGGAAATGTTATGGTTTGCTGCGATTCTCTCCTGAGCAAAGCTAGTGAGTTAACCTACATGGGTTGGAGAACCCATAAGTGCTAAGAGTTAATGGCTTAATTAAACTTGTCTTTGCTCGAAATTTTGTGAATTTAATCCAGTATTTGTGTGGCTGAGGGAAACAGCATTCTGCATAAGTACTGTCCTCTAGTTGTTTTGGGGAATAAGAAATATTGGCTTCAGTCAAAACTGTTCATGTACACACAAGGAAGACACTATTGCAGATTAAAATATCTATTACCAACTTGTGCTTAGAGGTATATCAATATTGGGTAAGGGAATATTCTGATACAAATTAGTAACTATTTATGAACTCCAAGTTATAACTTCTATTTTTAAACAATAATATGAAAGAAATCTTTTAAAATGATGTCCAGGTGATACATGATCCCAGTATTGATAAGCAAAATGAATAAATGGTGCTGCTCTATTTTCTAGAAATGTCAAAAATAGTGAGGGGATTTCTGCCATATGGAGTGAACCTCACACCCAGCAATTTCTGGGAGGAAAGATGGTATTATTGGACAGATATATTTTTCTTGGATTGCATATTCCCCATGACTTCTTGACATACACAAGAACAAAGCCACCCCTTGCCTAATGCACCAATTAGGAACAAATTGTCAGGCCTGGCCCTAAGTTTTTTAATAGGCTAAACACAAGTCCAACACAAGCAGGTGTTGATATGATAAGCCTGTGGTAGATGTGAAGGGCTGAGAGCTTGATAACAGATGAGACAAGCAAGAACCAAGGACCAGAGGCAGGAAGATGTAATTGTAGACAGGATTAAGGTCACATCCTGCCCAGAGAATATGATTAAATGGTTAATGAATGCCAAGGATAACCAAAATACCGGATCAGTCAGGGAACAGAAGCATATCCATAATAAAGCAACAAGTTGCTCAGACTGAGAAGTTGGCTTGGCTTGGCTTTGAAGAAAAGGTTTATAGGGTCTGGTATGTTTCCATTATCTTTTGAGGAGGTCAGCTGACCAGGCTGTACAATCACCTGATAGCATCCAGACTAGCACTGTCACCTAGGATACCCTTGACTCACAGAACCTGGCCCTCCCCTGAGGAACTAGAATGCTGGTGGTATTGGAATGATGGAATGTATTGGAGGCTCTGGTTCAAGACATCCCTTGGCCGGCATGTTACACAGATAATTTTGATCTTTTTCAACCAGGGAGAAACTCTACAAGATGTAATCACAGCCGAGGTGCTGAGTACTGCTGTTTTAGTCATAAGGCTGCTTCCTCTCAGAATGCAGAGAATATAAGGCAGGAAACTGCACCCTTTCCTCAGGAAGAAATGGAAATCTCTCTGTCCCCTGAAACAGAAGCTGAGGAAATAATGACAGCAGTCAGTGAAACAAGTAAGTGAAATAAGACCACATGCAATCCTGTTTTGTCACAAGTTTGTCACAAGTAAAATTTTGGTGGTAGGACTATTGCAAACTCTTGGTCTTGGCACAAAAAATATGATTAGTTTGCTGTTGAATTGTACCCTTTTTCTTTCTGCAAAGCGTGCATTTTCTGTTTACTGCTTCAGAGCCTGTGCTATTAGACTATGGTTGTGTTTAAATATTCTGTGGTTTTTCCTAATTCAGTGTAGTCTAACTGTGAAAGACACTTTACAAAGCCCCGCCTTCTACATTTATCTGATTTGCTGTATAATATAACACATATATGTAGGACGTTGTATATCTTATGAATCCACATAAATATTGGATAATTGGGAATGAACAGCAAAGCCAAAATAGAACATTTAATTATCTAAACATATGGTTGCAACCTGCATCCTCTTAGAGATACTGAACATATACTACACATCTGCAGTGAATCTTCCAAAATAAAGCTTATTGCTCTTTAAATAACCCATACTAAGGATATGCATTTATTGATGGAGTGTTAAATGCTTTTGATACCGAAAGACTTAATCAGGATTTAGTTCTTAAAATGGGGAGAGCATCTGGATAGTGACATACAATATCTGTTTTAGCTGAGAATCTTCTTCAGGGCATTATTGTATTTTAAAACATCTGTCTGAGCAGAGTTTTTCGGCCTCCTCATAAGCAGCTTCCCTAAGGGTAACCTACCACGTTGCTTTTTGTACCTAGAGGTGCTCACACTCATGTAAACTGAAGTGTGCAAACATAATATGAGAACTGTATGTTTCAGTTTTCCCAGAGAAGATGCTGTTTTGTAAGAACTGTGGAAACAGATCCAGACAATCCTATTTCTTTACTTAGAAGAGAGAGGTCTTCCATCTTAGAAAACTTGTAACCATTGTGGTGGATGAATGTGTGTTTATTATTTTTTTAAGTGTTGCATGCCGCCCAAATCCTTGACTGGTGGGAGATTCCAGGGGTTTCAGGCACTTATCCAGGGTTTGTATTTCTGTTTGGAAATGAGGCACAATGGAGACAGCGGTGTCTTCATGATATATGGTTTATTTACACATACTGTATATACAACCTGAGCATGCGATGGAGGGGTTCACAGCATCAACACCCCAAAAGAGTCTAATTTCTCCCATAGCTGCAGCCTTGGATTCAAACATAACTCAAACATTGCTCTCAAGCGTTGCCCTGATTTTCTCTCCAGCTTGCTGCTTTACTTCTAAGTTACATCACTGCAAACTCTCAGCTCTCTCCTTTGTCTTTTTCTAACTACTAGGCAATCACCTCAACAGGAAACTAAGCTGGCTTATATTTTAACACTTGCTGGATCCAGGGATTAGAAGGGTCTCTGCACAGTGCACACAGCCTACTTCCCCTCACCCTAAACTCATAACAAAAACCTCTTTAAAATTTGCTATATGACCCAACTTCAGTTGTGTTGGTACTTCAGTGTAGATTTGTATTCCTGTTCACTAGGCTTATATTATTTGTTATTTATTTATTTCTTTTTTAAAATGTATATACCACCGTTCATCAAAAGACCACAGGGAGATTTCCAACATAGAACGTACAACAATAAATTATATATATGAAAACATAACATAATATCCATACAAGAATAATAATTACTGCTTTTTTCTGGGGGTACTCAAGGGTGCACAGTACTCCCCCCCCATCCCCAGAAGAAAGGGCACTGGTTAAAAGTGCCGCTCTTACTGTAACAACTTCATGGTGAGTACCAGCCTAGAGGAAAAGCACTGATAACAATATATAGTAATAAATAATACATAATGGTACACAGTGCTTTTTTGGTTAAAAAAAATGAGGTGCCAGTACTTAAATTGATAAAAGTGTCATGGGTGCCCACACAAAATGGCTGCCATGGGCAGCAAAAAAAGAGGTGCCAGGACTCCATGCCAATGAGTACTGTCACAGAAATCAGAGGTGAAACTAGGTTTTGTTTCACCAGGATAAAAGACCTAGTTTGGCACACCCACTCACGTGCATTTGCACACACGCACACACACAGGCTGGAAGCCTCCAATTACTTCACATTTTCAGGACTGAATCCTGGAGTGCAGATATGTTCTGCTATGTTCTGATGTGCCACAGCTCAAATGAAACAAATCATTTTTTTTGGTATCTTGGTTTGAATACTTTGTCCTTTTAATTTAGAGAAAAAAATGTTTTGGAGAATTAATAGTTAAATTGATTTTGGGGGGTAGGAAAACAAAATGCAAATGTAAAAAAAAGTTTTCCTTACAGTTTAAAATATTCTGTGCCTTTGGTTTTTTGTTGATGGATGTGCAGGTGTAAACAATACATGAAATCAACGATTATGTCGTGGTATGGCTTTATTGCTAAATAAAGAGGTATGGAGTCAATCTGATCTGAAAATCATACTTGGATTCTCTTACGTGGAAGCTCTTTCACTGTCCTTAAATGTGCAGAAAATAATTGATTTTTTTTAAGAGAGGAGGAGGAGGAACATATCACTCTACACATGTGCTATGACACACTTTCCTAAATAAGTGCTGTACAAGTCCTATTGTCATGAAAACGGCAAAGTAAAAAATTGCAGTCCCCCCCCCCCAGCCAAAATGTTGCGAGCTAGCACTGGTTGCCTTAAATATCTCACCACTTAAGAAACTGGGGGTTTAAAGCATTCCTTATACTTCATGCTAGATATTTTAATTTAGTGCATTTCATCTTTCTAACAGAAGTTCCCTACCACCTTGATTCCTCAACAACACCCAGGAGATTTCTACAGTTCAACAGCAGAGTGCTAATAAAGGATGAAGAATTTATGCCAGGTCATATAATGGATCAGTACTGGAACTTCTATGTCCATTGTGAGGGTTTTGGATTTTAAACGAAAAAGTCGTTTTCCTTCTCTATCTAGTAAAATTTAATGAGCTTGGGGAAGAGGATTGCATTGTGTTTTTTGAATTTTATTATTGCACCAAATCTTTGTTAGCATCACGATTAAAATACAAAGGGAACCTTGTTGTGTCCCAACAGATGTAAACTGTTTGAGAGCTTTTAGTAGAAGACCAGGTGGGGGAAAAAGATTATGGGTATAGATAAGGTTGCGAACGGCTGTGTGGTTACAGTTGCTATGCACTTTGACCTTGATATGCCTCATGGAAAGCAAAAGTCTGATGTGGATGAGATGGCTGAAATAAAAAAAATGGTCAGGATGGCACCTGTTGTTATTACTGAAGCACAGACTGACAGAAAATTTAAAGCATTTCAGGTGAAACAGGTGTTGAGTTGTGGCCTGAGCTCCAGCCTCTGGGTCACCAATGAAAGTTTAGTCTGGTTATCTTAGGCAAGGTTGAATCAAATTGTCAGCATCTGCCAATTTTGATATGTCAGCCGTAATTAAAGAACAGGTAACAAATGATTATCTCTAAAGAGTCCTACACTGTTGTTTTTCAATGGAAGACTCTTTCAGACTCAGAATCTAATTCTAAGAAAGCAAACCTTACAATACGGGCCTGAAAATTGTGCTCACCTCTGTTTATACACACCCACACAGCCAATAAAGGATATTTGGTTTCAATTCCTTTTGTGGCTAATGTTTGCTGTTAGTGAAAGTTTTTGTAATGCAACCTGAAATCTCATTTTCCCTCAAACTTCCATTTGTAGCAGGATGAAGCTGTCTTATTTACATTTCCTATCATGGGGCCATATTTAGCTCTTTTATAAGGGGACAAATCTTAAACAGCTTTCAATGGAGCTCCACAACTAAGTTACAACATTTTGAACCTCCATTTGAATCCCATCTGTGTGAACACACCATACAGTGAAGATTCATAGAGCTTTCTTTTTCTTTTTCTTTTAATTTAAAGGAAGTAATTCCTTTGGGGATTTTTCACATTGAGCTGGTCCCAGTGTAAAGCTATTCATGGTATTGTGCGGTCTCTCTCCCCTTCCAGCTCTTACAGAAAGTTGCTAGGATAAGCTGTGATTAGTGTTGGTGACACGTAACATAGCCATGGTTAAGGCCTGTTGGAGAATTAGTATGAGAGCAGGGGAGGCTTTAGAGAAGAAAGTGTTTCACAACCTCCTCCCAATATCCTAGTCACCCTAAAGTGATTGCAGTCTTTGCACTGGCCCAGTGAGATATAAAAAAACCCACACTTATTGGATTACATAAAATATCAGTATTTTATGAAATACAGTATTTTGAAATACACAGAGGTGAAGGCTTAATTATCAGTGTCATTCAGAAATATCCACGGGCATTCAAATACAAGGCGAAAATACTTTTTAATCATTTTGATTATAATCTCTTTGAGCTTTTAAACCCGGGAGCTACTTTATACTGTGCAGTACCTTCTGGGGGAGGGATGGTGTTTGTCTTACATGTGAATTATTTCCTACTCTTTGCTAGGGTATCTGTAGCAGATACAGCTGCCATAGCCAGAGTTGAAAATGTTTTGGGGCTCTTTCATGTCAGATTAAACAACATTTTAAAGATGCAAAATGAGATTCCTTGTTAACTCGTTTTGCTGAATTGCTATCAGCCACATATGGAAGAGTTTCTCTACTGATTATCTGATTGGCATATAAGCTGATGTACGGAAGTGACTGTTGACTGGCTTAGGCAAAAAAGATATTGGAGATAATAGAGAACAAAGTCTGTGGTAAGGAAAGTTAACAAAGTCAACACTTTGTTAGAAAGAACATCTAAGGTTTCAGATGTCCAAAACTGTCATGTAACAAAAAAGTAAACTAGTTTGATGAGTAAGGTACTTAAAACAATGCTATTTTAGTTGAATCTTATTTTTTGGGCCATTCAGCTCCTGTTGCGCTTTAATTACACTGTACTCTTTTTGTTATAACAAACATATTGCATTACTGGTTGAAAGAGAGCAGTGATTCATATTTATCTTTTGTTGCAGGAGAATATTGTACTGCCTATGAAATGTACAAAAGATTTATCTGAATATTAGATTTACTTCACTGTTCACTCAATTTGTTGTTTATGTTGTTTTCTTTGATGTAAGGCACCCAATAAATTAGGAACATGCCAACTGCAAGGCCTTGTTGCTGCATTTTGGATTAGCTTTGTTCCTACAGGAGAACATAAAATCAAGATTTGACATGACGAGTATGAAGTAAAAGCTTTGGCTCGTAAGTTGGCTTTTCAGTACTAAAAAAGACAGACACCATTTGTTAAATATTGTTTCTTCTGTATTTGATTTACTAAAGTTTAAAATGTAATTACGTTACCTTCTCTTTTCTTTTTGAAAGGAAAAGGGGAAACTTTATTGTATAAATTTAGTAGATCAGCACAAGATTTTATGGTATGAGTGGCTGCTGTTCTGGTGGGGGATAAAATTCAGATTCAGAATATAGGAGACATGTGACTGTGTCTTAGTATGTAGAGTAGCACCATGGTCCAGGATTTGTTGTTACAACTCTGACAGTGTTGATTAGTGAGACTGTTTTTCAACAGTGTCACTGTAACCACAAAATCCACTAAGTTCTAGATTTCCTTTATTGGAGGAAAAAGCTAATTGACTTAATGTCTTTGTGATTTCTATTTTTATTGTGTAAGCTGCTTTGTGACACCCTAGTGCAAAAATGCAATAAATAATAAATACTGAAAAAGCATTTTTGTAATCAGTTTATTATCGCTGGTCATTCAGAACACATTGTTCTCTCTTTCTTGATCACCTGGTACTCTGTTACCTGTAACTGATACACTGGAAACAAATAAAACTAGGCCAGTATCTAATACTTCCTTAAAACCAAAGTGCCTGTTTGGGCATACTATTCTACTGTACTACATTGACTATTAAAAATTATTCATGAAATATATGAACGTATAAAGTGCCCATTGGGTGGGCAAGCTTTTTCTGTTGAGGGCCACATTTTTCAGGGGAAATCTGTTGGGGGCCACAGCCAGTGGTAGGAAGGGCCAAAACCAAAAGTGAACAGGGCCACTTCTCTCTTTTTCTGCCATCTACTTTTTCTCTCTGACACCCCCCTTTCTCCATGTCCAGTCAGGCTCTCCAGGCCAGGGACAGATCACCTTTGCAAGAGATTTGAACTTACAGATGACTTTTTTAAATTATGCCAAGATCTAAATAATGCTTGTCACTGGTCTATCCAGTCCTGTACCTGTCTATCCTTTAACTAGCTCTCCAAGGGTGGTGCTCACATTACTGTCTTGGAGCACAGTGAGATTGTTTTTTCTTTCTTTTCTGGTGCATTTCACATCTCTCTGCCTCCAGCTGTTCATATCAGCATGGCTTCATTGGTGACAATTTCATTTCTGTTTGTGTACACACCAGGGGGTGTTTATGGGCAGAGATGTCTTTACCTCATGCAAAGGTGTTCGTTCACACCTTGGCTGGAGGCAAATTAGAAGCTGCTTAAGAACTGCAGCCATGGTGAAGCTAGTTTGACAAACAACTCATCAAACAGTATTATTTTATCGAAAAGTACAGGATATATACGGTAAGCATTTTTTACAATGTCATGTGAACACATTCAAAACCCAGCACTGGAAATGCAAAAGTGCACAGTGTGAACACAGCTTAGATCTCAGAGAAGAGATGAAGAGAAGAGATGAGCCAGCCATACTACTTAAATCCCTTGTTAGCTAGAGACACCAGGGCCTGATTTTCTCCTGGACATGATATTGGTGGAAGTGGGGAGTCTGACTTCAATTATACAAATGCAGCCTGAATTTAAGACCAGATCTTACATACCAGTATTTCTGCATCCAAAAAAATCTCATGTTGAAGCCTGTGAGAAGCTCTCTTTTATGAGCTTCAGTGGATTTTGGATTAGCTGGGGGTTGGTCCACTGCACCCTCAAGCTTCTACCCATTTACTGAAGGGGGGGAAATACAGAAAGGGCGAGATTCAATGACATTACACTGCATGTGCATCCTGCCTCCTAGCAAAGTGGCATTTATAGGATTATCTAATTTTAGCCTCACAGCAACCGTGAAGACATATACACATTTAACTGTGGGGGTAAGCGCCATTGAGTGCCGTGGGAACAGGAAGCTGCCTTATACTGAGTCAGACTTATTAAACTAGCTCAATATTGTCCACACTGACTGGCGGCAGCTCACCCCAGCCAGATGGGCAGGGTATCAATAATAAATTATTATGATTATTATTCTCCCAGCCTTACCTGGAGATGCCAGGGATTGGACCTGGGGCCTTTGGCATACAAAGCAGATGCTTTTATCACTGAGCTATGGAGTTTCAAAGTGATGCTGATGCTGCCAACTTCTGAGTTGACAGACAACATCCTGCCATCCCAGGGGTCAGCAAACTTTCAGCAGGGGGCTGGTCCACTGACCCTCAGACCTTGTGGGCCCCCCCCCAAATTATATTTTGAAAAAAAATATGAATGGATTCCTATGCCCCACAAACAACCCAGAGATGCATTTTAAACAAAAGCACACATTCTACTCATGTAAAAACACCAGGCAGGCCCCACAAATAACCCAGAGATGCATTTTAAATAAAAGGACACATTCTACTCATGTAAAAGCACGCTGATTCCCAGACCGTCTGTGGGCCGGATTTAGAAGGCGATTGGGCCGGATCTGGCCCCCGGGCCTTAGTTTGCCTACCCATGACATATGCTGTTACATCCACTACATCTTGGGTAAGGGAAAAAGCACTTCTGCTCATGAGAGGCTTAAATGCCCAACAGAGATGATGGGTAACCATTCAAGGATTTATTTTATTTTTCACGTGTTTCACTGCTCTCCCAGCTGCATAAAAAGACCATTAAATTGTTTTTTTAAATAAATATTATAATGTAGACATATCCCTATCAGACATAGTAAACCACATTTTATCACTCCCCTTCAGCAATTAAAAACCTCAGCACAAGCCCAATCAAAACAAATTATCGGTTGCTGCCAGTCTAGACAATATGCGTGATTGAGGCTGCATGCCATCAAAAGCTTTCCGAAATAATAAAAAAGGAACATTGTACTTGCTACCAAGCGCTTACAAAGTATCAGCTCTGGGGGCGGAAGGTCTCCCAGGAAGAAAAGACGGAGCGATAACACGCCTCCTTATCATTTGTATGGGTATGTGGACAAATCCCAAGTTCCACTTTTCGTGACGAACAACATTTGCCTATGAAGTACGACGTCCTCTGGGAGGAACAGATTAAAAAGTCCAGCTTTGTGTGTGCGCGCGCACACGGAGGGCAAGGGAATACTGGAAACTTTCCAAATTTGCAACTAGTGGAATTGGAAACGAGCAAGCTGATTAAAACACTCAAATAATTACTGCGCGCTCCCCCCGCCCCCGGCCACAGAGCAAAAGTTGGAGGAGCGAAAGGGGATTAACTGACTGAGGCGACATAGCCAGCCCTCGGGATCTGCCAGCGCCTGGGTTGCATTTCCTCGCCCTCCTTCCGCGCGCGGCCCCTTGGAGTCTCCCAAAGTCGCCTAACCGAAACCTCAGCAGCCTTAGCGCTCTGCTTTCCCAATGGGTCCGGAGCAGCCCCGAAAGAGCGCCGGATAGCAGCGCAGGATGGCTGTTCCGCGCCCACCAGAGGAGGCGCGGCGCTCTTCCCCGCCCTTTCCAAACACATAAACAACAAGGCTGGTTGGGATGGGAACGAGCTCGATATGGAGATTCGTTCCCAACCTCGGTCTCTGCCTATCTAGGTCGCCTAGACAGCAAACAGAAAACCCGTTCCTGGAGGGGAAGCAGAAGCTTTAGGGGTTCGATGCCACCCAGGCTGTGGGTTGGACTGAATGACCCTCGGGGTCCCTTCCAGGCCAGCTCTAAACTTCTGTGATTATAACACTGCAGGAGGAAGAGGAAGACTGGCTTTAATATATATATATAAAGAGAACTGTGCTCATCCTTGCGACACGTTTCCTTTCTTTCGACATTTCCCTTTCGAGTTGGACTGGAACAGCCTGCCGCCTCCGGGCCAGCCAGGGAAGGCCCAGAGGGCTCCTCCCGTATTTCCCGTCCCGTATTTCCCCCGTTACAGAAACAGGGGAGGGCAAAGGTTCGCGACAAAGTTCTCGTGTGCGCTCGCGGGACGCCATAAGGGCTCCGTCCGAGCTCGGTAAGGAGCCTTCGGCTGGGAAACCGTGAGGAGCCCGCTGGGTGTTGTTGGCGGCGGAGTCTTCCTGGCTCGAAAAAAGGGGTCACGCTGCGGCTGTTTTGGTTTCTCTTGGGCTGAGCGGGCGGCAGCGTCGCTCTTCCACGCTCGGGAGGAAGGAGGTCCCGGGCGCAGCGGCGCCCCCTCCTCCTCCCACCACGTCATGGGGTCCTCTCCTTCGCGGGAGCAACAGTTCCCGCGCACTCCGTCTCCCACAGACACGCTCGCTCGCTCGCTCGCGCCCGGGTGGGTGGGTGGGGGAGGGCAGCGAGGAGAAGGAAAACTGCGCCGCGGCGGCGGCGACGGCTCTGGGCGCGCGGCCACTAAGCCAGAGGCAAACATCTGCCTGACTTCACAGCAGCCGCTGGCACCGCCGGGACAGACAGGGCCGGTGCGCTCTCGTAAGTGGCACGTTCGCTGCTCGGGAGGGAAAGAAACTTTTAGATGTCGTCGTTGTTTGCCCGCCTTTCTTGCCTTGCTGTGAGGCAGCGGGAGGCGAGTGCCCTGAGGAAGCCGCTGGGAGTGCGGGGCGGCGGCGGCGGCGGCACTGAGGGAAGGGCAGAGGGAGGAACTGGAACTGTTTGCCTCAAGAAGGAAGCGGCAAAGGGCGGGCGAGGAAGCGCGCGCGAGGTCCCTGCGGTTGGCTTTGGGGCTCAGGAGAAGGCGCAGCCTCTCAGCCCCTTCATTCCTCCCGCGGCTGAGCTCGGCGCCGCCAACTTGTGCAGGGACGACGCCCGGGAAGCCCCAGGTCCTCGGGACAAGCAGGCACGTACAGGAGGAGGTCGACTTCCGAGTAATTTCTGCCAAGTGCCTGTGCAGTTGATCGCGCGTGCCTGCCGTTCGCTTCCCCCGCTGGCTAACAACAACCCCGCGTGGAGTTGAGGCGGAGCTCTGGCAAAGAAAGCGAGGGCCGGCCGGCGAGCCCCTCCCTGAGATCTTGCTCGGATGGTTGCTTACATTCCTTCCCCTCTCAGTTTGGCATGCGAGCCTCAGTTCTTGCAGAGGAGCGAGCAGACAGGTAAGGCTGGGGCGCTTCACGTGACCGCAGGAGATGCTGCTTTCCCTTCCAGAAGCTTGCTCTCGTTGCACAAGTTTCGCGTCACTCCCATCTTGCATTGTGCAAGCATCCGGCTAGCATCAAACTGAAACTTTGGCGTCCTGGGAGGGCCAGACCCGAGAGGTTGCTTGGAGTAGAGTCGTCCTCTGTGGGGTGAAGGGAAACTTGCTGCCTTTGCTTTTATTGACCAAGTGATGGGCAGACAATCAACAGGTGCAGCTCCTACTGTATATTTGTGCTTAGAAAAGAACTCCAGTTCTTGCTGATTCTTTATTGGTTTCTCCTGCGGTTGCTAAAAGTGCAAGTCCTCAATCTTTATAAAGAGTCAATCTCTTAAATTTTAAGGGGTCACTCAAGGGAGTTCCACTTGGCACTTTGGTGGGGGTGGGGGGTTCTGAACTCAAGTGTGCAATGCTTCAAACTGTCCAGCACCTGAACGCGGTCACACCAATCCTCTGCTCACCTGTGTGAGGATTGTGTTGACAAATTGCAGACCATGTGCTACTAAGATGGCAACTTTGCATTTATTGTGCATGCAGTAACAGACAATAATAAGACAGGTCTCTGCCCCAAGGAGTTCACAATCTAAAATTTCACCTAGGGGGAAACCTAGAGAATTGGCTTACAGCTAAATATTGTTAATGTGTGTCTTTGGAGACTGTGAACAGTTTTCTCAATGGAAAAGGTAACCACTCAAATCCTGCAAAAGGTGCTCCATAAAGAGAACAAAACCCAAAGGGCTAATACTGCATAGCACAGTGGACGAGAGCACTTCAGTAACAATGAATTCCTGATTTTTGTTTATCCGCCCCCCCCAAAAAAACCTGCGTGAAAGTTCTGCACTAGATCGGGTCACAAACTAGAAGTTTTGTGCTACCACCATAAGGTGCTGGGATGGGGTCAGGATCTCCCTGGTTCAAGTCTATAATCTCAGCCCATGAGCTCACTAGATTGTTTCTCAGCCTCAGCCCCCTCCCCAAATTATGGTGATCGTATTGCAGGATTGATGTATGGATTACTGAGATAATGTACGTGAAGTCTTCTGAAGAGGCTAAATATTGTTACTGTTATTTAAAATGTCATAAATAGAGGTGTCACCAAATTAAATAACCTTCCAGCACATATATACAGGGGAAGCCCCCCCCCATTTATGCATGTTCAATATGTGTGTGACCGCACATACATGCATTGCATCAAACTTGGAAGTGACTCAAAAAGGTCACAAAAACATCACAAAAGGGATTGTGTTTCAAATATATTTCATTTAAACTTAATCTGTTGCCTGATTAATTTGGGGACATCTTTTTTGTTTAGTTTTTAAGTTGACGAATTCATCAGTTCAACTTCACAGTCTGAAAAAATAGTGAGGATTTTTGTTTATGGCTCATAGAAGATGATGGCCCATTTCATATGTTATGATCCACATGTTTAAAGAGCACATGTAGAAGGGCAGGTTCTGGCCGCTGTCTACACCTGTTAACTGAATGTGTGAACAGGACTTCCACACATGCTGCTTTATGTACAATGAGTCTGTTCTGAAGTTCAGTGAAAACACAAATGGGGAGTGAGTGGACCCTGCTGTCATTTCTACCCCTTCCCATCCATTGGTGCATTAATTACATATGAAAAGACTATTGTGTCTAAGTCTGTAATCCTATAATCATGTGCACACTGGCTAGGAAGAAAACCTATTTTCACTGAATGGGTCACGTTTCTAAGTACATATCTGCATTTTCCAGTTTTATAAATTTCATGATTTTTGACCTCTTGATCCAAGTAGCAGTTGTCTGCCCCACGGCAGTAGTTTGTTGTTGTATTTAGTAGAGGAGTTCTGGAGTTCTGAAGGCAAAGTCCTCCTTGTCGTAGGATAATCAAAGGCAGAGGGTAATGACGTTTCTTGTTGAAAGAGCTTGACCGCTGGGCTTTCTGCGTAGTGTATTGTGAGTAAAGTAACGTTCAGGGGAACTAAATAAAGAAAAGAAAAAAGGTATGCCTAGCTGTTGAGAAAAGGCAGCTGCTGTGTCATCTTTTTAAAAGCTTTTTCTGAAAGAGTGGAAGATGTTGTAGACAAGTTGCACAATGGAGTTGAATTAGAAGCCTCCTAATTGTGAGAATGAATTAGGAAAAAGCCAGAAAAAACTGCTTAGATAAATGGTGAGATTACGGTTTTGGAGGCTTTTAGTGTGATATTTATAAGACATGTTGGAAAAAACAAAAGTGTGCCTTGGTGTAGGATAGGCGTATGCGCTAGTTACTTAGCTGCAATCCTATGGATATTTAAGTGGGAGAAACTCCCCACTGAGCACAGCAGGGCTTACTTCTGAGTAAACACAGTTAGAGTTATGCTAGAGAGGTCCTTCTGACATTGAGGTTCTGTAATGCTCAAATACAGCAGCAAAAGAAACGGCAGCATGCCGTCAGGTAGGGTGCTACACAGAATTGCAGTAAATATTGTCCCTTGCCTAAAAGCACTAACATAGAAGATTACCATACAAGAGTTAGATTCAGGTAGGTAACTGTGTTGGTCTGACACAGTCAAAATATATATAAAAATAAATAAAAAATGTCCAGTAGCACCTTAGGGACCAACTATGTTTGTTCTTGGTATGCACACAAAAGCTCATACCAAGAACAAACTTACATTGCAACAACAAACATGTAACAAACATTACATTGTCTCTACATTGCAAGAGTTCGTTATTTAGTTTTGTGCACAGTGAGACTTTGCTGTAATGGACAGCACTCCCCCTCTCACACTACCCAGTGCAGTCCCCTCTTTTCTCCCAAAAGCTGCCCACAAGGGTTGGGGAACCCTTTGGAACAGTATATGCGGTATTGTGCAGATGGCAGCAGTAGGTAGGCAGAGTGGATGGATTGGCAACAAAAAAATGGGTGCCCTGCCCTGCTTCACACTTTCCACTACTGCACCACCAACAATGGATCACACAGACTAGGCTTTGCAATTTCCTGTAAAACGACACTGGTTTATGTCCTTCTCCAGTGCTTGCAAGTTATTACCCAAGTGGCATTTTTAACTTGGTGTGGTTAAATGGATTGAATTTTAGACTTGGGAACCATGGACTCATTAGGTAGTCTTTACCTAGACAGCTTCAGATTCCCACCTACAATTTTGCTATGTTGAGCGCATAGACAAGTCAACAACTGCAATGTGCTTTTGGATATCAAGAGTACTTTGCAACATTAATGATTTGGCATTGAAATATTTTTCCTATCTGGAACTTAAAGTTAACTTTTCTGATGAATGGTCCCTATAATAAAAGGGCATGGGTGGTGTTGTGTTTTTTTAACACACCATGAACTGAACATCCAGGACTGTCACCTAAGTCTAATTAATTACTGCTGTTAACCATAATTGATTCAATTAATCACTTCCTGGCTTTTGAAACTTCAGAATTTTAATTGTAACTTGTCACTTGGAAAGGATGCATGCAATCTTTGTTAGAATAATTTTCACACAGATACAAATTCATATACACTACCAGCTTTACTTTGTCACTAGAAGATGAACCATGGAATTAAAAAAAACAACACTCGTTCACTGTATATCACTAGTATTTCAGTGACTTCAGCTGAGTAACTGAATTATAAACCTTTGCTTTGCTCCCATTCTTTCATTTTCAAGTGACTCCACTGTGTACATGAAGCTGCTCCACTGGACTGTCGCTAGTCCAGCAATATCTGTTTGTAACTGAATCTCCAGGGTCTATCTCAGCTCAGAAGCCTGACATCTTTTTAACAGGAATTGCCAGGGATTTAACATGGATCCTTCTGCATTCAAAGCATGTCCTACCACTGAGCTGTGGATTGCTTCTTAATGCCCCTATAGCTGTGCTTTTAATAGCAGCTTAATGTGCACACATTAGCAGGTGATAAAGTTTCTCCATGTTGTTAAAAAGCTTTGCCTGATGATTTTGCACATCAAACACAAGAGCAGATTAGGTTGTTTTTCTTCTGCTGCTCAGTTCCTAGCTATGAACAAAAGTAGAAAAAGATTTCAGTTCATTTGTGGTAAGTGGTAAGATGTAGCTGGATACTTCTTGTATGATAATTTGAACTTTAAGTAAATCTTAATTACTGTAAACCTCATCTTAAAAAAGAACTGCTATTATAGCCCGTAGCTTGGATGCTAATTACATTTTTGCTGTTGTCTGCTAACATCCCTATGTTCTGACCTACAGCACTGACACACTCAGTTTCCATTGCCAATTTTTTTTTCCAAAGGAAGGATTGAGCTGAATAAAGTTGCACACAGTCTTTGTAAGCAAAGAACCTAAATTTGCAGGAAAGTCATATTTGTCATTTGCAGATCTTAACTGTACTCTTTGGCTTTGCACTATTTGAAATCTGTATGCTTAACAATCTAGGGTTACAGTCCTGTACAATGGTACCTCGGTTTACGAACTTAATCCGTTCCAGAAGTCCGTTCTTAAACTGAAACTGTTCTTAAACTGAGGCGTGCTTTCCCTAATGAGGCCTCCCATTGTCGGTGCCCTTCCACTGTTCAGATTCTGTTCTTAGACCGAGGTAAAGTTTTCAAACTGGGACACTATTTCCGGTTTTGCAGGGTTTGGAAACTGAATCGTTCTTAAACCGGACTGTTCTTAAACCAAGGTACCACTGTACATACTTCCCTAGGAGTAAGTCCCTGTGACCTCAGTGGAACATACTTCTGGGTAGACATGCATAGAATAGCACTGCCGGGATGGCATTAATGTAGTCACCACTTTTTGAGAACCAGAAGATTTCTCTGAAATAGTGGTGTGTGAAATGAGGAGGGGGAGTAACAAAGTATTACGCAGAGCTGTAACAACAGGGGTGGGAGGGTTGTCCGTGTTTTTTGCCCTGGGTGAAGCCTCCAAAGGGGTGCCATTGAGGCTCCCAACTTTTGTGTGTTTGTACGCAAATGTGTAAGGGACGCGGGTGGCGCTGTGGGTTAAACCACAGAACCTAGGACTTGCCGATCAGAAGGTTGGCGGTTCGAATCCCCGCGACGGGGTGAGCTCCCATTGCTCAGTCCCTGCTCCTGCCAACCTAGCAGTTTGAAAGCACGTCAAAGTGCAAGTAGATAAATAGATACCGCTCCGGTGGGAAGGTAAACGGTGTTTCCGTGCGCTGCTCTGGTTCGCCAGAATCGGCTTAGTCATGCTGGCCACATGACCCGGAATCTGTACACTGGCTCCCTTGGCCAATAAAGCGAGATGAGCGCCGCAACCCCAGAGTCGGCCACGACTGGACCAAATGGTCAGGGGTCCCTTTACCTTTACGCAAATGTGTTTGGTGTGTGTGCCAAACTGGGTCTTCGACCCGGGTGAAATAAAGCCTGGTTTCGCCCCTGGTATTATGCCTCACATTGAACAGGAGGGCTTTTGAGAGTGAGGATGGAACCACACATTGCAAGGGAAACAGGATTCCAAAAGTGGCGCAAGCAAGAGGTGGGTGCTTAATCCTTTCCCAATCTGCTGATTGTATGTTGCGAATGCTTGCCAAGCAATTTTTAATCTCCTGTTCTCAAGCTGGGATTCCAAAACTAGAGACAAACCTGACTGACGGGGGGAAATCAGCCAGTGCTAGGGTTTTTGCAGGTACAAGAGAGTACAGATCTACATCCACTCCAGACATTTAGAACACAGTGACTTCCCCCAAAGAATCCTGCAGTTTGCTAAAGGTGTGTGGAACTGTAGCTCTGTGGGAAGTCAACTATGGTTGCTAAGGTTCTTTGGGAAGCTATGTGCTTTAAATGTATGGTATTAAGGGCAGTTCGAAAGCACCTCAAAGTGCAAGTAGATAAATAGGTACCACTCCGGCAGGAAGGTAAACGGTGTTTCCGTGTGCTGCTCTGGTTCGCCAGAAGTGGCTTATTCATGCTGGCCACATGACCCAGAAGATGTACACCGGCTCCCTCGGCCAATAAAGCGAGATGAGCGCCACAACCCCAGAGTCGGCCACAACTGGACCCAATGGTCAGGGGTCCCTTTACCTTTACCTTTATTAAGGGCTGTAGAACAGGCAGAGGGCCTTCTTGGTACTGGCACCCACCCTGTGGAACCCCATCAGATGTCAAGGAAATAAACAACTATCTGACCTGAAGGTAGCCTTGTTTAGGGAAGTTTTTAATGTTTGATGTTTTATTGTGTTTTTAATATTCTGTTGGGAGCTGACCAGCCAGATGGGTGGGGTATAAAATAATAATAGTAATAATAATTTTATTTATTATGTAGCCAACTAATTCCCACTCCTAGTAGACCTGTTGAGATTAATGGACTCATAAGTTAGTAATTTCCATTAATTTCAATAGGTCTGCTCTGAGTAGGACTAACATTGGCTACAACTGTGAGAACCTTTAGATTGTAAATAAACCGTCCTTCACTTGCTGACACTTCCACAGAAACAACTCCCTCCTTTTTTGACAGATATGAATTAAATTTGTAGGTGTGTCTGTCTCTCTTAAGGAGAGCGTTTTATGGGCAATTTGCTCTGTACATGTGTGACTGCGTTTGACACCCCCACCCACCCCCAATGTACACACACAGTGTGTTATGGTAATGCTGGCACAAACCTTATGGGTGCAGCTCTTGCATGTGAAAGAGTATCCATAGGGTGGAACAGAACCGTCAGCGTGTTTGCCTGCTTGTTTCCATTGACTGACCACACCATGTACCGTATTTAAAGCACTGTTACACCACTTTCAACAATTCTTTGCTTCCCCCAAAGAATCCTGGCAACTGCAGTTTGTCAAGGCTGCTGAGAGTTATTAGGAGGCCTCTCATAGAGCTACAGTTCCCAGCATCCTTAACCAACTGCAGTTGCCAGGATTCTTTGGGGGGAAGCCTATGAAGTGGTACAAAAGTGCTTTAAGCATGGATGGAGAGCTAGATAAGGATATGAATATGCTCACGGGCCTCCTATTCCTTTTAATCGCTCTGCCAAGATTCAAGCGTGCATTTGGATGAGGGTGAGAGAAAAATTCAGTCTTCCGTATGCCCTGTGATCATTCTCTGTGCCCATTTGTCAGGGGATCAGGTCCTTTGTCAGTTTGTTTAATTTATAATTGGGGGACAGTTCTAAATATTTAAAACCTTCTTTCCTTCTGTTTGTAAACCGAGTGAACAAGCAGGACCTTCAATAAAATGTTGTAGGGTGGCATCTTCAAATATCTGAAGGGCTGTCACATGGCAAGCAAGCAAGCAAGCTTGTTTTCTGATGATCTAGGGGGGTAGGACCCAAACTCATGTATTCAAATGAAAGGAGGTTCCAACTAAACATTGGGAAGAACTTTATGATGGTAAGAACTGTTGGACAGTGGGAACGGACTACCTCCTTCATTGGAGAAGTTTTTAAACAGATGTTGGATGGTCGTTTGTCAGGGATTCTTTAGCTGTGATTCCCGCATTGTAGGGGGGTGCATTAGATGACCCTTGGGATCCCTTCCAACTCTCCAGTTCTATGATTCAATGAATCCGCTTGCTTTGGGTTGCAGCCAGAGAGCCACACTGCCTTTCAGGATACTTCATTCCATTACCACCCCCCTCTGGTTTTCCACATCACAAAGAATCTGGCAGCATTCTGTGGCCATTAAGTATTCGTAGTCCTCAACAGGCTGATTTTGAGCCACTTCCCCAATTTTTAAAAATACATTTGCAAATGTTAGAGTTTCTCAATAACCTCCCTTAAGTGTGCGGACGTTGCTATTTTGGCAACGTAAAAAAAAGGCATTTGGAGAATAGAGTTCACTGTTCCTATATATGATTGACTGTCTGAAGGAATTAAGGGATATGTTGCAGAAGAAAATTCTTAACTGTTAATTAGTTGATTATCTGAATGAAATTGCCCAGTTGACCATTTGAAGGAATTAAGGGACAACTTAATCATTAATAATGGAAATGAACCAAGAGACTGTTGTAGCCATGGCAGTAATCTTTTCCTATAGTTAATTGAATATTGCAAATTGATTTATGATCATGAAGGTTTAATTAGATTTGAGTAGTGGAAACAAGAAAATAGATTCATATTTTGTCTCAAGGAGGCTGAAAACTAGACAGCAAAAGCAAGCAAGGATGTAAATTATAGTTCTTAATTTAAAGGAAATGTTTTTTTTTGCAACAGGATATTTTAAAAATGTTTTAAAATATTTTTGCTGATATTTTAAAATATTTATTGTAAACTGCTTTATATTACAATCAAGTGGCATATAAAGTTTGTTGAAATAAAATAGGCGCACAACATGGTTTCTTCCTGCTCTTCTTATACCCCATAACTTATGATTTCTGTTTCTCTTCTTATTTTTTATTTTTGTGTGTGTTTTCAGCACTAAACAAATAATAAACATTTTAATAATAATAATAATAATAATAATAATAATAATAATAATGCAATGTTAAATTTAAAAGTTAAGATTTAATGTTAGCATGGTGTCAGCTTGTGCAGGTAACTGTGACAGAAGGAAACTTTAGTCTAAGACAAGCCGTATACTTTTTTTTATTTGTCTAGGGAAGGGTGAAGAAAAAAATTCTAAAAGCTGTCTCATGCAACATAATCCATCATGCTCCTTGAAACACCAAAACAAAGATACTAATGATAGGCTGCCAGGTTGAAATTCCAGTGCGAGTCGCAGAGAAGTTGAAGTATCCAAAAAAATAGATGCTTGTTTCTAAAAGGCATAAATGTTATGTGGTATTGACCAAATGATGAGGAAGCAGTATTTTTCAAGGCTGCTGTGTGTACACACTTTCCTAAGAGTAAGCTCCATTATACTCAGTGAGACTTATGAGTAGATGTGCGCAATTCAGAAAGTAGAAAACTGGATTGAATGAAAAGTCACAGTTGCTGGAAAGTTTAGAAGCGTGTTCTATACTGTTATACAAAGCTAATGAAAACAGAGAACACTGAGGTATTGCCTAAAGCATCGCAGCACCACCCCAAGCATGTTTACTCAGAAGCAGTGACTCCCACTGAGTTCAGTTGGACTTAATCCCTGTTAAGTGTGTTTAGGGTTGCAGCCTTCTTGGCTGATAATTAGTTGGAGATTTTTCAATCCATAGTGTTCCCACAGTGGCTGACCATATGCCCATGGAAAGCCTTCAAGTTGGACATGAGTGCAACAGCACTCGGCCCACATGCAATTCCCAGCAACTGGTATTCAAAGATAGCTTTGACTTCCATGAATTTGTCCAATCTCTTTTTAAATCATCCAAGTCGCTGGTTATCGCTGACCTACTGTGGAAGCGAGTTCCATAGTTTAGCTGCAGTGCATTAAGTACTTTCTTTTATATATCCTGGAACTTCCAGCGTGGATGTCCATGATTTCTAGCGTTACAAAAGGGAGAAAAACTTTACTCTACCCACTTTCTACATAATTTTCTAAACTTCTGTTATGTCACTTTCCCCTCACCTTTTCTCAAACTGAGAAGCCCCAATCCTGCAGCCTTTCCCCATAGGAGAGTTGCTCCATCTTATTATTATTTTTTGCCCTTTTCCAAACTCTTTCCAGTTCCACAGTACTGCTTTTTAGGGATGCTGGTGGCACTGTGGGATTCGGAGGTTCGAATCCCTGTGACGGGGTGAGCTCCCGTTGCTCGGTCCCTGCCCCTGCCAACCTAGCATTTCGAAAGCACATCAAAGTGCAAGTAGATAAAGAGGTACCGCTCCGGCGGGAAGGTAAACGGCATTTCCGTGACCTGCTCTGGTTCGCCAGAAGTGGCTTAGTCATGCTGGCCACAAGACCTGGAAGCTGTACGCCAGCTCCCTCGGCCAATAAAGCAAGATGAGCACCGCAACCCCAGAATTGGTCACAACTGGACCTAATGGTCAGGGGTACCTTTACCTTTAACCAGAAATGTACACAGAACTCCAAATGGGGCCACACCATAGATTTGTATAATGCCATTATAGTAATGGCAGTTTTATTTTCAATTCCTTTCCTAATGATCCCTAGCATGGAATTTGCCTTTTTCACAGCTACCACACACTGCGTCAACATCTTCATCGGCTATCCAGTCTGACCTCAAGGTCTCATTCCTGGTCAGTCATCGCCAGTTCAGACCCCATGAACATGTGACTTTAAGGTTTTTTGCCCCAACGTGCATCACTTTTCATTGAATTCCATTTGCCATTGTACTGCCCATTCACTCAATTTGGAGAGATCCTTTTGAAGCTCTTTTTACCATCTCCTTTTGTTTTAATGACCCTGAACAATTTAGTATCATCAGCAAATATGGTGACCTTGCTACTCACTCCTAACTCTAGATCATTTATGAACAGGTTAAAGTTGCAATGCCAATCCTTGAAGGACTCCACTCTCACTTTCTCTCCATTTGGAGAACTGTCCATTTGTTCCTACTCTCTGCTTCCTGCTACTTAACCAATAACCGATTCACAGAAGGACTTCTATTATTCCATGACGGCTAAGCTTACTCAGGAGTCTTTGATGAAGTTCCTTGTTGAAAGCTTTTTGAAAGTCGAAGCACACCTTGCCTCATCACAATCCGTGTGCTACTTCATGTAAAAACATAGAAATGTCTTTGTTGCACCATACAGTAAAATGTAGGCCAGAGCCATTGTCCACATGATGTATTTATGTATTTGAAGTCTAAAAGCTATTTCCCAAAGTAGAGTTCACAGTGGCATTCAAAATTCAGATTGTTATGTCAGTGCAGGAAACTATTTTAAGACATCTTAACCCCCTTTTTCTTTGACCTTGACAGAAAGAAGTGTTTTTCCTTCATACTTGCATAGAATGGCTGCATACTTGAAAAGAGAGATTGGTCTAGAGCAGAGCTGATACAAATATGGGAAAGAACTATTTGGATGTAACCCATCAGTTTACATGGTGACTGGAAAGTATCCTGCAATCCAGCACAAAGGGAACAGGATACAGAGAGATACAAAAGGTAGGTCTACAAATGCGGTGGGTCTAAACTCTCTAGAATCCTCTTTGAAACTGAAGCTGGGATATTGAAACATCAGACAGCTTTCCGGGTCATGTGGCCAGAATGACTATACCACTTCTGGTGCAACGGGTCACTGTGACGAGTGCCCAGGGCGCACGAAACACTGTTTACCTTCCTGCTGCAGTGGTACCTATTTATCTACTTGAACTGGTATGCTTTTCAACTGCTAGGTTGGAAGAAGCTGGGACAGAGCAACAGAAGCTCACCCTGTCACATGGATTCAAACAAAAAATGCCCAGGTGCCAGGATAGCACCTGATGTTTCCACCATCTGGAGGTGCATGCCTGGGGATCCTTGGATCTTGACTGTTTTCCCACACTAGCAACACATCTTATAAAATTCTCTCTGTTATATTTTATCTGCACAATCAGAATGTATTTCAGGAACCAAAAAGCTGTATTGAAAAATATGACTTTCAAGCCGCCTGGCCCCAAAACTAAACATTATGTTTTGGTGAGGCTAACCCTGGTTTAAGGAGCCATTTGGCACCTAGCTGAGTTTCTAACACTGCTTCTGTCTGCTGCATGTTGCTTTTCTTGAAATGAAACCAGCATGTCCAGACTCATGACAGCAGGAATAAACCTGTTTGGGGGTGACTCAGAGATGTTTGGAAACAACAGGAAGGCGAGCTAACAGGTTTGAATTTTGTTGGCCCATTGTGAGTAAACACGCAATTAGGAGAGGAAAGTAGCTATGTGGAGGCTTCTTGTTAACTGAAAGTTAGCTCTATAAGCAGAACCCCTTATAGTGCTGGTATATTGCCTTTACATGGAAGTTTCCTGTGTCCAGTTCTGCATTGGGAACTCCAGAATGCTTACAGCCTGTGCAGTGAGCCATTCATGCAGGGAGGAAAGAGTGTATGACTCAATTTCCTTTGTTTTGTATAAATCCTAACAGGGAAAGGCCCAAACTATAGGCTTCCTCAGCCCTCAGCCCTTGGTAAACTTGCACAACTACAGCACAAGCATATTAGTCATGCCCTTGAAATGAATAAAATTGGGTAGGCCAAGGAAGCAAAAGAACCATAATGGTAATAATGAAATTGGAAGATGACATGCTTAGCTCTAGTGTTGCGAGGCTTTCATGTTAGTATTGTCAACCCCTGAGTGTCAGTGTTGAGACCTTGTAAAGGCAACAGAATGTAAAAAGTGAGATAAGCCCAGTCCTAGCTTGAAACAAGGCCTTGTGTATGTACTGTATATATGCAGAAGCATCTCCAGGTAATTAGGTATCTCCGTAGACCTGGAATAAACAAGACAAATTTATAATTTTTAGCAAGGATTTGATAATCCTTTAGCACTTCTTCTCCTCTCCCATATAAATTGCATTCTAAATGTGGCAGGGAGAAAAGACATGAAACTTTCTTTTGGCAGCATGACTGAAATCCATAAAACTGCTATAGACACAAGCAACATGAAATTTGCAGTAGATTTGCTTTAATCATTGTAGTTCTTTCATGCTCTCCTTTTCCTCAAATAAGGACAAGTTAATTCTTGCTTGTTTATATAAACAAGAGATGCATGAAGCCTTGTCACACACACACACACACACACACGGATAACCTGTACATTTGCACAAAATGTTTTGTGCTTCATTTGTGGGGGTGTGCAACTACAAGAAATCTTGCCTGGTACCAGTTGGGCTATTTAAAGATTTGTGACTCAGCTGAGGTGATAATTTGATTAAAATACTTTAATGTCACTTAGCACCTCTTGCCCAGAAAAGTATCTAAGGTGTAAATGCCTGTTTACATCATGCAGTGTGTTTCAAACTTACGTGAGAAAACAGATGGAATCCTTCAAAGAATGAGAGCCATCTTATAGCCCAACCCTACGTAGGTCTACTCAAAGTAAGCCCTATTTTGTTCAGTGAGGATTACTTACAAGTAAATGTGCTTTCAGCCCAACCCTACAAATGTCTACTTAGAATATGATCTACTGTGCATGGTGCGGTTTACTCACAGGTAAATACAGTGGTACCTCTGGTTGCGAATGGGATCCGTTCCGGAGGCCCGTTCGAAACATGAAAAGAACACAACCCGCAGTGGCGCGTCTGCGCACGTGCGGGTTGCGATTCACTGCTTCTGCGCATGTGCGTGATGTCATTTTGTGCTTCTGCGCATACGCGAGCAGTGAAACCCGGAAGCAACCCTTTCCAGTACTTCCGGGTCACGGCGGGACGTAACCTGAAAGAACGTAACATGAAGCGGACGTAACATGAGGTATGACTGTAGGATTGCATTCTTAGGCTTCAATCCTATCCTTCCTTACCTGGGAATAAGATCAATTGAACACATTCATCTTCTGAGTTTATTTAGCATGTAAGGTGGGCTAGTCCACCTCCCAAATCTCTTTCCTATTGATCTCCACAAGTTGGGGGCAACTTTGCAAATGAGGAAAAGATAAGAAGAGCCTTGCTCAATTAGGCCAAGGGTCCATCTGGTCCAGCATCCCATTCTCACAATGGCTGACTTGATGCCTATGGGAAACCCACAAGCAGGACCCGAGTGCAACAGTCCCTTCCCTTCCTCTAATTCGCAACACATGGCATTCAGAGGCAGACTGCCTCTTGACAGTCAAGGTAGAACATAGTCATTGTGGCTAGTAGTCTTACTTTCCATGAATTTGCTTTATCCTTCTATGGATCCATCCAAGTTGGTGGCCATCAGTACATCTTGTGGTAGCAAATTTCATAGTTTAACTATGTGATTTATGATGAAGTGCTTCCTTTTGTCTGCCCTGAATCTATCAACGTTCATCTCTGTCTACATGCATAATCACACCAAAGAAGAGGCAAGTGACACATTCTAGTCAGGCAAAAACACTTGGGGTCAAGTGAGGGGGACAGACAGAGAGGTCTAGAGGGCCATATTTGCCTCCACCCTACACACCTGAGGTTCCTCACTCCTGTACTAAACACAGAAGGTTCTGATGCAAACCAGAAAACTAGTGCCTCTCATTTTGAAAGGCCAACTGCTAAGTAGCAGATCAAGAACAGTGTAGACCCTCATTCTGTGGCTGATTAGAGATTGTGAGTTTGGAGTTAGCATGATCTCATGCATCACATAAAACCTTTGGAGAAATTGCAGCTCAATCATTATGGTTTTCCAGCACACCAGGGTTTCTGAAGATGGTGCTGTGTTTAGAATATTTTGCCTTGTAGTTAAAACTCAGCCTTCTGGGGTTTAGAAAACGAGGCAGCCTGCTAGTCCACATGATGTTAGCTACAAGCAAATATATGGCTATATCCAACACTTATTCTGGAGCTATTCAGAAATTATGTTGGTTCACCGTTTATGTATTCATCAGTCTGTTTGAGGGCAAAGCTCTCAATTTGTAATGGGTTTTGCATAATAAAGACTGTACAATGCACCCACTGTACAGTATTTGCTGAGCAAGGCATCGTGTTGCCAATCTCTGTGCATGTGTATCCTCTGCTGACGGTGTGTTTCTGAACTGTCTCTTTCAACAAATCTGTGAGGAGCTAACCCAGCTGCCTGGTGTTTCCCTTGCTGCTGACCGCATGCCCAGGCACTTGATGTGAGAGGACTCCTTTTCACAAGAAAAGGAATTCTTGAGGCTCCAGCCTTTATGCATAGTTCCATTTAAAAGCAGAGGGTTTGGCATCCTCAGTATGTTTCATCTAACAATAAATGTTTCCCGGCAGTGTTGCTGCTAAAAGCAATATATTTGGGTGTGGATCATTTCATGCCTTTGTTTTATTGTTTACAGTAAAAAAAATACTGGGTTTTAGGAGCACCCGGCGTTGTGTTGTCCCCCACCCCACAAATACTTCATGAAGTTGAAATATTGGCACAATTTTTATTTATTTATTTACTGAATTTATATACCGCACTATACCTGCAAGTATACCATTCATCTGTTGCCCCACATGGCTGATTTTACAAAGCAGTTATCTGTTAATGCTGTGATGTCCTTCAGCAACAAATACCCCTGAACTTATAGAAAAATAATATATGGGATGCAGCCATTTCTGAGCGTCTCACCAGACACAGAAGGGCTATTAAAAGCATAATGAATAGAGACAGCTTCCAAGAAACATGGACCCCTTTCTTTAACTATTATAATGTCAAAAATCAAAACCTTCTTATACCAACTGCTCAGTTTTCTCAGTGGACGGGTTACATTAAGTAATATTTTTGATGTTGAGCATGTAAGTGTATGTCTAGAGACAATGGATAAAACAAAAACCAACAGATGTGCTGCTGGATAAGTGTTTAATGGTTCTTGTATTTGTTAAAAACAACAACAACCCAAAATTGTTTTAAAAATATGCACGTTGGCACATAAAAAGGAAAAGTCTTATTATTAAGGAAATGGAGAAGAAAAGTAAACCCAGATCAAAACTGTACAAAAGCACAATATGTTAAAAATAGCAGGGTTTTAAAATACTGCAGTGGAGGGAAAACACAACAAATAACAACTGTAATCTTCACTAATCAATTTATATAGCAGGGGTAGCCAATGTGGTGCCCCCCCCCCGATGTTTTAGACTACCACCAGCCCCAGTCAGCATGGCCAATGATGAGTTGTAGCAGGAGAAAGGTACTGGCTTTTCTACCAGGGATGGAGAACCTGTAGTTTTCCAGGAACTGTTGGATTCCAACTCCCATAAGCCCCAGCCATCATGGTCAGCAGTGATGGGATTGTGCGGCCCATCCCTGATATATCCACAAAAAGTAATGGTAGACGTGCTGGCCATTAAAAGCATCTTCAGATGCAGTGTGGGAGGTGGCAGGTGTTCCTGTGAGGTGCTGTGCAGATTTCAGGTTGCCTCTTGTGAAAGAGAAATGCATTGTGGCCATTTTAGTTGGCCTACTAAGGGTATTGCGCTAATACAGATTTTGATTATTCACCATTCTTCTTTGTGAAGAGCTGGCCTATTTTACCCATTTCTTCTGAAGTTTTATTCAATGCATCAGCAAAATCCTTTGTGCTACCTATGTAGATGTTCCCCCAAACTGGTAAAATTTTAACTGTGACATTCAGCCTCCAGAGTACCAAATCTCATTCTCTTTCTTGCTTCTCCAGCAATAGCACCAGCAACACTGTTGAGAGGGGTCTAAGGAGGCTCCCTGTCAAGTGTAACTTTCATCACTGAGAAGGACAGGGCAGGGAGGAGCCACAGTGGAGGAGCCTAGTTTCTGCTTCAGTCTGTCAAATCAGTGAGCACATCACTAGTTCAGCATAGTAGCCCCAGCAGATGTGGGTGGCGCTGTGGTCTAAACCACTGAGCCTCTTGGGCTTGCTGATCGGAAGGTTGGTGGTTCGAATTCCCGCAATGGAGTAAGCACCCATGTCTCTGTCCCAACTCCTGCCAACCTAGCAGTTCGAAAGCATGCCAGTGCATGTAGATAAATAGGTACCACTGTGGCAGGGAAGGTAAACGATGTTTGCGTGCACTCTGGCTTTCATCACGGTGTTCCGTTGTGCCAGAAGTGGTTTAGCCATGCTGGCCACATGACCCAGAAAGCTGTCTGTGGACAAACGCCGGCTCCCTTGGCCTGAAAGCGAGATGAGCGCCACAACCCCATAGTTACCTTTGACTGGACTTAATTGTCCAGGGGTCCTTTACCTTTTTACCTTTTTAGTAACCCCAGCAGTAATTATGACAGCTGATACTTCATTTCATTTACTGGTCGGACTTGGGATTCAGGAAACAAAGTTTTGTGTAAAGTTAATGAATCATATTTAGTTGGTGATGGTTTGAGATGATTGTAAGGAGCTGTAGAAGCATCCCATTAGAGCTGCAGTCTTGTCAGTGTTTGTCTCATATTTGAAAAATATAGAATTGTGTTTAATTCCCTGCCTGTATCTTCTTTCTTTTCACAGGATGAAGAGACATAAATGCTCCTCTAATTATCCAACAAGACGGCATCTCTTGATCTTGTTTTTAACAGCGTGGCTGCTCTTGCTGCTGAAACTTCTCAGAGTTGAGCTGCTCCCTCACAAAAATATTTATTTTGTAGAACCTTTTTTAAGCACCTCATCATTTGTGAAAAACAAATACACATTTCCCCAAAAAGACACCCAGTATGAGATTAACTGTTCCTCCATATACAATCAGGATCCTGTGGAGATTGGGAAATCTTTAGAGATAAGGAGACAATCCATTATCGATTTAGATGATGACGATGTTGTAACAATGACTAGTAACTGTCAGCTGTACCGTGCAATTAGAGGATATCACCTAAAGCCCGTCTCTCTGGAAGAGGAAAAATTCCCATTAGCTTATTCTCTGGTTGTTCATAAAGATGCAATAATGGTTGAGAGGCTCATCCATACAATATACAGCAGTCAAAATGTTTACTGTATCCATTATGACAAAAAGTCCTCTAGCACTTTTAAGAATGCTTTGGATAATCTGGCCAAATGTTTCCCCAATATTTTCATTGCGTCCAAATTGGAGGTGGTGGAATATGCCCATATTTCAAGGCTCCAGGCAGATTTGAATTGCTTATCTGATTTGCTTAAGTCCTCCATCCCATGGAAGTATGTAATCAATTTATGTGGCCAAGATTTTCCTCTGAGATCAAACTTTGAGCTGGTGTCTGAATTTAAGAAATTAAATGAAGGAAACATGCTGGAGACAACCAAACCGAGTAGCAGTAAAAAGGAACGATTTACCTATCACTACGAACTTCAGAAAATGCCTTATGACATGAAGATGCCTGTGAAAACCAATATCTCTAAGGACCCGCCACCCCACAATATTGAAGTTTTTGTAGGCAGTGCCTATTTTGTGTTATGTCGAGCTTTTGTACAGCATGTCCTAGAAAGTTCCATTGCTCAAGATTTTTTTGAATGGTCAAAGGACACTTATTCGCCCGATGAACATTTCTGGGCAACCCTTGTTCGCGTTCCTGGAGCACCTGGAGGGATTTCAAGGACAGCTCAGGATATCTCAGATCTTCAGAGCAAAACTCGTTTAGTAAAATGGAATTACCTTGAAGACCATCTCTATCCTCCCTGTACTGGTACACATCTCCGTAGTGTGTGCATCTATGCAGCTGCAGAATTGAGGTGGCTTATAAACTATGGGCACTGGTTTGCTAATAAATTTGACTCAAAAGTGGACCCGGTTTTAATAAAATGTTTGGCAGAAATGCTTGCAGACCAGCAGAAAGAATGGGTTGAGTTGTCTTCTGAAAAACTTTTTATGCACAGGACATTTACAGATGTCTCATAACAATATAGCATACCTATGGTTGGACTTCTGCCATTTTTTAAAATGTGGAATTGCTGGATCGAGCCATATCACTCCTTGGAATACCTCCTGAAAGCATCTCTCTGATCCGTCTCAGTGGAATTCTAGTACACTGCTAATACGTGCAATTAAATGCAAGGCTTGTTTAGATGCTTGGAGTAGAGGTAGGGTCGTGGGAAGTGAGAGGCACTCTACAGCAATTCAAAAGACCAAGAAGGGCCCTGGCTTAATCCCGTGGTTCTCAATACTTTTGAACTCGGCACCCCTTTACAAATTTACTCTGCTTTCTGCCACAGTGAAACCCAAATCGTTGACCAACACAAGATGGTTCTTGCATGTTGTCATGTGTGTGATACAAGGATCTATAGACAAGGAGTACCAATCCAAATCCAGCATTAGAAGAAAAAAGAAGAGGACAGCACTGAGCACGCCTACTCCAAACTATGTGCAGGGACGCATAGGTGAAACAAAGCAACCGCTATTTCCAAATCAGGTTAGGATGGTGATGTACTGTAGAACAGTCACATCCACAAATTGAATGAAGCTCAGTCCCCTGCTAGGGTCATTCTACCCACCCAGGTCTTTGCTATTGACTGTAGGAAAAGCGCCACATCTTTCTCTTAAATTCACCCCCTCCAGGTGGAGAACACCTCATTGGTTGATAAATGCTGGCTTAACCCATATAAGGCACTGTGTCAGATTCTGCTCATGATTATGCCTATACTGAGCCTTCATTATTTTTTACTTCATGTGGTCATTTGACTATTCCTATGCAAAGTGATTGTAAAATGTCACCAAATCAATTGCCTCTTTGTTAAACTTCTGTGCCATGCCTCTGATAGATGATGTTATTATTTAAGCTGTTGTGTCCTTCGAAGCTGGCTGAGTAGCTTTGGAATAGTGTTTCCTGGTGCTCATGCTCCTTCTGAGCATGCTATCTACAAGGTGGTCAAAAAAGATGCACAGCACAGTACAGTGGTACTTCTGGTTATGAACTTAATTCGTTCTGGAGGTCCGCTCTTAACCTGAGGTACCACTTTAGCTAATGGAGCCTCCCACTGCCGCCGCACAATTTCTGTTCTCATCCTGGGGCAAAGTTCTTAATCCGAGGTACTACTTCCGGGTTAACAGAGTCTGTAACCTGAAGTGTTGTAACCCGAGGTGTTTGTAACCCGCGGTACCACTGTATAGTACAGTAAAATGTTTAAATCGTAGTCTAACGGTGAGGTTCTTGTAGTGAGCATCTCTTTGAGCCAACTTGTATATATATAATTCAGCATGCATCTTCCCTGTGCAATAATAATTCTTGCCCAGAACTTGTACAAGTGTTTTATTTCATGACATGATATACTTGTAACTGTTCAGGTATGGGGGATACAGGTATCTCTCTTCTAGCTTCTGCAACCATTGCTGGAAATCCAGCATGCAAGCTGCAGTTTGACTTTTAAATGTAATTCCCTTACTAGCACTGTTACTGTTACTGAGATTCGATGTGTGAGATAGCGCACCACTGTCATGGGCATCTGTTAAGACGGTGCATGGGAACATCGCTGATGACAAGATTCACTTCTTAGCCAAGTCTGTGAAAATCTTGTTAGGAGTTCTTAGTGTTTAGTTTATTTTTGCGTACTGTTTTTATACAGAGTGCTTATATAGTCAAAAGTTGCATACAGGAGCAAGTATTCCTTCTCCCCTGCTTTATCCTTGTTTCTTTGAAAGATATACGCTCCCCTCTCATTTTTACCTGTCTCATCAAAGGATCCTCCCTCCATCAAAGTTACTTCTTTCTCCATTGTGTTCATTTAGGTTTCTTGGATTAACTTAATAGCCTTGTACTATGTTTCCTGTAATGTAGGTGCAGGATCTGGTCTAGGAAAAACATAGCAATAAGGATGAAGTTACTCCCATTTTTAACAGCAATAATAATTATCTATAACAGGCATAGGCAAACTCGTCCCTCCAGGTGTTTTTGAGACTACAATTCCCATCATCCCTGACCACTGGTCCTGTTAGCTAGGGATGATGGGAATTGTAGTCCCAAAACATCTGGAGGGCTGAGTTTGCCTATGCCTGATCTATATTCTCCGACAAAAAACCCTCTTGTTTTTCTTTAAAACTTACTTGTAAAGAATATAAAAATGAATGTTCACATAAATGTTTTGAAATCCCCACTCTATGATATAATATAGCACCAATATGGATAGTGACAAAAATAGAGTATATGCATAAGACAATCAGGAAATGAAATCTACAACACAGGGAATAAAATAAGTTGTCATACAAGTAAATTATACCATTTATGGATCAATGGTAAATAAGGCATGGTCTGGTGGACACTTTGAAAATAAGGCCTCCAAGAACCAGTGTATGTTACAGAACAATGTGTACAATCTGAGTTCCCTCAACATTTTAAAAAGTGTGTTTGAGAGATAGATAGCTTGCCTAAGAGCAATAACAAATCAATTGGACCCCTAGCTGGAACTGGGGTTTTCCCTTTAAGGTGAAACCTTTCTTTGTATTTTCTTTATCATAATTTTATTTTGGGGTGATTATTAGGCTTTAAAAGCCAAATTAATACAGTTTTCATCTGCTTGTGCCATAATTTTGTGTAGCAATTACTCAATGAGTAATGGTTCATTCTGTCCACTCTTCTTCCAACCCTCCAGGTAGAATATGGTAGCTATTAAAGTACAGTCAATGATGATATTGTTACTGAGATTGAGACAGATCCAGAGCTGTACTGCAACAGACTGGGGTGTTTGTAAACCTTGGAAGGTATGGAAACCAAACAGCCAGGAGTTGGAACATATTCCTTATGAAGAAGAAAAGCGACTATAGAGGTACATGAAAAAGATTTGCAAAATTATGTGTGGTGTGGAGAAACTGTGAAGGTTTTCTCCTATACTAGATTTTGAACCTGGCTGAAACTGATTGGCAGGAAAATCAGGATAGACAAAGGAAATTAAGTTTTTGACACTGCACCTCATTAATTTATGGAACTTGCTGCCACAGTGTGATGTCATGGTCAGTAGTTTAGTTGCCTTTGAAAGGGGATTAGACAAATAAATGAAGCATAAGTCTATCATGGCTATGATGGCTATGGGCACTTTTTAAGAGGAAATAAAGTATGCCAATGAATACCAGGTGCTTCCAGCAAAACCAGGAGAGGACAGTTTCTTGCTTGACACCTCAGCCTAGTCATTGTAGAAAATGAGATGCTGGAATAGATGACTATTGGACTAATCCAGCAGAGTACAACTATGTATAGTGTTACTTAGTGGATCACACGAGAGAGACAGAGAGTACCTTTACAGGAGCGACTTCAGCCACAGTGTCTTAGGTCTGCTTCATATGGATAATAAGCCGGGTGGAGAAATACATGCCACGCCAGCAATTTATTCGAACGGTTTGCCACTGCACACAATGAGCTCACTGTACGAAGCTTTCAGTTTTCAAGAAGCCTCCTGTTACATACTGCTTTTTGCAGGGCCACTCTTGCCCTCCTTCTGTGGCACAAATAGGTTAGAATCTGAGAAACATTTCTGTGTGTGCATTTTTCATGATAAATTGAAGAGGAGGAGGTTAAGTGTACCTTCTCCATGCACCAAATCTCAGCCATTCACATGGCATGAGTTGTACCCAGGTGCCAAGTGACTTGCTGGGGTTGCATTTGGGGAAAGGCAGTACGTTTAATTCTCCCCCTTTTAATTTCTCTTGAAGACGAATAACCTTTTGCACTCAGAGCAGTTGCTTGCATCTGAGGCACATCCCTTGCACTATTAAGCGTACTATGAGGGAAAAGGCAGCAAGCAGCCTCCAAGTAATGGTGCCTACCCTTTGCACAAACAGATCAAGAGGAAATGGAGAGCAGGAGAAAATATCTATTTCCATGCTTTGTTTTCTGAGAGTCCCCAAAGAATTTAGTGCAGCAGGTGCATAGACATAACACAACTTTTACTTTAACTCAAGCATTGGATAAATCAACCAGTATACCGGTAGTTTTCAGGAATTGCTCAGGAGATGGTGAAAGCTATTCATTGCGCAGATGACGACAACCAGGGCTATTCTGCAGGAATTGTGACAAATGGTGGCAGCTTTGAAAATAACACACCTAGTTCTCTCTAAGGAGTGCGTTTTTGTATGTGAGGTGGAGATAAAATGTCAAGCTTCTGAGAATTTTTGTGCTGAGAACATCTTGCTGTTGTGCAGCATTTATTGAACGTTTGCCTTGTTCAGGATTTTACCTGGATATTATTGTGGAAAATAATTGTAAATGCCAAAATAAATCCGATGTAAATGTGATGTTGCCTACAAATGTGACTTGATTTCTCCTCTTGGCTCTTTATACAGGCATAGATAATGGGAGCCCTCACAAAATCAGTGTTTTGTGCTTTCCCAGAATCTACTACTTACGTTCAAATACTAACCCATAAGGTTCCTATCACACTGGAAATCTCAAAGGCCTATAAATAATGCTAATTCTAAGCTTTTTTTGTTTCACTTTTAAATGCAGAAGTGAAAACCACAACTAATGGGTAGATAACACTCCATTCACCCCATGTTCTCCCTTGCATTTTTCTTTTAGCTGCCTCTGAGAGCTAACTCAGAGGAGGTAACTCACAGTGGGGTCCATTGGCCGCCACCTCTATTAGTTCATTCAGTTGGGGAAATTCCTGGATTGAGCTGGCTTGCAGCCACATTGGTGGCCAGTCCTTCTATAAGCCAGCCATTCATTCCAGGATAATGCCGTTAAACAGTTTGAATACTGTGTACAACTCTGGTCACCTTGCCTCAAAAAGGACATTGTGAGGTTGTGAAAAGGTTCAGAAAGGGGCAACCGAAAAGGTCAAGGAGATGGAGCCAGTCCTGTAAAAGGGAAGGTTGCAAACATTTGGGGTTTTTTAGTTTCAACAGAAAGGGTAATTAAGAAGTAACTTGAAAGAAGTATATAAAGCAATGCATAGATAGAGAAAAGGTTTTATCTCTAATGATGCTAGACCTTCTGAACATCCAATGAAGATGAAAGATTCAGGACAGATGAAAGCACAGTGGTACCTCGGGTTACAGACGCTTCAGATTGCAGACGCTTCAGGTTACAGACTCTGCTAACCCAGAAATAGTTAAGAACTTTGCTTCAGGATGAGAACAGAAATTACACGGCAGTGGCAGCGGGAGGCCCCATTAGCTAAAGTGGTGCTTCAAGTTAAGAACAGTTTCAGGTTAAGAACGGACCTCCGGAACAAATTAAGTTCTTAACCCGAGGTACCACTATACTTATTCAAACAGTGCCTAGTTAAACTATGGAACACACCAACTTTAAATGATTCAACAAATTCATGGAGGTAAAGGCTATCAGTGAGCAGGGTGGTTATCTTCTGCCTCCGCGGCTAGAAGCACTATGCTTCTGAATACCAGTTGCTGGGAACCACAGGAGAGGAGAGAGCTGTTGTGCTCAGGTCCTGCTAGCCAGGATCCCACAGGTACCTTGTTGACCACTGTTGACCAACAGGATACTTGACTAGATGGGCCACTGGCCTGATCCAGCAAGCTCTCCTTACATTCTTACGATATCACAATTGAAACCACGGTCATCTTTTGGCTAAAGTGGGACTTCCCCTTTTTAGAAATGAATCCAGAAGCTTTAATAACAGATCTATGGAACACTCCTTCATTTACTTTGCCCACTGGCTGCTGCCATCCTCTGATTACAACCCAACTGAGTGTTACAAAAGTTAATGTCAAATTCTCATTAACACCATCAGATTCAACATTTAGTACTTAAAAGCTTCAGTCCAAATGGAAAACAAATTGGGATATTTATACTTCCTTTCCACGAAGTGAAAGAAGGCTTTTGGCAACCAAAGTATCGCTTATGACAGAAAAAACGGATTTGGGCACATATTTTATAATGGAACTAAAATATGCCTAGCATGGTGAGGGAGAAGAAAATGGAATTTTAGTATTTACTTTGCTTTGGGAATGAAAGAGTTTTTAAACAGATAGTAAAAGAGAACCACACAAATATTAGCACTGAAAATATTAGGATTGAATTGTCACCTTGGTTTCAGAAAATCTATTGAAGACTACCGTATTAGAGTGTTTTATTTGAATAAGAAAATTGGTCTGATGAGATGAAAGGCATTTCTTGTGCATTAGTGGTGTAACTTTGCTTTTTAATCCCATGATGACATTAATATCGATGCTTTGGAACGTTTTTAAGAGCATAAATGAAATGGCTAAGACTTTAGTAAGGCAAACCTGACAATCTAACCCTCTTCTTTCTTATGCGGTATTTAAGGTTTGTGGCTTGGGAAGACCTTTGAAAACACAGTTGCCACTGAAGGGTCAGAAACAAGACAGTTTGTTGTTAGGAAAGGAAGTGCTCAGTTAAATAATTGTTCTTCTGTGCCACAGACTTATATGCTCCTAACCTTCCAACATCCTCTTCCTGACTTTCAGTTCAGACTTCCCAGATTCAAAACAATGCCCCTGAAAATAGCAACTTCCACCACTATTTCAAACTGTATAAAATAGAGTAAGACAAGCTTCTTAAACTATGTTTCATGGAGCTGATAACTCCTAATTTTCATAACTGGATTTTGCTCCTGTGCAAAGCTAACTTGTAAAGATTTGGAGTTAATTCTTTCATGTTGAGAGATGAAGGCTTGGCTCAAATTTTCAAAATCTGAGTTCAATACAAAGGAGTCCCTAGGAAGTAGGGAGTAGGAGTAGGGAGCAATCAGTATTTGACAACTCAGTATGCTAGAATGTGGTACGCTCCATATGTCATTCATTGATTACTGAGCTGGATTTTGAAGTATGACATGAAATTTCAGTTTCAACATTTCAATTCTGAGATCAAGATTTGACATTTTAAAAAAACCAAAACCCAAGCATGTTCCATGTATTTTGTAAAATTTTGTGACACTCAAGCGCTGGCTATGTGCATCCCATTCTACATGCTTGATCTATCTGCTTGCCTTTAGTTTCATAATCTTCTCTATTTCCCAGTCTAAGCTTCTTTCTCTTCTGAACAGATTTCCCAGCTGTAACCTTGGCTTGGCTAACCGCTGACTTTGGTCCCCTGCCCCTTTCATTAGTGGCTGCTTCTGTCCATTCACTCCCACCAAAATACTTACTATGTGACATACCTAGGGTCCTACTCACTGCAGCAGGTAAGAGAGGATAGGGAGAGAAATTGTTGTTGCTGGGTTTCCTGCTTTTTGAGAGGGTTTAAAGATCCAGCAGTGCTTTCTGATCAGCAGCCTGACCCTTTAACCCTTTTGTGACCTTTGCATACTTTCTTTCTGAGCCAATAGTGCTCACTGACCACCACTCCCTCCAATTACTTTCCACCTTCTGTGATCAGTTGTGAATCTCTGAATCAGAGTTCCTAGCCCAACATAACAGGAAACCCTTGGAACAGTTTTATTAGAGATGACACAAAACAAGCAAAGTTTTGCCAAGCTCCTGAGCTCATGACAGCACAGCAGCTTGAAGTGCTGGGATGTTCATGACAGAGTTCTATTGTTTGGCCTTGTGCTAATTAAATTAAAAAAAATTAAAAGATTAAAAGATTAAAAGATTCTTAGTGTGAGTTGCTTGTCACTCAGTAACTGAAATTCTTAGTGCTACTGCTGCACCTAGGGAACCTGGCATCACATATATTAATAACTTTCTATGAATAATCTCTCACTTCCATGGTTTTTAATAGCAACATTTCACACATTCAGCTGTGTGAATCACTGGGTGTTAGGCAATCAGGTGATGATATCTTGAGCGGTGTATACAAAAGTCCACAAAGGAAGCTCTCACCACTAAATATTGTATAAAAAAAATAACAAAATGAAGATCTCTCAGCAGCTCATATGTTTGGCGTGTCCCAGTGTCTCCCACACAGGATGTATAGCTTTCCATGAATAAACACTTGATTCCTGCATTGCAGGAGTTTGGATTAGATTACCCTTGGGGTTCCTTCCAACTCTACCATTTTGTGTTTCTATGATTCTGTGACTTGATTCATTCTTTTTAATGCATGCTTCCTCAAGTGACACACACTTTGTATATAATGGAACAGCTAATGGGGTGTTTATTTTGGGAAACAAAAAGTTTCAATAATGTATGTGAAAGAATTATCTTTGGACATCAGCCTTGGGAAAGCCAGCCTGCCACATCGCCGTGTCACTATGAGGTTCTTTCTGTGCTCTTTAATAACACCCACCCCCTATTTTCCTCTTGTGCTAAGTGCATCCAAAGTGGTGTTATTCATTCCGTTTTGGACTCTACAATTGCAGTGCTTCATGTGGACATTGTTTTCCCTTTTGTGAATGGCCCTACTGCAAGATTTTCTCATCCTGATTTGACATGACAACACTAATTCACTCTCAACAGAACCTTTTATGATTTATCCAAGATTATTCTCAAGCAAGACTTTAGGAGCTCCCACAGCTGCTTGTCTTGTTTGAGAGATAATTGACCGTTGTTTCCCAAAGATGAACTAGACCAGGCAAAAATCTGTTTCATGCTTTAGTAAGGTCTGAATGAGGCCACCCCTAAGACACTAAGGAGGTGTGGTCAATATCTGAATGGCCGTCTGCCTGGGAGGGAATTGCATGTATGTTCATTGGGGTTCCATGACAGAATAAAGGAAGAATACAAATATAAGACAGCTGCTCATTATATTGTTATGAGTTTGTGGGTTATGCACAGAATCCCCACATTTCCTGAAACCAGTAAAAGGTTAGAATTTAATCCTGCCCCCTGAATCCCTGGAATAGCCAGGCCAGCCTTATAATAGCTGAGTCCAGCGCTTTTTTTCTTAAAAAAATGTTTAGGGGCACTCTCATTTTCCTGCTCTTATTGAAATACTGCCCTTCCATGAGGCCAAACTTAGATTCACAAAATGTTTAGGGGTATTCATCCCCTGAGAAAAAAAGCACTGGCTAAGTCATTAACCAAACAGGCAGGGATGTGAGCCATTAGCAAAGATGGCAGAGGGGTGGGGCCCCTCCTTCAGCTCTGTGTTAGTTAGCAGAGGCAAGGCAGAGGTTTTAGTCTGCAAATGGCAGCCAGATTAAGAGGGGAGTCAGAACACAAATGTGGGCTGACTATTTGTCACTTGGGTCTGAGGCTGCAGCAATGGGAGAAACAGGGCCCTCTTGGGTTGTGAATGCGAGGGACCCTCCATCGTAGGATCAGGTTGTATGTGTAAATAAACTATTTAGCATAAAGACACTGCAGTTTCCGCTATGCTTCATTTCCAAAAGGAAACACAAACCCTGAGGAAACACCTGGATCCCTGGAATCTCACACTGCTGTGGAGATTGGGACAGCACAACGTTAAGCAAACAAGAGTGAGTGGAAAATACTTCTTTCTGATGGATCTTAAGGGCCATGTTACACATGGGATTAGTCGTGTCAAGTGTTTGAGCAAGTGTGCTTGTCCTGGTGACTTACTTTTTTGGGGGGGGGGAAGGTAGCCCCACATTGGTTTTCTGCTGAACATCATGCCCTACCTGGTTGCTGACCTACCGACACTTTTTCTTTTTTACATTCACTGGTTTGCTCCTAGGTAGGCCTGCCCAGGATTGTAGGCTAAGGCTACAATCCTAAGCAAAGGAGTAAATCCCATCAGCTACAGTGGGACTTCCGTTTGAGCAAATTTGCCTAGGATTGCAGTAAGGTTCTTAAGATTCCACAAGCCATTCCCTCTATTTTTTTTGCATTTGTTGTAACAGGCAGGGCTATGTTACATGTTGTATGTGAGAACTCTCAATTAGGTAAATATTTGATTTCTTTTTTCATATCTATGTTCAAAGGACTTACAACCAATTAATCATCCTTGGCTATGTTTGATATGGGAACCAAGGGAAAACCAATACCTTCTGAAAATAGGTAAACAAATATACAGTGAATATATTAGGCTGCGTACACATCGTTGTACCTTTTACTCTGGCTCACTGGAATTTGAATCATTGTGTGCACAACTTTACACACAATGCAGAGATATCCTGCTGTTTCATAAGAAATACTGCTGTTCTGTGTATTTTGCCTCAAACCAGCTTCAGGAAAACCTAAACCACATTCACCCTGCAGTTAATCTGAGGTGTGTACATTCTGAGACATTCGTTGTGCATACGCAGATGACTGCATCATGAACAGGAGTTCTGTAAATTGTGATTGGTGGAGAAACAAGCAGGTAATCTGCAGACATATCTGGCCCCTCCCTCATGTGTACAACAGTGTGTATAGAGGATTGCAGCCTTTGACCTCTCTCCCTGCCACCTTTGGGCCCTGTTTGTGTTAAAAGAAGGAAGTGTCGCACTCAGTGGTGCAGCAGAAGGAGAACAAGGCGGAGAATTTCCCCTGGCCTTCATGCCCTCCCATGTCTCTTTAGCCCCTCAAGGCCTTTACACTGCTGGTGTTGCATAAAATGCTTGCAAATATGGAGAGAGAGAGAAGGTTAGAGGATCACTGCTCTCAAAGCATTTGATAGGCTGAAATTAGAGAAGGCACAACAGATACATTTATTTGGAGAAAGTATAATAAACATCCATTAGGCTTCTGCTTTTAATGTGTATGAAAATCCGGCAAAAGCTTATTAAAATGTTGCCTGAGGCATTTTCAGGGCACCTTCAGTCTGGAAGGATTATTATGCACTGCTAAACTAGGGTAATAATTTCTCTCGGATTGTCAGGCCACGTAGGAGAAACATAAGCTGTGCACAGAAGGGTTGTAAATGTCAAGGCTGGCCTGGAATTGCCCTTTCAAACCAAAGGCAACTCACAAGTTACATGATGCATGAAACGCGTGGTTGCCTTTAATACGTGCCTGGTCTTTTTTTAGCAGAATATTTTTTGAGGGGTTTAATAAGGATAGGGCTATGGCATAGGGGCATGGGAAGGGCAGACACTCTAATCCTTTCTCTATGTTGTAGTCCTCATGAAAATCCTGCTCCCCTTCAAAGCTGCTACTTGGTGCTGGAGGGAAGCAAATAGCAGCTTTGAAATGGGGGGAGGGGTTCCATTATGGCTGCAGTAGGGTGGTGAGTTTGAAAGGGTTAATGACACTCCTTGCATTCTCAGCTTTGTGTGTGCTATAAAACTTAGGACAGATGGGTGGATGAACTGCACACACTGATTAGTTTGCATATCTTTGCATTTTGTGTTGTTAACTTTCCTTTTTTAAAGCCAATCTTTGTTAAGAGCTACAGAGGTGAAATATACTCAGAGTCGCAAAGTGATTTCATGCTCTTTATTCAGCTCATAGTGGTGAGGAGGAATGAATGAATGTCCCCTCAAAGTATCTGCTTTATATACATTATTTACACAATGGGCTGCACATGATTGGCTAATTCCAGGATTCTACTGTAGGCCAATCAGGTTGTGGATTCACTTCTATCTGGAGCATGATTGGGTGGTTCCTGCTAACCAATCATACTGCTGCATTGTTCTAGGACCAATCAGACTGCTGCATTCTGAATCCTATTGTTCTAGGACCAATCAGACTGCTGCCTTTTGGAGCCTATTGTTCTAGGACCAATCAGACTGCTGCAGTTTGGATCCTATTCAACTCAGTACATAACACCCCTCCCCTCTAAGTTCCAGTCCTGCCCGGAAGGTCGCATTCATAGTCCTCAAGGTACGCCGGTGGCCTACGTGTGCGTTGCGGCCTGGGGTGTTCCCTGGTCCGGGGTTCAGGTTCTGGCTCGTGTTCCAAGGATGGGGCTGTTTGGTCTGGCGCAACCGGCTCGCTCAGTCGTGGTTCTGGTTCCGGTGTCCTTTCGGCCTCGCGGGTCCTCTCTGTATTTACTGATTCTGCCTCTCCTGCTTGCCCCTGCTGCTCTATGGGCCTCACTGCCCCACTGTTCCCTTGGGACTCCTCTGACCTGTCCTCCTCCTCCTGGTTTTCTCCCGGGAATCGTCGCCGTATCTGGTCGCAGTGGCGGCGCCAGCATTGCCCCCCATCTGTTAGCACCTCGTACGACACGGGGCCCGTGACCCTGGTGACTGTGGCAGGTACCCATGCAGGGCCTGCCCCAAAATTCTTTGCGTACACTGGGTCCTGGGCCTCGAAGGTCCGGGGGTTCCTGCCTTCCCCCACCACTACCTCATCCTGAGCTCTATCGGGGTGAAGGCGGTCCAATCTGATTGCAAGGCGCCGACCCATTAGTAGTTCAGCGGGGCTCCGGCCAGTCGTTGAGCTGGGGGTGCTGTGCTGTGCTAGAAGGAATGTGGCAAGGCGGTACTCCCAATCCCCTTGCGTCATGCGGCGAAGGGTGTCCTTGGTGGTCCGCACCATGCGTTCTGCTTGGCCATTGGTGGCAGGGTGGAATGGCGCCGAACGGATGTGGCGGATGGCGTTCTGCACTGTGAAGGTTTGAAATTCTCCTGATGTAAATGCAGTCCCGTTGTCTGAGACGAGAGTGTCAGGGAGCCCGTGGGTTGCAAACAGCCTGCGTAGTACCCGGATGGCTGCGGACGTAGAAGTGGACGGTACCAGTGCGACTTCCAGCCATTTGGTGTAGGAGTCCACCACTATGAAGAATGTTTTCCCCTGAAAGGGGCCAGCGAAGTCCACATGCAGGCGTGACCATGGTGCTCGGGCGGACTCCCAGGACTGGACTGGGGCCCTTGGGGGATCTGGGCGGGATTCCTGGCAGGCCTGGCAGTGTTTGACCCAAGCCTCTATCTCTCCGTCGATCCCCGGCCACCACACATAACTCCTGGCAAGGGCCTTCATTCTTACTACCCCTGGGTGTGTCTCGTGTAGGGCTGTGAGGACCCTTTTGCGGAGGGGCTGGGGAACAACAACCCTGCTTCCCCATAACAGGCACCCCTTGTGGGCTGACAGTTCATGTTTGCGGGTTGTGTAGCCGGCGAATTCTGGCCCGGGGCTGCGGCTGGGCCATCCCCTCCACACCCAGTCCAGGACCCGGGAGATGACCCTATCTTTCTTGGAATGGTGTGCAACTTCTTGTGCCTGAATGGGGCGGTCAGGAAGCAGCTCCAGGCTCATAACCTCTTGTGCAGGTGCTGGGTCGGGGCCTGTTTCCGGTAGTGGTAGCCTGCTGAGGGCGTCTGCATGGCCCATCGCCTTTCCAGGGCGGTGAATCAGTGCATACTGGTAGCTGGCAAGGAAAATTGACCACCTGAGGACGCGAGGAGACAGCACTTGGGGGGTCTGCTTTTCGGGGGCAAACAAGCCAAGCAACGGCTTGTGGTCAGTCACCACGGTGAAGGGCCGCCCGTACAAGAAATCATGGAATTTTTTTACTCCCTTCACGATTGCCAGACCCTCCTTGTCGATTTGCGAGTAGTTCCGCTCGGTTTCGTTGAGTGTCTGGGAAAAGTATGCTACCGGTACCTCTCTTCCATCCGGGAGTTGGTGTCCCAGGACAGCGCCGATGCCATAGGGCGAGGCGTCGCATGCTAGCACCACCGGCAGCCTCTCGTCGAAGTGTGCCAAGACCGAGTTTGAGACAAGCAAGTCCTTGACTGCCTGGAATGCGGCCTCCTGGCGCTGGCCCCACACCCAAGGGGCCCGCTTGTCCAGGAGTCTGTGTAGGGGCTCCGCTACCGCCGCCTTGTGGGGAAGGAAGGAATGGTAAAAGTTCAATAATCCCAAGAAGGCCTGAAGTTCAGTCTTGTTCTTGGGCGCTGGGGCATCACAAATGGCCCGTACCTTGTCCCCAGTCGGGTGAACCCCTTCTGCATCCACCATAAATCCCAGAAAGTCCACTTGAGGCACTCCTAGTAGACATTTTTCCCGCTTCACCTTGAGACCCGCCATCTGGAAACGGTGCAGAACAGTGCGGAGGCGGTCCTCAAACTCCTCTGGTGTGGGCCCGGCAATCAACACATCATCAAAGAAGGGGGTGACACCAGGAATCCCTTTAAGGAGAGAGTCCATTAGATTCTGGAATATGCCTGGTGCCACGCTGACCCCGAATTGCAGCCGCTTTACCCTGAACGCTCCTCTGTGCGTCACAATCGTCTGTGCCTCTGCTGTGGCCTCATCTACTGGCAGCTGTTGATATGCTTGGGCCAAGTCCAGCTTGCCAAAAATTTTCGACCCAGCCAGGGTGGCAAGGACATGGCTGACCACTGGCACTGGGTATGCATGGGCCATGAGGGCCTTGTTTATGGTACATTTGTAGTCTGCGCAGATGCGGACCGAACCATTAGGCTTGACGGGTGTGACGATTGGGGTTTCCCAGGGGGCATTAGGCACCGGCTCCAGCACTCCTTGCTCCACGAGTCGGTCCAATTCCTCGTCTATACGGGGTTTCAGGGCGAATGGGACCCGGCGGGCCTTGAGCCTGACTGGTCGTACTGCGGGGTCAAGCTGTAGAGCAATGGGGGGGCCCGTATACTGTCCCAATTTCCCATCGAAAACCCCCGGAAACTCCTTGCATATGGCGTCCACGTCCACTTGTAAGCTCATGTGGTTCACCCCGGTGATGGCTAGTCCCAGTGGTCCAAACCATGCCAACCCCAGTAAGCTAATGTAGGGGCCCTTGACCACAAGCAAGTCCAGTTGCCGCGTCCGCCCTCGGTATTGCACCCTGAAGGTCCCCACCCCCATTGTGGGGACCTTACGTTTCTGGAAGTCCCGGAGGGTGAATGGGGCCGGCCTGAGTTTGGGACCCCCAGTAGGACACAGTTTCCTTAAGGTCCTTGCCGAGATTATGGATAGAGTTGAACCCGTGTCAAGCTCCATGCGGCATGGGGCCCCCTCTATCTGTACCTCTACATAAATTTTCTCTACGTTGGGGTGGGGCAACTGGTATACCTGGAAGTCTGTGAGCTCCGTCGAGTTGCCTTGGTGCGTTGGGCCCCGGGACCTGGGGCTCTTGGATTGGTCATCTGATGCCTGGCTTCGGGTGGGCCGAGCCCGACACACCCGGGCGATGTGTCCCAATTTTCTGCACTGCCTGCACTCTGCGTTGCGGAAACGGCAGGTCCTCCTCTCGTGACTTTCTCCACAGCTTGCGCAGTTCCCTCCTTCTCGTCGAGGCAGCTGTGGTATGTGGGCTGCTTGAGTGCGCTGCTGTACTCGGTGCACCTCCTCCCTGTCGGATCCCGAGTCGTTGGTGAGGTCTTCGTGGTGGACCCTCGGTTGGGACGGCTGGCTCAGCCGTGCCTCTTGCGTCGACCTCTCAGCAGCTTCCGTTGCCAGGGCCTCCTCCAGAGCGACCTGGAACGTTAGGTTCTTCTTAGCGTAGAGGCGTCGTTGCAGCTTCTCATCCTTCAGGCCACCGACGAGGCGGTCACGAAGCATGTTCTCCAGCTCTGAGAAGTTGCAGAACCGGGCAGCTTGGCGGAGAGAGGTCACAAACCCAGTTATGGTTTCCCCAGGGGCTTGCCGCTTTGCGTAGAAGGCATTTCGACGAGCCACCACTGAGGGCTGTGGCGAAAAGTGCCCCTTCAGCTGTTCCATTATTGTTTTGTATGGAACAGTAGCGACGTCTTCAGGCGCAAGGAGAGCCCGGGCGATTTCAAATGTCTCCTCTCCGCAGACGCTGAAGAATATTGCCCTCTTCTTGGCGTCTTCTTCATCGGTAACCCCTTTGGCTTCTAGGAGGAAGGTGAAACGGGAGGCGTACGCTTCCCAGTCTCCAGATGCTGGGTTGAATGGCGAGAAGCTGCTGTCAGTTGCCATTCTGAGTTCCTTGTGTCCCGGAGCTGAAGCCTGGATACACGGTGCGAGGCAGCGGTGCGGCAGGTGGCGGTGCTGCGGTGCTGTGTGTGGCAGTCAGCTCAGCGGGATCCCATCCTCGTCGCCAGTGAAATATACTCAGAGTCGCAAAGTGATTTCATGCTCTTTATTCAGCTCATAGTGGTGAGGAGGAATGAATGAATGTCCCCTCAAAGTATCTGCTTTATATACATTATTTACACAATGGGCTGCACATGATTGGCTAATTCCAGGATTCTACTGTAGGCCAATCAGGTTGTGGATTCACTTCTATCTGGAGCATGATTGGGTGGTTCCTGCTAACCAATCATACTGCTGCATTGTTCTAGGACCAATCAGACTGCTGCATTCTGAATCCTATTGTTCTAGGACCAATCAGACTGCTGCCTTTTGGAGCCTATTGTTCTAGGACCAATCAGACTGCTGCAGTTTGGATCCTATTCAACTCAGTACATAACAAGAGGGAAAATTTCAAAATGATTTACAGTAAGCTTGTAAGTTATGTTGAGGGCTTAAAGGTAAAGGGACCCCTGACCGTTAAGTCCAGTCGCGGACGACTCTGGGGTTGTGGTGCTCATCTTGCTTTACTGGCTGAGGGAGCTGTTGTTTGTCTGCAGACAACTTCCGGGTCATGTGGCCAGCATGACTAAGCTGCTTCTGGCAAAACCAAAGCAGCGCATGGAAATGCCGTTTACCTTCCCACTATTTATCTACTTGCACTTTGACGTGCTTTCAGACTGCTAGGTTGGCAGGAGCTGGGACTGAGCAATGGGAGCTCACCCCATTGTGGGGATTCGAACCGCTGACCTTCCAATCGGCAAACCCTAGTCCCAACTGTTGAGGGCTTACTGTATATTAACATACAAATGCATTGACAGTTCCTTCAAAATTATGTCAGGATTAGATAAAGCAAGGGCACTGCAGAAGAATATCACACTCAGGGAGAAAATATGTATTGTAGCAGGATGAGACTTTCCAGCTCTAAGTTGCTGTTTGTGTGTGTGTATCTAGCAATAATGGGCTGCATGTCCGTCCGTCCCCCCCATGCATTAAACTGTGTACAATTCCTGCTTTCATGAGCAAATGGGCAGACTGGAAACACTTGAATGGTTGCATTGTCCATTGATCATTACACATTTTTTAAAAGCGAAAGAGAAGTGGCAAGCTTCAAGACAAATGCCAGCCTCCAGAAAACAATTTAATTCGATGATTCTGCTAATGGCTCTGGAGTTTGGCACACAAACGCTCCAAACAGAATCCCTCACTCCTTTGTGGAAAACTGCATTAGAAATTCAAAACTAGTTGAATTCAAAACTCTTGAGATATTTTTTGTTATGCACATAATTAGTTCAGTGTGTCTAAACAGGTCCTGTGATTGTGTTCACAGATTCCGTGTAACTTTTGTTTTCATTCTGATCTTTTCTTTTACGAACACTAAGGCTATGTTCACATACATTAGTGGCTTAAAACTCAGCGAAGTCGCTCACCACCGCTCGCAGTGTTTCAAGCTGCATTTGAATATTCCTGTCCACACCAGAGAGGGGGCAGTGATGTCTTAACCCCATTCGTATTACCATTTGGTTCCTCTTTGCCTGCAACCCCTTCCTAAAACTCCTATTCACAAAGCTGTCCACTGTGCATGTGCATATGGGACAGCTGTCTCAAATGTATACACTTCAGCTTACCTGCAACGTGAATGTGGCTCACGTTTTCAAATTGGATGTAAGCTGGTTTAAGCAAAAGGTATCAAACAGAAGTATTTCTCTGAGAAACTACAGCACAAATATGGATCACAGCTGATGTCATGTGTACACAGCTTCAAACCCCAGCAGTGGGACCACACTATAATGTGTACGCGGCCTAAGAAGGCTACATATTTGCTAACTTACTTTTAAAAGGTATTGATCTTTCCTTAGTCTTGATCTTTTCCTCAAACATGCTATGTACAGTCTGGATTAACAGACTGTAAAGCCTCCATACATTTACCTAATTACTTAAGAGTACTCACTTATTTGTTCCAGGATAACCCTGTTAGTCTGTAGCAAGAAATCCAAAAGAAGGAGAGGCCCAAGGCACCTTAAAAGACCTGAGTGCAATCCTATGTGTTTTTTTGGTCCAAACTAAATCCCATTGTAGTGGGACGCGGGTGGCGCTGTGAGTTAAACCACAGAGCCTAGGACTTGTTGATCAGAAGGTCAGCGGTTTGAATCCCCACGACGGGGTGAGCTCCCATTGCTCGGTCCCTGCTCCTGCAAACCTAGCAGTTCAAAAGCACGTCAGATTTCAAGTAGATAAATAGGTACCGCTCCGGCGGGAAGGTAAATGGCGTTTCCGTGCGCTGCTCTGGTTCGCCAGAAGCGGCTTAGTCATGCTGGCCACATGACCCGGAAGCTGTACGCCAGCTCCCTCAGCCAATAAAGCAAGATGAGTGCCGCAACCCCAGAGTCAGTCACGACTGGACCTAATGGTCAGGGGTCCCTTTACCTTTATCTTTAAGTCCCATTGTAGCTGGTGGGATTAAGGTGATTTTTTTGAACTACCGTGGTACCTCAGGTTAAGAACTTAATTCGTTCCGAAGGTCTGTTCTTAACCTGAAACTGTTCCTAACCTGAAGCACCACTTTAGCTAATGGGGCCTCCCGCTACCACCACACTGCCTGAACAAGATTTCTGTTCTCATCCTGAAGCAAAATTCTTAACCCGAGGTACTATTTCTGGGTTAGCAGAGTCTGTAACCTGAAGCGTCTGTAACCCGAGGTACCACTGTAATCTCCAGGAAAGGACCTGCAGGCAACAGCTAATTGGAACAGGAGTGGGGCAAGAGATTAAAAGTGCTATTCCTTGCTATTCAGTGCCATTGTGGTTTCTTTGATCCTAAGTAGTCACAATATAATAACTACTTTTGTGGAAAGCTCTACCTAACCAACAATGTGTAGAAAAGTAACATGAATTTATGTGGGTTTTAATGTCTTAAACTAGATGGGAGCTGGTTCATGCTACTACCACTTTGGTTAAAGTACTGTATAAAATTATGCTATACCAACAGGCAATTAATTAGCAAAGAAACTGAAGTAACGAACAATATTTACCGCTTTTCATCATATTTTGCATGTGATACTGCTTTGAAAAGAAGGCCAGAATTTCTTCAAATCAAATCAAGCATATATAGCAAAATTTAGGAGGCTGTGCATTGGAATGCGGGTTCTTAGGTGATTTGGCTTTCAGGTTCCTAAACTTTAGGGGCTTAGAGCTACCCCCCTAGTTCAGGGGCTTAGGGTTCACAGTTCCTACTTTTCTCCCTGACACCCTGACACCCTCAAACCCTGAACAAAATCCACATTGTCCTGCTCTTCCCCCTACTGCTCAATGACCCTCTATTCCTCAGAGATGCACAAAAATGGGAATGCAGCTGTGGTTAGAAAAATTACCCAAAATCCGCTTTAGTGTGAACATCTAAAATGTCACACAATAGTGAGCAAGCTCTTGAGAAGTTCTGGAGGACATGTTCTCTGACTCTTTTTCATTGCTCTGAGGAAAGCTCACTCTGTACTGTGGGTCCTAATGGGTACAAATGAAGGCATAAGGACTCCATCCACTGGCTGAGGCTGATGGGAGTTGTAGTCTCAAATATCTGGAAAGCAGCAGTTTGTGGGGAGCTGGTGTAGAGTAATGGTTTCCTTGTAGGCAACAGAGACTGAGAAAAACTCTGCCGTGCTTCTGAAGGAACAGCTTCCTATTTGAATTTAATTGTGAGCATTAAAGAGAGGGGAATTATTCTCCTGGCAGAATCTGCAGCTTTTCTTCCTAATGTGGATACATCTGTTGACACAGGCCTGCAGGTTTACATAAGGAAGGCAGGCTGCTTCACCTAATTGTCTAACTTCAGAGCAGGCCTGTGTTTTGTTTTTCAAGAGAAGTGGTTTGAAGAGTGTAGCTTTTCATATTATGTTTTAAAGAGGTTTGCTCCCTTTGTGTTCTTCTTTGGAACAGGTGGGAGAAGTTGCCTTGCTGGGTAAAAGATAATAAAAAATCTGTTTGTTCATTTCTTCGTGGAATTTTTTAAAAGACTGTGGGAATTGCTCACTCGTGCTCAAAAGAGCCGCCAGTGTGCAGCCCTCAAAGAAGAAGAAGAAGAGTTTGGATTTGATATCCCGCTTTATCACTACTCGAAGGAGTCTCAAAGCGGCTAACATTCTCCTTTCCCTTCCTCCCCCACAACAAACACTCTGTGAGGTGAGTGGGGCTGAGAAACTTCAGAGAAGTGTGACTAGCCCAAGGTCACCCAGCAGCTGCATGTGGAGGAGCGGAGACGCGAACCCGGTTCACCAGATTACAAGTCTACTGCTCTTAACCACTACACCACACTGGAAGGGAGTGGAAGTGTAGGTGCTCCTCTCAATGAACTGAACGGGGGGGGGGTACGGAATCTCGCCCAGCCAGAGAGCCTACATTCCCTTGTGGACCAGCCTTCCAAGAGCCACATCATGCCAGAGGCAAAAGTGGGAGTAGCAAAGGATATGACTTTTACTGTCCAACAGGCTACATTCCAGCCAGGCAAAAGCTTGAGATTTCTACGTTCTGCATTAGCAAGGCTCATTATTACAGTTAATAACACATCTAGCCAGGCAAAAGCACCTGAGGAAGGTGCGGAGCATAGGTGGGGAAGGGTGTGGTCTGGGCAGAGAGGTCTGGATAAGGCCACATTTGGCTCCAGTCCAGATGCCCTCACATCCCTGCATAAATAAATAAGTAAAACTCTATAATTACTGTTCACTCATCAAGGCAGTGGGTGGGGTTTGCAATCCTGGGCTTCCTGTGCCAGGGTGACACCCCCTTTTTGGTTGCTGGCTGTTGCTCCGCCCCCTCCCTTGGTACCCAATTGGCTGCCGGCTGTGGGGTGGAGCAAGGACCAGGTATTGCAGGGCTCCAGCCGACCCATCTCTCCCATTTTATCCCATACATCTGTTGTCGTGTCTCATTATTTATGCATTGGCTCCCAGGCCGGGGGGGGGGGGTTAGTGCACGGGCTCGCAGTCTCTTCCCTTTCTTGAGAGAAAAGGGGTTGCCTTCAGTGGCGTAGCGTGGGTTGTCAGCACCCGGGGCAAGGCAAGTAATTTGCGCCCCCTAACCCGTGGATTTGCGCCCCCTAACCCGTGGATTTGCGCCCCCTAACCTGTGGATTTGCCCTAACCCCAGATGTTGCGCCCGGTGCGGCCGGCCCCCCCTGCACCCCCCACGCTACGCCACTGGTTGCCTTTGTCTAGTTACATTGTATGAACTTGTATGAACATGCTGCACTTCAGTGGTGTATGTGTGGATTTCTAGGAAGCATTTTAAATCATAAGGGAAAACATATATTCTAAGGTTATGTGAGTGGGTGGAGAGACTTGTGTCCTGTAGCACAATAGTGGCACGGGAACCATGAAGTACAGTGGTACCTTGGGTTACAGACGCTTCAGGTTATAGATGCTTCAGGTTACAGACTCTGCTGACCCAGAAACTTTGCTTCAGGATGAGATGAGAACAGAAATCGTGCTGCGGCGGCAGCGGGAGGCCCCAATAGCTGAAGTGGTACCTCAGGTTAAGAACAGTTTCAGGTTAAGAATGGACCTCCGGAATGAATTAAGTTCTTAACCTGAGGTACCACTGTACCGGTAGCTGCTTGTTGGTCTCCATTTCCATTAAGCCCAGCCAGTGTGGCCAACGGTCATGGAAGATGAGAGCTATCGACCGGCAATGGACACGTCCAGACTGTCACTATTTCGCTTGGGATTCAGTCGCATCCTGGCAAATTCAGGCTGCATATTAAAGGCATGATACACACTATATATTCAAAGCACATTTACCCCCTCAAAGAGTTCTGGGCACTGAAGTTTACCCCCTACAGATCCCAGCGACCCTTAAATTACAGGGCCCAGAATTCTTTGAGGAGGGGGAGTGCTTTTAATGTGCTCTAAAGATATAGTGTGTGTGCAGCCTAAAGCTGAGGGGGAGGTCGTGTGCCAGAAGCCAGCTTTCCCTAAGGATTGAACATTTTGCGCCAAGTAATTGGAAATTGCACTGAAATAGCATAATTCTTGAACAATGCTGTATAACCTCGCCTCAAACAAATCAGGTTGAATGCTCACTAAACAGGTCATATGGACAGGGGCAGAGGAAGGGGTGTGTGTGGTGGGTGCAGGCTGCCCTGGGCGTCACCACTGGGGTGTGTGTGACAAAATGCTGGGTGGCACTCACCGCGGGGCCTGTAGCGTGCCCGAGCCTGAGAGCCACACGTCTCTCCTGGTTTGGGCACCCGCAGGCTCCGCGCTACCCCAAACGATCCACCCTCCGCCTCCCCCCACTGGCAGAGGAAGAGGAGTGCAGGGGGAGCACACCGCCCCTGGCAGCACAATCCCCAGAGTGCAATCGCAGCAGACCCCCGCCTGTGCTGGGCACCCCGCCCCCGCAGGCAGTGTACCACGCCCCTGTGGACGGCATGCCACACCCCCAGGATGCGTGCCACACCCCCGGGACATGCACCAGCCCTGCCCCCGCCTGCTCTCCGCCCCCCTGGTGCCAGAGCATGAAGCTCCGCCACTGCCTCCCCCCCCCCAGCTGTAGGGCGGCTGAGGTGGAGGAGGCAGGCAGACTCCTTGGAGGCCCTGCGGAGCATCCTGCCCCAGCTGGCCACGACCCCAGGTTCCTGATTGGCTTGCTTCGCCACTGTGTATAGACTTGACCAAAACCTGGGGCACCAGAGGCTCCCTATTCCTGGGCCTTCAAATGTAAGCAGAAGCATTCGACTAAACAGCCGCGAAAGCTTTCAGGCAGGGCTCCGTCATGGAAGAAATAAGAACCTGAGATGAGTGGGTTCTTGTCCAAGAGCTCTTGAGAAACTGCTGCGACACGAACCTGTCAGAGCAGTGGGGGAGATTGTTAGAGGGTCACTGGGTCATGCAATATTCTGGCTGTGAGGTCATATCAGTGCAGCAAAACAGATGTCTACCCTGGTTTTTTAAAAAAATTATCCTCCTTGTATACAAACATAAGTTATTTGCAGTTTTGCCAAAGGCGAGCAGATAACAAATAAAGCAATACTACAGCACAAGCCCTAGAATGAAGCGGGAATTATAGTTTTAGAATTTGAGACAATATTTCTACAGATTTCATTTGCAGTATGTTTCATAATGGAATTTGTTTCCAGTGCCCTTAGTAGCAATATACAAACAGTGCAATGAACATTTCCAGGGAGATCTTGGCACCCTTTGGTGTCCTTTCTTGAGGACACGCAGAATGCTTAGCAGTTGTTGTGGAAAATGAGCGTTACTGAGTTTCAGCCTAATATCTGATAACAAGAACAGCAATAGATTATTTATTGTCTGATACATTCAGGTGTTGGTTTGTGCGGCTGTCTTGCTCGCAGTTTGGCATTGTTGATGTGTGGTTTTTCAGATATCTATATATTAGTAAAGATAATGGGAGCATCACACCATTGAATGCAAGTTTAATTCAAAGTTGGAGTTTTGTTTTTTTTAAATCATAGCTGGAGAAAATAAAAAACCTTTGGAAAGAGTTGAGAAGAGGATTGATCACATTATTTCGCAAAGGAAAGGAAATATGCAGGAAGCAGGGGAGGAAACTGTGTAACATCTAGCACTGAGTAAAAGCTGCGCTTGCAGAAAAGGGTTATCTATGGATACACATTTAATAATGATTAGGAAATTATTATAATGCACTCCTACACATGTTTATTTGAAATTAGGCAGGGCTTAATCTGCTTCACTCCCAGAAATCTATCTCGAGATCTAAACTCAGCTGTTATTGAAATCGCTGGCCATGCATGTTTGCAATCAAGCAAAGTGGCTATTCCTAATAGGAGCATTGTATCGATGTGTCTCTGCGTGTAAATAATTAGAGCTAATTGCTTAAGCAGCCTGCTCCACCTCTCCTTTCCACACTCGCCTCTTCCCTTGATGGGAAGGTGAGGAGATTGCCATCAGTTTCCATGGATTAAAGGAGAAAACGCCCTGTGCATTCAGGATCTTTAGTAAGAAGTTCAGCCCAGCAATCACTTCTCTGCAGTCATCCACCTGGACTTAGGAATGGCAGCCCCTGAGATGCAAAACCGAAGACAACCACTAGCCCCAATACAAATTTAGGGAGAGGGATGTGTGGGCGTAGTAGCAGATAACCCTTAACTAGCTCTCTCTTGATCCAGTTTTTCACATAACCCAGTATTTGCCTACTGAACCCTTAAAGCAGGGGTTGCCATTGGGGTGTCTGCAGGTGTCAGTGTGCCTGCTGGCAAAAATGTCTCAGTAAATATAGAAACCCCAAAATGCAGGACTATTTGTTCTTCTTGCTCAGTTCACTCCCACTTCCCATCTTGCAGTTCTTTTATAATAAATTAAGCAAATACACACAATATTTTTGTCACCTTATTTTGAACAGCTAAGTTGACACACCTGTTTATTTTACACTAGGGTTGGGTCTAAGTTTTACTGACACTGGAATAAATGGGCCTAGTTTGGTCTTGTCATTATTTTTTCAATTGGGTAAATCTGAGTATGACTGATGTAGTCATACACATAGTAAGGAACCTGACATGTTGCCTGGTTCACACACTGTATTTAAAACACTACTTTATTTGTTATTGTAATTGCTCCCAATTGTTTGGACCAATCATTAAGTGGAAGCTCAAAAAATGTATCTTCCAGTGTCAGTGGTGTAGAGTGGGTTGCTAGCGCCCAGGGCCATGCAGAGGGGGTAGGAGGGAGGGAAATGAGGTCCGCATCACCCAGAAGATCACAGCCGCAGAGATAAGAAGAGTCATTCTGGAGAAGTCACTTCCTGGTTCACATGGAGAAGCTGTTTTCAATGGAGCCCAGCGACGGAAGCACACAGCTGTATTGAAGGAGTGCCACGTGTCAAATTTTTGCGCCCCTAACAAATTTTTGCACCCAGGACAACTGCCCCTGTGGCCGCGTTCTCATGCTACACCACTGTCCAGTATTGCTCAAGGGCTCTTGTCATTTTTAAGCTAATTAGCTGTGTTTTCCTAATGCTTGGTTTACACACTGAATTTTATTTATCTGTTCTTAAAAATGCTTTATATTGCTGTATTATATTATATTATAGTTATATATTCAAAATATTTTTATTGAAACGTTTAGTTCAGCGTAAAAAAACACAAAAAAATGGAATAAGCCATAAATAAACTAAAAGGTTTGGTCACATCGTTCAATAAAATTTTATTGAAAGGCATCTGTTACGTTGGAAACCACCCCAGAGATCACTGTGTGTGAGAGATAAAGAGCAGTCTAAAAATCTGGTAAATTAAAAATAAATACATAAATAATATAGCCGCTTCCTTAAGATCAGCTTTTTAAATGGGACAATGATGTGGTAAAGGCTAGAGAGAATTAAGTTAAACACGAGCTCCTATGCAAATAATGTTCGAAAACAGGCTGTATAGGAAATTCATCCAGAAGACAAAATGTATATCGAGGAGTTAGTGATTCTAACATGGTTACCCTTCCTGCCTCTGTTCCTTACCCCTCCCTCGCAGCAGTTAAGTTTTTGAAGGTGTGAGAATAGTCTTTTATCTCCTAATCAGTTGGGAGGAGGTGAAGCCCCCCCCCCCAGCTACCTTAATCAGTCTGGGAGGATAGTGCTGGAAAACTTATTTGATGTTGGAAATGGTTAAAGTGAGGCACTGGGAGGAGGTGGCTACCTAGAAAATCTGGATGGTTTGGGCAGAGTTTTTCAGAAGCTCATGCACGGACTGATGCAAACTGAGGCCACCTGGGGGAGTCACTTCACCACTTCTTGAGGGCTTCCAAGTGGCAAGTAGAAGTGCATGCTTAGTATGTTTATATTGTTGTACCTTGGTTCTTGAACGTTTTGGTTCCTGAAGACTGCAAACCCGGAAGTGAGTGTTCTAGTTTGCAAACGTTTTTTGGAAGCCGAACGTCCGACGCGGCTTCCAATTGAGTGCAGGAAGCTCCTGCAGCCAATCGGAAGCTGTGCCTTGATTTTCAAACGTTTTCAGAAGTCGAATGGACTTCTTCTTCTCACTCACTTGTGTTTTGTATTGCTTCTGAATCTCTTTTAAAAGAACCACCTTGCATTTGGCAAGACACAATCATGTTCTTAGAAAAGTTATTCCACAAAATGAGTAGGAGTTGTTCAAGAACATGGTATTAAACGAGCTGGACGGTGACCTAAATATCTAGAGTATGGTAGCAGAGGAATTTGTACACTCTGACAGTGTCTCAAGAAACATCACAGAAAGACTGCTTTTATATTTACCTCCATCCCTTTAATTACCAAGATGCCGGCTATGATTAGGTACAAGGTACATTCCCAATTGTACATTACAGTCTTGCGAAAGGCTGGGCTGAATGCGAAAGGCTGGGCTGGATGAATCCCTAGCCGGAGTTAAGACTGCCGGAAGAAATATCAACAACCTCAGATATGCAGATGACACAACCATGATGGCAGAAAGTGAGGAAGAATTAAAGAACCTTTTATTGAGGGTGAAAGAGGAGAGCGCAAAATATGGTCTGAAGCTCAACATCAAAAAAACTAAGAACATGGCCACTGGTCCCATCACCTCCTGGCAAATAGAAGGGGAAGAAATGGAGGCAGTGAGAGATTTTACTTTCTTGGGTTCCATGATCACTGCAGATGGTGACAGCAGCCACGAAATTAAAAGATGCCTGCTTCTTGGGAGAAAAGCAATGACAAACCTAGATAGCATCTTAAAAAGTAGACACATCACCTTGCCAACAAAGGTCCGTATAGTAAAAGCTATGGTTTTCCCAGTAGTGATGTATGGAAGTGAAAGCTGGACCATAAAGAAGGCTGATCGCCGAAGAATTGATGCTTTTGAATTATGGTGCTGGAGGAGACTCTTGAGAGTCCCATGGACTGCAAGAAGATCAAACCTATCCATTCTTAAGGAAATCAGTCCTGAGTGCTCACTGGAAGGACAGATCCTGAAACTGAGACTCCAATACTTTGGCCACCTCATGAGAAGAGAAGACTCCCTGGAAAAGACCCTGATGTTGGGAAAGATGAAAGGCATAAGGAGAAGGGGGCGACAGAGGACGAGATGGTTGGACAGTGTTCTCGAAGCTACCAGCATGAGTTTGACCAAACTGCGGGAGGCAGTGGAAGACAGAAGTGCCAGGCATGCTCTGGTCCATGAGGTCACGAAGAGTCGGACACGATTAAACGACTAAACAACAACAACACATTCCCAAGAAGTGTTATACAATACTGATAATCTTTCTAACTTACTTTCGGCATTTATTTAATCTGCAGATTTACTTACGGCATAAATTGGGTCCATGCTGCACATCTGAAACCCAGGAAGTTTAAAATATACATATTACTAATTGAATATTTCCAAACAGAGAAACACACAATGCATCACAAGCAGGTGATTAAAGTATTCTTTTTTATTTCAGCATGTGAAACTATATCTATCTATCTATTTATCATTTTGGTATTAAGGGAAATCATTATGGAGTTGTTAATAGAATCACAATATAATGTTACGATCTACTGTCATGCGTCCAATAACCCATCTACAGATCCTAATCCTGTTTTCTCATATATGAAAAGAAAATGTAATTCACAGGTATGCAATTCTAACACAAGGCATCACAATGGCTGTTGACAACTTTAAATAATACTGGAAAAAAAATTCACAAGCAGCATTCCAAAGAGAATATGATGCCACATATAACCAAATACAGAGGGTTGAGTAGAAGGCCGGCTCTGTTGTTAGGCAGGGAACCCTGTCCCATTCCAGACAACACTCCCACTGTAGCCTGGAGGTCCTCCTGGATCCTTTGCTGCTGTGACCTGGGTGGCGCAGAATGCCTTCCCATCAGTTTTGGCTGGTGGTCCAGGTGCGCCCCTAACTTCTGCTGCCTATGCTCCAGACACCTCTGGGTGTCTTGAAGTTGTTTGCTCTGGCAAATTTTATCCACTCACAAGAAGTGAGCCAAAATGAGAGAAAAGTGCCCAGAGAAACAAAGCTCAGGGGAGTTAAACTTCAAGAGGAGGGGAACAGGTCCATCATTCATGTACTGCTTTTACTATTAGGACAAGTAATACTGCTGCTTTCTGGTATCATGAGCAAGATAGATATTATTATTATTTATTATTATTATTTATATACTGCCCTATATACTGGAGGTCTCAGGATGGTTCACATAAAAAGATACCAAGATTTGTGCAAAATGTTCCACCTGCTCTACAAAGGGCAAGATGACACCACCCTCTTCTAACCTTAAGCAGTCTGGACTTGTTGAATTTGCATAAGGTTGTTTCCAGACACCCTATTTATTGAGCACTAGCCGGCCTCACACCCACATTGCTTAGGAATTGTAAGGAGCCAAAGTATTTGTGGTTTTGAAACCAGTTGGTAATCCAGTGGTTTTGAAAGGTTCAGTCTGCCTGCCATCTTGATTCAAAATGATGTCCAACGATATCCACACATAGATGAAAACCTGTTCCTTGGTCTCAGGAATCATCATGCAAAATTTGGTTATGATATCTTAAGATGTGTCCAAATGCATTTCCAAAATATATAGGATCAAGTGTTACCGCAAAATTTCCAGTTTTCCCTTCAGTTTCCTTATGGCAAAAATATACTATCTTTGGGGAAAGTGGGTTTGTGGCGCAATAGCGCCCAATTGACTATAATTGAGCAAACCGGATTTGCTGGTGACTGAATCCGATCCAAAAATAGTGACAGTCTGGGAAGCACCCTAAGAATGGGGCTGTGCATTTTGAAAATATATATAAGCAAGGCTTTTTTTCCAGCTGGAACTCAGTTCTGGCATCTTTCAGGTGGGCACCATTGCCATTATAATAGAACAAGGGAAGCATTTGGGGTGCTTTTTCTAGAAAAATAGCACTGTATATAAGAATTAGGAAGTAGAATGCTTTAACTCAGGCTTCCTCAACCTTGGCCCTCCAGATGTTTTTGGCCTACAACTCTCATGATCCCTAGCTAGTAGGACCAGTGGTCAGGGAGTCAGGGATGATGGGAATTGTAGTCTCAAAACATCTGGAGGGCCGAGGTTGAGGAAGCCTGCTTTCACTGGTAATCGTAGAAAAGAAGACATGTGCCCCATCTGCAGATCAACTTCATTATTGCAAGTGATTCACAAAAACTAAATCCTAAATCCCATGGAGTGCCTTATGTGACAAAGCACTGCTCATTCCTTATGTCAATTATTTTCCTTATCAATATAAGTCAATATATTTTTGTTAGTTAAACAATAATTCAGTTTTCGAATGGTGGTGCATAGTATGATGGCCTAAGATTGTGTAGCTTAGCTGAGCTATGACAGTTCACTGGAAGTTGCTCTTGCTGTTCTGGTGTCTACTTCAAGCTCTCTTTAAAGTTCTAATTTCCAAAAGCATAGTGAAACCAAAAACTGCCTTGAGCTTTTTAGATGAAAGATGGGTTATAATAAATAAATAGGAGGAGGAATAAGGCTGCCAGCTAACTTGAAAGAATGAATTCTGGCCCATTTCTGTCACTTTAATATCTGGACACCAGACCAGTATTAGTAGGTGATCATGCTGACATGCACTCCATGCCAATTTAGGCCAATATCATGCAACCAACAAAGTGGGAACTAGTCCCTAAAGCTTATATCACAATATATCTGTATATAAAAGCTAGTAGTGTGGCATTTGATCCAACAGAAGCAGCAACCACACCACATTGGCGTGGTTCACTTGGATCACTTCTTAGATAGGCTTTCAAATAATCCTCTGATGGATGCATAACTCACTCATAAGGTGTATCTGAAGAAGTGTGCATGCACACGAAAGCTCATACCAAGAACTGACTTAGTTGGTCTTTAAGGTGCTACTGGAAGGAATTTGTTTTGTTTTCACTCATAAGGGTCTGTGAACTAAAATTAACCCTAATGGGCAGGAAGTTCAATGCACATTAATACTGCCGGGGAAGAAGAGTTGTTAAGCTGATAGCTCCACCTTGTGGCCAGAAGTTTTAAGCACGGAATTAAATTAATTGTTTCCTGTGGACCTTAACGTGCGCTGGAAATTGATATGGCCAAGCAGAGCAATCAGAATATCATTTATTTTATCATGTGACCCACCTCAACATTCATTGGTGAGATCCAATTAAGTCATATTCAAAGCAGACCCATCAAAACCAACGAAGTTAACACCATTGATTTTAAAGCACTTACTCTATTGCTTAATTGGTCAGCCACTGCTGAGTTTGTTGAAAACATGCTCAGATCTCACTTTGGGTTTTATAAATCACCCCTGATGGGATGATGATGACGATGATTTTTTGCATTTATAGATTGCCTTTCAGAATTGCCTGCCCCTCTCAAGGCAGCTCCCAACATACCCAAAAACGTATACAGTGGTACCTCGGGTTACATACGCTTCAGGTTACATACGCTTCAGGTTACAGACTCCGCTAACCCAGAAATAGTGCTTCAGGTTAAGAACTTTGCTTCAGGATGAGAACAGAAATTGTGCTTTGGCGGCGGCGGCGCAGCAGCAGCAGCAGCAGCAGCAGCGGGAGGCCCCATTAGCTAAAGTGGTGCTTCAGGTTAAGAACAGTTTCAGGTAAGAACGGATCTCCAGAACGAATTAAGTACGTAACCAGAGGTACCACTGTATAGAGGTCTTTGGTTCCCCACCCCACCCCAGACCTTCCTAGGCAGGCTGAAAGCTATACATATGGGATCAGCAAGCATAGAAATGTCTTGCTGGTAGATGCTCATGAGGTTGGAAGTTAGAACGGACTGACTCAGTGTCAGTTTGCATTTCTTAGTACAGAAAGTATTGATCTGATGTGTAGAAATCTTTCCTATTCTGATTAATTCAAGAGGGTTCTGAAAGCTGCTCTGTATGAAAGATGCTTCATGATTGTTTGGGTTAAACCTTCAGAGAAGCTGAGTACAGCTGGCTTGAACTGGTTCTCTTATCTCTTCCAATTAACGTCATGCTGACTATAAATATAGGCCAGAAGGAGCCTGGGTTTTACTTTCTCTATCGCTCTTCCTTCTGGTGTGGTATTCTGAACATAGTATGCTTGGTGTTAAGGTTTAGTCTTGTTATAAGTTTACAGGTTTTTGTAAGTGCTGCAACTGGATTCTTATGGACTGTGCCAATCCTGAATGTACTGGACTGGATTTGTGACCATTATGCTTATTTGCCTTCAGTAGCAAGTAAAGCTCTGCTGGATGAAATACAATTGCCTCTGGTCCATTTTTGGGCACTCTGTATCGTGTTTAAGTTTTTTCCTCCTCAGAAGAAGCTGGGGCGACTCTCAGGACCATGATTGCCACATGCTGGCAGCAGGATCATGAACAACCCCGAGACATGAGCTTTCACACACCTTAAGCACACAAAAACAGCAGGTGGTATTGTCTTTCTTAGAAGACTTCAACTTCAAACTTGAGGTATAAGACTGCATGGAGTTCTCATCTAGCACATCTGTTTATCTATTTTCCTCTGAACAGAAAGATAGCAAGTCGTGAAGAACAGTTTGGATCTTTGGAATGGAATCTGAGAATAGGTGAATGAGTCGTGTTTGTGTATGGCTGCAAAAGAATGATAAAGTAAGTGGCATGGTATAGGTATGAATGGAATGTGGTATGTGTCTGAAGGCCTAGCATATCTCTGGGAAAGCGAAATTTTAAAAAGGCTCAGCATTACCAAAACCCATGTGATTAGTATATGTGTGGATGCTCAAATCATTTTGACAGCTAATTTGTGTGCTAGTTCCTTTATTTTCCATGAACACTTGCTGAAGACTTAATACTCAAGATCAGGCACCCCCAAACTCAGCCCTCCAGATGTTTTGGGACTACAACTCCCATCATCCCTAGCTAACAGGACCAGTGGTCAGGGATGATGGGAATTGTAGTCCCAAAACATCTGGAGGGTCGAGTTTGGGGATATCTGGTCAAGATGATCACCACCTTTAAATATTTGAAGGGCTGAGGTATAGGTTCTGTACACATTGCCGTTGCTGCAGCTCCAGTGTGCTCCCTCTGCTGGTCTTTGAAACCAAGTACACATGATGTTACCCACCAACCAACCATATGTATCCTGCAATTTCTCAAGAAATATTGTTTGATGCGTTTCCCCTCAAACCAGCTTTCATCCAATTTGAAAACACAAGCTGAAGTTAACGTGTTTGCATTTCACACATCTGTTTTACATGTCAATGCATGAACGTGTGATGGGTTCACTGAATTAGGAGTTCGGTTGAGGTGTCTGTGTGTGTGTGTGTGTGTGTGTGTGTGTGTGTGTGCGCAAGTACAGCGAAACAAATCAGATAATGGTGTGTACAGCAATGTAAAACATGACTTGAAATGCAGTGGGGGGAAGCAATCTCACAAGCATTGTGTACGTGCCTGTAGCTGAAGGGGCAAATTTGTCTTGTTGTTCCAGATCGTGTGGCCTGAACCAAAGGTCAAAATTACAAGAAAGAGGACTGGCTAAATGCTAGGAAAAACTTCTGCTTGGCAGTAGAACAGTGTCCTGAAAAAAGTTGTTCACAATGCTTAGAAATTCTGAATACACACTTCATAGAGAATGAACTCTGAGTGTGCATGTATATTCATCAGGGCAACATCATAAGGAACAAGGTAGCATAAAAAACTCAAATAAGGCAATGCTTTCTTTAAAGGTCCATATGGAAGTTGGGAAGTCATACATTTAATCTGATAACACTTTGAGGTGTAGTGCACTAATACCATTAAATAAATAAAAAATTGACTTTGGATCAACAAAGCCTTCTTAATCAATTTATAAACTAAGTAACAAATCATGTACGCCTCAGCTGCTTTGCAACCATAGGCTGAGCTCTATTTTGAAAATATATTTGCAAATAAGTAACTAGGAACCAACTTCAGCTTCGTGGGTAGGTGTGCTTGTGTGTGGACACAGTGAAGAAGGTGAGACACCTTTGTGACACCTTAATCAGAAGAGGACAGGTGGTGCTTACCTGGGTACAATTCCACAAAATGCAAAGCTAAAGATAAAGGTGTATAACTTTGAAAGAGACTGCCTCTGATCTGGAACAGGATCCTATTAATATATCTTTACTTATTTATCTTTACAAAATTCTTAAGACGGTTCTCTAGAATTATAGTTTATTTCACATTTTCAGGGACGTAAAACTACGAAGCAGATTGGGGAACCTTTGGCCCTTCAGGGACTCATCTGTATGTCATTTAATGTGAATAGCAAGCTTCCTCGACCTCCATGAAGTCTCCATGGTCCATATGATGCTCTCCTCCAAATCACTGCCTTCCCACACTTTCCCCTCCCTCAATCTGTATTTGTTTATATCCTCTCCTTTCTGGAGTATCCCTGGTATATTATTGTATTTATTGTAACTGAGGCTCATGCATATTTACTAGGGAGTCAACTCCATTGCATTCAGCGGGATTTACCTGACTTCTGAGTAAATATGGAGAATCAAGCTGCAAGTCCCAGCGGTTCCATTTAATTTACTCCACAATAAGCATGTATGGATTGCAGATTTACAAGGACCTAATCCCACTGAGCAAAGTGATATTTACTTCTGTGCAAATGCACTGGGAGACATTGCAAAACACAGTCAAAGACCTGCAGTCCAGAAGCCTAGATGATTAAATACACTGTTTCTTATTAAATAAAACGGAGACTTTCCTTCTGTGTTATCCTATGCCAGTTTTATGGCTTATTTACAATACATGGACCATCACTAATGCCTGCCCTTTCTTTTCTTTATTGCAGTAACATACATGAACCTCCCTTCTTCCAGCTCCAAATTCCCCTTTGTTGTAAAATCATCTTTCCAATCAATTTCTAAGCATTTGCCTACGGCACGTTCAACAAAGGCTGTCATTGACGTTATAGCCCTTGCTACTCTGCCATACCCAAACAAGAGATCGCGATGCCGCCAACCCTCTCCAAATGTCTTTCTCCATCTTTGCGTTTCTTTGCCGCCTGCCCATCACTGGCAGCTATCAGTCATATTGTTCTCTGGAATATTTGCAGCGACTGCTGTAGTGGAGCACGGCTGCAGCAATAGATTGGGGGCCTTTTGGAAGGAAAGGTAGGTGGTGTGTTGTGCCAACGTCCCCCTTCATTTTGCATTCATAAATCCTTCGCCCAGCTGTGCCGTCTTTGGAGCACGACAAAAGGAAGGCTTGAGTTGATTTTAGGCACAAGGTCTCGTTTGTCCCCGGATTTCTTTTGTTGTTGGAGCAGCGGCGGTGGCGGCGGCAGCAGCAGCAGCTTTTTGCCGGCTGGGCGATGCACTGAGGAGGGAGAGCTGCAAGCGCGCTGGAGTGGGTGCAGCTGAAAGCTCCAGACGTTGCAGAATGAGTGCGTCAGAAACAGGGAGAGGAGAGGCGAGCGCGGCAGGGGGAGGGACGCCGATGATGCTATCAGGCGCCCAGTAGCAACGGCGAGAGGAGCAGAAGGTGAGCCTAGGTGGACTCCTAGCCGGCCCAGCCACCGCCGCCACGCCCGGTCCGTTTTGCAGCCCCGGAGGAGGTGAGTGAGTGCAGAATGCAGGGGGCGTGGAAGGAGATGGGGCAGCCTTCGGCTGATGACAACCTGCTCTCCACTCTCCCTAGTAATCCAGGCCTGGCAAGCACCGGATCCGGGATTCATAGTTGTTGCTAGGCAGCCCGGGGTGGGAGTGGTGGTCAGCTTGGGGGTCGGGGTCCTTCCCCCTCCTTCTCCTCCTCGAAAGGAAGTGACTGCGCTTATCGTCGCGGAAAGCCAGGTAGGCGAGGGCAGCGGAGAGCCGGCCGCTGGCGTGGGCGCGCGTCCCTCTTTCCCCGCGCTCCCCCTTGGCGTGCGCTCTAAGCCCCCCTCTCCATGTTCTCTAGGCCTTCCTGCGCTGCGCCTGCATCTAGCCGAGCGAGTGCCTGCGTCCCTCGGGTGCCCGAAGGAACCTGGGCGCAGCACGGGGGGCTTCCGACCCCACTAGGGACGACCAAAGGTGCCTCCTCACACCGGCGCCCGGCCGCCCCCTCCGGCTTTTCGCCCGCCCACGTCCCCTCTCCGGAGCGCGGCGTGCGCCTTGCAGCCTTTTCTTGCCGGCCTCAGCTGTGGAGAATGAATTAAACCCGCGCTCGGGGCGCAGCGCTGGGCGTGGGGTCACCGAGGGCGGCGGCAAAGGTAACGGGCGCATGGGGTTTCGAGGGGTTCAAGTGTAATCCGGAGGGGGAAAAAATAATAATCCTTAATTGGCAAGGTTCCCTTTTCTGTTCCAGCGGCTGGCGCCCCTCCCCCTTCTGCCTTTTCTTACTGTGATACTGTATGTAGGCCAATAATTGTGGTGGGAGGGTTGTTGGTGCGCGTTATTCTTGCCCAGTGCTCGCTTTAAGCCTGTTGGAGGGAAGGGGGGGTGGACTCTGAGGAGGTATTTGCAAACATCTGTGCATTTTTAAAATGTCGGTGTGAGAGAGGTTTGCTTTTTCTGGATTGTTTACTTCGGGGGTGGGTCGGTTTCAGGGTTGTGAGGTCTGTTTCTGCAAGAAATTCAAAGTAATGTACACTTAGTGTGAACGGCGGAGTCAGCAGCTGTGTATTTTACAGTATTGGGTTTCCCTTTACCATAAGGTCCCCGGGGTGGGTAACAGCAACTAAAAAAAAATAAACAATTACTGTATATACCAAATAAAACAGTTAACAACCATAAAGACAAGTGTAAGGACAATAAAAACACTTCCATGCATAAAACAATTACATATATAAAAACAGTTAAAATTAGTTCCAATGCAGACTGGGATGTAAAGATATTCAACTTCAAAGGCTTGGTGAAAAAAGGTCTTGAGTAGGTGCCAAAAACACACACACACAAAAACCAGAGACTGCCTGTTTAATATGGAATGGGAAGGCTTTCCAGAGGCTGCTGCCACATTAAAGACTTGATTCCTATATCCCAAGAAAGGAACCTCCTGATAACATGGTATCCACAGGGGGCCTTCTCCTGCAGAGCACAGTGATCAATTGGGCATATAAGTGAAGTGGTGAGACTATCTTTTCGGTTTCCTGCTTCCCAGCTATGTAGGGCTTTGTGCCCCAGTACTTGGCAGCATGTCCTGTAAGCTATACACTGAGGAAAAAAGTACTGTATATGAGTACAATCTACATCTCAGTTACTACAGATCAGGGACTTACTTAAACATAGGACTCTTAAAGCTGGCCAGTAGAACTGCACAAAGACCTAGTCAAAGGCAAACACATTTCATTCATTCAGCCTTTATTGGCATAATAGCAAACACTTAATAATCATATTTTATAGGAGAGGAACTTAGAACAAGACTAGCCATGCCAGAGAAATATGTATTTTCACTTGCGTTAAATTATACGGAGTAAGAAGTAACTGCAAATCACCCAGAGTTGTAGATCCTGAGGATCTACCTTTTATCTATCCTGGTTTACATGAAAGTATTCGGCAGGATCTTTTGACAAGTCACAGGTTAACTTTGTGATTTATACAGTGGTACCTCAGGTTACATACGCTTCAGGTTACACACTCCACTACGCCAGTAATAGTGCTTCAGGTTAAGAACTTTGCTTCAGGATAAGATCAGAAATTGGGTTTTGTTGGCGCGGTGGCAGCAGGAGGCCCCATTAGCTAAAGTGGTGCTTCAGGTTAAGAACAGTTTCAGGTTAGGAACGGACCTCCGGAACGAATTAAGTGCTTAACCTGAGGCACCACTGTATAGGGCTTATAGCAGGCATGTCCAAAGTCCATTTTGGGGGCCAACTTTGGGGTGAAATTGTAAAAAAATTAAACAAAAAACTCAACAACTTAAATCCTAAAAAAAAGCTCAACAACATTGGTTGGCCCTCACGCATGTTCACTTCATAAAATCTGGCCCTCTTTGAAAAAAGTTTGGGCACCCTGGCTTATAGGAATGGGTAGTCCTGCACATGGTTACAGCACAGTCCAATCCTACTTAGAGACAAATCTGGTCGGCTTCATTCCCAGGCAAGTAAGTTCAGGAGTGCAGTTCAAATTTAGGTTAATTACCAGGAGTGGTGATTCCCATAGTGTGTGCTGGAGAGTTTCTAGGGAGGTCTGGGCTCTTGGGGCTTTGTGTGTATGTTTGTAGTAGCAAGTTTATTACGTCTTTGCTGTTATACTCTCAGCTGTTCTTGAGGGATTTTATACCTGATTCTAGCAAGATATTTTTGTGTGCCATGTTGCTTTTGCTGGTCTAAATAAATTAAGGTGTGCTACTAACAAAAGACATGATAGTGTCCCTCGTGTGCCTGCCTTTGTGCATATTGCTGTGAAGGGAAGCACCATGCAGAGGCATTATAAATTAAGAATGTGTTTCCAAAGTGGCCTGCCTTGAGCTTCTCCAATTTGTCTGGTGGTGAGTGACTACGGTACTTATAGTACAGTATGTCTAATACCCCATGCTCCGTTGGGTTGATTTCAAGGGTGACAAACAATTTGTGTCCCATCCTCCCTCACAAAGTTCTCCGATGCCATAGAATCCCTCACACCCTTCTCATGGGTCTTGTACGTGCCCTTTGTCATTTTATCAACTTGGCTCAGCCAAATCATCTGTTTCACATTATGTCTCAAAGTTGAGGAGCCTCATAATTCTTACAGCCTTGGGGAATTGGTTTCTGACTAAGTTGGACAACTTCTGCACCATGGCAAAATTCTGTTTTGAATCCTAGGAATTACTGGGGCTCTTAATTGAGAATTACTTTAGCATGCATCCATCTCTGTTCCCCAGACTTTGGGACTTGGATGGATGCAAACTGATTTCATAACAGGGCATTGGCTGTTTCAGATTGCATTGCAATTACTGGCAGTGCTGCAATGAAGACCTGGCCTCTTGTATTCCCTAAAGCACCATGCACATTGATGGTGTTGTTTACATCACCGCCTGCTGACACCATTTTAAAGCATGTGAATGGCATTAGAGTAGGGGCTTAGGTGAGCAATAACTTACCCTTAAAAGAGAACTGCTGTTTAGAAGCTCAGGAGAGGCATTTCCTTCTCCCACTAAGAACCTTGCTCTAGGAAGGGCCAGGTGCAGAAGAAGGGAGGATTTGAGGAGGTGTTGCAGCTCCCTCTTCTGCACAGTTACTAAAGGAGCCTGAGCCCTTTCCTCATTTGCACCCAATCACCCTAGTTTAGAGGAGATTCTCAGTCTGTGTGGGTGTGCCAGAGAGGCCTGCTTGTTTGGGGAGGGGGGACTTGAAAATTGTGGGTAGGAAGGAAGGACTTGTTCTCCTCCTCTCCAGATTTCCCAACCACCACCAAATGGCCATTTGGGGAAATGCAAAAAACCCCCTACCCTCTATGAGATATTTTGCTTGTTTTGGAAGGAGTGAAATGCTCTCTAGGATAATAATTTTATCTACTCAAAATGTTTAGTATGGATTTATTTGTGCAAGACAAAATACTGCCGGAGAGAAGGTTAATTCCTCAGAATTCTGTAGACTTGACTCCAAGATGCATCCTAGACGATACTGCCAAGGCCATGAGAAGAGCTAAGAGAGCCTTAGCTGCAGCTTGCCACCTCCTCCTGGTGACCTTTGGTCTAGTGTGGAGATACTACGCGGGGCTGCCCTTGAAGCTGTCCCAGAAACTCCAGCGGGTGCAGAATGCAGCAGCGAGGCTCCTCACGGGGTCTCTGCCATGGGAGCATATTCACCCAGTGCTTTTCCAGCTGCAGTGGCTCCTGGTGGAGTACAGGGTCAGATTTAAGGTGCTGCTTTTGACCTTTAAAGCCCTTCACGGCCTAGGACCCTCGTACCTATGGGACCGCCTCTCCCGATATCCCCCCGGAGAGCCTCAAGGTCCATAAATAGCAACACCCTAGTGGTCCTGGGCCCTAAGGAAGTTAGATTAGCTTCAACCAGAGCCAGGGCCTTTTCAACACTGGCTCCGGTCTGGTGGAACGCTCTGCCTCATGAGACCAGGGCCCTGCAGGATCTGATTTCTTTCTGCAGGGCCTGTAAGACACGAGTTGTTCCACCTGGCCTTTGGCTTGGAGCCAATTTGATTCCCTCCCCCTCTTTCTTTTTTCCTTTCCTTCTCCTCCTGCGATGAGGCTACATTTTAATATTTTAATGTTTCAATATTTTAATGTATTTTAATTTTGTTTTTAAGTTGTAATCATTCAACTTGTTTTTATTATTGTTTGTTAGCCGTCCTGAGGCCGGCCTTGGCTGGGGAGGGCGGGGTATAAATAAAAATTATTATTATTATTATTAGAAGCAAGCACCCTGTATCTGCTGTCCTTTTGATATGGCTGACCCCTTGCAGTGGAGCTTTCCGCCTCTCTTCTCAAAGGACTGACACAGATACTCTGGGGGAGCATAGGGTGCAGCAGTGTGCAGCTCCCTCTCTCGCGGGATGGTATATTTTCAATTTTGCATGTACAAAACTTAAGGCATTTACAAGGCTGCAATTCTATGCACGCTTACCGAGAAATGAGCTCCATTGCGTAGAGTGTGCCTTATTGTGGAGTAAACATCTGTAGATTTCCCTAAATATGCCAACTAGTACAATTTTATGTGCTAAGTTGTAAACGATGCAAGGCTTGGGGAAACCCAGCCAGATGGGCGGGGTATAAATAATAAATTATTATTATATTATTTGACATTGTTGAAGTTTTTCTGCTTTAGGGTTGATAATAAAAGAAATATTGCATACATTCAAAATTTGCCCTCAAAATCTCTAGCCTGGCAATGCAAATTGTGGGTGTACCTTAGAACCAGTAGCCTTCAACATTTTCAGATCTGGGATCCAGTTACATCCAGAACATGCGTTGGAGAGAGAGTGTCCCACTTCCCACCAGACATACAGTGGTACCTCAGGTTAAGTACTTAATTCGTTCCAGAGGTCCGTTCTTAACCTGAAACTGTTCTTAACCTGAAGCACCACTTTAGCTAATGGGGCCTCCTGCTGCTGCTGAGCCGCCGGAACACGATTTCTGTTCTTATCCTGAAGCAAAGTTCTTAACCTGAAGCACTATTTCTGGGTTAGCGGAGTGTGTAACCTGAAGCGTGTTTATCCCGAGGTACCACTGTATCTCCTTCAGGAATGTTTTCCACAGTTAGGGTGCACCACAGAAAAGACCCTTTCTTTGTACTTCTAAAGATGGAATGCAGAGAAGGGTTGGGGGGGGGGGACAGTTCTCTTGTTGCTACCCCGGTGAAATCAGGATGCAATTCAGTTGTGGGTCCTAATCTACCAGTTTACGACCAGTGCCATAGAATAGCTCCTGTTGCAAGGGAAGATCAGAATCCGGGGGTGGGGGTGGGGAGCTGGCTTCAAATCTTGTTGTCATAGAATGCCTCATATTGCTCAGAATTTTGCAAACCAATGAGCTAGAAAACAAAGCTCATTGTTAGGAAGTGTGAGTCTTAAGCTGTCTTAATAGGTCTGGCAGAATACCTTTGACAAGAGGTATGTCATACCTCCATTCATCTCAATAAATTACACCTCTGGATCCTAATAATTCTGCTTTTCTTTTTCCCAGCATAAACTGTCTGACCACATCAAATCCCCAGGGACTGTGAGTATTTGTTAGCATTTACTACTCTCTTACTTTCTCTAATCTGTTTATATCCAGCTTCCATTGTGTGGGGAACAACAATTGCTAAAAATAATAAAATAAATGGCTGTACAACAGAGGTACCCCATGCTTGGCAGGATACCAAGCATTTTTGTAAACTGGTCATTTATCTATCTGGCAGCTTTGTGCAGTGTGGGTGTGTGGTACAAAATCTGCTAAGGTTATATGCAGAACAAGGGCTGTTTATATATGAAAAAAAGTATATAAAATTTTTAAAAACTAAAAGGGCCTCATTGCAAAAGTTGCTGCCATTTGAATTCTAAGCTTGCTTCCTTGGAAGCAAACTCCTCTGGAGCATATTGAAATTTCCTTTGTGGTGGGCTGGGAACTGTGATTCCAATTCAGATGTGCTCTGGATGTTTTCAATGGAAGCCAGCTGTTAGGCAGCACTGACAGACTGACTGGCACTCCCTGTGTATTTATTACATTTCTATCCCAGCCTTCCTCCCCGAAGAACCCATAATGTATGGAATCAAGGCACTTAATTGCCCTGAATCTCTGGAGCAGTGCTTGTACCTTGAGGGTGGAAGGTGGGTATAGTGGGGAGACCACCATTTTGGAACCTAATATAAATTAGCTTAAGGAAAGTCACAGAAGGATAACTTACAGTCCCCTGAAAAGTTTTGATGTAGGGTCAGGGGACCTTCCTGAACGATGTGGTGGGGCAGCGGAGAATTGTGCGAAGGTGGGCAGAGCATCACATCTGCATCCCGTCTCCTCAGCCTGTCAGGGGGTTTTTTCGCGCTGCACGGATGTCAGTGGCATAAGGAGAGCACGTGAAACTTCCTGTGAATTTCCTTAGTACAGCAGCTTTTCTTAGGATCCAAGCCACAGTTTTTAAAACAAGGATAAATATGCAGTTATGCTTAAAAACAAAAACACAACTATAACAAGCAGGTTGCCTGTCTAAGCCTTGAAGGAGATGCAGAAGTTGCATCTGAACAAGCATTCAGTTTGTATCAGCTGGACCGTCAATGGGAGCGGGGGCTACCAGGCTCACCTTGTGGGTGAGGAATGTGGTGTGAGCTCTCTTTTATATTATAGAATCATAGAGTTGGAAGGGACCATGAGGGTGATCTAGTCCAACCCCCCTGCAATGCAGGACTCGTTTGCCCAAGTTGAACCCAGAACCGTGAGATTGAGTCTCGTGCTGTATCTACTGAGCTGTCCCAGCTGGATATGTTTGTCTTCATCCTTCTCTTGGTTGTTGCTCCCAGTTAAAAGTATCCTGACAAACGTTAGTCCAGGTACACATGTGTGCATTGACTGGAACACCAAAGAGTGCCAGGCTCCATTGGAAGTGCAACAGGGCTGCTACCCATGAAGTGTTTGTTGATTGCGCCATTGCTCGTGACGTAACGTGATGGCAAAGACCATTCTGACCATGTAAAGTTGACAAGTGACGAAAGCATTTGCTTTCAGATGACTGCAACCAGCAGCATATTTGAGCAGCAGGAAGAACTTTTCTGGACACTCTTGTTCTCGCACCTGAGATGATTGCATTGCAATGGTAGCTTCGGCTGGTTCAGTATCATCCTAGCAAATTAACTCTGTTGAAGTCCATGTGTCCCAGATGTTGCCTCGGTGGAGGATGGAGAGGGATGCGTGTGTGTGTGTATGCAAACTAGCCTACTGTGCAGAGGTAGAATTCACATCCATTGCTTTGCAAGCTTTTGCCTCTGGCTGTACCCCTTGCCACGTGGCCCCCTGAAACACACTAAGAAAGAAAGCAGCCCTCAGCTTGAAAAAGGGTTCCGCACCATAGTGCTACACCAGCAACACAACATAGAGTTCAAAGAATTTGGAAGCTTCGCTTTGATGTTGCTTGATATTGGCAAGCACAGTTGACAACCATTATCTGAATTGATATACTTTTAATGCACAGCGTTCTTCCCTTTCCTGTGCCTTTAAAGGGGCTCAGTTTTTCAAAGAGCTGTGGGAGTTATTTCCCTACCAATGCAGTGTATGCAACTCTAAATTGTGTGCCCTTAAAGGAGGCATATCTGTAGAAGTTCTGACCCTGGAAAGGTCCCTGTGTTCCTATCAATTCCTGGCCCTGTTAACCTGCCTTTGTGGTATTCAAGGCATTTAAACTATTCTGAAGACTGAAAGAGCTGTGTGCTTTCATGAGAGTAATTAATTCTGGTTACTACATGATTGTTGTTTCTCATATAGACTACGTCGAGAATGGAGAAAATTGTATACAGTATATATGTATATAAATCTTATAATTCATTTAAATCAATTTTGCGTTTTTGTTATTTTAGGTTTCACATATGTGCTCCAGATACCTTTAATCTGTTTCACAACTGACATGAGACTTGCACAAGACTTTGTGGGATCATGAAACCAGTATTGTGTTTTTAAGTTGTATGTTATATACCGCCTTGCCATATTTTATACCAAAGTGCGGTTTATAAATATTTAAATAATGATAAACTACTTTGAGTGACGTTAGATTGTCCCATCTAGATTAATTTTGCCTTGTAAAATTCGACCTGTTGATTTTATAATGCTAAAAACACTCAAAGCAGCACATTTCAAATATTGGCCAATTTAAATTGGATTAAAATATCTAGCAGGATATTTAACCTGGTGCACGGATGAGATGAGCCAGCAGAACTTTTTACTTCCCTGTGCCATTTTCTAACACATGTGGCAGTTCTTAGGCAGAGCATTCCCAGGGGGGCCAATTGCCTTGAGTTAGACTTTGATCTGACAGAAGGTCATTGTTCTGCTTGAGCCGTAAAAAGATGTCAATTTTTTATTTTGACCCATATGGTTTCTGCTTGAAAGCCTTATGGTTTCCCAGAGATGGGCTGTCTGTAGCTTACAAGCTGTGTGAAAGTTCATTAGGGCAGTTTTGTATCCTCTACAATGTAAAAGTCCTGTGAGTTCTTGTTCTCCCACTGTGTATGATGATAAATTGCTAACTTTCATGGTGGCCGAAGGAAGTTTGGAAATGTGGTAGGAAATAATGCTAAAGGATCAGAAGGAATGAATCAAATAAGATGTTATTTCTCTGTGGATTTTTTAGCTCATCTTGATGGCGTGGAGAACACTTGTGTGTAGGGCTGGGCGATACATGGTTTTCAACAATGTGATATATCACTAGCTAAACACAGCAATATATTGACGTATCACAATGTATAAAATAAGGAAGGAGCTATGTAGAGGCCTTGTCTGGCTTCATGGTTTTTCCTGCATCGTGATTTTTGCCAGCGCCTGCTCTTGTGATTCGCTGCCACCTGCATGAGGCAAGGAAGATCTGACAGAGTTAATAGGGGCTGCAGGAATCGAGAGAAGCATTTGCTAGCTACACTGTTTTCCCCACATTGTGATTTTTGCGTAACACACACATACATACAGTGGTACCTCGGGTTAAGTACTTAATTCGTTCTGGAGGTCCGTTCTTAACCTGAAACTGTTCTTAACCTGAAGCACCACTTTAGCTAATGGGGCCTCCCGCTGCTGCCGTGCCGCCAGAGCACGATTTCTGTTCTCATCCTGAAGCAAAGTTCTTAACCTGAAGCACTATTTCTGGGTTAGCGGGGTCTGTAACCTGAAGTGTATGTAACCTGAGGTACCACTGTACTCATGATATTGCCAGGTCAAAATTTATGAAACCAGTATTACGATATGGACTTCAAACCAGTTTTGGATGATATATTGATATATATCGCCCAGCCCTACTTGTGTGGCAGTCCTAACCCCAACCCCCACAGGGTGGTAGAGCTTATTTGCCATATCTGCAGACTTTGCTGACCATGGTGGAAGGTGTGCAGAATGCGATTGTTTGGGTCCAATTCCTATGCCATTTCCAGGCTAGCACAGTGATCAAGCCTGGATCAGGCCTAATGTCATCATACAATGACAGTGAGACCAGATTGGAACCCAACAGATCCCTGGAAGCCAGCTCAGCCCTGCCCCTCCCTATTGGAGTTTGGATTTGGATTTGATACCCCCCTTTATCACTACCTGTTGTGAGACTTTCCTCTGACGAAGAACCTGCCAGCATGCCGGAAGCTGAGAGGGACACTTCTGCTCAGGGAGGATTTGATTTAAATCAAATCAATTTAAATCACTAGTCAGTAACACTTGATTTAAATCTTTTTCTTTTCTTTTCTTTTTCACAGAAAGGCTCGTTCTTGCTGCTATAATCTTAATATTTACAACCAGATGAAGGTTTCATTTTTGGAATAATAAATTTTCAGAGTAGTTTTTATAGTTGTATCAAGAATTACTGATTTGGTTATACTACTAGAAATGCATAGACAGATAATTATGAAATTACTGTGAGGTTTAATAAGTTAACTGTTTATATTTGGACAGCTTTTCTGCCATACTTTGTTGGAAGGAGAAAAATAATCATTTCCTTAATAACAGTTTAAACTATTTATTTAACTAAAACAATAACATTATAGCATATGTATCCATGTTTGTTAACTGATATGTTAAACAATAAAAAAAATCAACTTAGACTGAGTTTTAGCACACCTGAAAAACTTAAAACATACACTTATTTCCTGATGAATAGCCTTTGGACTATAATGTAACTTAAATAGAAAACTATCTTTAGGAAGATTTTTCATCCAAAAGCATTTTTTTAAAAAATCCTTTTTAAATAAAAAAAATCATTTTTCTTTTTTTGAGTCATTTATTTTTATCCACCCTGCGTCTGCTCCAGTATGGTGTGATGGTTTTTTGGATCACAGTGCTAGTCTGCAATCCTGAAGAGGGGAGGGAGAGAGAGCTGGCTGTTGTTGAAGTGCCACATCCATCGCTCTGCGGGGTTTGTGCTTTCAGGGCAGAAGTATGAGCTCTTGTGGTCCTCTGTCCTTTTCTGTCTCCTTCTGTATTGATTTCCCTCCCATTGGGAACAATGGATGGGAAATCAATGACACCAGCCTCCAGGGATGCTGTGTGTTTCCTTTTGGTTTGGAGGTGAATCAGGCGACGGAGATAGCTGTGCCCTTTCCCCAGCCCTCTCCTCGCAGTGCCCCCTTTTGGACCTACGGATGTCAGAGCTCTATGGAGGAGGCGTCTGACACTAGACTTCCCTTGCCACGATTGCTGCCCCTTCCACACTTGCAGAACGACCTCTGATGTTCCCTTGCCACAGTTCCCCCCTTGAAGAATGACCTCCGATGTTTGCTATAGCCCCTGGAACGCTCTCTTTGGCACTGTAAGCTTGCAGGCTTAATTATTTTCAGGGACAGCTTGGATTCCACGCTTGTGGGAGAAGTTGATAACAAGCGTAAGAATCATGTTGTGTTTCTTCCTCGGCTATCCCTTGGCGTTGACGCCATCTTGATTGGACCTTCTCTGGTGATCCTAAAAGTGACTGGGAGGTGGGGCAAATTCTATTGGGAAAACCTTCCGGCATGTGGGATTTGGCCGATAACCCAGAGTCTTTAGCTGGACCCTGAACTTCAGGAAAGAGTTTTGATTGGGGCAATTGGTGTATTCTACACTGTAGAAGTTAGCTCCTCTCCTCCAGCATCGCGACCCAGCCATTCTGTGATCCGACCCCCAACAATGCTGCTCTTAGCTTAAAAAACAAATTGTGGTTGGTCAGACTTCCTGCTGTCTCATCTAGTTTGGCTCTGAAATATGCCATTTAGTTGGTTCACGATTCATTTCCCCTTGTTTGCTGCTGAATAAACGTTTGACCCTTGCCCGTTTTATTTTTCCTTTTGCAATTCAACATGATATATATTTGTAGTGTTATATGTCAGAGGCTTTTTCTGCCAAACTTTGTTTTTCAGAAGAACAACAAACTTTTCTTAAAAACATGAAACCTTCATGTGAGCCAGAAGCATGGCAGCTGCTATTTCTCAGGTTTCATAAATAGTTGTGCCTTGACATAATTTAAAATCTGTTGAAACTGAGGGCGAGGAGGAGTAGGAACCAGGTCTTCATTAATTTCCCTTTGAATTCAGATCGGAAGCTATAACTTGTCTCACTTTCTAATACAGAGCAGCGTAAGCTCCTTGGGAAGAGATTACAAATAATATGGTTGGTACATTAATCTGGGCTTCTTGGTGGATGTTGACAACCTATTTTTAAATCTGACAAACAAGACGGTGGAAACTAATCTTGTTGTAGCATTCAGCTGTATGAAGATCTAGGGAAGATCTTACTCTGCCCCAGCCCATGATTTTTAGTGTCTACACAAAAGTGCCGGAATAGGTTGCCTGGGCATTTGTGACTAGGTGATATCGGTGTACTGAGGACCTTCCTCCTTTATCTTCTGAGGCAGGTGAGGTGGTGTGAAGGGCCTTCAGTGGGAAAGTGGGCTATAAATTTATGAATTATTAAGTAAATAGGATGCTGGTGGTAGTAAGTGATGTAGGAACCAGAGAATGGCATGTCTTCTGGCAAGTTGAGAGTAAAGGCTTAAAAGTTAGGCTGAGAATCAGAACTTTAAAATTTTGGGAATGTAGGGGTGGTCCCTCCAGACTTATGTTTTGTTTCAGGCGCCTCCTGAGACATAATCTTGAGTCATGACACAATCATGGTGCATTAGTGTTGGGTTGATTCTTCTTTACCTTGTTCTGCGATCCTTCCCCAATGTGAGCTCATCGTTCCTTTCCGGGAGGATATAATGCAGCAAAAGGGAGGTGAAAATAAACCCAAACATTTGTGGTATTCTATATTGTTAAATAAAAAATTAATTAATTAATTAAAAATTTATAATTGTAAATTGAATATAAGAGATAAATATGTAATATCAAACAGCAGTGGGGAAAACTATGGACCGTAACTATGACTAGGAGTGGGAAGTCAACTTTTTGGGGAAATTGTATTAAATTTGATGTAATTTGGCATTGATTTGTTTTTTTAAAAATGGAAAACTAATAAATATTATTTGGCTAGATAGATGGATAGATAGTTGTGAGTTTTCAGCAGGGAGTAGGGGATATGTACTGATTGCAAATGAAGCAGTGTGACCACCACAAAACTTTTGCAGGGTTGCATAAGCTTAGTTGTACTGTACTGCATATGACCATAGCCTTGCCTGCCAGAGCTAGGGGTCTTTTTATTAAGGGCATCTATCCCCTATCCTTCCTCTAGCTCTCTCAGTGCAATGAGTGGTCAAGTTTAGAACTGCAGCAGCCTTCAGTTACCATATTTTTCGCTCTATGACGCAATTTTTCCCCTTCAAAAATTAAGGGGAAATGTGTGTACGTCTTATGGAGCGAATGCAGGCTGCTTGGCTTCAGAGATAGCAATGCGAAGCCTCCGAAGTGCCTAGGGAGAGCTCCCCCCACGCTCCGGATGCTTCGCATTGCTTTCGCTGAAGCCGCCTGAAGCCCCCAGAGCGCAACGGGAACTCCCGCTGCACTCCGGGGGCTTCAGGCAGCCATCCGCAAACCTTCGGAGCGCAGCAGGAGTTCCCGCTGCGCTCCGAAGGCTTGCGGATAGCCGCCTGAAGCCTGGAGAGTGAGAGGGGTTTGTGCACACCGATCCCTCTTGCTCTCCAGGCTTCGCTTCGCTGGAGAGGCGCTGCACAGTTTCCCCTCTCTGTGCAGTGCCCCTTCAGCGAAGCGGGAGGAGAAATGGAAGGGGCTCCATTTCTCCTGACGCTTCACTGAAGGGGCGCTGAGCAGAGAGGGGGAGAATTCCCCCCCCCCGTTCTCCCCCTCTAAAACAAGGTGCGTCCTATGGTCCGGTGCGTCCTATAGAGCAAAAAATACGGTATATTGTACTACAAATCCCACACCCATATATGTTTATCATAGAATCCCAGAACTGTTGAGTTGGAAGGGACCCTGAGGATCATCTAGTCCAACTCCCTTTTGCTCAAACCACAACTCTGAGATTAAGAGTCTCATACTCTGCTGATGGAGCTGTCCGAGGGCAAAGTGTTTATTTACTATGTTTACACCCTGGTTTTCTGGTATGATGGAACTCAAGACGGGATTCATAGGGGCTGCCAGGCTGTCTCTTGCCCTGCTTAGCTTTAGCAAAGTTGCTGCATCATGCAGCTTGAGAACCTGCCCTGTTCTGAGACCATTCGGAGCTTTGAAGAGAGTTAACTATACTGGACAAGTTATTGACTTAGTTGCCTAGAATGTACACATTCCCAAGACTTCCTGGCAGCTGCATGCTTCAGTGGAAGACGGATAGTAGTGCCTGTCTTCCGTTATTGACTGTGCCAGTGAGGTACCCCAAAGTTCCTCCAAACACAGCTGGAAAACCACTTTTCTAGGCTGAGCAGTCTTTGAACATGCTGTATTTATTATATTTCTTTCATTTTCTCATGTGATACTGAAATGCAGTAGGAGTAACATAAATGACCAGGCAACTCCCATTTATTTTCAGTGACAGCAGTTGGGTCATTAATGGGCTGCCTGTGAGATGCGCTTGTTGAACTGCGTTCACAGTTTTTTTAAAAAAAAGATTTTGTGGCAATTAATATAATGCACTTAAAATTAAAAATTTAAGCTAAGATGAGCTGGAATCTGCAGCCTGTTCGGCAAATTATGGATCATGTTTGCACAATTTCTTACTTTTGCAAACTGTTCTGCGATTGCTGCTGTCTTGCACAATTGTCACAGAAGTGGAAAGGATACTTGAATCTCCCAACCCGAACAAATGTTATTCAGCGCCTCTCTGCTCTCAGACTTCAGCAGTTATTATTACTCATACAGACGTTGCAGCCTTATGGGCTAGCCTTGTGTCCCACAAAGCTGAATTCTGTGCTTGTCACATTCTGCCCTTTCCCCCTCTTGTTCAGCCACAGCCCTGGTTTTTCCCCTAGGTAAATCCCTTTAGCTCATCATTGTATAGCTCATCATTGTATTACAGGATATTCCTGTAATCAGCCATATTGACATTGAAAATGCTGGAGTGAATCAGGGTGCCCATACTTGCTTATTTTGTGCTGCATTAAATTCAGTCTAAGAAGCCACAACAATGGCACATTCTGTTAGCGAAGGACGTGCTGCTTGTAGCGTAGTCACTTTGCACGGCCACGGAGTGTGTGGAAGGTCTGTAGCTATTACAGTGAAAGCAGGCACGACTTTGGGGTCTTAGCACAAAGAACCTTTTAATGCTGTTATGTAAGCGCGCACGGTGGCGTCTCTCTCTCCCCTCTTAACGGTGTGATAAAAATGAGAGTGCCTGCTTGTTTCATACAAAAGCGCCGTACTCCTAATTAAATAATGGGTTGTGTTTGGGATTTATTGGAATTATTGTCTCTTCCCTTTTCAAATTTCCGTTCTGCATGAATGGCCGCGACAATTTGTGTTGCTTAAGGCTACATCGCGTTTGTTCAGGCAGCCAGAATATTCACTGACCGATCGGGTAGTTATCTCATGAACAGAGCACAACCCCGAGCTCATGACGAGGATTTGATCTGACAGTTTTACTGTCATGCAATGCAAAGAGGTTTTAAAGCAAGAGGAAGGAGAAGCAGCTATCTGGGTGTTGTAGGAGGAATCTGGGCTGTCCTCAGTTGTCAGAAATGATGCAAGATGCTTTCCAGCTGCTTCTGTCTGGCTCATCTGTCTGTCTGTCTGTCTGTCTATCTATCTATCTATCTATCTATCTATCTATCATCTATCTATCTATCTATCTATCTATCTATCTATCTATCTATCATCTCTATCATCTATCATCTATCATCTATCATCTATCATCTATCATCTATCATCTATCATCTATCATCTATCTCCATCCATCCATCCATCCATCCATCCATCCATCTAGCTGTCTAGCTATCATCTATCATGGATCATTGTTGGCATCCATCTGTCTCAAGAGACAATGGAAGAATGCACCATTGGGGGTAAAGTCAAATCGTTAGGAGACTTACAGAGCCTGCTGTGGCTGTAGAGGCCAGTACTAAAGAGACATGTTTTATTGCAGCTGGGGAAGATGAAGGCATCTGGTTTCACTGTTACAGATGCACCATGGCATTTCTTCTCTCCTATCAGAGAGAATGAGAGAGCGCTAATTTTAATATTCTCCATATTTTAAAGGCTTATTATGTAACTTCAAAAGAAAGCTAAGCAGTGACAGATACGCATCAGTATGGACCAGATGTCAGCTTTTGAATGCAGACTTACACTTTTACTTTCAGAAGTCCTTGGTATATTTACAAACAGGCATAAAAGTCACAGATGAAATTTGTTTATTGCAGTGAGTTCACTTTTGTAATGGATAGTGTTCAGGAATGGAAAAACCCTATGCCCTGTTTAAGGTAAAACAGTACCTATTAAGATTATTGATGATCGTGACAATGAAACACCTTTCCTAGAAAGGGGTGTGTGTTGTCTGGTCAGTCTTGTTTGTCTCACCAAATCCTGGAAGCAAAGCCAGTGTATTTGACCTGAGAATTGTGAAAGATTGAAATGAGAGAACTTAACCATTTTTTACACTAGGTATTGGAATGAAATATATGACAGGAATTCATTTGGATTTTCTGGTTCTGTGAAGGAAGCAGAAGCTGAGGAAGAACTATTGACTTGTGTTCCTGAAATGCAAATGCAAACTTCTGGTTCATTTTGTTGTTGTTGTTTAGTCGTTTAGTCGTGTCCGACTCTTCGTGACCCCATGGACCAGAGAACGCCAGGCACTCCTGTCCTCCACTGCCTCCCACAGTTTGGTCAGACTCATGCTGGTAACCTCGAAAACACTATCCAACCATCTCGTCCTCTGTCGCCCCCTTCTCCTTGTGCCCTCCATCTTTCCCAACATCAGGGTCTTCTCCAGGGAGTCTTCTCTTCTCATGAGGTGGCCAAAGTATTGGAGCCTCAGCTTCAGGATCTGTCCTTCCAGTGAGCACTCAGGGCTGATTTCCTTAAGAATGGAGAGGTTTGATCTTCTTGCAGTCCATGGGACTCTCAAGAGTCTCCTCCAGCACCATAATTCAAAAGCATCAATTCTTCTGGTTCATTACAAACACACAAATGAAGCACAAAATTTTTCTTCTCCTGGAATGTTTCCGTAATTGAAAATGAAGCCAGAGTGCAGCAGTTAAGCAGTTGCTGCTGCTCATTTTCTGCTTCAGTTCTGCTTTATTCTAAAAATGTCAGGAATGATGATGACCTAGAGGGTTTTTGATGGGGCAGGTGGTTCACATATTTCACTGTTGCGTAAGCCTGATGGAAACTTCCACTGTAACACGCTGGTTCTTACCCTCTCCCACTTTTTTTATTGGATGTCCTTTAGTTTGGCTGTATACAGTGCAGAGTGATTTTCATTTGCTTCCCGTTCTTCAGCTGCGCTGTTCCACTCTAGTGAACTTCAGCCTTGAGTGTTTAGGTTTAGAGTACAGTTTTGAAAATACATGACCGAGTTACACTACTAAAACTGAGCAGGTCTTAACACTGCAAGCAGCCAGACTGTTTGGGCACCATTCCTTTAGCTGCTCTATTCTCTTTGGAAGAAGGGCAGGATGTTACGAATAAAATGTCATGAAGCTGTTAATCTGCCTCCCAGGCTTCATACCATCACTAGTTCCAGGTGCTACGTGATGCAAACGATTTCCTCCTTAATCCTACCTTAATTGTCTTTTTATGGAAATGGGCCTACATAGGATTTGGGTCATCCTTAGCAGCCGTGTCATTTTCCTAAATGCAAAGCTGCCATTGTAGTTTCTGCCTTCAGCTGGAGTTGGGAGAAGTAGCTTCTGGTATCCGTCAAAACTTTGTGTGAACCATTTGTCCATAATAAGCGTATACGCACACTATGCACTGTAAGCAAGGGCATATATGCTGCCTAAAAATGTTCTTTGTGTAGCTTACATTATCAATGAAATATCAAAATTACAGCTGTACTAGGTGTAGGCACTGTGTTAACCATAATAACAATTCCCCCTGCCTAAGTGTACCATGTGTGGGAGTGAGCTATCAGGATAACAGGATATTACAAGTTGTCTATGGCGTATCGTTTGCAGACTTTTGCTAAGGTTTTATTCCTCCTTGCTTTTGATACAGAAAAATAGGGGTGGTTGGCTTTTGCTGCCCTACTCCCCAAGGGACAGAGTCCCCTAAATCCATGATGGGTCAGAGATGAATAGATGGTGGCAGTGAAAGCAAGGCAGATCTTTTATTTTTCTGTTGCAACTGAGTTCCCTCCCCTCCTAGCAAGGAGGCAGGAGAGACCCAGAACCGCGAAGAAACATCCCTTTTAAGGGTTTGCATTTTGGTGTGGAGAAAAAGGACACCCCCTCTACGAAGAGTCAGAAATTACATCTCACATAAGGTGGGGTTACTGTGGCTCAGGCAGGCCAAGGTGTGATATTCCTGAAGATTTAGCAAGTCTTACATAGTTCCAGCCAGTTTACACAAAACACCAGCATTTGATAAGACAACCAGAATGCAGGTCAGACATCCCTCAATGCAGAGCATCTGGGCAAACGATGACAATTAATACAAAGGAGGTTCATAGATCTAGGAGGGAAATCCCTTCTGCCTCCGTGTTCTCAGGCAAGGGGGATTAAGGAGGCAGAGGAAATACTTACGTGTCTTTAGGAGAGCCAAGATGGCTTTTGGATTGCTCTCCTATACTATTTTAGACATGTGCTTTATATACTTACGTATGTGTGTTTACCTTGTGCAATTATCAACATTCTATATTTGAGACCTTGGAATTCCTATAACTATTTCATTTTGGGGAGCTGCATAAATTCAGCCAGCTTTGAGAAATGACAAAAGAATTGTTCTGCTGAGCTGTTTCACTTGAGCGGATATAGTAACAGTGAACTGCAAATCTCGTCAGTACATGTGTGAGGATAGCGTTTTTATTTCCCCGCCCCAGTATAAAATCATGGAATTGTAGAGTTAGAAGGTACCCTGAGGGTCATCTAATCTAACCCACTGCTAATCAGGAACCTCACAGTGCTTCTCATCAAGGCTTGGAGATTTGAATTTATTTAAAGTAGCTAGGTGTTTCCTTACCACCTCTCTTCCTGCCTTGGGCTGCAGCTCCCTCCCCTCCCCGCATCATTTATTCTCTTACCACTAGCTTTAGGCACTGCTTTCCTTTTGGGTGAAGATAGAGGCAAAGTAGGTGTTGAGCAGTTCCACCTTATCTCAGTATGCATCCTTTGAATCTCATTTGCCTTGTGGTTGCCTGTCTGCTCTGTTTGGAGAGGTCCTTATTTGAAGGTCTTTGCAGTTTGCTTGGATTTTCACCATCCTGGATTATTCGGAGTCCTCCACAAATTTGGGCGCCTAAAAAAGTAAAGGGTAAAGGGACCCCTGACCATTAGGTCCAGTTGTGGCCGACTCTGGGGTTGCGGCACTCATCTCGCTTTATTGGCTGAGGGAGCCGGCGTACAGCTTCTGGGTCATGTGGCCAGCATGACTAGCCACTTCTGGCGAACCAGAGCAGCGCACGGAAACGCCGTTTACCTTCCCGCCGGAGCAGTACCTATTTATCTACTTGCACTGTGTGCTTTCGAACTGCTAGGTTGGCAGGAGCAGGGACCGAGCAATGGGAGCTCACCCCGTCATAGGGATTCGAACTGCCGACCTTCTGATCGGCAAGTCCTAGGCTCTGTGGTTTAACCCACAGCGCCACCTGCTTACTTTGACTTAATTATGAGGAAATTGAATGACAACAGTCCCAGTACAGATCATTGGGAGACTTCGCTTCTTACTTTTCTCCATTGTGAGGCTGTATTTACTCTTGCTGCCTGGTTGCTGGTTAAACAAAAGGAAGCAATCAGTGCACATCCTCTTATCATATTTGTGTTAATTTCATTAGTTTTAATTGCCATGAGCTCCGGATATAAAAATGTAAACAAATCTTCCCTCTGTTGAGTTTACTAGTAAATACAGTGATTAGTGTTAAATACTAATCACTGCTGGTTAGGGACTTCATAAAATGCTTTTTGAAAGCCTAAGTAGCCTGATTGCAGCCAGCATGTTTGTCCATGGTGGAACATGAGGCACAAAATATTGAAAGGAAAAATAATGTCACAAAAATTTTTGCAGTTCATATATATGTGAGTAGGTGTGCTTGTATTTGCTGGACTAGATTGGGATATAATTGAGGTCCTCTCCTAAATTTTGTGGCCTTAGAGTTGAAATCAAATAAAAGTTGGATTCTTGTGATTTAGTTGTCTGCCTGCAATAGCAATAAAACATGTCCTCTGTTTCAAGGGGATGGCCTTCCCTGTGGACTTACTGGAAAACTACAGTCATGAAGACCTGGAAAGTTCCGGAGAAGATTATATGTCTGATCTCAGGTGTGGGGATCCAGAAAACCCAGAGTTCCTGTCTCTTGCCAGTAACATCAAAGTAAGATTTGAGAATTAGCTTGGCATCTTGGTGTTTTATATGTCTGTTAACAGTGGACTTTAGCTGTACATTTATAATGGCTTTCAATACTCTGTTACTCAGAGCCTTTTACTCTCCCAGTATTTGTCAGATGGGGTATATATGGCCTGTGTCACAGACATTGTGTGTTCTGGATCAGCCTTTCCCAGCTTTTGGTCCCCAGATGTTGTTGGACCTCAACACCCAGCATCCCTGACCACTGGTCCTGCTGGATCTAGGGATGATGGGATTTATAGTCCAACAACACCTTGGGACCGAAGGTTGAGAAAGGCTATTTTGGAGGCACTGAGGGCCCAGTCTGTTTGTTTTTTAAAAAAGACCAATGTCATATGAGAATCAAGTAGATGGACACCCCCATCCATCACTCACAACTTCCAACTTTTTGTTTTGCTTTTCTCTTTGTAATTTAATGCCACAGCTAAATCTTTCATTCTTGGATCCTGGCATGTCCTTGGTAAATTGATACGCAGCAAAGCAGAGGGAAAGACCGTGTCTGGTTGGGTTCTTTCTTTAAAAAAAACCTTTGACGACTGCAGCAGAACAAATGAGTTTATTGTCTCTTCTGTAGCATATTTTAATGTGTGACTGTGCTAACAGTTTTACAGCAGAAGAAGAACATGAAAAGATGGTAATGTTTTTCTTCTCCTTCCTGCCCCCACTCCCCAGATCCCAATTCGTCTATCCACAATAGGCTTCGTCCCCCTTTATGGCGGAGAGGAAAGGCACAAAGTCCTTGCTTTGTTTGCGCCAGAGGATTCGCTCACAGGTTTCACTTAAATTTTTGTTTCAGTATTGTAGTGTTCTGCTCTGAGTCTTTTTATTTTTACTATGCTTACTTATTTCTTGTCCTTGCTCCTGAATCTCTCTGTAATTGTGCATTTCAGAACCATAATAACTTTAGTTGGTACTGAAGCCAGGGTGCAGAGCAGCTGGCTAGGCAAATATTCAGCTTGCTCCAGCTCCAGCTGTGTAATGCTTGGTCTGTAGGAAAGACCTGCGACCTGCCCGTCAGTGTTGCCTTGTGGGCACTGACAGATTATACAACCTAAGGAGGTTATCTCAGAGAACACCCCTAGCTGTTGGATGGAATAGTGCTGCTATGCCCCCTTCACTGTTATTTTGGAAGCAGGAGCAGTTTGCCATTACTGAATGGAAGCAAAGAGCCTGGGGTTCAGATGTAACAACGAACCGTGGTTGGATGTTACAAGCATGAGCCTTGATGTCATGCGTTCCCTCTCCACCAAAAAAGAACAGAAGAGGTTTAAAGTTTCTGTTCCTGGTTGTTTCAAACCATGGTGTACCTTTTTCACCCAACCCACAGTTTTCCAAGTTCGGACAGAACAGGAAACTGCCCTTAAGAGCAAGCCAAGAAAAGGAGCTTTGAACTTCTTTTCCTTGCACACCGAAGCAAAGAGGTAGCAATCTGGCTTGTCCTCATAACTGGCCATGGTTTGTTGTTGCAGCTTGAAGTAGGGCCTGTGTCCGTCAACGCTACTGTAAGGGCCAGCTAGCTTCTCTTCTCCCCACACTGCCCCTCCTGCTGAACCCTTTTGGCTCAGGCTTAATAAGTGACGAGGACTGAAACATAATGTGTTGAACAAGTGTTCACTGTGAATAAAAATAACCCTTAGAGTGCAATCCCAATGCTCCTAATTTGGAGGAGGTCAAGGATTAGGTACATAGGTACCTATCCACCTGCAGAGAGGACCGCTGCTTGAAGGGGAGCTGGACCAGCTGGTAGAAAGCTACTGCTAGCAGTAGCAAGCAAGAAGACTCACAAAACAACAGGATGGAGATAGAGCTTTGGCATCTTTGGATTCCAATCCCCCAAGAGGTCCAATCCCTCAGCTACAGCAGCCAGGATCTGGCATTGTCAAAAGGAAGACCCAGCCCCCACTTCTGCTCTGGCTGGCATAAGCCTGTCAGAGCTGATGCAGAAGTTGGCTCGTCACTCCTCCCAAATACATCCTCTATTAAAGTAGCAGTTTGGGACCAGTCTATTTGGAAGATTGACCTACCCCATATATGCAGCCTTGACATCTTTGGTTCGCAGGACGATTACAGATGCGACAGAATACTTGTTCCACACAAGAAATTTATCTTTTTGTGTGACCCCCCCCCCCATATACACTTAGGAACTCCCAAAGGTGACATCCGGCAGGTGCCTCTTGCTGGAGTCCCATAGAAAACATCGGCACGCATCCAAAATACATGGGCACGATATAAAGCGTATTAGCAGAGTCAGTGAAAGCAAAATTGTGTAGGAATTGTGGCATCAAGTATTTTATTATTTACAGCAAAAGAAACAAAAGAAACATGGCATTTTGTGTGAGCTCCTCACACATCCTCTCTAGCTGGACAGAGAGCAAAGAATGGAAGTTTGTCAGCTTGATTTCTGCTGGCACCCATCACGTGACCCTCTGCAATAGCGGCAGTGGAAAATACTGACACCTTCACTACACTCATTCTAGCACTTGCTTAGAATATTTTTGGTTAAGCAAGTCTCTCCAGACATACAAAAGTTACATGTGTTTTATGTTTTTGGTTTTTTTAAGCTACAGTTGATTTTAACCAGATTTGAATATTTTAAAATACCTGTTTTAAACTGTTCTTTGGCGACCGTTTTAATTTTTGGAAACTTCTTAGAGATAAATTACAACTAACAGGTGTAGATTAAAAAACAACTACTGTAGTAGCATTGTTATACCTACTTTTATGCAACTTCACACTTACTCAACATAATTAAGACCATCGCCACCATTGTCCTAGCTTCATATTTCTCTTTTCTCATTCAAGCTGTTGCCCTTTTCCTTGCTGATCAGTGGTGGCCTGTTGATGATATTGTGAGAACATCTGATCCTTCCAGAGAAGGACTTTTGCAGGTAAGTAAAGCTTTTGTTCTGTTAAGTGTGTCTGTAATCTGAGGAGCCATCTAATCCAAACAGAGATACTGCGTAATGTATTCAGAGTGTCTAATTCATATTTACTTGGAACAGAATTGGTGTGTGTCCATGCACACAGATGTGCAGGCAGTGCTTTCTATAATTCTGATTATGTTTTTGGGTTGTGGCGCAAGTGTCTTGTATGTGTCGCAGGAAGCTGACTTTTTTTTAAAAGCATGTATACACTACAAATTTAAGATGGCTCTGCTGATAACAGCTTTTTCCTCAGCAAATCTTGACAGATAATATTTTTGAGTGAGGAGTCAGGCTGCCTCACGTAATCAGCAGCCCTCTCCCCGGACCTCCAGGTCCCATAGTCTCATGAAAAAAGTGACAATAGCTGAACTATGAGCACTGTTTTGTTGGAAAGGTAGGATACAAATTTAACAACTGACAAATAAATTAACACTATAATGTGGGTCTGCCCTATCATCAGGTGTTCATCTTAATTCCTGGCTTTATGGTGTATGTATTATGTTTATATTATCTAAAGTATTACAGTTCTCTCGAGTTAGTTTACAAATGAAGATAAAAACAAACGGAATAACAGTAGTGTGTCATAACCACAAAACCCAAACATATTTTTATAAAAAAATTAATCTACCCCTCTTTGCTACCTTGAAAGTAGGGATGTGGATTTCAGCAAAATTTAGCCACATGGCCTTTTTGGAACAATATTTTTTTCTTCTTCAATCATAGTCATATTCTTTCTATGTGTTTACTATAGGTGAACTCCATTGGAGAGAGAGTGGTCCTCTATGTGCTAAATAGATTAATTTATCGCAAGCAAGAAATGGAGAAAAATGAATGCCCATTCCTCTGTCATGGTAGCCATGATTATGCGAAAATACTATGGAAGAAAGGAGAGGCAATTGGTTTTTATTCTGTTAAGCTTCCAGGTAAGATTTCCCTTTTAAAATAAAATCACAAAATGCCTTTTAATGCAAGGCAGAGAGAAACAAAGTCCATAGTTTTACATTGTTTGAGAACCATGCTTGTAGTTCTCTTGCATTTTTACGTTCAGGGTGATAAGTGGTAGTGGCAATGGAGGCCATGCACAAACTGAAAACCATAACATTATAAAAGCAGCATAAAATAGAAAGCAGAATTAAAATGGCATCTATTAAACTTGGGAAAATAATGATGGCTTTGCTGGACACTGAAAGGACAATAAAGTTCATTTAAAAAACATAACAGTATAAAAAAAATACTTATTTTAACATCAAATGCCAATCTAATTCCACAAACAAGCCTACAATGGATGTCTGCGAAACTAATTGCACTTGCTGTATTAGGGGGTCCGAATGGATTATGTTATATAGCCTTGATGTCTGTTGGAAACTTGATACTTGGGCAGATGGGTTTCCAGCCTGCTGTAGCTAACCGCATCTTAGGGGAAAGCAGTAAGCAGATGGCAGTCTTTTCGTGTGTTTGTTCCTGTTGATACTTTGACCTTTGTGAACGGAATACACTATTTCAAAGTATATTTGAAGTTTACACTTGGTCTCAGGGATTTGTAGCCTGTTGTTGTTTTTAAATTGTTCCTCTTGGTGGGTAGGAAAGTGATTGCTATAAAATCATCCAAATAAGTTGGCATGCCCAAGTATGCCCCCTCGCCATCACCTGAGACTAGGAGTAGTCAGGATAAGGTTCTGCAGTAAGTTACATTGAATACTGTTTGTCCAACCTTGCCACCCCTAATTGCATCCCAGGTTTGTTATGTTAGCCTGGCACTGCCAGAATCAAGAGTAATGGGGTAAGAACAGAAAGGTAAAAAGTTGATACTTGCCAGTGTTAATGTAGGACTAGCAGCAATCACAGTGATGGCGCTGCGGTCTAAACCATTGGGCCTCTTGGGCTTGCCGATCAGAAGATTGGCAGTTCGAATCCACACATTGGGTTGAGCTCCTGTTGCTCTGTCCCGGCTCCTCCCTACCTAGCAGTTTGAAAGCACGCCAGTGCAAGTAGATAAATAGGTACCGCTATGGCTGGAAAGTAAACGCCGTTTCCCTGTGCTCTGGCTTCCATCATGGTGTCCCGTTGTGCCAAAAGCGGTTTAGTTATGCTGGCCACATGACCCGGAAAGCTGTCTGTGGACAAACGCCAGATCCTTCAGCCTGAAAGCGAGATGAGCACCGCAACCCCATAGTTGCCTTTGACTGGACTTAACTGTCCAGGGGTCCTTTACCTTTACCTTTTACCAACAGCAATGTTTTAGATACAACTTGAACCCAAAGGGCAAAAGAAAAGTAATGAGCTGATCAAAGTAGAAGTTATATGCCTAGGCAGCAGGGAAGATTTTTCTTTTTTGTGGGGTGGGGTTTAGAGAAGAAGGTGCAAAAAGAAAATAGAACATTTTTGAGGTGCATAACCAAAAATATACCATAAGTTGCTAAGATCATAAGTTGCCCAGATAATGATTTTAGGGATGTTACAGAAATGCATGCAGGACAGATAGAAAGGGTTGCTTAGTTGTCTTTGAAGAACACCTTGGACACAGCAACAGAACGAATGCCAATCAGAGCTGCTGTTATGATTGCAGGAAGCATATGTGGTGCCTTTCTGACCCAGAGCTACCAGCTTCCGGTCCTTGATACAATGTTTGTGAGGAAGAAACATCGAGGGAAAGATTTTGGGCTCCTGATGCTGGAAGATTTCGTGGATTCTTTCACAGAAGATGCTCTTGGCCTGCGGTTCCCACTCACCTCTTTCATGCTTGTTGGTAAGCCCTTCCATTCGTCTCATTGCATCAAACCACACTGATATGGATAATGTATTTTTTTAGTTTCTAGGGTTCTGCTTAAAGGTCCATCCAAACAGAGAAAGAAACCTCCTTGATCTCAGGAACCACAGTGCCAAATTGGGCGGTAGTATCTTCAGAGGTGTCCAAATCAGCACTGTTTGAAATGGTTCCCACCAACATCTTGATTCAAAATGGTGCCAGAAGGTTTATGAACATAGGAAGAAGAAGAAGAAGAAGAGGAGTTTGGATTTGATATCCCGCTTTATCACTACCCTAAGGAGTCTCAAAGTAGTTAACATTCTCCTTTCCCTTCCTCCCCTACAACAAACACTCTGTGGGGTGAGTGGGGGAGAGACTTCAGAGAAGTGTGACTAGCCCAAGGTCACCCAGCAGCTGCAAGTGGAGGTTCCCCAGATTACGAGTCTATCGCTCTTAACCACTACACCACACTGGCTCTCTAGGACAAAACCTGCGCCTCCCATCTTGGGAACAGTCATGCCAAATTGGCTGACTATATCGTCAGAGGCATCCCAATTGGCCCAGTTTGGAACTGTGTGTTGTGCCCAAGAGACCTGGGCCCCTTAGAGTTGGTGCCTGTGGTGGGAAGAAAGCATGAAGTACACAGACAAGGAAGAAGAGAGAAAAGCCCAAGATACAGCAGTTCTCTTAGACAAATGAAATATATTCTGTATCATGATTGGGAAGCCCGTGGCCCTCCAGGTGATGTTGAAAACCCAGCTTCCATCAGCCCAAGCCAGCATGTCTAGTCCAGCAACAACAGAAAGGCCACAAGTTCTCCATCCTTGTACTGAATGTTCCCTCCCTTCCTTGAACCAGCTACAGCCATCAAACACCCCATTTCCTTCTGCAGTCAATACTGTGGGTTCTACATTTTTGAGTCCCAGTGGCTAGTTTGACCTATAGAAATACTGAATGGGAATATTGGCTTTGGTCCTCATATAATTTCTCTGCTCATAACTTTCAAACAGCATGGGAATCAAGTATACATCAGAATCGGGCACATGCCTCAAAATGGTGTCTGCACTCAACTTGGGGAGTTGCTATGAAGATAGGTTTTTAAGTGTTTCATACCTCAGTTACTGGATCGGATCTTTTGCATTCCTGTTGGCTTTACTTGAATTAGACTTGGCTGTATCCTTTTGCATACTTCAAAGACCTGACCAGACAATTAAGATAAGACATGCACTCTGCCACGAAGAGCTGTCCTGAAAGTTTAGGGTCTGAAATCCCTTGGGTGTGGCAATAGAAGAGAAAGAATTGCAGATATGCTTACTGCTCCCCAGGTTCAGGTTCCCAAAAGTTATTTAAACTGGTGGCATTTCATAGATGCTGAAGCTCCTGTTACTTTAACATTGCTTTCAGTTACCATATTGGCCTGAATATAAGCCACACCCAAATATAAGCCACACCTTTAAAATGGGAGGGGGGGGGAAAGAAAAAATACCCTAATAGAAGCCACTCCCTTCCTTGCTGCTCCTGGCTGCATACTGGGGGTGGGGGGGAAAGTGAGGCTTATATTCAGGCCAATACGGTATATAGTGCTAACAGCCTTGTACCCTGTATTGCTTGGGCATTCTAAAAGGCAAACAAAAATCTGCAGTTTTGAAATTGGTGGTTAAAATCTGTAGTTTTGAAAGGTCCCATCTGCCACCTTGTTTCAAAACGACATCCAATTGTATCCAAACATAGATGAAAACCTGCTCCTTGATACCAGGAACTATCATGCAAAATTGGGTTAAAATCAATGTAGTTTTAAAAGGTTCAGACCACCATCTTGATTCTGCATAGCATCCAGTTTTATCCAATCCTAGTGAGAAACTAACTCCTTGAGACCAGGTACTGTCATGCAAAGTTTAGTTACGATAAGTTAAGAGATATCCAAATGTATAGTGAACAAACAACTTTCCAAAACATTCATTAGTTAAAAGGTGCCGCCTTAGCTGTTCATGAAAGCAAATAACACAGATGATTTACAGATATAGGCTGCTAAATGCTTATTGGAAAACTAATTGTGCTTATTTACACAAGACAGCTGGTGTGGTGTTGCAAATAGTAATATATATATATATATATATATATATATATATATATATATTTAAAAAATTCAAAATATTCTTATGTAGGGCAATTATACTGTCTGTGACAGAGCTGACACTTCCTTGGAGAAGTCTTTAAAATAAGTTTGTCATCATGGTGAGGAGGAAAAGTATTTTGTAAAGGAATTATGCAAGTACTGAACCCATTTTGTTAATATTTTCCCCAGCTTGCCAGAAGTACTTTGAACGGTATCCAGGGGATCATGACCTTCTGTGGGAAATTGAAGGCACTGGCAACATTCACCAGCGGAAAACTGTAGCTAGCATCTTGCAGAGAGAAAGTTTCAAATGCATAGGTATGATGGCATGGTGTAAGCATGGCTGGGGAGCAGAGGGGATGAGGTGCTGAAAAATACACGGTTGCTGATGTGGACCTTGAAGAGAGGCTGTTTTAAATTGCTGTTTGCATATTCTTTTTCTGAATTTTTCCAAGAACAGAAGGCTCACAGAAAGAAAACAGTGGTTCCCAGGCTGATGAAAGTTTTCTGCAGACTGCCATGAACACCACAAGTGAGCAGGCATCTGAGCCCAGGGAAACACAGTTAAGTGTAGGTACACAAGCTGTTTTCTCTGTTTTAGTTTGGAACATGTGTGTCCCCTTTATTTTTAACTTCTGAGCAGTTTTATTGAAGTGGGAAGAAACATCAGGGAACACTAAAAAGCAAGTTTGCTTCGGGTTGGGTGCTCTGCCCCTTCTCCCAAATTTACTTCAACTACATTTGGTGATATTCTTCTTCTATAATTAAAAATTAATGTTTGGAAAGGATATGTGAAGTGCTTAAGCTGTTCTTAGAGGTAACAGGTGCTGCATGTGTAAGCGTGTGACAGACTTTTTACATTTTTGCCCCCTCATAAAACATTGTCATTCATGTGATGTTGTTCAGCAACATGTGTATGTTTAAAGCCTTTTACCTACCCAGTCAGTTTAAGGATTACTTTGTTCTGTTTTTAATGGTTCTATGTTTGGTTGTGTATAACAAAACACAGAACCATTAAAAATAGAAAAAAGTAATCCTTAAACTGACTGGCTAGGTAAAAGACTTTAAACATACACATAGACATACAGTCGTACCTTGGAAGTCAAATGGAATCTGTTCTGGAAGTCTGTTCGATTTCCAAAATGTTTGGAAACCAAGGTGCGGCTTCTGATTGCCTGCAGGAAGCTCCTGCAGGTAATTGGAAGCTGTGCCGGACATTTGACATGCAAAGAACGTTCGCAAACTGGAACACTCACTTCTGGATTTGAGGCATTCGGGAATCAGAACGTACAAGTGCCAAGGCATTCAGCTTCCAAGGTACGACTGTACATACATACATAACTTGATTTGTATATTGCCTTCTCATAGTTCAAACCATGCTCAATGCAGCTTACAACATGGAAAAAATACATAATTTCAAACATAATAAGAGTAGTCATAAACCAAAACATCAGAAAGTACACAACCAAATTAAACAATTTCTGCATACATCATAATAAGATCGAAAACAAAGATACAAAAAATAAACATCAATAATAGCAACAACTTCCCCTAAACAATTCCACAGCCCAAGAGTCTGCAGAGGGCTGTTGCCCCAAGGTCCAATCTAACCTATCTAGATGGCACATACTTAGTCAAACCACCTCAAGGTGCTGCTAGACAAGCAGCACTTCACAAAGAACAAGGGCTTATGGTCTAAAATAGACCTGGAGAAAGGGAAATAATTGGAGGGATGGGAACGTACGGGAAAGAATGGGATTATATAAAATACACATACTTCAGCTTAATTACGATGTAAGGCATAGAGACTGGGGGGCGGTGAGGGAGCAGCAGTTTCTAAAGGATCAGGAAAAGAAATACGGGGCGAGGGATGTGGAAGTGGAACAATGAACAGAAATGAGATTAGGATAGAGACTGAGAAAAAGGGGGCTTGTGGGTGCCATGAAGTTTGCCAGAAAGTGTCTCTGGCAGAACCCAGAGTTCAGGCAGTCCTGGCACACACAGACTCTTCAGGGACGTTTGGCTGTTGCCACAGAGCAGCCACCTGGGCAGAGGTGAATTGGGTGAAGGCTTTGCCTTAGGTAGGTGATGGAGGGGAAACTATGACTCCCTTTCATAAGCTTGCCTGTGAAAAGAAGGAAGCAGCTGGCACAGCTTGCGTTTTTCAGAGTGGTACATATGAAAAGGGTAAGGTAATACCTCTCGTGTATCCTAAGTATTTGACGCAGACAACAAAGGGAATTAAATTAACTTTTGTCAAAATCCAGATGGTGTGTATAATTGAATAATAATACGAATGCAAGAAAATGTGCCAATAATGTCATAAGGATCTTCAGTAGTGTGTCATTTATTTATTTTTAAGTTTGTTGTTTCTCTCTTCCAGGCTGATGCTCATAAAAACAAAGATGGCTTAGAAGTATTTGAAGGCACATCTGAAGGTAAAAGAAGTCTAGCTTGCATGATTTCTGTTAGAACATTCTTGTAGTCCACAATATGCTCCATCACCACCTAAGCTTTGTGTTCTTCAACTAATGCCTCTGCATTTCAGTGATGCAATACCAAAGAGAGATTTCTTTTTTAAGAAGTCAAAAACCATGCATGGAAAAAATTGGCACATTTTATCTTACTTTAATGGAGCCCTGGGTGGTGGGGGAGGAGGGAAATTAAGTAAAGCACTTAGTAACTTGTGTATTCCTAAGTTTTTTTTAATCGTATAAAGCACAAAATGCAAATGAGTTGAGTACATGCTAAATAAGAACCAAGATTCAGAATACCGTATTTTTCGCCCTATAGGACGCACTTTTCCCCCTCCAAAAATGAAGGGGAAATCTGTGTGCGTCCTATGGGGCGAATACAGGCTATGGGGCGAATACAGTGTGGAACTTGCACAGTCACGGGAAAAAGAAAGTTCACCCTCTTTGAATTTTGTGGTTTTACATACAAGGACATAATAACAATCTTCTGTTCCTTAGCAGGTCTTCAAACTGGGTAAATACAACCTCAGGAGAACAACGGCACATAACATATTACACCGTCTCATGATTTATTTAACAGAAATCAAGCCAAAATGGAGAAACTATAAGTACACCCTTACTGCTTCCATAGGAATTAAGGGGCTAAGCAGCAGATAGGTGCTGCTGATCAAATGCCCTTGCTTAATTGATCATCAGCAAGTCTGTCCTTACACAGAGTACAGTGGTGCCTCGTAAGACGAAATTAATTTGTTCCGCGAGTTGCTTCATCTTGCGATTTTTTCGTCTTGCGGAGTGCGGATTCCCCGGGTATTAACGGCTTTAAGAAAAAGGAAGCAAACTCGCAAGATGTTTTCGTCTTGCGAAGCAAGCCCATAGGGAAATTCGACTTGCGAAGCACCTCAAAAAATGGAAAACCCTTTCGTCTAGCGAGTTTTTCGTCTTGCGAGGCATTCGTCTTGTGGGGCACCACTGTAAAGGTATTCTTAATTTGAAGAATGCTCAGATGATAGTGCATTTGCTTTGGAGAATGGGCAGTTCTTTATGGTGCTTCCCTCTGAACCTGCAAAGGCATATGTAAAATCTTTGTTCCTGTGGATGTCACTGAAGGAGGAGCCACTGCCTGTACCAAAAAGCAAAAAGCCTAAGAAAATACACTTCAGATTCCTAGGAACCAGCACTTGATTTTTAGATGGCTACACAAAACTGTAAAATACTTGATTTCTAGCGCCACCAGCACAAGGTTAGCGCAGGCTGGGTTTCTAGGCATGTTCAAGCTTTGTGACATTATTTACCTGTATTCAGATCTGAGCGTGTGGGGTTTTTCTTCCCCTCAGAACTTAATGCTGCTCAGCTTTCTACACGATCACGAGGCAATAATCTCAAACGTCCAAAGTTGGGGAAAAGGTTCCAAGAGCCTGAAATGGTTGAAGATGAAGATATAAGTGTTTTTCAAACACCAGAAAGCAGGTATACTTATGTGTGTATATGTGTTGTATAAGAAACGTAGGGTCTCTCTTGTATTGAATTGTGCAAAGGAATAGCATATATACTTGGGTAGTTGTAGATGGATTGAAATCTTGGTATGTGATTGTTGTTGTTGTTGTTATTATTATTATTACTACTACTACTCATACTATTTATTTATTCAGTTGATTATTTGCCCTTCACCATAAGATCCTCAGGAGAGTTTCAACAATTTAAAATACAGTATTAAAAACAGTTTCAAACGAAGGAAATTTGTTGCAAGGAAAGGCTTGTTAATGTTTATTTTTTATTCCTCATCATTAACCTATCAGAACTAAAAGAGAATCTGCATGCCAAATAAAAATTTTAACTCTGATTTTTCACCCATCTAGGATTCTGAAAATGTAATCCTATACATGACTGCTTGACATTAAGTCTCGTTGTGTTCAATAGGAATGGAGCCTTTACCCAATTTAGTGTGTATAGGGTTGTAGCCTCACTGAGCAAGGTCTGCTTGCTGGAGGGAGTTAGGATTGTGTTGAGGTGTTTTCCAGTGGAGAAGAGCAGTAGAAAAGAGCTCATTTAGCAAGGTGGGAATCTCCACTGTAGAAGCCATTATTTCACCTGCATAAATCTCCACATGCTTGGCCTACCACCCTTGGTGTTATGCCCCAAAAGCAGGTGTTTCGGGGGCAGCATAGGAGAGAGGCAGCCTTGGATCTACTGGATCCATTCCCCTTTCATTCTCTGAAGAAGCCACGGGATCAGGCTCCTTCATCCATGGCTGGAGTTGGCATCAATAATTTCTGCTCATAGGAACAAATGCAGTAAATTGATTTCTATAAAGCGTCATTTGAAATGAAATACTTCCTTGATTTTTTAAAATGTTTCGTTGGATGAAGTTACTGGTTGGGTTTGTCTGTATGTCATACTGATTTATTATCCGCTGCCTAATTTCATCTGCGTCCCTCACATTAAAAGTGTGCATTTCAATATTACATATACCTTGAGTATTTCACATTCATTGTTCTTGTTGCTGCACAGACCAGAACCTGATGCACGTGTATCTGAAAGTTCGGAAGAGGTGATGGAGATGGAAGAAAATGTGGTTGAAAGTGAGCAGGAGGTGTTAGTTGAAAACCAGAAACAACCAGCCCAAGAAGCACCACAGATGTGTCCTGCATCTGAGAAGCAAGATGATAAAGAGGTGTGATTTGAATATATTAAGAACAATTTGTCTGTTTGAGGCACTAACTAACTCCTTTTTCTGCCAAGTATGACAGAGGAGGAAGTCATGGGCTTCTGCCTGCTATTGCCTTCTCTGCTTGGACAGAAGAAGCATCTAGAAAAAACTAGGGTACATATGACCCCTTCATGGTGTCAAGTTTATATATTATTCTAAACTCTGGAAAGGATGTGCCTTTGTTGCAAGGTAGCTTTACTTGTAAGGGATGCGGGTGGCGCTATGGGTTAAACCACAGATCCTAGGACTTGCCGATCAGAAGGTCGGCGGTTCGAATCCCCGCGATGGGGTGAGCTCCCGTTGCTTGGTCCCTGCTCCTGCCAACCTAGTAGTTCGAAAGCACGTTAAAGTGCAAGTAGATAAATAGGTACCGCTCCGGCAGGAAGGTAAACAGCGTTTCCGTGCGCTGCTCTGGTTTGCCAGAAACTGCTTAGTCATGCTGGCCACATGAACTGGAAGCTGTACGCCGGCTCCCTCGGCCAATAAAGTGAGATGAGCACCGCAACCCCAGAGTCGGCCACGACTGGACCTAATGGTTAGGGGTCCCTTTACCTTTACCTAGCTTTACTTGTAACAAGTGGAAAAGGAGCTGACTGAATAATGTGTGCATCCAACCAGGAAGCAATATTTTTTTCTTTTGTTGTTTTCTATGCTTTTTATCATTTGAGACTCTTGTCACCGATGTATTGAATTCTGTTGTTAACATTACATGATAAAAGTGGCTTTGCACCATTTTAATGTGTACATGCCGTTTTATAGGAAATGGAAGTGGAGCCACTCAACGGAGAGCTCGTGGAAGATGCTATCAAGGTCTCAATAGTGGCTGAAGGACAAGCAGGAAGTGAAGCAGTGGATGGAGAGTCAAAGCTGCAGTTGGAAAATCCAGAGGAAACAACTTTAACCTTACTTGTCCCATTAATCCTTGATTCCTCAGTAAAATCCACTGAAGACAGTGATGACAATGTTTCTGATAAGGTGAGTGGAAATATATAAGCGATGCTTAAGAGTTTCTTCTCCACCATGTTAATACAATCATTGGCAATATTATAAAAATAATAATAATTAAATCCAGCCCATTGGAATGTAGCATGCTGTACAAGGGAAGCTTTTAATGTTTAACAGACTACTGTATTTTAATACTTTGTTGGAAGCTGCCCAGAGTGGCTGGGGAAACCCAGCCAGATGGGCGGGGTATAAATAATAAATTATTATTATTATTATTATTATTATTATTATTATTATTATTATTATTATTATTACAAAGTTAAGAATCTCATCTGTGGCCCTCAGAATATTGTCAAAAAGTTTCCTCGACTTTGACTTAAAATGGCTAACAAGAGTTTGTTTTTCTCCATTAGGTTGACAGTGTGGCAGATGCAGAACTTCCACCCGAAGAGGAACAACAAGCAACGCAAAGGAAAAGGACCCTTGTTCCAAATGCAGATCCCGTCGCTGCAGCCGAGAAGGAAGAACCCTCCAACAACGGCCTTTCGAACTCTGTAGCAACCACTGAGGCTCTGGAAGATACCATCTCTGAGAATGTGTCTCCTAACACAACTTCCTCTGTGGAGGAGCAGAGTGAAGAAGGAGGCTCTGACACTCCAGAGGCCCCCGTTGTTCTAGGCCAGGGCGCTTTAGTGATGGTTGAACTGGAGGATATCTCGTACTCGCATCACCCAGAAGGGCAAAAGAACCAACTGGATGAACAGTCTGAAGAGTCAGCTGAGCCCACCTCTGAGAAAGCCGCAGACAGCAGTTCAGAGGATGTGGAAATCGAAGTGCCCGTAGTGGATAGGCGGACCTTAAGAAGGAAGGCCAAAGGATACAAAGGACCACCCAAGAAAAAAGGAAAGCTCATTTGAAAAGGGAAGAAGAGCAATGTTTCCACCCAGCTGGATCACTTTCCGTACTTTTCTTAAAAAACAAAACAAAAACAAAATATGAAACTACATGGAACACCAGAACACACGTGTATTCAAACACTGAAATCACTCTGCATTTCCCGGTTCAGTTATTCGTTTTGTGTGTTTAACCACTATATGAGGAGAACAAATTTGGAGGTAAACGGTTAGTCTTTTTAAAAAATAGTAGGACCTATTTTAGCCCAGTTCGTTTAGCCACAAAAAAAGCTTTCCATCAGGCCACAGTAGAGTTGTGGAGAGGCCAAACAAATTACACGACAAATTGTAAGTTACCAAGCCTTCTGATGTGGCTTTTGATTCGTAAGCCATTATTTACAACAGCTGTTCCCCTAGAAGTAAGTAAGTGTCACCTATTTGTCCTGTATGTTCTTTTTATGTGTACTTCTCTGGTTCTAGCTTAGAGAACATGCTGTGAATCTGCCCCTTATGGTGTGGAAGTAGACACACCCTGGTAACTTCAGAGTTAACTTTCATAGGCTTATTGGGAACAGAAGCTATGACTAGTTATTTCTCAAGCCTGGAGCATTATTTTGTAGCGAATTAAAATCCTGTTTTAACACAATGCAAAATATCTGACATTATTTCTGCTTAGTTGTGAGCATTGTTCCCTGTTGCATCTTTGGCTCTTCACGGATGCTATATCCACTTTCATTAAGTCAAGCGTCAGCCGCTCCCAACTATGAATCAGCTAATCCTGAATTCTGTTTTATATTGGGAGTCTTCTTGTTATTTCACATTGTGAATAAAGCAGATTGTTTTAACTAGCGAAGCTTCTAAAATAACAGATGGAAACGGAAGAGTAATTAAGAGTTAACGGTAAGATAAGAACCTCAGATTTGTACGGTTACACCTTTTTATAAGTAGCGGCAATTGGTAAGGTTCGTAAAAAAATGTTACGTTTTAAATTTGAAGCAATTTCTTTTTTAGTGTTTATTAATAAAAAGGTTCACTTGAATAGCGTGGAAAGATTTTGATTTCAATGTGCTGAGGATTGGTCTGTTTTGGCTTTCTGATTGTACAGAATTTCTGGCTATTTTCTAATAGCTCAGTTGACTGGTAGGGCTTTTTTATTTTTAAACTTTTTTTCTTGTCTTGACAAAAGTGCTGGTTTTTTTGTTTTTGTTTTTTAAAACATGTCATGAGAAGGTTTGGGACATGCATAGAACTGCCAAGTTGAGTGGGTTTTTCAGGGCGTTCTTTTTTCTACCAATGTACATTCTGTATTGTGGATTAGGAGTGTATGTGCAGAAATATTAGTTGTTGTTTATAAACAATATATTCAAGTGAACCTTCAGCATTTTTAATGTTTGATTAAATACTTTCTTACAAAGCACATTAAAAACCGTTTAAGGCTTGTCTCTTGTAGTACTAAGAGCTTCTTTTGTAAAATACAACACCGTGACAATTTAAGAATTGTCCGCAGCTTTTGCCATGTCACTAGGACTGGAGTTCTTGAGGATGATGAGGGGGTGGGTTTAGAACCTTGTGTACAGAGTTTTAACAAATATAGGATATGAATGTTAGGTGTGTTGGGCTAAGCATTATTAAAGTAAACATTTTGTGGGACTTTACATTTCTTGCTCTGTAAATCAAAGCTGCGTTTTGTGAGGTGACTCGAGTCTGTATCCCTGTCATGGCTTCTGGATTACAGTGATAACAGTTTTAAGAGTGCTTTTAAATTGGTGTGCGTTCTCCCCCAAATCAGATATTGGTCCTTCTGCATTTAATGTTATGGAACTTTGCTAGTGAAGTCAAATTTTTGTCTTCATTCTGCAACTTCAACTGGTCTGTGGTCGCATCTTATTGCAAATGTATATTTCTTCAGTTCGAGCTCAGCTTCTCCACACTACTTGGGTGTGTTTTAAGGTACCATAATATTCATGGAAGTGGGTCCAGGAGCGGCTGCTTTGTGCATAAACCGGAGTGGCAAGGTTTTTTCTTTTTATGCAAACATAGGAAAGGCTTGCCCATCTGCCATAGCCTATCAGGACTCATTGTTAAAACCGTGTCTATGGAAGACAGTCTTACTCGGCTATGAGTGATCGCCAAAGAAGAAAGAAGAAGAAAAGCCTATCATATGTTAATTAGCCGTGAGTGATTCTTGTTTGCATGCATTTGACCAAGATAAATATATCTCAAACCATGCTTTGTTGATAAACTAAACATATAAGTCAGCCTTTGTGAACCTGTTGCCCTCCATATGTTTTGGATGACAACACCATTGGTCCCAGCTGGCTGTGGCAAATGGGAGTTGCCTTCCAAAACATCTGGAAGACACCAGGATCTCAGAAGTTGTGGAGACCCTCTATGGATATTGTGTACCCTGCAGTTACAACTTCTCCTTCTTGCAGAGCCACAGCTGGATGGTCTCAATCTAGTAAGCACCACAACTAGATATTTGTTCCTTTGCACCAGCTTGTATTTTTAAAAATGTACCTATTGCTACAGAGTACATCAAATTACCAGAACTATGCTGAAAGGATCAGTTAAGAACAGGTCTGTAAAGTTGAAAGAAGGCTATGTGACTGAAAGTTTATGCAACAATGAAGAACAAGTGCTTGAAGTTTATTTACTTGTTCAGCACTGAAGTTTTGTAGACAACCATAGAAGACTTATGACTCCTTGAAAGGAAGAAAAGGACCAATTCTTCACTGTAGTTCAGAGCAAATGTGACTATAAAACATGTGGACCATTGCATACAATTCAAACTCAGTATTAATCGCTTTTTAAGTTTGTAGGAGCTGGCCTAAAGAATGTTAGTGTGTGGACTCAACTTTGTTTTTAGCTGTGCAGTTCTGCTGGATCTCACTACTACATGTTTGAATGTCTTACTGTTTCTCCTAATGTCTGAAATGTGCTTTACATCCCATGCTCACTTAACCATTTTCAGGTTTTATTTCATGCAGAACTGCTTTGCTTCTGAATCTGTTGCATGAAATAATGTAGGACCTCATCTTGTGTTAGGAATAAAATGTTTTGCCCTTTTAGCTCAACATAAGCTTTTTTGCTGTTTCTTTGTTTCTCAGTGCTGCTATCTCGGTACGCAAACAAAAGCAATACAGTGGTACCTCGGGTTACAAACACTTTGGGTTATATACTCTGCTAACCCAGTAGTAGAACCTCGGGTTAAGAACTTTACCTCAGAATGAGAACAGAAATCACGCGGCGGCAGCAGTGAGAGGCCTCATTAGCTAAAGTGGTACCTCAGGTTAAGAACGGTTTCAGGTTAAGAACGGACCTCCAGAACAAATTAAGTTCGTAACCACAGGTACCACTGTACATAGTTCAGGTTTCAGCTCCTTGTTTTCAGTACTGTTGCAGAATTAAGGGAATCATCACAAACTTGGCATTAATTGTTGTTCGTCAATCTCTTCATGTGATTTTGTTGTACAGTAGTGTTATTTGGTGTCTTTCAGTTTGACCCTTCTTAGTATACATTGTTTGTGTTTCAGCAGTAATTAAAATTGTTTTGTAATTTTCTCAATGGTTTCAGTGGCTTGAGGTCTTCTCTCTTCTAAATGTTAATGTGCTTTTTATTCTCACCTATGTATGTAATGTATACCCCCAAAATAGCTAATACAATGGTAGTCTCAGAAAGCCAGGGTTTCCCAAACTTGGGTCTCCAGCTGTTTTTGGTCTACAATTTGCATCATCCCTGACTGCTGGTCCTGCTAGCTAGGGATGGTGGGAGTTGTAGCCCAAACGCAGCTGGAGATCCAAGTTTGGGAAACCCTGCAGTAAGCTAACAGGATGCCCTTCAGATGGTTGGACACCCATCAGCCATGGCCGGCATGACTGACAGCTGCTGGGTACCATATTGAGTGCTCATCCAGGAGGCAGTAGCTGCTGCCTGTTGAAAGTTGTAGACTGGCACTGTTTGTGCTAGTCTACATCATGTTAAACATTGGATCAAATAACCTGTGCTGAATGGAAACAGTTCTAATGAATCCCAAGTAGGGCTGCGTATGATTTATGTCAGTACCTTGTGATAAGTTCATTGATATGAGAAAAAGGACATCTAAACAAACCACTTGTATAAACTGATGTGTTAGGGTAGAAATTGTACTCCAGTTACTACTACTAGGAGTTATGCTACTGGTCATCTTCTACTACCCACTAATAGACAACACACAACCTCCCCAAATATTTCCTTGTATAAAATAATGTTGGCTGTTTCTTGTCCCCAGGCAGCCAGTGCAACTTCAAGATCCAGTTGGGAAATACTTTTAAGGACCGATCAAAATGTCCACAACATTGTTGGCAAGTGAGGTCTCCGGGACTCTTGATGAGGCAAGTTGTTACACAAAAGCAAATGACTGGGGAGGGGGGAACCTAGGCTCTTATGTTATAGCCATGAGGTTAGCATGTACTATAGACTCAGTTCCAAGATGCAAACTGCAGGCTGCTTATTCTTAGCCAGACTAAAAATCTTAAAATGCCTTCTGTAAGCTTTTAAGCTTAATCTTTCTATTTAATGTGCAGCTAGTGGATTATTTATTTTAAAATAGTTACACAAGCCACAGGTATCAGTGTTCCACCTGCACTTCCATATGCGCAATATTCATGCATCACACAAGCACTTGGATATATGCTAGTGCATATGGCAAAGGTAGGTAAACACTTACCTGTAATCCACCTCAAACTATTTAGCAAACTACAAAACACACTTTATGTACCCACTTCTGTTCTTTTTCTTTAACGTCTGAAGCCATGCTGTGTATGCCTCCACCTACTGAAGTTTGGGTACTGACTAGCTGCAAGAGGTTTCTTGGTTCTGGTGCCAGTTCTATGGGATGGTTTATAGGGAGGACTGTAGTGGTCCATTGCAACTTGGCTGTTTTTAATTGAGCTCAAAGGCTGTCATGAAAGTCTGTTGGGTGCCTTCTCTGCTCTGCCATTTAGATCTGTCTTGCTGCTTTTGAAACCAATAATGTTGATGTTGTTATTTAACTGCATTTGTATTTTTTACTGTTTCTTTTATTATGAGCTTCTTTGTTTCAGTACGAATTTTTATTCTGTATCCTACTGTACAAGATATAGGGCTATTATGCTAAAGTTAAACAAGTGAGTAGACAAGTGGAACTTTCAAATGTATTTAAACTTTAGGCCTTGTTAAATGTGCTGTAACATTTTTCACTTCACTGCTCCACACAAACTATTGCTTGATCTTTGCTTTGACATTTGGCATTTCTGTACCTACTAGCCTTTGAGTAGCATTTTCAAAGAATTCTATCTTTAGCACATTTCTAATTTCCTTAAAATTAGGAATAGGTGGCAGATGTATTTCTTTCCTACTTTATTAATGTGGGAAATGACTACGCACTCTAGCATTACCAGCATCAAGGGGAGACGTTTGTATGGTTCCTCTATTGAGGGCAAACCTTAGGACAATAAAAGTTCTTTCTTGGGCTGAAGGAGCCCTGCATGTTTCTGATGCCAAACATATATGGCCAGGACAACAGGCACATGCACTGGCATGGCCAATGCCTGCAATCCATCTTCATGTATTCACAAACACTGACAGTAATGTGAATCCCCCCCCCCCCCACTTTGTGTTTCCCATATCAACTTCACTTGTCTTTGAAGTCTTAAGTATCTGATATTACTGTCCCTTCTGTTCTATTCTAACCAACCTCTGCTCATGTGTTTACCAAGAGTAGTCTCCTAGAATTTATCTAACTGCTAAATGCAGAATAAGCCACTTCCAAGAAGTCAAACACTTGTAATGATTGGGATTAGTTAGTTTGGGCCCACAATGGTTTCCTTTTATTGATGGTAAGGTTCAGTGAAAAACAGTTCTTAGAATCCATTTCCTGACTTCGCATACTGATGATTTGACACAACAAGTTCTTTATCTGCAAATGTTTTGAGGAAGTCATGGTTCTCCTTGGAAAAGTAACTGTGTGTATCCAAGACTGTAAGATGCCACTTAGACAAGCAGAACTGCGTTAATGCACCCATCATTTTCTGGATTGTTGGTTACTTGTGCATATTTTCCTGAAATGGGAAAGAACTATATTAGCACTTACTAAAGTGAGAATAAGCTGCACTTCTGTTCATAGAAATGGCATATGCTCATGCATTTATTTTCTAAACAGCAATTTCAATGTAGGCATGGCCTATTGGCTAGTCAACCTTGGTCCTTGGCCTACAGTGGAGATGAGAAGTTTCCACTGTTCACTCCCTCTCATGGGAATATGCCTCATCTCAGAGATGCAAAAGGTTCAGATGTCAAGTTGTGCAGAAGTGTTAGTCGTCCACAACACTAAACCACCCTCTCACAAAATAATGAAAAGGAATCCCGTCTCCACATATGTGGATATGTTTATCAAATAGACAAATCGAAACCTTAAAAGGCCTTAAAGGCAAGGAGGCAGCACTTAAAAATGAAACAAAGAAAAGATAAGAAATTGAAACAGAGGACCCAAGGAAATAAGTTGGAAGAAAAGGGAACTTCAAATTTCACATCTTAAAGGAGGAGAGCTCTGTTATCACTGAACTAACCCATTATTTAGTTAGCCTGATTCTGTGGCTGTTATCCAGCAGACATAGCCACCTGTCAGTGCACCTTTCCACCAAGCTCGAAGATGATAAGGCTTCATACTGAATGGCTAATTAAGTCAGGTCTTGATGTAAGAGTTGGGGCCTACAATTAGCTATGGACAATGCAGTTTAATGTAACATGTAATATGATGCTAGTCTTATTTTGACTAGAAATAAGACTAGTTCATTCACAATGTAGTTTCAGGCCAAATTAACGATACCACAAGACATGTAAAAATATATTCTGACTTTGACTGAGAGAACTGTACATGGGAGTGGGGGGTAAAATATTTTGTATCCTTCATGCTGATGTTGGGCAGTTAGGCAAGAAGGCAGAATATAATTTTGTTTTCCTATTGCAGGCCTGAGGAAAATCACTCATCTCAAGGTACTGTTTGCATTGAGAGGAAATTCCCCCTCCCTATTGATGCAATAAAAAACCCTACACGTAAGTTCAATAAAAAACCCTACACATAAGTTTAACATTAAGATTGGTAACTGATATTTCAATACCTACCCCAGACGACCTTGCCTCCTTGTGTCACGAGACCAAGCTCACTCACATTCACCTCGATGACGGTACCTTTTGTAATTACCCCCAAAGATGTATACAGAGGAGAAGAGGGATTCTTTTTTACACCAAGAATGGGTAGGCAAAAGGTGGCTTTAAGTTCAGGATGTGTTACATGGGCCTTCTTGAATCGTAAACCCTGTTAGGTAAGAAAAGATTGCTGTAACACTAAATAGAGATGAAAACATAACTAGCCATGATGGCGCTTCAAGAATCAAATTAACAGTGCAGAAAATTAGAGGTGTCTCTGTTAGATGTTTGGTATTAAATGCTAACTTTTTAGTGTGTAAATTACTGTGCTATCCAATGCCTGTAAATAACAAAAGGTTTTATTGGCTACCTAGTTCTGAAATGTAGATAAGACTATCAGTTCAAAGAAAAATGTTCTATTACCACATTGTTGAAACTGCTAATATTTTCTCCACTCAAGGATGATAATCGTGAAGTGAGCAACAACTTATGTAAAGAATAATCAAACAAGCAAATCATTTACCATTGGCCGAATGAAACGTTCATATTTAGGTGGCTTTCGGGTAAAGCCATCCCCAACAAAACACACTTTAGTAACCATTCTCTTCCAAGCCTTCTTCTTTCTCTTTCCTGTACGGATCACCTTGAGCACTTCTGTTTCTCCCTGAGCACGAACCTTGGGTACAGGAACCTCCCATTTCCCCTGCAAAGAAACAGCAAGAAATGGTTAGAGTGCTAAAGTCGGAGAACAACTAGAATGAACAACATGCTGTCTTAACTAGTCAAGACTAACTACTTGTTAAAAATTGACTGCCATCTGAAAACATGGAAAAAAATACTATAGTTGTGCAGGTGTATGCACATTTTTGCTTGATTTACTAGCCAATCATCGTTTGTTATTACCACCAACACTTTGCTCATTCCAGAGGACATGGGGGACAGAAAGTCTCATAGGCTCTGAAACGGACGGAAGAGATCTATTGCTTTTATGTACTTCAAAGCTGATTATGGCATGAGGCTCTGCTCACAGTGATCTGGGTTTTGGAGCCGGGAGAAGCACAGCATGTATTACAGTGCTTTTGCCTTCTCCAAAGTTCAGTGCCACAGAGTGCTGCTACCCTCTTCACCCTCACCTGCACAGGAGCTGATTTTTTTCAATGTTGTACAGTGCTTTAGCTTCTACCTACTCCAGATCCCCGTGAAATGTCTACCTTGCAGAGAAAGGAATTATACTGCTACTGTGTGTTGAAACTTATTTGGGGGCGGTCATCTCTGACAAGGTGCAAGTCCATAGCTAGGGACATTTCCCCTTCTGCAATGCAATGCAATGCACTGCCCCTCGCCCCTCATCTGCTCTGGAGCACCAGGCAGTGTGCATGACCCTACCATGGGGAGGAGAAGTCCCACTGAACGAGTTTGCACAACACTGGATTTTACCCAGAAACCTAGACCAACTAGGTTTTGGTACAACCATATGCAACCTTTATTTTTAAAAAACTCCACACGTTCATGAGTAGAAGTTAAATCAGCTTTTGGAGTATGATATGCAGCAGAGAGTTGCTAAACTGCAAGTATACTGCACACAGTATATTAGCACAAGTCATAGATTTGTCTTGGCAAGTCCAATAATTCCTCACTGGATACACAGGAGAGTTTGCTTGGTTAAAACTGAAAACGGAGAACAGTATGTGTGTACTTCATACCCTGAACAGATACCAGAGCCACCACCTTGAAAATCAGTATTTTTACAGCTTGACAAATAGTGATAAACTGAACTTCTGCAATACTTACAGCTTTCTCTTTTCGCTTCTGTTTAATCATGTTGGAGAGAACTTTAGCTCGGGACTGACCCTCTCTGTCCAGCAGATATGCTGGCACAGCTCCTTCTGGGGTCTTGTCATCATTTTTCTGCTTGGTATTTCTCTTTTCATGCATCTTAATACTAGATAAATAGAATGTCCACAAATTATTATTTTTTTTAATTGAAAAGCAAAGTTTCAGGTGGGAATCAAAGTCAATCAAAAATAGTTACATCAACACATGCTTTATACTAGTCACAATGTTTTTCCTAACAGAGAACATGACTAACTCAGCAGAACAAGCTATGCAAAATTAATGTCAACAGAAGACTAACAGTTGTCTGAGATAGTTACACAGTGCTTAAAAAGAAAGCGTACATTTGGCATAGGTTTATAAAAGCCCAGTACAGTGGTGCCCCGCAAGACGAACGCCTCGCAAGACGGAAAACCCGCTAGGCGAAAGGGTTTTCCGTTTTGGAGGCGCTTCGCAAAACGAATTTCCCTATGGGCTTGCTTCGCAAGACAAAAATGTCTTGCGAGTTCCTGCGGGGTTTTTTCCCTCCCCCCCTTTTCCTAAGCCACTTATCAGCTGATCCGTTGATAAGCTGCTTATCAGCTGATCCGCTAAAAGCCGCTAATAGCGCTAATCCGCTAAGCTGTCAATGGGCTTGCTTCGCAAGACGAAAAAACCGCTATACGAAGAGCCTCACGGAACGGATTAATTTCGTCTTGCGAGGCACCACTGTAATAGGCAAACAGTAAGTTTCAAGGAGTAATCATTAGTTTGTCATCCAGTGGAGCTACTTCTGAACTATATCAATTTTTCACTATACCAAAGAAGTTTAGCTGAACAAAAAAAGCCCACTCACGTCTTTTTCATCTGTATCTTCTCTGCATGGCGCTGTTTATGATAAAGCTTAGCTTTCAGTCCAATCATTTTCTTAGCTTTTTTTGAGCGTTCATGGGCCTCACGGCCCTCTTTCTTCCTCTTCCTCTCATGGTAATCCAAACGATAACCATATCGCTTCCGATGTAACTCTATGTACTCGTTTTGTGGCTGCAAAGTGCAAGGAAATTAAATGTTCAGTTTTTTAAAAATGTCAACAGTAAACATTTGTAAGAGCTTTGTTTTTACACTTACACACACACACACACACACACACACACACACCAACCAACCATATAACTATGAAATACTTTGTGAAAGTTGGAACTTGTATTTACTATTACCACTTTCACTTCAGAAACATTTCAGTAAGAAAAATCCCTTATTCATCCTAATAAGATCCAATTATTTCAATGTAATTGTACCACTATGCACTGTTATTTTAGCTTATTATGTTTTTATATAGACCTGAAGTTACCATACCTGAAATTACCCAGGGTTCAAGGGTCAAAGACTGCCCATAGAAGGACATTCAGATTTTTTAAATTGATGCAGTAGACAATAATAGATAAAAATCAAACCAGTTTAACTACTTTGTCAGTTGATGATGATGTAAGAAATCCTGCTTAGTTTTACTTGGCTGTCCATCCCATTGAGCTCGATAGGATTATCTATTTATTTATACTACTACTATACTGCTTAGTATATTAAAAAAACAACTCTTAAACAGTGTACAGAAAACCAAAACAAATGACCACTAAAAAAAGTAGTTAACATACAAAAATCCTAAAAATAGCAATGTACTAATGTAACTAACGGTAAGTCACCCCTCTGCTCTTGGTTTTTTCTCCAGGGAAGCAGCCTTAGGTATAGCGTAATGAGAGATGTGCCTTGTCTACGTTATAATAATGAGCATAAGCTGTTTGTATTTTGATGCGTTTTTAAGTTAAATAAGGACGTAAGGGCCCAATTGTATCAAACCAAAGGCCCATCTAGTCCAGCAAGGCCAACAAGATGCCTATAAGGAAGCCCACAAGCGGGTATTCAGGGGCAGGCTGAGAGCAGAACATAAGACAGCACGGCTAGCCTTATCCTCAGTGAGTGGGCCTCGCTTTCGTTTAAAGATAAGCAAATTGATAGCTTTATACCGGTGTCGCACGTCTTAATGTAAGGTGGAGACTGATAAATCTAAAGGAAGAGGTCTCTCTCGCCCCCGCCCGCCCTCGAAGAAGCCGAGCCCGCCGAGCCCCTCGCTCCTGCTACTCACCATGGCGCCGCGGTGCCTCGGAATGGACTAAACTCGGCGCGGGACTCTCGGCGGCTCTCCTTCCCGGCCGCCGGACCCGAAAGGAAAAGGAGGGTTCCACCGCCAAGCGGCCCCGGCTCGCAACCCGTCCCGCTTCCTGGCGTTCCGCTTCCAACGAAGGAGACCCGTATGTCTGGCGTCCTCTGGTGCCGGTCGCTCGCTTCTTCTCCCCACCCGCTGCTCTGCTCAGTTTGGAGTCTGGGGAAATGGACAGAGGCTGATTTGCGAAATCCAAGGACTTCTTTTTTAAAAAATAAACGCCTTCCGGAACGGAATAGTAAGGAGATAGGACTAGAAAGGCGAGCATCCGGCGGAAGTAGCGCGTGTGGCACGCTGAGACTAAACCGGAAGTTTCTAGGAATGCGCAGTGAGCCCTTTTCTGCTCGGAGATTATGCTTTACAGTATTCTCAAGAGCGAAGCATGAGCGGCGGTGAGGCAGAATTTCACGCAATAGTTACCTGACGGAGGCGGCGTTTTGGCTGCCGCTTCTTAAAACGAATGTTTGGACTGTTTACTTACCAAAAAGAAAGAAACAAAAACCGGTTTTAATTCGGTGCCTGTTTGTGTTGAAGAGAACTTGGCCATCGATTTCAATAGGCTTTTTAAAGCGCTTGCCTCAACTCTGCGCCGTTACCCGTAGCAGTTGCTTATGTGACCAGGAAACTAGATAGGTATGCTGCGAGATACAAGGAAATTGTTACTGGGTCCCCTCAAAGTGCTATGTTTACACAGTGTGGTAAGTCTCTCCCCCCCCCCAATCGATTTTTTTTTAAAAAAAAACTAGAATGTATGTTAATAGCCAGTGTTACACAGATAGTATTATGTAGACTGTTTTTGCATGTATTTATTTCTATTTATTAAGCACCTCCCCAAAAATATCTCAAGGTGACATGAACAATAAAAGCAATTAAAAATTCCATTTGTAAACAGTATTTGCAATATTTCAATTAAAGATTGAATATATTTCACTTAAAAGGCTTATTGAAAAATGAAGGTCTTCAGTAGGTGCCAGAAAGAGAATGCATAAATAGTGCCTGTCTGATGTGTAATGGAAGAAAGTTACAAAGTGTGCCACCACACAAAAGGTCCACTTTCTGTATTGGACAGGCCTTCTGATGAGATGGTATCCACAGGAGGTCCTATACTGCAGAGAGCAATGATTAATTGCATATATAAGGGCTGAGGTCACTATAAGATATCCTAGCCCCAAAGTGCATAGGGCTTTGTATACCAAAAACAACACATTGATCTTAGTTTGGTTGCTAATTGGCAGCCAGTGCAATTCCTTCCATAGTAGACATATAATATGGTGCGGCTTCTGGTCCAACCTCAAGGGCAGCTTCACATGCAGCACAATTCAGTAATCCAAACTGGAGGTTACCAGTGCATGGATTATGGCTGTCCTGGCCCACAAACAGCTGTAATTGTGTTATCAGTTGAAGCTGTTAAAACTCAATTATAGCTACTGAGGACACCTGGGCCTCTAGTGCCAGGTGGATCTATGAACCTGCTTTTTCAGGGAGAATATGTAATTAACCAAGCTTACGAGGTTTTTTTGCTGGATGTTAACATTCTATGTTTGGTTGACCTAGGCTGTATCTGTGACTTATGCTTAAGATATCTAAAACTAGCTAGCTAGTTCTAGCTGGAAAAATCAGCATTGGTCTTCTGACAGTGACATGTATTGTGTAGATAAAATTATTTTGGTGAGGTGTGTTGGCTTTCTCTAATTGTGATTTTCCCTTTTGAAGTGTATGTATTGCAGAAAATCAAGAATTATAGCTGTAAAATGCTTCAAAGGTTCTTTGACTCTTCAGAGAAGTTACAGTTATCCAGCAGGTAATTCCTTCCCCCACTCCCAGCTTACATTTTCTATACATATCTACTATAATATGATAAAAAGGAATGAGATGTATTTATGAAAATATGCTTCTGTGCATAACTGTTACATGCCAGTATTATTGCTGCTGTATGTAAAGGTTCTGTATATGGAATTATTTTTGTAGCTGATAATAGGAACATAGGGAACTGCTTTATACCAAGTCAGACAATCTGTCTAACTTGGTATTGTCTACAGAGTTATCCAGGTTTTCTCATGGGGGTGAGGAGACACCCTTCAGAGTTGACAGTGTTGAAAATCACATCAGCCAGAGAAAAAAGTGTGTGTGTGTGTGTGTGTGTGTGTGTGTGTGTGTGTGATCCTCATGTTCAGTAGTAGACGCAAGTGCAGGAGGATCTCTGATTGGTACTGATGCTTGTGCTGTGCAACATAACTTCTACTCATTGGAAACATTATAAATGCTCTGGCCGCTTCTCTTTTAACAGGTGAAGTAAAATCTTTGCGCTCAATTATCACGCCACCTGCCTCTAAGTAAGTAATTAATTTTCATATATTCTATTTTTCCTATTTATTTTTTGCCCTTCACACATTGGTATTAGGGTAGGCTACATTAAAATTCAACAGAAAAGTTTCATTCCATAAAACCACAATAAATATTGTACTAAAAAAGGGCTAGGAACCAGGCCAAGCAGCTGGATGTGGCCCTCCAGGTCTCTCTATTTGGCCCTTGCAACTCTCTGTAGGCCAAGCCCCCTGTCCAGCCATGCTCCATACTCTCTTTGTGTTTTGTCTGGCTGGAATGTCATTGAACTATAATACCTCTTACTTGCCAAGATGAAGAAATGGGTGTGTACAAACTTCTCTTGACTTCTGCATGGCTGTGGTACAAAAGTAAAGGTCAAATCTATTGCTCTGCCTGTTTGTGCCTCTGATCCTACTCACCACTGGAATGCAGTCCCTAGGGTTTAAAGACTGTTCATGTACAGATGAGCAAAGTTATTTTGTATGTATTATTTGTAAAGTTATAATTGCCTTAAATACTTGGGTGCTAAATGGGAATTCTTTGCTTTTCTTAAACAGAATCCGCAACATTGGCATCATGGCTCACATAGATGCAGGAAAAACAACTACCACCGAAAGGATGCTGTATTATTCTGGGTACATAAGAAACCTAGGAGGTTAGTTAACAAAATCTGCTACGGTTTAAAACTGGTGTTATCATTCTTATAGAGGGAGAACACACATATAAAGTATTGCACCACTCAAGCCTCTGCCCCAGGTTAAGTTGGCTGTCACCGTTCTTGTGCTGGTGCAGACTAGTTGTCATTTTATTTTTCCCTTTCTGGGGTCCCTTTTCCAGGGTTCCTGAGTAATAATCCTGGTGCTTTCCCTATGAGGTCTGCTCACTGCCCTGTCGCATGTTTGGCACAGGAAGAGTTTATGGGCATGTCCATGGAGGTTATGGGGCTCTGTTTGCAGGTTTTTTGTTTGTTTGTTCTTTGTATTTCTGTTCTTTGTGTGTAGGAGGATCCGTTCTGCTTGTTGTATGGGGCTCTGCACTGATACTAAGGTTTGGCTTATGTTATCATTTGCATTTTTAAAATGCAGCCTTGCACACATAACAAAGTGAGGTTTTGACCGTGGCATTAAGGATGAGCTATTTACTTATATTGCCCCTGCCATGATTTTCTTGCAGTGCATTCTACCTCTCCCACCTGATGTTTGTCCAGCACCTTGCATGGTTCACCTATCCGTTCAGTGGAAAGGACCTCTATTTCCGTTGGTGCAGGAATACTGCTGCCCTTATACAAGGCCATGTACTTGGCATCCTAACCAGCTTTCCCAGTCTTTGACATTAGATAGGAGAACTGGGCCTAAGGCATTTTGTTTTATAGCATTTCCCCCACGATACATTGCATTCTGATAAAATGAATCAAGAGCTAAGATCATTTTACAGTGGCCAAACTGAAAAAAGCTACATTCTTTTTCTTAATCAGATGTTGATGATGGCGACACAGTCACAGATTTCATGGCACAGGAGCGAGAACGTGGCATTACCATTCAATCTGCTGCTGTAACTTTCGACTGGAAGGGCTACAGAATAAATCTGATAGACACACCAGGTATGTTATTTTGAGTCAGCGAGATAAAGTCAAGGCAATCGTGACCAAGTAACCTCAGATGGCATTGAAAATGTGTAGCTTTGAAAATTTTGATGAAGTCTTGGAAACTTCCACTTTTCAATTAATGTACTTATATAGTGAGTGTAATTTTCCTGGGAATTTCCCCTGTATCATGTCAATTAAAAAGAATAGGAGCTGTGCAAGAATGTAAAAGTTCTCTGTCTGCTGGAGAAATTCCTGCTGACTATGGTCTGTTACTATAAAAACCCTCACATCATTAAGTAAGTTGGTTTCATAATGTCACTGGCTAAATCCACAAAGGCCATATGCTTGTTCTTGGATCATCTGTTTGATGCATGTTGTGTTTATAATTTTGTCTGTTTCAGGATCAGAGTCCAGGAAAACTTGGGTAGACATAAGTTTTTAACAGACATTTAAAAGCATTACTTCTGTGGCTCTTTTCAGAGAGTGGGTGCTATCACCAAGTGATAATCCACTGGACATGGAATGACATGTAGGGTTTTCTTAGGAGATCTTAAGTATCAGTTTGGTCTGTACCATGGGAGGTAGTCTGCTAAGTATCATTGTGCCAAATTGTTTAGGACTTTAAATGTCAGCAACAAAACTTTGAACTTAGCTTGGCAGCTAATAGGCAGCCAGTGCAGATCTTTCAACCCACTAAGCACTCTAGTAGCTGCATTTTGCATCAGCTGCAGCTTCTGAACCAGACACAAGGGTAGTTCCACATACAGTGTGTTACGGTAGTGTAATTGCGAGGTTACCAGTGACACAATCTGGCCTTAAATTCCAAGGCACTTCATGTCCTGGTGGATATCAGTGCTGCAGAAGCTTGTTTGGAGTGGATGTGTCTGGTTCTTGATAAATCACGCAGAGGCAAAGTTCATTAGCAAAAGAAGAAATTTTACTAAAGGTTTTCCAACTTCATTACAAAAAAAGAAAAGAAAACCTCTTCAGAAGGGTTAGAATACAAAATTAAGAATGAGAAACCAGCCCACTGAGCTCACAGATTTATCTGTCTGGTTCAGCGTAACCTTGAGATAACAGAACATAAATCATAATATCTCCAGCTGCCTCAGCAGAAAAGAACAGAACTTTCCAGAATGAACCAGTATTTCCCAGTTTGTGCCTTCAAAGACTTTAGCCACAACAACCAGTGCATGGACCATAGTGGCTATGCTATCTCTGTTCAGGTAATGTGTAAGCCACTGAATTCACCAGGCTAGTGACAGTGATTTATTTAGGATCACCCGTAAGCTACACTTCTGCTCTTTCAGATGAAGTGCAAACCCACCCAGAACTGTTACACAACCAGACTAGTCACCTTATCGGTACACAACTAATAATAGGATCATAGTTGCAAAGTTGAGTAGCTTAGATCTCAAATTCTTTATGTATAGATCCAAAGCACTAGATATACTTCAGCCAATAAATACCAGGGAAAAAATGGTATTAACACGGTGTATTTTGGGGTGTGTGTGTGATGGTGGCTATCACTATATCTTATGAGTCTCTGGTCTGATCTAGCAAGCTGTTCCCATATTGTACCAGCATGGCATGTGGCATGTGACTCTGATGTGAGTGTACATTAGTTATATGCCCCACCTTTCACCTTAAGAAGCTCAAAGTGGTGTGCATAACACAATTATCTGTGCAACAGTTGATGCAATACAACAGTTCAAGAAAGTTGATGAGAGTAGAAAAGCTGACCTAGCAGGCAAAGGGTTGGGCTAGAATGTATTTGCATGGAGTGCTTTATGTGAGTATCATTCAAAAATGTTTATTCCGCTATCTGTAGTCTGAAATAGTAATCTATTCTAGACTTCATTCCAATCTAATTCTTCTGCATGGGTAGATCCACTTAAACACCTATCTGTTAGCCTGTGCTTATTTAACTTTATACTGTGAGATTTGTAGAGCTAGTAGTCAACATACTCTTGCACTTGATCTGCTTTTTGTCCACTCTTTCCTGCCTCCCGGTTCATAGTCAAATACTATCCAGCTTGTGGATCACAATACAATTGTTGTTTGTTTATTTATTTAAATGATCTATAAGCTGCCCTTCATAAAGTAAACAATCTCAGGGCAGGGTACATTGAAACTAATGAAACATATTCTGAGATAAAACATGTTTTCTCCCTCCAGCCATTTGCCTTTTTTCATTTCTATAACTGCATGGTAGTTGTCTGTGGGCATTCCACATATATAGTGATAACTGAAATGTCCCTTAGGCTGTAACTTCAGGTTTCTGATGAGTGAATGTGTGTGTGTCAAGTGATAAGGAAATACTGACAGCTGTTTCTGTACGTCACTTGGGTCAGCTGGATTGTATGATCTTACATGTTGGTGGTTTATATAACAAAATTTTAGAGATGAGGAAAACAAAGTTAACAAATTGCCTACTATTGTTCTTTTCTCACATTTAAGTGGCTTTAAAATAAATGAATATTTAATGTATTTTTTTGCTTTTGTTATCTACTCATGCTGGCTTATGTTATGGTAGACTGAAAAGGTACCTTTCTGAAATACTCATGCTGTCTGAGAGCCAGTGTGGTGTAGTGGTTAAGAGCGGTAGATTCGTAATCTGGGGAACCGGGTTCGCGTCTCTGCTCCTCCACATGCAGCTGCTGGGTGACCTTGGGCTAGTCACACTTCTCTGAAGTCTCTCAGCCCCACTCACCTCACAGAGTGTTTGTTGTGGGGGAGGAAAGGAAAGGAGAATGTTAGCTGCTTTGAGACTCCTTCGGGTAGTGATAAAGCAGGATATCAAATTCAATCTCTTACCCATCATAGGATCTCAGTCTTATTAGTTATTTTTCATCCCATGGCTGCACCCAAAGACGGTTTAGGACATGCATGGTCTCTCCTGATTCAGATGTTCCAGAGAAATAGATCTGATATTTTTAGCATGCTGGTGACACTTTCCCTCAGATTGCCTAATGGCAGCCCACAACAACTTCATATAAATATTAAATATCACTTGGGACAAAATCCTCCCCTTTGGCACTCTGCAGATCAGCTAACAGAGGGCGGAGGTGTCTCTGGAACTGACCCTGTAAATAGGAGCAAAACCACTGTAAAACGGTGTCCTCCCATTTCACAAAGATGATACAGGAGGAGACAGTGGTCAGCCGGGTCAAAAGCTACTGAGAGATCCTGGAGAATCAATAGGATCACACGCCTGCTGTTGCTCTCTATTGAAGTTCATCCAGCAGGGTGTCCCCAAACCAGGCCTGGGTGCAGACTGGAATGGGTGTAGATCATCCGTTTCATCCAAGAGGGTCTAGTGTGGTTTTAGACTGAGTTCCTATTCATCACAAACCAGTAAAAAGTTATTAGGTGAAGACATGCTGCCTTTCTAATATTGTTAAAGCATTACTAGTCTTATGATCTCTGTTACTTCTCTGTGTAAATTGTATGTTAGGTCATGTGGACTTTACAGTGGAGGTGGAACGTTCACTGAGAGTGCTGGATGGAGCAGTGGCTGTATTTGATGCCTCGGCTGGTGTGGAAGTAAGAATGAGCACAGTGTGCTGTGACTTTACCTCACTTTAGTTCTGTTTCTATAGCCATGATTTTAACTGATGAGAACTTAAGTCCTAGATGCTCACTTCCACCAGCAAATGCTTACCTCACATTATAAGGAGAGCGTATGTCTGCTATACATCATCAGATGGAGGAAAAGGCAAGACAAGAGCCTTTTGGGGGTGGTCAGTGATCTGTCAAAGCTGACCCCACAGCTATGAATGTTTATCCTGAGGATCTAATTTGAGGATCCAAAATGGCATCATCTGCATGATAGCTTAAGAAATGCTGTGTTGGACTAGCATTCTTTCTCCAGCATCAGCCAGTGAGATTCTTCTTGAAGTATGCAAGATGGGCATGTCCCTTGTTGTTTGCCCAACAAGTACCATACCCAAAGATTTTAATGACACACTGATTTCAGTGACATATATTGAAGATTGACTACAGTTGTTTTTTTTAAAGACTCCAGTTCTTTGAAGGTGCCTGTCAGCTGCCATCAAACCCCCTCCATTCCTCATCCATCTCATTTGCCGCTCAGTCTCTTGACTTCTCCACATCTTGTCTCATCTGCCTTACTGCAAACTTTCTGAGTAGGAGCCATGCCCATTTTGATGCCTCATACATTGCAAGTGTTAAATAACTATTTACACAATTGTAGGTGACAGCAGGCACCCGTTTTGCCGAAAGGATTGACACTTTCCATCTTTGCCTTAGGCTCAGTCTTTGACAGTGTGGAGACAAGCAGACAAGCACCACATTCCACGGATTTGCTTCTTAAACAAGATGGACAAAAATGGAGCAAGGTACTAAGATGTCTATTTCTTACCAGGGTCAGTGAAGCAAGGAAAGGCTGATCGATTGTATTATATTTTAGGGTGATTTCTGATCAAGATCTGTGTGACTTAACAACACATGAACGTTAACTGTGCAGTGGTTGCTTTAATTCCTTTTATGTGAAATTTACAAAAATGTTCACTTGCCTGGTTGCTTGGGATGCTTCCTGGTCATCAGACAGGGTAACTTTACAATATTTGTTTGATTCATCCTTTGATTCTACAAATAACTTAGATATAAGTATGTATGAAAAGGTGAGCTTGAAAAAAGAATGGTGTGAATTTAAAAAACCTGGATACTTCCAAGACAGTTTTAAAATATTCAGATAAGGAAGTTAAATGCTTGCAAAATATATACTTAATCTGCATAACTGACACCCTAGTCCTATCATGTTTGTGGAAAATCCCAACTAATGTACATATGGTCCCATCAATTCAGGTCTTCAGAAAGGCTCTAAGGCCCAGTTTGTTTTGAGTTGCTTTTTGTTGGACTGAGATGGGCTTAGCTGTTTTTAAATAGGCTTTGTGTTGGCTGGAATTTTTTTTAAGGTGCTTATGCTGGTTGTTAACTGCATTTGGTTTTATTGTTGTCAGATTCAATTTTGGTATTGCGTTTTATACATTAGAAGCTGGTTTGTGAAAGTTTGACCTTAACAGGCAACCTAGAAAATTCTTTAAAAGATTGAGCTGCTTGAGATGCAATGTCTCAAATGTTTATGGGACCCTGCTTGCAAACAGGACTCCCGGATGGTGAAAGTGTTGGTCTGTTCATTTATTGCCCTGGTTTTCCTGTGTGTCTAGCAGCTTCTCACGTGCCAGAGTGGTATGTGTGACTGTGTACATGGGCACAATTTCTGCACCATGACTCCAGGTTATCACCTCTATTACTAAACGGGGGTTGGGCAGCAGCTTGTTACTATTAGCCAGTATAGCAAGCTGCTGCCCAGCCAGTAGCTGTGGCTGCTGATGCTCAGGTCTAGGTTCTACTTCTTTGTTAGTACAGCTGCATGTTGTGGTGAAGGTCCTGGGTTTGATGGGCCTTGCTGCTGGTCTGAGCCAGGGGTTTGGTTATTAGCATGTGGTTTCTTGCATTCTAACTTAATGAACCATTAGGCTCACAAGTTCATATTATTTAAAGATGAATTCTTTGGTGTGTGGATAAAAAAATCAGACTTTTCAATGAGTTGGGAGGGTTGTTATTGAACTTGAGATTTCCACATTTGGATCCTTTCTCAGATGTTTTGTTTTTTGGCGTGTTTTTAAGCTAAAACACTGCGTTTTTATTTAGTTCCCTATCTATGTCTCAGGTGGGGTTTTTTGGTTGGGAGGAGTGACATATTGGATAAAGATAAGGACTTGATTTTCTCTCTTAAGAGTAATAATTTGTCTTTAGTTTCACCTATGCAGTTGAGAGTATCAGGCAGAAGTTGAAGGCTAAGCCTCTGCTTTTACAGGTAATGTAAAAGAAACTTTTACTTTTAAACAATTAGCATTAGTTACAAATCATGATGCATTTTAACTTTGGTCTTTCCTTCATACTACTATATCTAATTGGGTTTATTTATTTTTTTGTTCTCTCCTTCCCACTGCATCCAGTTGCCAATTGGAGAAGGAAAGAACTTTAGGGGAATAGTTGACGTGATGACCATGAACCAAATTATTTGGAGAGCTGCAACTGAGTTCGATGATGGAAAGAATTTTGAACAGAAACCCTTGGAAGAAACTGATGATCCCGAATTGCTAAGGGATGCCAGGGATGCAAGAAATGCCTTAATAGAACAAGTAAAGTTCTAAAGTAAATACGATATGAAACAGTTGAGACCTTTGATTAATGCAAATATGTCTGAAAACCAAAACTCAAGTGACTGATACTGTTGGCCATACAAGTTGAGATTCTGATAAAATTGTATATTGGGATGTTTTAAATAATGATACACTAGATACTTTAATTATCATATTTTGTACATTTGACTCCTGGGAGAGATAAAACTTCTATATTTCCATTTATACATACTGCATTTTAATTTGCAGATTTGTACACTCCTACCCAATTTTGAATTTTGGTTCACTATAAACAATGTTCCCTGTTTAGTTAGTATAAGCGATGTTGTGGTATCTGCAGCCTTGTCATTCTCCAAGGAAAACCTGAACTGCCTGTGGGAGTTTCTTCCCCCCTTTGCCCAACCCTTGTTCTCTCTGGGTTGGGGATAAAGAGGCTAAAAATTTTAAAGCAGAATTAGGGAAGTTTATATTTTCACTTTGCTGAATACTCTAAAATTCTATATTTTTAGATTTCGTATATTCTTTTACATGCCAATTGGTGATTTGCAGGTGGTCAAACAGACATTTGGTGGACTAACTTGAATAGTGTGTAATGGCAGTAGTGTAGATTTTTTCCCCTCTCTTCATAAGGTTGCAGACCTGGATGATGAATTTGCTGAGCTGGTCCTTGGGGATTTCAGTGAGAATTTTGATGCCTTGCCAGCTGATAAGGTACATGGCTCTGGGGGTTGTTTATTATATAACTGCATATTATTTCAGTTTTATTGTGTTTGTACATAACAGGATAGAGTGCCTTTTTCCTGCATGTGTGATGCAACCAAATTATTAACGCTTGGTAGAGAATGCTAGGATACTGTGGCAAACCTGCAGGAATGTGATTTGGTAAGGGGAGTGATGAGATGGCAGCAGGCAGGGAAGGAAGGAAGACGAGAGTAAAGCTGTTGTGAATCAGTAGGTGCATGACATGTATTGACAGTATTTAGAAATAGTTAATAAAAGGGTACTGCCCCCCTGCAGTTGACGGGATAGTTATCTTCTGCTCCATGTCAGTATTTTAGTCCAGACCAAATATTGATACAAGCCAACATGCAGAGCTGCACAACTAGTTCATTGAGTCCAGGGGAACTTTGAACTGGCAGGCTGCAAACAGTTGCCTGCACCCCTTCCATACAGTCCCATGACTTTTGAAAGTGAGAAAAGTTTCACAAGCAGTTTGGGACACAGTGGATGTGGGTAGGGCCCACTGTGCAAATAAAAATAGTTTTTTAAAAGATATTGGGTGCACTTAGGTCTTTGGGCATACCTCGGCAGCACTGGGGTTCATAATGTTAAGCTGCATGTCTTACTGGTATTAAAACATTTTTTATTTTTAATAAGGAAGACAATTCTTTCTAGAAACTGCATGGTTTTATGGGAAGACCTGATCGTAAAATGTTTTAAAATGATATCCTACTAATATGTTCTGCTTATAATGGGAAACAATCCTTAGGTTGAAACAAGAGCCACAAGCCATAAAACCAAATGGTAGCTACAAAGCCATAGAAAGGATAGGGTTTTTTTGTGGGCAGCAATATTATAAACCCTGAGGGTCAAGGGTATATTCAGGAAGGTGCTTGCAATGCCTGCAAGGTGAAGACTAAGGAATATGGCCAGAAAGCCTATTCCATAGCACTCATCGGTTGCTTTGATTTTTAGGGTGGCTTGAGAAAAGAATATGCCCTAAAAGAAATTTTCTGAGGTCTTTGATAACTATCACATAATGCATATCAAGCAGAAACTCATAACTTAAGTATTTTTTCATTAGGACCTTGAATAATGTATATGATAAACACCTTATGACCAAAACAAAATGCCATCTAAACGTGCAACTCAGTTAATGCTTGAGCTGTATACTCTTCCTTTGACTCTTAAGTAGATCATTGTTAAAATTATGAATCTTTGTGCCTCTGCAGCTGCACTCTGCTGTACGAAGAGTAACCCTAGCACAGAAAGCTGTACCTGTGTTCTGTGGAAGTGCACTGAAAAACAAAGGTGTTCAGCCATTACTGGATGGTGTCACCAGGTATTTACCTGCACCGGATGAACGCAGCTACGACTTCGTGTGAGTAAGAAGATGATGCGTTTTAATAAGTTTAAGCATGTGTTAGGAAAGCCATGAAAAAGAAACCGTTTATTAACATTTTATGGGAGATTACAAATAGGCTGGGTTCTTGGGGAGGAGAGAGAGGCTCTAGTGAGGCATAGATTCAGGAAGCATGCACAGACCACACATTGTAAGTAGCAGCTGGTGTGCTGCAATGTGCACTCATAGCCCAGGACTGGGTAATTCCTATGCAGATTCCTAAAAGGATACAGGGTACACAATGCCCCTCATTTTTCTATTAAGCAGTTTTATTTTAGCTCTGCTAAACTAGCACCAATAAACAGATTATTCGTATAGCCAGAGAAAATGCCCTATTTTTTATCATCCAAAATATCCATTAATGTTATTCCCTTCACTACTTTTTGCAGGCAGTGGTATAAAGATGACCTGTGCGCTCTAGCATTTAAAGTTATTCATGACAAACAACGTGGGCCATTGGTTTTCTTCCGTATTTACTCTGGCACAATGAAGCCTCAGTCAGCTGTCTATAATATTAGCAAAAACTGCACGTGAGTAAGAAAGGGGTGAGGAAAGGATTGTGAGTGTAACTGTTCGGATTCCTCAACAGGAGCAGCATTTAATCTGAGCTATTCCTTACAGGGAGAGAATGAGTCGCCTGCTTCTTCCTTTCGCTGATCAGCAAATAGAAATCTCTTCGCTAACGGCTGGCAATATTGCCCTCACAGTTGGATTGAAACAGGTGAAGAAATATGAATCCTAAACATTTTTGAAAAAAATTGTCAACATTGTAGAGAATTACATTTTGCTGATTGCCAATATTACTGGGGAAAAGTGAAACCAATTCTCTAGTGACTTCTTTATTTTTTAACGACGTAAGTTTTTTGTTGGTTCTGTTAGGGAATCTCTCTGCAGCTATAACCTGACTAGCAAAGGGTTCACTTTGTAGTAAGGAACAATGTGTTAAACATCAAAGAAGCTTTTGTCGCAGTTTTTTCAATATGGTTCTCTCTACTGGCAAAGAAAAACAATTAGAGAAGGTGAGTTGAAGCAAAACCAAAAAGTTGCTCTAATTGCTGTCATCCCAAATTGGTTTGTCTTTTGCCTGGGAAAAGACCGCCTTCGGCAATTGGCTAATTTTCTGTGCTTTTTAATGATGCAAACCAATTACATGTTGACAAACGGCATGCCATGTGCTTTTTGGCATTCCCCAGAGTGCCACTGGCGACACCATTGTTTCGTCAAAGGCTTCAGCAATGGCTGCAGCTCAACAAGCTGGAAGAAATGTGGGGTCAAAGCACGGTCGAAGCAGCGAAGTAGAGAATCTTATCTTGGCCGGCATTGAGATTCCAGAGCCAGTTTTCTTTTGTACCATAGAGCCGCCTTCCATGGCCAGGCAACCAGGTATGAGGCAATTACTGAAAGTGCTAATAGTGTACTCTTAATTCATACGTAGTCCTGAAGAAATGGAACGTTCTGTGGTTTCTCAATATGCACAATGTGTTCAAGAAGACATATTAAAAAGGGCCAGTGTTCTCATTTAGATCCAGGATGGAGGAGGGGATGAATATTCTTTGCTAGTTTATAAAAAGTTGTTTAAAGTACAGTCGTACCTTGGATCTTGAATGGCTTAGTTGCTGAATGTTTTGGTTCCCAAATGATCGAAAACCAGAAGTGAGTGTTCCGGTTTTTTAATTTGGTTTTTGGAAGCCAAATGTTCGACGGGGCTTCCACGGCATCTGATTGGCCGCAGGAGCTTCCTGCAGCCAATCACAAGCCACGCTTTGGTTTCCGAACATTTTGGAAGTTGAACAGACTTCTGGATCAGATTCTGTTCTACTTCCAAGGGACAGCTGTATTGACTAAAATGCCTAATTCAGGGTCTGGGACAGAGCTTTCCTAACTTTTCATACCGGTGACGCACATTTTAGACATGCATCATTTTGCGACACAGTAATTTAGTTTTACTAGCAAACTGGAGGTTAAATGAACTCCTTTCAAGCCCTGGGAGTGTTCACACAACACACACTGCAACTGGTACACTAATGTGTCGCGACACACAGTTTGGAAAGTTCTGGTCTAGGAACAAGTTCTGTACTCCTAAGCATGGGCGTGATTGGCAGCTCCCTGTGTGACAAAAGATTTCTTGAAATGGATTCAGGGGTTTCAAAACCAGCTTACCATGCAACATAGTGTTCAAAGGGGAAGTGAGGGAGAGAGAAATTATCATTGGGACCATAAGCATTTGAATTATTTTACTTCCATCATTTCGGTGGAGTTTTGATCCTATCTTTTGTTGGAAGCTAGAATCTTTTAGTATAGCAGTACAGAAACATTAATAGGTTGATTACAGCTAAAGATACTTTAGCTATATTTGGAGGCTTTGCTATTCCTATATATTGCTATTTACTCCAACCTTTTTTTGATGGAAGGGGAGAAGGAACACAGTAACACTGCTGCCTCTTCCCTCTCCTACCTTTAATGTCCACATATTATTTAAATCCTCAGCAGAGTCTACTTAAACCCCAATTAAGCTCTTCATACTTAATATATAGTCAATACTTTTATTTTAGATCTAGATAATGCCTTGGCTTGCCTGCAACGTGAGGATCCAAGTTTGAAAGTCAAGATTGATTCAGACACCGGGCAGGTAAGGCCTTTAGTGCCAATTACTAAACTTCTCCCACTATTATAATGTCAATTCTTCCTTGACTGTGTTTTTAATGTCTGTGAATGCAACAACTATTACGCTGTCTTAGGCCAATTCAAGTCTGTAATGTAGATATATCCTAAGTGCCACGGCTTTCCAATGAGAAACGTTGGGAATTTGTTTTCTGTAACAGTATTATTTTCCCTTCTCATAAATATGCAGTTCTGCTGCTTCTGTGGAAGCCATTATGATTAAATTGGTTTAAAACCAATTTGGGTTTGTAACATAACCTTAGAAACATTTATTACTAAGATGTGATTTAAAAATGGAAACAAAAACGGAGGTTTAACAAGCAAGCATTAGTGTTACAAATTTTACAACTTTATTTTTTATAGCTGCATTAAAAGCTGTGACCTTTTACCTGTAAACTGCACACAGCTTAACTTGGCACCAGTTTACTTCATTGGGGAGTTGTTTAGATATGTTAAGAGGCCATAAGTTTATAACATGTGATTAAATATTGAGAAAAATATAAATGAAGCCACATGAATGCTACCAGTGTTAAGGATATTCTGAGAGTTCTTTTGTCTTGTTTTGTGGCATAAAAAACATGTATCTCAAACTGGTAACTTTAATACTGACCTGCATTCTGTTTTAGATTATGAAGCTGTCCTTATTTATTCTGTTTTAAAATCCAGAAAATTTTATAAACTCGTATATTCCCTTTATATTATGTCACTTTTTCACATGTCTCCAATTCTCCATGCCTTTAATTCTCCACCCATAGTTCATTTCTGGCTTGCAAATTGAAATTTTGGATTTGCCGTATACTTTTCATATACTTTGGAGATCTGTTAACAACAACATCGTTTAAGCTAATCTATTTTGCAGAGTTCTCCCACTATTCTCAGTTGAGTTAAATGAGCCAACGTAGGCCGAAGTCAGTGAAAAATGCAATCTGCTTCCTGCTGTGTTGCTGCTCCCCTTGATCTAGGTTTTATTTAATCTCATCTGAATTATCCTTTTTGGAAGAAGATAAAAGTAGCTCACCTCTGTACCCCATGACTTTGATGTAACTGTTAAGAATACTTTCACATTTTTGCCAGACTATCCTCTGCGGCATGGGAGAGCTGCACATTGAGATAATTCAGGACCGAATCAGACGTGAACATAAACTTGAGACCTATCTGGGACCTCTTCAGATAGCTTACCGAGAAACAATCCAAAACTCTGCTAGGGCTATAGGTAATGTAACTGTCATCTTGGACCTGCAAGTGAACAACTTAAAATTTTGTTGGCAAGAAGTTCAGTGTGATCTGTGGAATTTTCATTATTTTGTCACAGATACGGTGGACAGAACTGTAGGAGAGAAACGCCACCAGGTAACTGTAGAATTGGGAGTGAGACCGTGGGCGGGAAAAACGTCAGCAACAGCACCCGTCATTGAATATGCGGAGAATATCTGTGACTCGCTCCAGCCAGACCTTCGTGAAGCTATAGCAAACGGAATCCATACATCGTACCTTCAAGGTAAGAGCCACCTCAATCCTTATTTTGAATTTATTAGAATTGTTGTTTTCTGAGTGCCTAGCCCAAGCAAAGACATTTTGTGAAATGGATCCAACATAATGATCAGAATCTTCCTCCCCATCTGCACCCCACTTGCCTGTCCCTACCCCCTTCCTTCTGGGTTTGATTATGAGTTGTTATGAAGAAAATACTGCAAAAAGTAAGTGTTCTGAAATTTGTATGTGAAAATCTTTTAAGTTTCTTTTTTTAAAACAAATAAACTAAAGACATATGGCAGTGTGGCCTGGACTCTGAGCTCTGCAACCCTGATAATTCTGTGAGAGAGATTTTAAAGTATGTTTAGCAGTAACCATGGATAAAAGTTGCCTGAGGTAGCTCAATCCAGTCAGTTGATGGATGAATCATGGCAGTCAGTTCTGGTTTCTGATCAGAGTTGGTGTTCTCTTGGTGGTGCAACAAGTTAGCACAGCCTGACTAAATATTGAATTCTTCATACCTATTATTTTCCCATTATATGGGTTAGTAGAAAATTGGAAACTGTAAATTAATGCAAATATATTCCTCTATTTTGTTTGATTACTCAGTTTCTTCCTTTTTAAAGAAAAAGAACAAAGCTTGTGTGTCTGGTGCCGTTTGCCAGGGTTGTCCTTACCTAATAATAGGTAGATTATCATTAGTGATAACTGGGGTGCTTTTACTTTTTCAAGGCTAGTAAGACGACCAAAACAGCAGATTCCGTGTCAGTCAGTGTAGACAGCATTGAGCTTGATGGCCAATGGCTTAACAATGAGTAATGCAGATTTCTGTGTTCCTGGCTACTATCAGTGTCAACTAAATGTTATGCAGACATTAAGAAATGTCCTTTTCCTAGCTTCCTAAGAAATGTTCATTTGGTGTTAATGCATTCTTTGTATGTTCATGTTGTAGGACCACTGCTGGGGTTTCCAGTTCAAGATGTAGTAGTGACGGTACATGCAGTGACTGTAAACTCCGATACATCTCTGACAATGGTTTCTGCTTGTGTTTCTCGTTGCATGCAAAAGGTATAAGTCCATCTGTCTTTCTGAGGTCATTTGCAGCAGTCTTCATTCAAAGTAACAGAATTACAGAGGGGTTAAACAGAGTCTCCCTTAATGGTTCCCAAATGGTGGTCTGCGGACCCCAGGCAGTCCGTGGCACCATTCACATAACAAAAACTACCATAGAGATATCAAAACTTTCCAAAGTAGGGGGTTCATGGCTTGGCTTTCGAAAAACAGGGGGTCTGTTGGCGGCATCTTCAGGATCATAATATGCCCATTTTCAGATGTACAGGAGGCCCACACTTTACACGGGGGCTACATTCCAGGGGTCCATGTGAAAAGGCAAAATCATGTAAAGCCAGGAAGACCCCTGGAAACCACTGATCAAGCACCCCTACCTATCCGGAGCAGACGTTGTCCCTCCTTGCTTACTGCATCCTTCCCAGAGCCTGCTGAGCAAGGCTTTGCCTGCCACAGAAAGGGTTTTTAAAGCCTTGCTTAGCAGCTTCTGGAGGCTCTTGTGAGATCTCGCACAGCCCCTTCCAATGGTTTCTTCTATTTATTTTTTGATGACACGCACAAGGCTGCAATGGCATAAGTAAATTGTGTGTTAAGTTCCAGGCCTATTGTATATTCAGTTCCATTATTTATTTGCTTTACGTCTGTTGATATTCTCATGCACAACCAGCAAAGGTGCGATTACAAATTAATCTTGTGATATGTTAGTGTCATGTATATTGATGACTGTACTGAATAAGCATTTGCCTTTAAGAATGTTCTTATTCTGCTTGTTAGGCTCTGAAGAAAGCTGATATACAAGTGCTGGAGCCTCTCATGAACCTGGAAATAACAGTGGGCAAAGATCACCTTGGTGCCGTACTGGGTGACCTTGCACAGAGAAGAGGCAGCATTCAGGAAATTCAGGGTCGCCAAGACAACCAAGTTGTAATTGCATCTGTTCCATTGGCTGAAATGATGGTATGTGCGTAAGGTGCTCAAAACGGATGCTGCATATTTATTTTGTTTTGTGTTATCAGGGTGTTTTGCAGCTCTGTTGAACAAAGCAAAGCATGCCTACACTACAAGTGTGAACTTTAACTACTGTTGCTTTTCATGAAAAGTAGGAACCATAATTTTTGATGATGCTGAGATTTCTGTATAAAGTTGTCTTATTCTGTGGTAGACCGATGGTAGATCTTGCTAGTTCATACTGTCCAGTTTGATTGGACTGGAGTTAAACCAGAGCGGGGGCTGCTTTTCTAGAAATTAAACTACTTAATGGTTCCAGTGGAATGATTTTTTAAAAAAAATTAAGGTAGTAGTTGTGTAACCTAGTATGGATCAACTTTCATAAAAGTAATTATTATCTATTGGTTTTTGTTGTAGGGTTATTCAACAGCTTTGCGCTCTTTGACATCTGGCTCTGCAACATTTACATTGGAATTGGCAAGCTACCAAGTGATGAGCCTCCCAGAGCAAGCTGCTCTGCTTAAGAGGAGTGGTTTGCAGTAGTATCAGCATGGAGGAACAAGGAATTGCCTCTAACAAGGCAGCAGTGGATTTTGTAAGTTTCCTACCATCAAAGCATGTGGCTTCAGTTTAGCATCCACACAGTGGGAGTATCTTGTAAAATACTTGCTAGTTACAAAATTTGAGCAGAGTATTTTCACAGAAGTAGTAAAACAGAAGCAACTACCTCCTCCAGGCTACTGTATTACTGCAGTCGTCTGCTTTCAGTGATTACGTAGAACGCTGTGCAATATTTGTGTCTCATTCTGAATACCGTATTTTTCGCTCTATAGGATGCACTTTTCCCCTCCAAAAATTAAGGGGAAATGTGTATGCATCCTATGGAGCGAATGCAGGCTCCTTGGCTTCAGTGATAGCAACAAGAAGCCTCCGAAGCGCAGAGGGAGCGCTTCCTCCACGCTCCGGAGGCTTCATGTTGCTTTCGTTGAAGCCTGGAGAGCAAGAGGGGTCGGTGTGCACCGACCCCTCTTGCTCTCCAGGCTTCACGGATAGCCGCCTGAAGCCTTTGGAGTGCAGCGCGAGTCACCGCTGCGTTCCGGAGGCTTCAGGTTCCTTTTGCTGAAGCCAAGAGAGTCTTGCTCTCCCGGCTTCAGCAAAAGGAACCCAAAGCCTGAGGAGCGCAGCGGGAACTTGCGCTGCGCTCGGAAGGCTTCAGGGATAGCCACGCGCAGCCCTCTAGCAGGGGGAGGCTGCACGGGGCTATGGCTTCTTAAACCCCGCGCAGCCTCTCCCTGCCGGAGGGGTTGCACGCGGCTATGGCACAAGCCAAGACAGTGAGCGGGATCCATCCTGCTCACTGTCTTGGCTTGTGCCATAGCCGCGCGCAACCCCTCCAGCAGGGAGAGGCTGCGAGCAGCCTGTACGCTGCTCTTTGGGGGGGGGATAAGATTCCCCCCCCCTTGATTTTTCCCCTCTAAAAACTAGGTGCGCCCTATGGAGCGAAAAATATGGTAACAAGTTCCTTATTGTATGCATTCTAACCCTTGAATTATAGTGTCCTTGCCTCAATAATTCTCCACCCATTTCTTTGGCCCAAGCTTTTAAGTCATGTCGATCAACCCAGCCATCTGCAGTGCAACAAGCACATACGCACAGGTTCCTTTTTCGAATGAGCTACTTTCTCTTAAAAAGTTCAACATCATTTATTTTTTCCACATCTATAAGAAATTAACCTTCTCTAAATTTCAGCATTTCAAAATGAGAGTGCTCCAGTGCAGTATTCAATAGGAATGTGCAGGTTTTTCTCCCCAAAAGGCACTTCTGGCAATGTCCTCCTACAGCTGTTAGGGGTCTCTTGCTTCGTGCCTGCAGTGTCCAGTAAACAAAGGCTGCGCTGCTATTCCACGCCTGTTGGGGAAGAGAAGTGTGACTTGCTTTGCCTTTTGAGATTAATAAACTTCCAAGTTTTGATGTACCTGCTGTACTAGATTGTATTGCTTACCTGAGCATGCGGCAACGATGTTCTTTAAGCCTGTTATAAGCATCTTCAATATCAGTTACATTTTTACTGCTCCAGAGTCTCTCCCCAACAGCACTTGCCCGAGGCCTAGAATATGAATATGAATAGAAGACAATTTAAAAATAAAATAAAATCTAATTTAAATATAAATTGGTTACTGTCCATGCAAAATAAAAGTATTTGCAACATGAACGTATGCCAGTCCATTTCTTAAAGGGGGGGGGGGTAGATTGTTTTATCAAGCACACCACGTTACAAGCATTGTTCTGTGCAAAATGAGAGCAAAACAGTGAGATGTAATATTAAAAGTGGCACACTAGCTCAGCCTTCCTCAAGCTGGTGGCCTCCAGGACTTTTAAACAACAACTTTAATCATCCCTGCCTATTGACCGTGTTTGCCGGGGCTGATGGGATTTGTAGTCCAAAACATCTGGAGAACACTAGGTTGGAGAAGGCTGCACTAAATTGCGTACTGCAGCCTTGAATTCTGCAATTCGGCTGGTTGATCAGGAACTCAATGCAGGCAGGTGAGGGGGTGGGGCGTCACTCTAAGGAAACCTCACTTTTCTGTTACCAGCTGAGGCTGGTCATTTCGTAAAAAGCAAGAGCCTTGCCATCTTTTTCAGCTGGCCTTTGTACACCTGAGTGCCATGCAGTATCCATGGGTAAGTGGGAACTATGCCAATCACTAATATAGACAGAATTAAGAAGAAGGGAGGAAGACAACTTGGGAAAGTAAAGTTTAAAAAACATGATACAAGCGTAGTTTTGTCAGATGTCAGTATCAATAAGGTTAGATCAAGATGATTAGCATTTCTTTTGGGGGAAAAAAATCAGGTGAGTGATTAACTATACCAGAGTCTTGGTGTGAGATTAGTTGCATCCACATATTCTCCCCAAAGACAGGCTTCTCCACCAAGCACCAACTCTTTCTGGGATTGCCACCCTGTGTTTAAGGAAAAGAAGTATTGGCTGGTGTCTTCCTTTAAAAGCAGGCTCAGTCTGATACAGGTACAGTATTTTACACTTGCAAGTTGAGTATTGTGGAAATAGTCATTAGGTGTTAATTAAGTCATACCAAATCTTAATGTTATGACTATTAAAATAAATCCTCATGATTTGAGTTGCAGCCTATTCATTATTTATACAGCCTATACATTATTATTAAAAGCCCATATGACCAAACATAGTAATATTCTTGTATTTATAAGCTCACTATCTTTTATTTAACTCTACTTCAGTGACAAAGTTCATTCCCCTGCAGCCAGAACTGAAATCAATAAAAAGGAAATAGTTCATTTTTAAAAAAACACCACCACCAATAATTCGTCTCCCCTTATTAACAGTATAGAATGCCATCTCCACCAACAAACTGGGGAGATAACTTGGGTGAAAGAAGAGTATGGAGGAGTGTACAGGAATATAATTTTATCATTCATTAAAACTGGGAGTCACAGCAACAAGGCCATGCAACTTTCCCACTGGAACCAATGCCTGGATAACGCTCAAAGAAAAAGGAAACTACAAACCAAGGAAGTCTAGTGGCTCCACGCTGTAGTATTTCTTCCAGTCCTGGCCGTAACTAATGAGGTCTAGGTACCATGGTGCTGCCAGGATGGCGCTGTGCCCTGCTTTGGTTACTCTTCTTAACTCTTCTTTATACAAGGTCCCAATCCACACTTCAACTATTGTGTCTGACTGTAGCTGAAGACATCAAAAACATAGCGTTCAGACAGCATGAAAACAATCTGTTCAGCTACAGGCATCTCCTCCAAAGCATATGCAGATAGTAGCATGGCAGGTTATGTGATACGGTTATGTGAAAACTAACGTCACTCATATCGAGTCCCACTGGGATTTGTCCACATATTGGTGTGACATCAACTTGTTCCATGGTAATTATAGCATCTTTGCAGTTACCCCCGTGACGAGATTTCAAAGAAGCCTCTTAGAAATCCTAATATGTGGACACTCAACCTGAAGCTACTTTAACCTGAGGTATGACTGTATACAGATGGCTGAGACAGGGCTGTCAAGCCTGAAGGAGGTCAAGGCAAGAATACAAGCAGGTGATCAAACCACTTGGACTGCTGCTTTGCTCAACCCCTCCTCCCCACCAACAACTTAAAGTACTGTGGAGAAGAAGGCTGGCAAGCTGGTAGGCTAAACAGAAACACTCATGTAAGAGATGAGAATCCACAGCAATTTAGTCTTGCATGTTCCATTTGTGTGACTGGTTTGCCAAGAGCATTTAGTTATGCTAAGATGAAATGGTGAAGGAAACTTAACTGGTACTGCCTAAAATAATTAACCTTAACATAAAAACAGCAGGCTTAGAGAGAGTCTGCCTTTTTAAGGGTTGCTTTGACATATTAAGTTCTACAAGACTGATGCAATTTTAGAAAGGCATAAGCTATGAGACAGCCACATATGGTATGTCACCTTTCCAGCATCATATTGTATGTACTTTTGAAATATACAGGACAGTCACATTTCTATTACATTTGACTTATAATGTATTTGCTTCTTATATTGCCTTGATGAAATTGATCCTTAGATCAGATCACACAATTCTGAAAGGCTTAAACATTTCAGATAGTGCTACAGGTGTCTTCTGGGTTAATCTAGCACATGAAAATCAAGTTTTCGCAGAACAGCACAGATCATCTCTCAGACCTTACCTTTGCTCCATGATCAAAGACTTCCTGCCACACTATGGATTTCTTGTTCAGAGAAGACACCATCTCCAATATTCTAGTAGTAATAATATTTTAAAGATGTTATGTACTTGCTATTTACTTGTTTCATTTACACCCCTTATTTCAGCCATGATTGGCTTCAAATGATTAAGAACAGCAAGTTACTAGCACTAATTGTGGCTGTGATCTACTTTAAAACATGCAAGGACATGGTTCTGCCCGGACACTGAGGTCCAGCTCTGAGGGCCTTCTGGCGGTTCCCTCACTGCGATATGCCAAGTTACAGGGAACCAGGCAGAGGGCCTTCTCGGTAGTGGTGCCCGCCCTGTGGAACGCCCTCCCACCAGATGTCAAAGAGAAAAACAACTACCTGACATTCAGAAGATATCTGAAGGCAGCCCTGTTCAGGGAAGTTTTTAATATGTGACATTTTAGTGTATTTTTCATCTGTGTTGGAAGCCGCCCAGAGTGGCTGGGGAAACCCAGCCAGATGGGCGGGGTACAAATAATAAATTATTATTATTATTATTATTATTAACCATGGCTTACTAAGCCACGGTTTAGGCATTGTGTGCAAACAGCCAATAAGCAGTCTCTTGCCTGAAAGAGAAACTCACTTCTCAACATAGTGGGATTCCAGTTTAGCATATGTAAACCAGACCCCTTGCTTCTTCATGAATTCTTGTATATCAGGATTGGACCTCCTATAAGGGAAGAGAGAAAACACAATTATGCTTCTTGCCAAGATCAGCAGCATACTACAGAAGTACCAATGGGATTTTGTACCAAGACTTACTAGGAAATAACATGTTACCCACTGACCACCAGAATCCTCCAATATGCATTCATTCAGAACTCTCACCCCTTATGAATAGGAAATATCTGGCGGAGGATGGCCACAGACAATGGCTTTACTGAAGGAAAAATAAACAATAACTAAATGATTACTATTTATTAAATTTGTTAGTTGCTTTATCTTACCCAGGGCAACCCAAAGCAACTTACAACCAACCAGACAGACGCAAAACCCCACATGGATACATTAAAAAAGGAATGCATGAAAAAGCATCCTGCCTGCTTCTAAAAACCCACAGATAGTTAAAGGCCAAAGGCCTGGTAATAGAGGACAGATTTTGCCTGGCACCTAAAGATATGTAAGAATGGCGCCAGGAAAGCCTCCTTGGGGAGAGCATTCCACAAACGGAGCCATTGCAGAAAATGCCTGTTCTCATGTTGCCACCCTCTGGACCTCCCATGGCGGGGGCACACGAGAAAGGGACTCAGAAGATGAGCACTGGGTCAGTTCATACGGGGAGAGGCGGACCTTGAGGTATTGGCAGTGACCCTGCATCTCCACGATAGATGAGCAAGAGGAACAAAAACCAAGTAATTCAGATAAAGTCAGCTTATGATGAGATTTTGTAACTTGCATAGGATAATAAATACACGGAGGCAGGCTGATCAGTGGTTGTAAGCCATGGTAATGGCCAGATTTGTGACCCAACAAGCTAAGACACTGTCTACCTGACAGGTACGGCAACCTGTTTGTGGTTGCAGTACCAGGTAGGCTCCAAAAGACAGAAGGGGGCAGGGAGCAGCGTTTATCACTCGGCAGACACCTGGCTGTGTTTTGCTTTATGCCTGCTGTGCTTTAACCAATCACTGAAGCTGTTCTCTCTGTTAAGACTTGATGCTGCTCTTCCCAGCATCTATCAAATGCTAGCAAGTCGCTGCAACCATGCCCTTAATGAAGTGATCCAAACTACTGGCTCTGGAAAGGCTCTTGAGCTAGATGAGCAGTAGTTCACCTCCTGCCAGGGGCTTCATCTGGCTGCCTAGGCAATTTATTTTTCTGGCCACCCAAGACAGCAGCAGCAAAATGAAAGGTTAAATCAAACAAAGCCTTGGGTTGGGTGGAGAGGCTTAAACCTCTCCCCTCCCAGCCCAACTGTTTAAGGGATTATCCTCTCAAATGAACCATTAGATGAGCAGGGGAAGGGGCAATAACCTCCTCCCCCCCCTTCAGCTGGTTTGCAATTTTGGCCACGCCCACCAATGACATGCAACTCCTGGAGGGCTGGTCAATGATGAATTTGCTCTTGGGGTAAAAATGAGTATCAACCCCTCTGAGCTAGATGGACCAGTAGTCTGCTCCAGTATTGCAATTCTTCCGCTTTCAACAGTAGGCACAGAAGTTCCAAGGTAGCCAGAAGCCATGTAGGGCTGGCTTGTGCGAAGTCTTTCCCCAGTCTGCTAGCGACACCCAGACCAGGATTCAGTTCATCCAAATTGAGCCACTGGCAAGTCCCACTATGTACAATCAGCTGCACCCCTCCCCTTTATTGTACAACACATGGACATCACCAGATGGGCAGCATCGAAATCAGATTGATTATATTCTCTGCAGCCAAAGATGGAGAAGCTCTATACAGTCAGCAAAAACAAGACCTGGAGCTGACTGTGGCTCAGATCATCAGCTTCTTATAGCAAAATTCAAGCTTAAACTGAAGAAAGTAGGAAAAACCACTGGGCCGGTAAGATACAATCTAAGTCAAATCCCTTATGAATACACAGTGGAAGTGAGGAACAGGTTTAAGGATTTAGATTTGGTGGACAGAGTGCCTGAAGAACTATGGATGGAGGCTCGCAACATTATACAGGAGGCAGCAACTAAAACCATCCCAGTGAAAAGGAAATGCAAGAAAGCAAAGTGGCTGTCCAACGAGGCCTTACAAATAGCGGGGGAGAGAAGGAAAGCAAAATGCGAGGGAGATAGTGAAAGATACAGGAAATTGAATGCAGATTTCCAAAAAATAGCAAGGAGAGACAAGAAGGCCTTCTTAAACGAGCAATGCAAAGAAATGGAGGAAAGCAATAGAATGGGAAAAACCAGAGATCTGTTCAAGAAAATTGGAGATATGAAAGGAACATTTCGTACAAAGATTACCATAATAAAGGACAAAAGTGGAAAGGACCTAACAGAAGCAGAAGACATCAAGAAGAGGTGGCAAGAATACACAGAGGAGTTATACCAGAAAGAAATGGATGTCTCGTATACCCCAGGCAGTGTGGTTGCTGACCTTGAGCCAGACATCCTGGAGAGTGAAGTCAAATGGGCCTTAGAAAGCACTGCAAATAACAAGGCCAGTGGAAGTGATGATATTCCAGCTGAACTATTTAAAATTTTAAACGATGATGCTGTCAAGGTGCTACACTCAATATGCCAGCAAATTTGGAAAACACAGCAGTGGCCAGAGGATTGGAGAAGATCAGTCTACATCCCAATCCCTAAGACGGGCAGTGCCAAATAATGCTCCAACTACCGCACAATTGCACTTATTTCACATGCTAGCAAGGTTATGCTTAAAATTCTACAAGGCAGGCTTAAGCAGTATGTGGACCGAGAATTCCCAGAAGTGCAAGCTGGATTTAGAAGGGGCAGAGGAACCAGAGACCAAATTGCAAACATGCGCTGGATTATGGAGAAAGCTAGAGAGTTCCAGAAAGACATCTACTTCTGCTTCATTGACTATGCAAAAGCCTTTGACTGTGTCGACCACAGCAAACTATGGCAAGTTCTTCAAGAAATGGGAGTGCCTGATCACCTCATCTGTCTCCTGAGAAATCTCTATGTGGGACAAGAAGCTACAGTTAGAACTGGATATGGAACAACTGATTGGTTCAAAATTGGGAAAGGAGTACGGCAAGGCTGTATATTGTCTCCCTGGTTATTTAACTTATATGCAGAATTCATCATGCGAAAGGCTGGGCTGGATGAATCCCAAGCCGGAATTAAGATCACCGGAAGAAATATCAACAACCTCAGATATGCAGATGACACAACCTTGATGGCAGAAAGTGAGGAGGAATTAAAGAACCTTTTAATGAGGGTGAAAGAGGAGAGTGCAAAATATGGTCTGAAGCTCAACATCAAAAAAACGAAGATCATGGCCACTGGTCCCATCACCTCCTGGCAAATAGAAGGGGAAGAAATGGAGGCAGTGAGAGATTTTACTTTTTTGGGCTCCATGATAACTGCAGATGGAGACAGCAGTCATGAAATTAAAAGATGCCTGCTCCTTGGCAGAAAGGCGATGGCAAACCTAGACAGCATCTTAAAAAGCATAGACATCACCTTGCCAACAAAGGTCCGTATAGTTAAAGCTATGGTTTTCCCAGTAGTGATGTATGGAAGTGAGAGCTGGACCATAAAGAAGGCTGATCGCCGAAGAATTGATGCTTTTGAATTATGGTGCTGGAGGAGACTCTTGAGAGTCCCATGGACTGCAAGAAGATCAAACCTATCCATTCTTAAGGAAATCAGCCCTGAGTGCTCACTGGAAGGACAGGTCGTGAAGTTGAGGCTCCAATACTTTGGCCACCTCATGAGAAGAGAAGACTCCCTAGAAAAGACCCTGATGTTGGGAGAGATGGAGGGCACAAGGAGAAGGGGACGACAGAGGACGAGATGGTTGGATAGTGTTCTCGAAGCTACCAGCCTGAGTTTGACCAAACTGCGGGAGGCAGTGGAAGACAGGAGTGCCTGGCGTGCTCTGGTCCATGGGGTCACGAAGAGTCGGACACGACTAAACGACTAAACAACAACAATTGTACAGCCTTCTACTTTGTCTAAGAAGCCACGAGCTTGGAGGAACGTGGACCCCAACCTAGTGTAAAGGGCTACAGTCTGGAGCGGGGGTGGGGTGGGAGAGCCACACTTGAAGGGTCCTTGCCTATCCTATTACCTTTCCTGTCACAGTTTCCAACTCAACAGATTTCAGGTGAATAAGCAATGTAGACTCTTCATGTTATACCGTACCAACAAGTGAAGTCCACTTCGTCTCCTCCCAAGTGGATATAATCATCTGGAAATACACTGCCAATTTCTTTGAATAATTTAGCCATGAAATCATATGTTGTATTCAAAATGGGGTTTACAGGCCCGTAAGACCCACTCGGATGTGCTCCATTGTAGCATGGTGTGAGGATGTCTTTTTGTCCTAAAATAAAATACGTCGAAACAAGATTAGCTTCGAAAGGTGCATTTGTTGTTGCTGCACCGTATAAAGTTGCATTCTTATGCTTGTTTTAAAAACAATTCCAAGAACTTAAATACATGCCCCCCCCCAACTATGGTCAAGAACACGATGTTTTTTAAGCTTTTAAAAATTTCAGCATTCTATTCTGAAAAGTATGGACCAGCAGTCACAATAGGTTTGCATTCACTTGTCAGATTCGTCATTTTATTCCAGAGATTAGCACTTTCTGTTTCACATTCCGGGCTACTGAACATTTGTTTGCCTACTAAATACTCCCCGCCCCCCGTTTCATACATTTTTATTATTGGCATTTTTAGAAATGTTGTCTACACTAGGAACATAGGAAGCTGCTTTTTCCTAAGGCAGACCATTAGTCAATTTATCTATGTATTTTCTGCACTGACCAGCTATTACAGTTTACAATACTATTTTACTAGATGTCAGAACAAAAATAAAAAGAACTGATCAGCAATATAGTACAAAGGCAGATTTATCACAACAATGTTAAGAAGTTCAACCCATTTCTAGGTTATATATTTAAAGGCCAATCTCAAAAACCCTGAAACATATAATTAAGCTATATGTAGCATGGTGAAAACTGAGCTGCTTTGGAATTAAAATTATACTTCGCAATAAATCTGTACTTGCACTCAATTTCTTTTCCTTTCTTCATAATGAGAGGGTGAAATAATTTGGCTGGACTACTTCCTATAGTAGGTCCAATACCCCACCTTTTGTAACTAAATGGTGCTGAAGACAGTTAATAGCAATGCAAATACAATAAAAATGAATACGATAACATTAATAGAAGCATCTTGAAAATAAGAACAAAGTAGGTAAAATAAAATAAAATGAAAAAAACATAAATGCACCCAACTAAAGCCAGTTCCTACATGTTTACAGTATCAATAGCATTTCAGAATAATATGCATCTTACCTTTCCCCCAACATTGGGTATGTCCTGGACTGTCAAATTCTGGGATAATTCGAATCCCCCGTAACCGAGCATACTCTATCACCAGACGGATGTCAGCGGGAGTGTAAACATGATAGTATGAATAGGCCCCCTGTGAAAATGTCCACACATGTTGTTCTTTTACAATGTGATGCCAAGAATATGCCAGTAAGGCTGAAGAGCCGATTACACTTGACAGTGTCGTGTTACAGCACCCAAGGACTACTGGCAGTGTAGTCTAGCTTTTGAGCAGTTTCAGTGTCCCCATCTGGGGGATAAGTCTGCACTTTTGCAGATGCAATCTGAAATAAAGTTGCAGCTGGTATTGGCCAGAGTGTTGTTGCTCCAAGGCTGGATAATGTTGTACAAAGGCCTGGGTGACAACTGGTTCAAAATAGTAGCCCATGCCAGTATATTATATAAAGCAAACAAAGCAAAAGCGGGAATCACCAAGACTGTTTGGTTATTTAACCTGAACTGTTGTCCCCTGGGGAAAACAGGATGCTGGATTAGGTGGGCCTTCAATCTGATGTAAAAGGGCTCCACTTATGTCCTTAAGATTTAGGAGGTGGTACCAACCATGGGGAAAGTAGCTAGGTGACTGAACAATCTGAAATGTCTCTCATTCTCATATATATATATTAATTTATATATATATTAATTTTAAGCTTGCTCCAGAAAGCAAAAAATAGGCAAAGTCTCAAAATGGTGCTATGATTTATAAGAAACTTTAATCCAAGATATATATTATATAATGTTTCTTATATATTTCACTGCCATTTTTGCCCATTTTCTTCATTTCCTTTCTTTTTCGTTCTTTCTTGTGTTGTGTTGTGTTGTTCTGTCCTTTCTCCGCCATTTTAAATTTCCCAAAGGAAATGAATCTTAAAAATCAGCAGCTCATTACAGTGGTGTTCTTGGAGCCAGGCTGCAAAGTGCCGAGCTGCTAGGGAGCCAGAGGCAGCAATCTGACTTCCCCAGGTGTGCCTTCCATGCTTTCAGTGTTTCACTGACTCTTTGTTGCATCTGTTCCAACAGACTTAACATGGTCGCCTCTCAGAAAGGTGCAACAATGCTATTCTAGTGAACCGTCTGCGCCAAGAACTTTCTCATTTTCCCACTGACTGGGAGCCATTGGCCCTCCAGAAGCTGTTGAGAGTACAACTCCTTTAATCCCTGAGCATTGGTAATGCTGGATAGAACTGATTGGGTTTGAAGCCCAAAAATATCCAGGGAGCCACAGGTTCCTCTTCCTTTTATTATGGCTTTTAAACAGCAACTAATACAACGTAATAGACTCATGTATGGAAAAGGCTATTTATTAAAATAACAATAAATTTATTGGGCACTAAATTTTCAGAATGTTCTACAGGACCATTTACTTACCTGGCGACTCAGTTCAGGAAATGAGATACTTTGATAAGGAAAGGAAGGGTCGTCTACAATGTGCCAATGAAGGACATTGAACTTGTTAAATGCCATGGCATCCTAAGAGAAAAAAAGATGGTGTTTCAGTTAGGTATCTTGCGTGGAGAGGCAAGTAGTTTTTAAAGAGGAATTTTTACACAGCACTTAGCAAAGTCTTCCTCCCCCGCCTCCCCCGTAATTGTGTTCTTCAGTGCCATTAATTAGGGCTGCCATACTTCCAAACAATACCGGGATTTCAAAGGCGGAAGTGACGTCCTGTCGGCTGTTTATCCTGAATCTTCAGGAAGTAAACAGAGAAAGCATGGTGGGGTTTTTTGTTTTGCATTTTCATAAAATAAAAAGTCAACTGCTTTGGTGTCTTAAAAAAGCTCAAAAACTTTCGGTTTTTCCTGAAAAGCTCAACAACTTTTGGGGTGTCCTGGTTTTTTTACTTTTTGAAATATGGCAACCCTACATAAATCAGAGCAAAGTGACCTTACCATTGCTTTTCCAACACCTACATTATTCTGAAACACCATAACACCTTTACCCTCAATCCTAAATAAAGGTACCGTAATTTTCACTCTATAACACGCAGATTTTTTCTCCTAAAAAGTAAGAGGAAATGTCTGTGTGTGTTATTGAGCGAATGTGTGGTCCCTGGAGCTGACTCGCTGGAGCGCAGGGGCAAAAATAGGCAAAAATCAGGCAAAAATAAGATCGGGCGGGCGGGCGGAGGGAAGGCGGAAGCTGCTGCTTTCCTGCATTCTGCCTCAGGGTCTTACTGCCCACCTGCTTCTGTTTCTGTTGCTGCGTTTGCTCAAACTCAACAAAGAGCAGGGAATCCCCTGCCCTCCTGGCAAGCAGAGGGGAAAGGAAACGATCGAGTCCTTCCTTCTAATTCTTTCCTAGTCACACTGCGCGCAGGCTCCAGCCCACCACCTCCTCCTCTCCGTGCTCTAGGGACTCGCAGGCAGCCGGAAAACATGCAGGTGGGAGAGAGAGGGGGGGGGGCTGGCTTGGGTGGGGGGGAACTTTTGCCTTCCTTTCCTCCCTCCCATTAAACCCCTCTCCTGCATTCTTAGCCAGCTGCTTCTCTGCACACCCCTCTCGTGCTCCTTGTCCCTTCTGTGTTTTTCCTTCCCTCCCCACTTAAAACGTGGTTACAAAGCATGGATCCACATGGATCCTCAGGATCTTTGCATTGGGTCACCCCACATTCACCATCAGATCACATTACATGTCCATGGCTACAGCCTGTACCAAAAAAATCACGCACCCACTGTTGCCTGGGGCCACAATGGTGCAAAAACGTGGTTACAAAGCACGGATCCACATGGATCCTCAGGATTTTTGCATTGGGTCACCCCAAATTCACCATCAGATCACATAGCATGTCCATGGCTACAACCTGCACCAAAAAAATCACGCACCCACTGTTGCCTGGGGTCGCAGTGGTGCAAAAACGTGGTTACAAAGCATGGATCCACATGGATCCTCAGGATTTTTGCATTGGGCTACTCCAAACTCACTGTCAGATCACATGTCTGTGGCCAGAGCATGAACCACAAAAATCATACATCCGCTGTTTCATTTAGAATATTTTTTTTCTTGTTTTCCTCCTCTAAAAACTACATGCGTGTTATGGTCTGGTGCGTGTTATAGAGCGAAAAATACGGTACATTAAATCTGCTGTTAAGGAAGTGCCACTGCAATGCTCTTTGTTCCTCACCATCCATGGTTCCATTACTAAGCAGCCAGTAAAGAAGAAGATTGTAATTGCCTGGCAGTAATATAGTTGCTAAAGCAAGCATTCAAGGTCCTTTTTCCCAGATACTGCGGTAGGCTGAGGCGGGAGGGCACAGCCATTTAGAGTAAGCACTTCCCCTGTTTCCTATCACTGAGTAAAACCCAGGTGCTTGAAATAGCTATCCTTGACCCAGAAAGGACAAATATGCTGAACTGAAAGGAAGCCCCACTCAGAAGGTGCCTGTGCCTTGATTTTCTGTGAATTCCTCAGCCTCCTGCGCCATTTCCCACCCTATTCAGTCTTGGGGGGGGGGGGATGTTAGGGATGAGACTCAATGCCTGTCAAGGAGAGAAGGGGTGTGTGAACTTCCATGGGGGGATTTGATTCAAACAATGGACTGAAAGTAGTACTACTTCAGAGTCAGCAACAAGTAATACAACCTGGCTGATTTTTGCCACCAATTACAAAACTGGGTTGATGTTTTTGCTTCCTAGAAGTCCCAAGAAACACCAAGTACAAGGCTATTAGTATCACGTATTTCAAATAAGAACTTTAATCCTTTTCTTGGTAAGGAAACAGGTGGTTTCATTTAAACTTGCCACAGTAGCGGAAGACAGGCGGGGGAGAACATGCCGATTGCCAACTTACCAAAGTCATTAGGATAGTTTTCAAAGGCAGAAAATGCCTTGAGCTATCAATCAAGATCCCTCGATAAGCAAATCTTGGGAAGTCAGTAATGTCGGATTCATTGACAAACAGCTATTAAAATATAAGAGAGAAAGAGAAGGTTCAACAGGTTCCCAAATTAATTTTTGTGATATGATACTGTAGCAGCAGCTCCCAAACTCTTTTTCACCAAGGACCACTTGAAAACTAATTATTTTTCTACATGTGGTAGCAACTGTAATTCACTGTGCTAGATGCTGTATGGTTTTTAATAGTATTTTTATTGCTTTTTATTCCATATAATTCAAAGTGCAATACATTTAAGAAAAATGTAAGGAACAAGAGATGCAATTAGAATTCAAAATGAAAATGGGCTAATACCCAGAATATGACATTGGAATCCCAGTTCTATGGTCTGACATGCAGATGTAGCCATGCAGTCAGCTATTAGCTCCTGGTCATAACAGGCAACTGGAGTTATTTCAGCAAGGATATAGTAAGCCAGGGCAGATGCTGCAGAACAGATTTAATCTGCTGCTGGTACCCACCACCTGGTACAGCGCAGCTTCCAAACAGTCTCTGAGGCAACCTTTGACGCAGAGCAGCCTGAAAAAATTAATAAGCAGTTGCTGAAGTCCAAACTTGGGGAAAACTCCAAATTAGCCCACTGTACCATGAAGAGAAATACTCACACTTCCATAGTCGTCTTCATTTACTAACTGACTGAATGTTTCTAAACCTAGAAGTCAAAACAGATTGAACTGTAAACATAATTGGCAAAGTAAAATTGATGTCATCCAACAGCTACTTTGGATGTTGCAAGGAAGTGCCAAGAACCAGAGAGCACAAATAACTAGCACTTTTTTCTAACTTAGCTTCTAGGCTGGCCTTCCAAGGGTTGGCCAGTGGGAGAAGATGGGGCCCCTGTGTGGGAATGTTTGCTTTTTTTTATTGTGGGACAGAATGTTTATCTCCAGTGCCTCCTGTATCAGGAACAGTATGAACAGCAGTTGCTGGGAATCAAGAGTGGGGAAGAGTGTTGTTCAGGCATTCAGGTCCTGCCTATGGCCTTCCCAGAAGTTTCTTGGCTGTACACTGTGTGAACAGAATGCTGAAGTACAAAGGCCTTTGGTCTGATCCAGCAGGGCTCTTCTTACCTCCCTGCAAGGAATATGGACTTGTCTCTACATTGGACAAAATCCCAAAGAGTAAGTCTCCCAACTTGCTTCCTTTTTCACCACTTTTTAAATGTTTGGAGGAGCTCCACCCATTTTCATTTTGTTTTGAGTCATAAAGATAAGATGATGGCCACCACTGATTAAATATCTCTAACACACAAGAAAATTTGGGGCTCCTATTCCAACCAAGACAGAGATTGTGTTCCCCCAGATTACAACACACACCACTTCAAAACAGGTCATGTCACTCCGGCTTCAGCCATGACTGTAAGTTGCTGAATTCTGCAGCTTAGGGGGGTGCCATGGAGAATGCCCTTTCCTGGGCCAACACCCCCACCCCTGAGCTGCTGAAGGCAATGGAAACATGAAGGGAGCCCCCTCTGCTGAGAGGGCCTGATGGAAGGAAAAGACCTTTATTACTCACCTCTCAATGCTCCCCAAACTTTGTCTGCCTTCAGCACAGCTGTAGGTCCTGATACCTGGAGGTGATCTTTAAGAGCAAATGACAATTAATTATAAGTTTTAGTAATGAAAATATTGGTTACTTAAAAGACAACCAATTATAAGAATTTGGGAGCAGTCCTGCACAAAGGCCGCCTGTATCCAAATGAAGTCAGGGGGAATTAAGCAGTCTCTGGCTTGGAACTGAAAATACATTCACGGAAGGAAAGCCTGCCATCCTCTGCTTCCTCTTTGGCAACCATCTTGCCCCATGAAAAGCTTATTCAAGAGGGGCTCCTCCCCTCCAGAGAATGTGGGGTGGCGTTTGGGAGGTTGCAGGGAAAAGAGGGCATGGGAAATTTTCCTTTCATTAACTTCTGCAAGTTAATTTGTATCAGGATCTAAGCCCAATCTCAAGCAACTTTCCTCTACCCACCCCACATTGTTCAAGAGGGCCCCCAAGTCTTCTAGAGAAGCTTTTGGGTGGCCAGTGTGGCAGGAACTCCCTAGTTTAGCTAATCTTAGGATCCAAACCTATGGGGTTCAATTGCAACACTGATAATAAGCTAGTCATTTTAAGTCCTAGGTGCCTTTTTAAAGTAAAGCTGACCATTGGCAATTAAGGAAAGGTGAAAATTAATTCTAGTGCACCTCTGGTCTTCAGGTAACTATAAAAAGACTTGTAGGAATAAGGATTTCTCCAAGTCAGGCCTGCATCACTTGTGGCCCCAACACAGCATCCCAAGCCACATACTGCAGCCACCTGAATGCTGCTTAACGACTCCTCTGTTTCTGCACTAACAGCAGCAAAAGCCCTGATAGGGCTACAAAGAAGGCTATGAAGTTGTGCAAGCCTGCTCTGAGCAGTGTCTTAAAAACAGCCACACTGCCGAACAAAAATGCAAGTGGAAGTGTGCCATTATTTTAGAAATCACCTATTTCCTGTGTCAGAGAGAAGCACGCACCATCACTCTTGGCTGCCTAAGTGTCATGATGATGCCTGCTTCTCAATTAAAATAAGCCAAACACCATTTCATCTGCACAGCCAGCGATCTTTCAAAACAGGTTGGGAACCTTTTTCAGCTTGAGGGCTACATTCTCTTCTGGGGGGCCACATGCCAGAGGTGGGTGGGGCCAGAGGCAAAAGTCGGTGCAGAAATTGTTGTTGTTACCCTGCCCATCTGACTAGGTTACCCCAGCCACTCTGGGCAGCTTCCGACAGAATATAAAAACACAACAATGACTGGCCCAAAGCCACTCAGTGAACTTCATGCCTGTGTGGGGATTTGAACCCTTGTCTCCCAGGTCCTAGTCCGACCCTCTCACCACAACATGACACTGGCTCCTTAGTGCTAAGTAACTGGTTCCATCGGTGCAAGGGTTTCTCTTTGCGCAACGGAACGTTTTCCACCTCTCCTCCACCAACGTCCCCCCTAGATCTGTTCTGGGGGCTCTCCCAGTACTCTGGAGCAGATTTGGGAAGGGGAGGGAAGGAAGTCCTGTTGCACTTGTGCTAATCCTTGAATGCACAACTGTTTGGTTCAATTCCACCCTTCCTGCTCCAAAGCTCAGCAAATCAGGAGAAGACAACCCCTGCTGCTGCTGCTGCTGCTGCCCCAGTTCTTATTGCCACACTGTAATCCCTCAACTTACATGGGAGCTATGTCCTGGGGATCGTGCCTAAAGTCAAAATCGCATATAGTCCAAACACACTGGGTGCAATGGTGGGTGGGATTGTCGAAGTCTTTTTCCCACCCCCTTTCTATTTTATTTTATTTTTAACTGCCAAGCGTGTAAAGCTGAATGTACACATGGAGCAGGGAGAAGCAGCCCAAGTCTCCAAAAACTATTGGGGAGGGGGAATGTCTTGTATCCTACTGGGCTCTGGAGCAGGGAAAAGCAGCACAACTATCTGTCTGCTTCAAAGCCCTGGGTGAGGACCTGAGATTCCCCTTCCAATGGCCTCCCCTGAGACTGACAGTAACCACAAACATTAGATGACTAAGCCAAGGAAAAGGAGAACTGAAATGAGTAGAACCTTCCAAAGAGGCAGTCCTTGCCTTCCCGTATTTCTGCTCTCAGCAGCTCCAGTCCACAGAAAGCCAGTAATTCTGACACCCTACTGATTTCAATGGCATTTCTGTGACAAACTTTCTTTGGATCAGGGTCATCCTATATATCCAGTAGGCACAGCATACCTACAAATATTCTGTAATATTTACAAACAGTTTCTCCCTGCTCCCGTCTGCCCGGTATAGCCGTCCTCAAAATATGCACCATTCTTGTGAACACAGGAAAACTAGGAAAATGTAAACAAGCACCTTCAGAACTTGCAAGATACTCCTCCTATATTTAAATCAGTAGAATTGTCACTAGACTGTCTCATTATCTCACAGCAACCATCACTATAACACAAAGCAATTTTTGTTTTTTTTAAAAAATTAGCCCACCATTTGGATCATGTTCTCCAGGGAGCTTATGAAATAAAACACGCAACAGTTTCCATAAAGCAATGAACATAAAAACAAAGGCTATGCTTTTTACAAAACAAACAAATCCACCACAAGACAGCCCCAATGCATATAATTGCCTCTATCTCCAAAACTTAATCAGTTGTGTATTCTTATGCAATCAAAAGAACACAAACCATTCAAAAGAAGGAAGCCTCATCAGGTCTGGATGAACCTGAAGGTTCGCAGAATTACAAAAGATGTTTAGAACAAACCCTCAGCAGGGACCCCAAACAGCCTAATGAGGATTGAGTGTGTTCATTGACTATGGAATGCAAATTGTTCAGGGCAAAAAATAAAATAAAAAATAAAAATAAAAAATAAAATAAAAAGAAGGAATGGCTCAGGACTGGCACACTGAATAGGAGCATTCCATGCTAAAATATTCTGTGGAGGCTCCACTTGTGTTCTTCTAAACTTCCAGTTACACAGGTGTACTCAGTTTCAATTGACGAGGAAGAATCAGCAATGTGGCTGGGTGTATATTGGATTACTCCATAAAGCACCAACAAGTGTCAGGCATTTGTCCCTGATTTTCCAGAATGCAAGTCTCCACACCCATAATTTAGCACCCAAACCAATCTTGGTTGCTGGGAAAAAATGCATCAAAATTATGAATACAGTACAGGTATTAATACCAGTGAGATACATTCAAGACTCTTATTTTTAACTGAGTCAATCTATTTTCTTCAATTACTCACAGGATAAAAGTTCATTATCATAGCCAGCTGTGTATGCTAGGGGGAAAAAACAGTGTCTACAAGCCAAACCAGTATAAGAAATAAGATGATCTGGTGTGGGAAACCTATAGCCTCTCAGATGTTGTTGGACTTCAACCCCATCAGTCCCAGTTTGCATGGTCAATGGTCAAGAAGGATGATGGGAATTGGAGGAGGGGGTCCAGTAATATCTGGAAGGCCAGAGTTTCCCCACCCTGATCAATAGAACGCTGTAATTAATCCACAGCTAGGAAGGAAGAAGGCGCTACACATATTTACACCATCAGATACTTACAAGATTCATCAGATGCGATGCTGGGAAATTTATCACATTCAGAATCTTCTGAAGTAATAATCACCTGAAGCGAAGATAGCTCCGTTTCCACAAGAGGTTTCGTCTCATCACCATTCTGCCATTTGGAATACCCAAATATGTATTCATAGTACCTGGAAGTGAACCCAGAAAGATGTTATGCACAGCATAAATCTATATATTCCAACAAGATCTTTGTTAGGGGAGGCAGGTCTTTTGTTGGGGGGGGGGAACCTAAGTTTGCTATGTATTTTTATTGATGGGAGCAGCTGCCCCTCCCTGTCCCTCCTTGGCTACACCCATGTATTCCAGTCTGACTACATTTCTTACCGACTGAGCTCCTATCAGGCTTGGCTAACCTGTGATCCTCCAGATGTTGCTGGATAGCAACTCCCATCATCCCTGATCACTGGCCATGCTGCCTGGTGCTGATGAGGTTTGGGAGTCCAACAACATCTGGAAGGCACAAGATTAGCAATCCCTGATTTATAGAAATACTTACAGGCTTACAGAAAGCACAAGTAGGATGTGTGCAGTTTTTAAACCCCATCTTGACTTCAAGTTGATACGGAGTCTGAATTGAGGGATGGGCATGTTTTGCAAAACCATGTGTTGGTCAGTATAGCAGTATGTGGCCGATGAAAATATGCAAGCTGGTTTCACATACTTTGAAAGAATAACTCCTCACTAGGATGGTTTAGACAAGTAGATTTTCAAGCTGCCTTCTGGATAATCCTAAAATTTTATCAGGAGTTTCACCGAGAAGGTTACGGGAACACTAGAAGTGGCCTTCTTAAACAGAGTCAAATAATTCTTCTGCCTGGGCTCAGTGCTGTCACCCCATATGCATGAAGCTGGGTGAAGCAATTAGCTTCGGGAAGCAGATCCGACCCCTGCCCTTCCCTGCCACTGTGCCACTACCAGCCCCACTGAGGCTTCGCCTGTGCCACTGCTGCCACAGCGCCTTGCCCTCACTGCTGCCGCAGCATCATAACAGCAGAGTGGGTACAGCTTCAGGGAAATTATGATTAAAACTACAGTGGTACCTTGGGTTACATACACTTCAGGTTACATACACTTCAGGTTACAGACTCCGTTAACCCAGAAATAGTGCTTCAGGTTAAGAACTTTGCTTCAGGATGAGAACAGAAATAGTGCTCCGGCAACGCAGCAGCAGCAGCAGGAGGAGGAGGCCCCATTAGCTAAAGTGGTGCTTCAGGTTATAAACAGTTTCAGGTTAAGTACGGACCTCCGGAACGAATTAAGTACTTAACCCGAGGTACCACTGTATTTCAGTTCAGGGTACAAAGGGTACAAGGCTGTTGGCAGTGCGGGCAAAAAGGCCCTGATCTGTGGCAGGCAGGAAGGTGATGTGTGTGTGTGTGAGTGTCTGTGAGCAGCAAGATGTTTCCTACAGTGGTAAAATGTTTTGGGCTGCCCCTGGTTGTATAGCAGTGGCTCACCAAGGTTTCAAACAAGAGTCTTTCGTGGCCCTACGTGGAGATTCTGTAGACGGGATCTGGGGTCGCAGCCCTTCCCCAAAGGCCAATCTTTCTTGGGAGACAGAAATTTCACAATATTCTATGGGAATGTGCAGTCCCACAATTGTGTTGGGCATGCACTTTTCCATTTACAAAGGAAAACAAGGACAGGCTATAAGGTCTGGACAGCATGCTGCTTGAACTGGATGTGCTCCCTAAAAACAAACCATTCCATGAGGTACCAACATTGTCACAGCAAGGCAAGTCTGAACACAGGCAAACCTGGTCCAGTTGTAATGGATCTTGACAACCTTCCACACTAGGTGTACCAAAGTCACTCAAGATCAAGATCCACAATCCAAAACATTGTCCATTTTGTTTCCCTAACTGCCTTGTGTTTGTGGCTCTATCTACTGTATCAGGAAGGAGAACTTCCTTGTTTGTGATACTTTAAACTATGTGTTGCAAACCAATAAAGTGTATTTTTTTTAATAATAAAAAAGAAAAGGTTTGAAAGCTGCTGTTTTACTTCATCAGGATGATTATTTCCTTGTGTGTATAAACAGCAGTGTTTAGAGTACTAGTGTTTGCTCATTTTGTTGAATAATTCACATGACACTGGCCATCATTCAACACAAGATTCATTGGCGTGCGTAGCCAATGAATCTAAGCACACCTATCTCTGTGCAAGTTCACACGACAACCCTGTTCTTGTTTACATGACCATTATTTATCCTTTGGTGAAAGAGGCAACTAAAGAAACTTCGATCCTGTCAAAAGATACTGACTCATATCATTTCAGCTGATGCCCTTAGGTTATCCAAGCAGCAATTACGGTACTCTCCAACTACCCATTCAAAAGGGAAGAGAGCAAGTAAGGTTAAGAAAATAGAACCTGGTGGTTGCTGGCTCACTGAAGAACAATGGATACCTCCAACACCAAATTTGTATAAGCTCTTTTTTCATTTTTGATGCTAGAAAATAAAAAATATTCTGTACAACTCTACTGTTGAGAACAGATCCTCCAACTATTCATATTAGGTAAGAATGGCTCCACTCCCTCTTGCATGTTTTCATTTAGAGGGCGGTTCTCTCTCAACTTAAGGTTAGCTGATTATTTTTTCTTATGTCAATGTTTTCTGTGTCATTCTTTTATTATCTATTAGATTTCTATCCTGCCCTTCCTCCCCAAAAAGTTTAGGACTCAGTGAATAGATAGAAGACAGGCATAAATCCTGTCCCTTTAAAAATTCTCCAGGCAAGAGAATTTGAAGCAGGTGCAAATTGTCATGGCAAAGTATTACAGGTGAGAGAGATGCTGTTACAGTGAGATTTCCCTTGCCTACATACACAAACACTCCCTATTGCATCTGTTTTCACTTAAAGGACGGTTCTCTCTCAACTTAAGGGTAGCCGATTGTTTTTTCATTATGTCAGGGTTTTTTGTGTCATTCTTTTATTATCTATTAGATTTCTATCCTGGTCTTCCTCCCAAAAGATCTTAGGTCTGCAAACAACCAAGCAGCACAACAACACATACGGTATATATAGTTGCCTTGGTGAACAGAAGCATTTTCAAATTGCTTCTGAATGTTAGTAACAAAAGAGATGGATGGACACATCTCACCACAGAAGGTAAGACCCAGAGAGCCTTCCATCAGCTTCAGCTGGTTGCCCAGCTACACTCCTATCTGGACAGGGATAGCCTAACTACTGTTGTCTGTGCTCTGGTAGCCTCAAGATTACTGCAATGCGTTATACATAGGGCTGCCTTTGAAGACGGTCCAGAAACTAGTGCAGAATTCAGCGGCCACGTTGCTCACTGGAGTGAGATGGTTTGAGCATATTGCACTGATCCTGGTCCGCCTCTTTCTGCATGAACCTACCTTGACCCAGAGATCATCTTCTGAGGCCCTTCTTCATGTGCCTTCTCCTCAAGAGGCCCAGAGGGTGTCAACACGAGAACAGGCCTTCTCTGCAGTGGCTCCCTGGCTGTGGAATGCTCTCCCCAGGGAAGTACGCCTGGCGCCTTCATTATACACCTTTAGGCACCAGGCAAAAAAGTTCCCTTTTAAGCTTTGGTTGATTTGATTGACATCCTATGCCCTTTTAAAATGTTGGGTTGGGGGGGTTATTGGGTTGTTGTTTTTATTTTGATTATATATTTTGTGGTTTTATATTTTGATTCTGTTCCGTGAACTGCCCTGAGACCTTCAGGTATAGGGTGTTATATAAATTCAATAATAATTTAAAAGCTACACATTTAAAGCACACCTCCTAAAAGAGACACAAGGGGTTGTTTAGGGGTGCTGAGACCTGCAGATCTATGCAAGCTACAATTCCCATGATTTTTCTTTCTGTGGTAGGAGGAGGGAAGATGTATATGCTCTTAATTGGATGGCCTGTATCTACACATCGGGTCAACGCGTCCCCTGCCAGATGTTACATGCCGCGGGAGAAAGACAAGAGCGGATGCAGCTTGCAAGAGCTGAGCTATAGCCGGGCGGCTTGGGCTGGGGGTACGAGGAGGCAGCCCTGCCCGAGTTGAAACCGAAAGCTCCCGCAGCTCACCTCCGGAACGCATCTTGCAGCAAGGAGCAGCTCGGCCCCGCCGAGGAGCCCGGGCCGTGGACGATCTGGAACCGCTTGGGCGCCAGCTGCAGCCGGCCTGCGGAGACGCGGAGCGAGCGGGGCAGCGGCCAGAGGGAGACGGAGGAGGAAGCCGCGCTCGGCGGCCTCGCCGCCTCCGGGCTCCAAAGCAGCTCCTCGGCTTCGGGCGGCCCCGGCGGCTGGTGCGCGGACGAGGAGGCAGCCAGCACCGCCGAGACCCACAGCATCACCGCCAGCAGCTCCATGGCGCCAGTGGCTGGAGGCAGCCGAGGAGCGGAGCGCCGAGGTCTCTCCGCCGCCGCAGTCACCTGACGGATAGGGGGCCGGGCTCTCCCCGGCAACGCCCAGCGCCGAAGCCTTACTCATCCTGCTTGCACGCCCCGAGGAGGAAGTGTCCCCGCCCCCAAGAGTTGCTCCTCGAGAGGAAGAGGCAGGCAGAGTTTGAACTCAGAGCCCGGGCAGCGCCTGGTGTGCTCAGGGAGAGGGGCTCCCCCGCTCCGGCCGTCTCCCGGCCACCCTACTTCCCAGGCCAAGGAAAGGCGAACGCTCGAGAAGGGCGGATTACAAAACAATGGCAGCTCTGTTCTCTCTCACCCGCGCCGCTCTCCCACTGAGGCGTGGAGACGAGGCTTGCCTGGAGACAACCCAAAAGCGTTTTGAACCCGGAGGCAACCTCCCCCCAAATAATATCATTATTACTACTATTATTATTATTTAGGGCTCCCAGGGCTGGTTACAGCACTAAAATGGATTGACTTAAGGGCCAGTCCTTGTCTTCAAGGCAGAGGAAGCACACAAAACCACCTTCAGGTTTTGTTTTTTGTTTTTTGTTTAAAAAAGACGATTAAATGCATTTATTGTCCACCGTTAACTTTTTTAAAAAACAAACTACAGTTTCCAAGAATAAAGGGCCCCATTACCTTCAGTAGTTTAGGGACTCATCAAACCTAGATCCGGCCCTGCTTCTGCATATGGCTTCTCTGCTCTTTCAGATCATCTGAAATGGGTTGAATTGACTGCGAACATTTATGGCAATGAACATAAGTAATACGGAAGGTTACATGAAAAGTGAGGGGATCAAATGAAAGCAAGGAAATGTATTTGTGAGCACTGAGTCACAATTCTGCTGGAGCAGTAAACACATGGTCTCAGTAAAGATTAGATTTTTCACGTTTGCCCCTTTTCTAGCCATTATGATCAGCAGCTCTCCTAACGTGTTTCCATACTGGCAAAAGCTTCAACTGCCTGTCATGCAGCTGCTAAGAGATAATGCCACAATCAAGAAATAAGATGGAAAACTCCCCCCGCCCCCGTGGTTGCATGTCAAATTCAAGAACTCTGGAAGCTGTCAGGGAGGAGTGTTCTGTCAGCATCCCTCACCATTGTGTTGTGAAGTTGGAATTCATTTATTAGCACATTGTTTTGAGAAAGCATCCTAGATAGTATTTGCCCAGAGGCTCTTCCTGTTTTAGGAAGAAAAACTCCCAGGCCCCATTCCGTCTGTGACCCATTCTAGGTTTATGGACCACACCGTATTTGTAATATGTTTTCAGTACTGTATTTAAATGTAAGAAGGAGGGTGTGTTGTTTGTTTGGCTGAGATTGTTTCGTGGTCACGTTCAATCCAGAGAGCTCCTTCATGTTTGAGGACTTGAAGAGGGAAAGTCAAAACCCCCAACAGACATGTCCAAGACAATTGGACTGGGGCATTATTGTAGTTATTTCTATCAATTATGATTGCACAAATTTGAAGACATAATGACAAAAGGTGTTGTGTGTGTTCCTAGATTGCTCATTCTGCTACACATACCCCAAATCTAGAAAGGTGTGCTTAAGAATAATATCATTATTAAGACAATAAGTGCATGATTTGATTTTGCTCATTTCTGGATTTGGGACCTCAACACTGCAGTCAGGTTTCAAGTTTACCTCTGCAAGTTGAAATAAGAATCTTGGGACTTGATCTACAGCTAGATTAAAGGTAAAGGTAAAGGAACCCCTGACCGTTAGGTCTAGTTGCAGACGACTCGCTTTACTGTCCGAGGGAGCTGGCATTTGTCCGCAGACAGCTTCCGGGTCATGTGGCCACCATGACAAAGCTGCTTCTGGTGAGCAGCACATGGAAACGCCGTTTACCTTCCCGCCGGAGCGGTACCTATTTATCTACTTGCACTTTGATGTGCTTTCAAACTGCTAGGTTGGCAGTGTGAGATTTTGACCAGCTTCAGCCCATCTGAAGCTGATACAGGCTCGTCTTATCTTGAGCCCAAGCAGAGTAGTCCACACAGCAGAAGGATAAGCAGTATGTGCCACATTCTTAACTTTATTTCCCCTCTATGCTGAGAGAATACAAACATGCATCTTGCCTCTGTGAGAGCAGAGAAGCAACTCCTCTCGGAAACAAAGAACACCGAGAGAACACTGAAAAACAGGAAACCAGTGTACGTCACATCCAGTCTCCCATTCCCGTGGGAATCCAACAGTAACTTTGACTGTGGAATGCAAAACAATGTCTTGTGACTGCAGTTGCTGCTCAGTGAGGGAAATAGAAACCAACAGGCAGGAGCAGGGACCAAGCAATGGGAGCTCACCCTGTCGTGGGGATTCAAACCGCGACCTTCTGATTGGCAAGCCCTAGGCTCTGTGGTTTAGACCACAGCGCCACCTGCATCCCTAAAGCTAGATTATCCGATTAATTTTGGCCACAAGGCAGTTTTCCCTGGTTATTTTCATGGGATTAAAAGCTTTGTTCAGATTTCCAACCCTCCAAGAGAGCAGACATTTGCCTGGCATGATAATTACCAGATTTCACTGTTTGGTAGCATAGGCATTACAGTAGTACCTCGGGTTACAGATGCTTTAGGTTACAGACTCCACTAACCTAGAAATAGTACCTCAGGTTAAGAACTTTGCTTCAAGATGAGAACAGAAATTGCACGGTGGTGGCAGCGGGAGACCCCATTAGCTAAAGTGGTACCTCAGGTTAAGAACAGTTTCAGGTTAAGAACGGACCTCCAGAACGAATTAAGTTCTTAACCCAAGGTACCACTGTACACAGCCTGGAAACATATCATCCGATATAGCAAAGACTGAAGTGCAGAGTACAATGCCCACCCAGCAGGGCTGGCCCAAGACATCTTGTCACCTGAGGCGAACCACAAAATAGCACCCCTATGCCTGCCAGGGAAGAAGGGACAAGCGCGTGCACCAAAGATGGATATAAAGATCTATGTCAGGCTCTGCCGCACCTGTGGATCCTGCTGCCTGAAGCGGTCATGTTACCTTGCCTCAAAGATGGGCCAAACCGTGCCACTCAGTAAATAACTTAAAACAAACCCACCATTCACCTATGTAATGGGATAAGGGGGCTGCTCGTGCGTAAGCGTTTAAGCCCTCAAAGCTTTGCCATCAGTTTCTAAACTCTCCCAGTCCGCGGAGCCATGGGTGCATGGCTACCTCAATCGCTGGCAGAATCCGTCAGTGGGCGCTTCCGGAATTTACGCCAACATAAGAGTTCCTTGACGGAAACTCTCCTTCTGGATTCTCTGCGTGACAGTTTCCTGCGCGGAGTAGGCGTCCCCAGCGGAGGTCCTGAGCCCTCCCCGCTGTTCTCACTGGAAGCATCTTGGAGCCATTCCTCCGACTGAGTTTCTGCAGGAACTCTCCCTCTCCCCCTGCTGGTTCCTTCCTCAGCATCCGAGGGTCTCCTAGCCTCCTTGAGCCCTTCCACCACCTGACTCTCCGATGGCAGTTCCCTGACAACCTACCAAAACTGTCTGAAGAAACAGAGTTCCCATATTCACTTAAACAGCTCTTCTAGTTTTCCCATTTGGTATTACCCCAAACATTTCCCCTTAAATGAGATGATAGCCCTCAGTTCTTACACCTCAAGAGGCAACTGATCTATAGCTAATCTGTATCCAACCTGTATCCAAAAGCGGGTTGATGAGAAGGTAGCAAATTGGATACAAAACTATCTGGTGAGGATTCGGATGGGATGCCAGTGATGAAACAAAGCTAAACATTGCAAAGGTGGTCTGCTTTTGCTATGATGTTGAATACAAAGAAGCATGAGAAACGAAAGCTTAATCCCTTGAATGGCTACTACATCTCAGGCAGAAGGTATGCACCAAGTAGGTCAAGAATAATGAGACAGGCCTGGAATACAACAAAATTGCATGCATAAACAGGAAGTCAAACATGGCATGAATCAGATGGGTAAATACATAGTTCTTCAGAAGACATCAGATGAATCAGAGACTTCAATAAATACTGATTTAACTAATTATAATCTTTGCAATAGGTAACCCTAACTATGCAGTTACGTAAGTCACAATTGTCACCCACACCTGTAACCACACGCCCCAGTTCCAACTAAGCCTTCACTTCATAAGATATAATTGCTTAAACATCCCTGGGATCTGAACACATAGATAGGGGCTGGTTACAGGTTTTTTTTTTTTTTAAATAAATATTTATTAAAGTTTTTGAATACAAATACACCAATAATAAACAATCTTACTTCTATCACAACGTAGTTTCATCACTTCTTTGGACTCCCTCACGTCTCCCGCTCCCATTTACATCGTTAAAAGGTTTTTCCAAGCAAATTATCAACTTGTTTACAATCTTATATCCACTCATTTAAGTATAATCTAGCAATTCTCCATAAAATTTATGTTTTCTTTAATCTCACTTATCATCAAATTCAGAATCTAATTTAGTGGTGGCCAATTTTTTATAATCTAGCATCCTTCTTAACATTCAACCAAATTACAATGTTTTTGTAAATACATCTTAAATTTCTTCCAGTCTTCCTCAATCCTCTCTTCTCCCAGGTCTCGGATTCTGCCAGTCATCTCGGCCAGTTGCATATAGTCCATCAGCTGCATCTGCCACTCTTCCAGTGTGGGTAGATCTTGAGTTTTCCAGTTTTTTGCGATGAGTATCCTTGCTGCCGTTGTTGCATACATAAAAAATGTTCGGTCCTTCTTTAGCACCTTCTGGCCGACAATACCCAGAAGGAAGGCCTCTGGCTTCTTAGTGAAGGTATACTTAAATACCTTTTTCAACTCATTATATATCATTTCCCAGAAGGCCTTCACCTTAGGGCATGTCCACCAGAGGTGAAAGAATGTTCCTTCATTTTCTTTACATTTCCAACATTTATTATCAGACGAATGGTATATTTTGGCAAGTTTAACTGGGGTCATGTACCATCTATATATCATTTTCATTACATTTTCCTTCAGAGCATTACATGCAGTGAAGTTCAGCCCAGTGGTCCATAACCTTTCCCAGTCCTCAAACATAATGTTATGCCCAATGTCCTGTGCCCACTTTATCATAGCCGATTTAACCATTTCGTCTTGTGTGTTCCATTTTAACAGCAAGTTATACATTCTAGATAGTACCTTAGTCTTTGGTTCTAACAATTCTGTTTCTAACTTCGATTTCTCCACCTGGAACCCTAACTTTTTGTCATTTTTAAAAACTTCTTTAATCTGAGCATAATGTAACCAGTCTCGCACTTTGTCCTTCATTTTCTCCAAACTCTGCAATTTCCAATTGTCTCCGTCTTTTTCTAATATTTCCCAATATTTTGGCCATTTGGCCTCCATATTGGGTCTTTTTCGGGCCTTAGCTTCCAGAGGTGAAAGCCACCTTGGAGTTTTATTTTCCAGTAAGTCTTTGTATTTTGTCCAGACATTAAACACTGCTTTCCTGACAATATGGTTCTTAAAGGCCTTATTGATCTTAACCTTATCATACCATAAGTATGCATGCCAACCAAAAGCATTGTTAAAACCTTCCAGGTCCAGTATGTCAGTGTCTTCGAGAAGTAGCCAGTCTTTTAGCCAGCAGAAAGCTGCGGCTTCATAATACAACTTTAAGTCTGGCAGGGCAAAGCCCCCTCTTTCTTTCGCGTCTGTTAATATCTTAAACTTAATTCTGGGCTTTTTGCCCTGCCAGACAAATTTAGATATATCTTTCTGCCACTTCCGGAAGCACTCCGTCTTGTCCACAATCTGTAGTGTTTGAAACAAAAACAACATTTTTGGCAATACATTCATCTTAATAGCAGCAATTCAGCCTAACAAAGAAAGCTTCAGTTTTGTCCAACTGTCCAAGTCTCTCTTAATTTCAGACCAACATTTTTCATAATTATCCTTAAATAGACTCAGATTTTTTGCTGTTATGTTTACCCCTAGGTACTTTACTTTTTAAACAACAGTTAGTTCTGTTTCTCTCTGAAACCGTTCTGACTCTGTATCTGTCAAATTTTTTCCCAACACCTTGGTTTTCTGTTTGTTTAATTTAAATCCCGCCACCCGACCAAAGTCCTGAATCAATTGTAATACTCTTTTCGTACTAGATTCTGGCTCCTGCAGGGTCAAAACTAGGTCATCTGCAAAAGCTTTAAGTTTGTATTGTTTCGCTCCGACCTGAATCCCTTCCACCAACCGGTCCCCTCTGATCATGTTCAAGAGCACCTCCAGAACCGAAATAAATAACAGAGGGGAAATCGGGCAGCCTTGTCGTGTTCCTTTTTCAATTTTGAACTCTTCTGTAACCACATTGTTAACTATCAATTTGGCCTTTTGTTCTGAATATATTGCATCAATCCCATTCTCAAACCCTCGTCCCACTCCCATTTCTTTTAAATTTCCCTTCATAAATTTCCAAGAAATATTATCAAAGGCCTTCTCCGCATCTATAAAAATTAGCACTGCTTTTGTGTTTATATCTGTTTGCAAAAGTTCCAGAATGTCAATAATGTTCCTTGTATTAGCAAACATGTGTCTACCTGGGAGAAAGCCTGCTTGGTCTTTATGGATTACCTCGTTTAAAACTCTTTTAAATCTGCTTGCCAAAACATCTGCAAATATTTTGTAATCCACATTTAAAAGGGAAATGGGACGATAGTAGGGGCTGGTTACAGGTTTCTGTGTGCTCTTACAAAAGGGACCCACAAAAGGCAGTTAGGTCTTTCAGATGATGGTTTCATAATCAAACTTTTAAAAAAGCTAACATCCTAACTATTGTATGGACCGAACTTACTGTAACACAAATGCTGGTCATTCAGAGCAATTAGCCAACTGATCAATAATTCTTATTACTTTTTTGGCAAGCAGAACGTCTAGGACAAGACTGGGGAACGTTTGGTTCAGCTGATGCTGCTGAACTACAGCTTCCATCATCCCTTGCCATTGACCATGCTTTCTGGGGCTGATGGGAGGTGAAGTCCATCAACATCCAGAGGGTTCCTGCTCTAGGATGAGACCCAGAAAAAGAACACAAATGGTATCATTTGTGGGCAGACGTGAAGGAAGCAGTGAGAGAGAAGGACAGCTGTTTATGAATGTCCCATCATGTTCCCTGTTACTGGTCTCCACTCCAGATGGTGGATAAAGATATCAATGGCTACTACTTGTTTTTAATGTTGTAACCCACCCTGGGGCCTTAGGGTGAAGGCCGGGTAGTAAGTAAGTAAGTAAGTAAATAAATAAATAAATAAATAAATAACTGATAACTGTTGTTTGTTGGCATCCGTCTGTCTCAGGAGACTAGTGGAGTGTGCCTTTGTGGGCAAAGCCAAACTGTTGAAATGTTACAGCGCTGGCTGTAGAGAAGGGTCAGTAAACTTTTTCAGCCGGGGGCTGGTCTACTGTCCCTCAGACATTGTGGGGGGCCAGACTATAAGCCATCCCCCCATGACTCTCCCCTCCCTTCTCCACAACACCGGACGAGCTCAGGTGGCTGCTTACCTGTGTCTTGAGAGCAGCAGGGGCTGGTGGCGGCGGAAGTACGATGAGCTGTGCGTGAAAGGGCTCTGGAGAAGGGCTGCTTAAAATGGCGGCTGCTCGAGCACTGGTGCTGCTGGCACCAACAAAACCCAGCCCCCTCCTCCTCTAGGCAAGGTGGGGAGAAGCCAGGAGGGAGGAGGCGCCGCCGCAGCCGTGTAAGGGAGAGGGAAAGAACGCACGCACTGGCGATCCACACAGCGTTTCCCGGACCGTCCACGGGTCAGATTCAGATAGCAATTGGGCCTGATCTGGCCCACGGGTCTTAGTTTGGCGACCAATGCTGTAGAGACTGATATGAGAGAGACATGTTTCATTGCAGCTGGGGCAGATGAAGGCGTCCGGTTGTGCTGCCGCAGCTGCACCATGGCGTTTCTTTTCTCTGCGTTCCTCCCAGCGGTCACTTCCCCTCTGGTCACTGCTACGGATGCACAACTTGACTGTCTGTCTCCAGGCCCTGCAGTCGTCTGAAAGGGATTCCCACATGGCAGGGTTGATGTTGCCAGCCTTCATGTCATGTTTGTAGAAATCTTTGTAATGCAGAGTTGGTCTGCCAGTGGGCCTGGTGCCTGAAGCCAGCACCCTGTACAGCATGTCCCTGGGGGTCCTGCCATCTTCCATTCTGTGGACATGACCAAACCAGTGTAGACATTGCTGAGACAGGAGTGTGAACATACTGGGAATGTGGGCTTGGAATAAACTCCTCCTCCTCCTCTTCCTCACAATAGCCTTGTTCTACCTTAATTGTGGGAAGTACCGGTAGCATGCCTCTGAATACCAGTTCTTGAGAATCACAGGTGCAGAGAGTGCTGTTGCACTTAGGTTCTGCTTATGGGCTTCATAAAAATTAAAAGATGCATCAGTTATCCTGACAATCAAGGATACGGTTACGGACATGGGGGGACACACACACACGGAGAGGAAGAGCGAGTTCTGTCAGCTTCACCACAGATCAGTTCCTGAATTCTGATCAGTTTGGCAACTGTACACATCATAGCATCTCAGTGCTGGGGGGAAATGGTCCCACTCATACACTGCTAAAGGCCACAGAAATGCCAGAAGCAAAGGTGGGAATCCATATAATGAACTTACTTGAACTAGGTAGTTTTCTGTGTATTCCTGACTCAAGTGGAAATATTATGAGGAACAGACTTACCAATATTATGAACACTATTTGGAGGAATGCACCTACTTCATTATAAATGGCATATGAGAAGCTTGTCAAACATGGAAGCCTGATTGTAGCTCACACTACACCAACCTAAAACTTTTGTGAATCATTTTGAAGGTTCCAAATGAGAAGACAAAGAGTCATCAGTGTAAAATCTCAACCAGTAGGTGGCAATAGACACCTATGAGTTTTGTAGGTTGCTTTCAGTCCATTTCAGGTACCTTGGTTCTCAAACACCTTGGTACTCAAATGCCTTTGTTCTCAAACACCGAAAACCCAGAAGTACCGGTAAGTGTTCCGGTTTTCAAATGTTATTCGGAAGCTGAACCTCCGATGTGGCTGTCGGCTATTGTTTCTAGGGCACCTGCACCAATCAGAAGCTGCACCTTGGTTTTCGAACATTTTGGAAGTCAAACGGAAACATATTTGGAAACATTTTGGAAGTCAAACGGAAACATATTTGGAAACATATTCCTGGAATCTTGCTTTGCTGTACACATACACCAGCAGCCCTTTGTAAAGTAGGGTGCCTGGTTGCAAAAAAAGGGGGGGCAGGCCTCCCACACCGTTAAAAGTTGTGACAAATAAAGAATTTCAGTTGGTGAAATTCCCTCACTTGCTGAAATGCCCTCTTCAACGTAAGTATTAAAAACCCAGGACTCTGTCCTCTTTTGTAATTGGCCAGAGGTAAGGTACCATTGTGCCTCCGGGTGTTGTTGGCTTCAGAAGTGGCTGGCTGGGTACAGTGGAGCTGCTGCTACTGGGCAGGAGGGGAGAGCTGGGGATAGCAGCATGGTGGAAACAGACTGGTGGAGCCAGTCCACTGCTCATTGTGATATGTCCCCATGCTGACCTCCCTGTCACCTCACGCATTTAGTAAGCCAGAGACATTTACTTTCTAGAAAGCTAGCATAGCAGCTCAATGTCACTTGGTGAGTCCCTTCTGACTGTCATGGCAAAATAGTCAGGGATGACAAGAGTTGTAGCCTAACATCTGGAAGGTCACACATGTTCCCCGTTCCTGCCACAGGAGGAGCATTCAGTCAAGTAGAACCCCACCTGCAATCTGACATGATCCTGCCCAGACACCGGTGTATGTGGCTCTCCCCATCTCATATGGCCCGCACAACAAACCTGTGAGGAAAGTTAGGCTGAGAGTTGATGACTAGTCCAAAGTTACCCAATGACCACCATGGTCAAGTGGGGATTTGAACCCTGATCTCCAAGGTCCTAGCCTGAAACTCTAACCACTACACCACATTTGCCCTGAGAACTAGGTCCCTGTCACGTTGCAAATGGTGTCTCCCTCTCCTTTCCCAAATTCTTACCATGTTTATATTCACTGGATTGAAGATCCCAAACCTTAAGGACCATCCGGCTCCTTTGGCTACAAGTTAGCCTTGCTCACCTGGCAAGAACCATTAGGAGAGGCCCCATTCAAACTGAGAATACCAAACTCTTTAAGGCCACTATTACACATCTAATTGAGCAATCTGACAACAGAAAGTCAAAGGCATGATGGCCAATTAGTTGTCTGTTTCCATTTGCTGCCTCAGTTTCAAGATAAAGAAGATGAGGTGGATAATTTTTGAGAAACCCCAGTGTTACAGCATTAAAATGAGATACAGAGCATCATGCTTATATCCCAAAAGGTCTACCTTTGAAATACATTCTAGGCGTGCCTTCTCTGGCACAACTGGTAATGCTGCTGCATGAGTGATGGAAAGGTCTAGTCATGCTAGGTGTAGAGCTCCTTCCACTGGAAGTTTACTGGGAACTGATTGGAAGGAGTCATTACAAATACGGTACCAGGAAGGGTTCCAAAATGTGCTGGGAATTTCCATGAGTGCTTCACACAAGCTGGAGTGTGAGAAGAATGTCAATGGAGAAGGGTGGAGTTGACACACTCATCCTCACTCATATCTCCCACCATGTTTACTTCCTGATATTTGTATTACAGTAGTACCTCGGGTTACAGACACTTCAGGTTACAGACTCTGCTAACCCAGAAATAGTACCTTGGGTTAAGATCTTTGCTTCAGGATGAGAACAGAAATTGCATGGTGGCGGCACGGTGGCAGCAGTGGGAGGCCCCGTTAGCTAAAATGGTACCTCAGGTTAAGAACACTTTCAGGTTAAGAACGGACCTCCAGAACGAATTAAATTCTTAACCCAAGGTACCACTGTACAGTATATGAAAAAAAAGAGTGCTCATGGCAGAGCAATTAATAACTATCAGGATAGACAGAAGCTGGGAATAGCTGCCCCATGTGGTGAACAACTGAACTACAGGTAGCAGCTTCATAGTGAAGGACTGATGTCTCCCACCCACATGGGTCAAAGCTGTCCTTTTTTTGCGGGAAATTCCCTTATTCCAGCGCTGTTTTGCGCTGCTATCCCAGATTGTTAGATATCCTGTAGACTGTCCCCGGGACAGGTGAGGCTGCTGATCCCTTATTTTCGAGGCTGCTGATCCCTTATTTTCAAATCTGAAAGTTGACAGCTATGACATGGGTGTAGCAAAGCAGGGGCAGGGAGGGGCAGTTCCCCCCCTAAAACAATAAAATTTGATACAAATACATAGTGGTTTTGCCCCCCAACAAAAGACCTCCCCCCCTGAAACAAAAGTCCTGCTCCCCCTAACAAAAATCCTGGCAATGCCCATGCCCACCCAGGTTGGCCATTGGATCCTCCAGGACAAGGCCGGCCCACCTGTGAGGCAAAGTGAGGAGACTGCCTCAGGCAGATCTTTATTTCCCCTTCTTCCTGATAGAGATCTTCATTTACCCCTTCTTTTCTAGGCTAGCTGTGTGTGTGTGTGTGTGTGTGCGCGCGCGCACGCACCATTTTGTGGTTTGCCTTGGGTGCCTAACTGCCTTGTACCAGGCCTGCTCCTGGACAGTAAAGGTCTTCCTGGTTCATACTGAGCCTTGCCTGAGCAACAAAGTTTTGATCTATGCCAGGGGTCAGCAAACTTTTTCAGCAGGGGGCTGGTCCACCGTCCCTCAGACCTTGTGGGGGGGGTGAACGAATTCCTATGCCCCACAAATAACCCAGAGATGCATTTTAAATAAAAGGACACATTCTACTCAGGTAAAAACATGCTGATTCTCGGACTGTCCATGGGCCGGATTTAGAAGGCAATTGGGCTGGATCTGGCCCCCGGGCCTTAGTTTGCCTACCCATGATCTATGCTGTATCACTGCTTGGTCTTTGGTTCTGACTTCCGATATGTTCTTCGGTTCCTGGCTTGTTCCACAGCTCCAGGTTCCCACAGCCTGGCAATGAGAGTGAGCCACCTTCTCCTCTGAGTAGATACCTTGGGCTCTGATACCACGCAGTTCAGCCTAGCACTTACCACATTGACTCCAAGAAGCTTCATTTTGCATAGGACAAATGAGCAAGATAATGAGCACACATGACAGTGGACATATGAAGAGCCCAGCTGGATCAGACCAAAGGCCCATCTAGTCTAGCATCCTGTTTTTGCAATGGCCAATCAAATGCTTATATAGGAAGTCTGCAAGGAGGACCTGAGTGCAACAGCAGTCTCCTCACCTGTGAATCCTAGCAAACGGTATTCAGCACTGCCTTCGACAGTGGAGAACGGACGTAACTTTTATGGATAGCCACCAAAATGAACAGTGGCACAGACTAGCTGTCTTCTTCTAGTGTTGTTGCCTTGAAATGTGGTTTGGAAATCTTTTAATAAATCAATGAAAAGAAGGAGGATAGAATTGTAGAGTGGGAAGGGACCATGAGGGTCATCTAGTCCAAACCCCTAAAACACTGGAGTCTTTTTGTCCAACGTGGGGGCAAAGATTAAGAGAGTCTCACGCTCTGCTGACTGAGCAATCCCAGAAAGAAATAAGATAAGGAGCACATGGCGAGAATGTAAGAAATTGATGTATTGTGCAAGTCAGAACATTAATAGTACTTTATTAAAATATACTGGCCTGTTAATGTACTGAATTAAAATGGCTTTTTGCAGTTATGGCCCATCTCGCAAGTAAATAAGGTTCATAAATAAGGAACCTTTCCTTGAAATAAGGAACAGGTGCACAAACACAACGGCAATGCTTTCTTTTCCTTGCAAGTGGGACTTCTTGCTGCCATATGCAGAGAGATATCCTGGAGCAATGTAAAGCACATGCTCTCTGTGAACAGGCCATTCCCAGCTATGTGGTCACAGCCAGCCATCTGCTTTGCCATGCTGTGGTAATGCAAAACAGCCATAAAATCTACACTGGCGACACAGTCGGAACAGGTTTGCATCTGCATTGAATTTCAAGAACATAACAAAGTAGCCATAGTGTATGGCTCAATCGGTGCAATATCCTAGAGGAGCTGAAAACGGTGACAGATTGCCTCCATCTATCTGGAAGAAAAACCCACCAGTTCTCCTGATATAATTTAATTTCCAGTCATCCCATTTGGGGATGCATAGGCTAGAGACATGCATTTCTAACAACAAGGATTGGGAAGTCACAGTGTTGGAAACAAGAATGGGCATAGCCAGGATTTTTGTTAGGGGGGCAGGCCTTTCTTGGGGGGGGGGGAGGGCAGAACCTGAGTTTGCTATGTATTTTTATTGATTTTTCAGGGGGGCAGCTGCTCCTCCCTGCCCCCCCCATGGCTGCACCCATGGAAACAAGCTTGACTTTATGGAAACAAACGGGGAAATGTGTAGGGTTTTTGTTTATTTGTTTTAACTTGCTGCAAAATATCTAATAAAGAGGCATCTGCAAAGGGCAACGGAAGGAATTACACACACACACCAAATAGTAGGGATCTAGGATGGTGATAAGGAAAACAACAACAATTCTATTTCATAGCACAAGTAGAAAATGAGCTTTTGCTTGTACATTCTGGACTGGGTCCAATTGGCTGTTGGTTGTGTTACTATGGATTCAATGTGTAAAAAGTTATATAAGGAGCAGCTTAACCAGCAACAATTGTGGTGGCTTTCCTTCTTCCTACCAAATACCCTGACCTCCCACAAGGAAACATGTAAAAATCTATAAGGGACTTAAGTGATGACTCAGCAATGGAATTCAGAGCTCAGATCAAATACTGTGAAGTCCCTGTCAAGGCTGGCAGTTTAGAGATAAGCCAGGAAACAGTTGAGTAAATACACAGAGATTAGCACTCTTAAGAGCTTGTTCTGTACCTGAATGATGAATTGTTTTAATAGTAACACCAAAGTTAGCAGCTTTAAAAGGATCAGGTGCAATCTTAGAGGCCTTTTTGTCCCATGCACTCCCATAATTTTTGGACTACAAGTCCCATCACCCCTGCCCATTGGCCACGCTGGCTGGGGCTGATGGGTGTTGTAGTCAAAAAACTTGGTTGAGGAAGGCTGCTATGTATAGCTTTCGCTCTCTGTAATGATGTTCTTGAGGCACTGGAGATGACAGGTGAGTAACTCTCTCTTCTAGCAGGCTGCCCTGATGGCATAGGTTAGAAAGTTAGGAGCTTGGGACCCACACTGCAAGCTGGCTGGATTGGGAGCCCTGCTGCAAAGCTGCTCAGTGCAACCTATCCAAATATAGACCCAGGCCCTTGCCCAGCATGCTCCCCCATTGAATATCATTTGTGGTCCAGTCCACTTTCCATCATGATTCCAGATGTGGTGCCACTGAAGGAACGCCTTGCTCTATTGCACCTCTAAGACAGGGTTGGCAGGATGTGACCGGTGAATGGATTTCATGTGTCTTGTGGTGGTCTCTCATAACCCAACCCCTTCAATCCTGAACCATACCTGTGGAGAAGTGGAGGCCAGGTAGAACTTTCAAAAGGCATCGCAGGGAGAGCAGAATGCTTTGACAGGAGGGATGTGGCTGAACCACCCACCTTGCAACTAGTTTTGCTGCCCAGACAGGAAATGGAAGGGGCGGTGGTCATGGGCATAGCCAGGATTTTTGTTAGGGGAGGCAGGACTTTGTTAAGGGGGGGGGGGCAGGACCATCGTGACTGGTCAGTTAGTTAAATATTTATATTGTTTTACTTGATTGGGGGTGGGGAGGCAGCTGCCTCCTGCCCCCCCCCTTGGGTAGGCCCATGGCGGTGGTTGCCTTCTTGGTGATGGCAACAGCAGCCGTGGGGAAGGTGCTGGTCAGAGTGGGAAGAAAAGAAGAACATAGAAAAAGCCTGCTGGTTCTGGCCAGTGGCCCATCTTGTCCAGCTCTGACATGGGCCACCCAAATGCCTGTGGGAAACCTGCAGGCAGACCTGAGCACAACAACACTCTCTGCCACCCCCTGGTTTCCAGCAACTGGTATTCAGAAGCATTACTGCTTCTGACCATGGAGGCAGAGCATAGACATCATACTCTGGGCATGGACAGAGAAAGAAATGAGTATGCTGGAAATGGAGAGAAAGGGGGGCAACAGAGAGAGAGGGGTGTGGGAGAGAGCAAATAGGGAGGGAGGGAGAGGAATAGGGAAGAGGGTGTGCCAGAGAGAGGGGGTTCTTAGAAAGAGAAAGAGAGAGAGAGAGAGAGAGAGAGAGAGAGGTGAGAGGAGAGATGTGTGTCAGAAAGACAGAGAAGGGTGTGTAAATTTGGTCCTCAACCCAACATATATTTCACAGAGGTACGCTTATATGTAGGGATGAGGGAGAAATTCATTTCAGTTTGAATTTAATATTGAATTTCTCATTACCTATCTGTGGCTTAGTACACATATGCATTTTATCACATTTATAGTTTGCTTCAACGGTTAAATAGATCATTGAGGCTCACCTCTAGACAGCAAGAATGACAAAAATACACCTTGGGTGAGACCTACATTGGCTTCCAGTACATTTCCAAGCACAATTCAAAGTGTTGGTGCTGAACTTTAACGGCCTCGGCCCAGTATAACTGAAGGAGCGTCTCCACCCCCATCGTTCAGCCCGGACACTGAGGTGCAGCTCTAAAGGCATTCTCTGGCGGTTCCCTCACTGTAAGAAGGGAGGTTACAGGAAGCCAGGCAGAGGGCCTTCTCCGTAGTCGCGCCCACCCTGTGGAATGCCCTCCCATCAGATGTCAAGGAAACAAACAACTACAGTTTGGTATACTACTAGTGGTACCTCTAGTTACGAACTTAATTCGTTCCAGAGGTCCATTCTTAACCTGAAACCGTTCTTAATGTGAGGTACCACTTTAGCTAATGGGGCCTCCCGCTGTCGCCATGCCATTAGCGCACGATTTCTGTTCTCATCCTGAGGTAAAGTTCTTAACCCGAGGTACTACTTCTGGGTTAGCGGAGTCTGTAACTCGATGTGTTTGTAACCCGAGGTGTTTGTAACCCGCGGTACCACTGTATCTGACTTTTAGAAGACGTCTGAAGACAGCTCTGTTTAGGGAAGTTTTTAATGTTTGATGTTTTATCGTGTTTTTAATATTCTGTTGGGAGCTGCCCAGAGTGGTTGGGGAAACCCATTCAGATGGACAGGGTATAAATAAATTATTATTATTATTATTATTATTATTATTATTATTATTATTATTATTATTACTTTTGAGAAGCAAAAGAATCACCAGAGCTCAGTTACACTTACTGTTTAATCTTCTTTTCCAGTGATTCACCTGCTCTACCTGCCAGTGGCTCTGGCTTACCTGTTGTTGGTCTCCCTACCTTCCACCCTACACCAGCCACTACTCACTTGTGGACACATTTTAACATTTGCTGTGATTAGAATGGGGTTGGCAAATGACTGGCCCTCCTACATTTATTTTACTTCTGTTTATTTACAGATCTATAACCTACTTAACAAACAGTACCAAAGCAGTGCACAGCAAAATAAAATCAGGTAAAAGAGGAAAGGGACAGAGCCAATAAGCTAAAAGCTCTACAATGGCTGGGTCAAAGTAACATCTTTAGTAATCACCTAAATATCAAGATGCTAGGTGATGGTCTTAATTTCAGTTGGCACACAGGATTCTTGAGGGCGACTGCTACGGTGTGGTATATTGCACTGCACCACAACATATAATGCTGTGCAGGACCATACAATGCGATGATGATATTGCAGGGAAGTGTGCCACTGTTTAAGTTATACATTTTGCTTGCAAGGCCATCTGGAAATTTTGCCAGTAGAGCAGGCTAAAAGCAACTTTTCATGCAATAAAATTACAAGTGAATTAAATGAGGGTCCCCATCAGACAACAGTTAACTGTTTCCTTTAGCTTAACCTTACCCCTCACTTCTTCAAATAAATATACTTCAATCAACTGCTCAACAACACTCGTGTCTGCAAGTTACAACACATCTGGAAAATTAGACTAAATGGAGAAAACAGCACAAAGTTTGGAGTATCTGGCATCCATACAAACTCTCCATAATGCACAATTTTATGGTCCAGATGTGGCATTTATGTGTTATGAAGAAAGGAGGCATGTTCGCTCATACCTTTTATTGCATTTAAAATGTAAGGTATATTTTAATAACTCACAATGGGAATTGTATCACAGTGATTAGAGGCTGTCAATATGTCACGCATAAATCTTTGAAAAGTGAGTGTATCTGCTAGAAAACAATAGGTATAATTTGAATGGAGGTTTAACTGTACACTTATGGGGAGCTGGCAAACTAGGGGGAATGCTTCTTATAAATTTCCACTGACTATTCCAATGAAGGTGATCCATGAATCCTTTTGATCTTACAGTTGTGTTTATATCCTGCGTAGGCCTGTGTTCTGTTACATTTACTGCCCTATGAAATAATTACTTCTTTATGCTTATTCTTCAGCCTTTCCCATTTTCTCATTAAGATAATAACTTTGCACAAAAGCCACCTGCAAAATATCCATTTTTACAGACCTCCGCTGGGGGTTCTGCAGGGTGAATTTAACATACGGGTCTTAAAGAGCTGGTTTAAATCCACTCAGCCTACCTTAGCTTTTGACTGCTGTTTTCAAGAACATTTTAAAGGTCAGTAGGGTATCTTCTTTCCTTACCCATTCAGTTTTCCTGCTATATTCTGCATTGCACATTGGGTTCAAAAGCCTAGCAGCTCTGGTTAAAAGGATATGACCTAGGAAGTACTGGGAAAGACCTTTGTCCAAGACCATTGAAAGCATCTGGCAGTCAAGAGTAGACAATATAGACGTAGAGCTGTATAAGGCAGGCTCCTATGAGAACACAAGAAGAGCTCTGCTGGACCAGACAAAAGGCCCATCAAATCCAGTGTGCTGTTCTCATAGTGGTCAAGCAGGTGCCTATGGGAAGCCAACAAGCAAATCATGAGTGTAACAGCACTCTCCCAACTTGTGCTCCACAGAAACTGGTAGTCAAGCTATAAAGTGGTACCTCGGGTTAAGTACTTCATTCGTTCCGGAGGTCCGTTCTTAACCTGAAGCACCACTTTAGCTAATGGGGCCTCCTGCTGCCGCCAGAGCACAATTTCTGTTCTCATCCTGAAGCAAAGTTCTTAACCTGAAGCACTATTTCTGGGTTAGCGGAGTCTGTAACCTGAAGCATATGTAACCTGAAGCATATGTAACCTGAGGTACCACTGTATTGCCTTTGACACTGGAGGTAGCATATAACCATCATGACTAGTCAGGGCCGGCCCAAGATATTTTGCCACCTGAGGTAAAATGCCTCCTCAGGAATTTTTTTAAGAGTGCATAGATATAAATATATATATTGATAATGAAGAGTCGATCCCCTCCTTTGCCTCTTGCCTTCTCCACAGCCCCACCGGCACTGAGAAGCAGCAGGAGCAAAATTGACAGTGGCATCAGTCCAGGCTCTGGGTGGGGCTCTGGGTAGGGATGGCCCTGGGGGCTGGCGTGGTTGAGCTGGTGACCAAGGGCAGCAGCAGGAAGGGTGTTGGCTGGGGCCTGTGCACCCCTCCCCCTCCTCCTCCTCCACCCAGAGGCAGCCTCTACAGAGAAGTTGAAGAGAGCGCCAGGAGACAGGTGGTGTGGCAGCAGCTGGAATTGACCAGCTGGGGAGGGCAGGCTGAGAGCCAGTTAGTGCCACTAAATATTGGCGCTGCTCTGGAGATCTCCCCCAAGGAAGCATAACAAAAAAAAAAAGGAATGAGCTGCAAGAGGGCTTGAAAAAGACTGCTGCCGCCAAAGGTAAATCCTTAAGCCGAGAAGCGCCTGCAGATGTTGTGGGGAAAAGCTCAAGCAGAACCTGAGCAGAAGAGCACTTTCTGTTCCACCAATTGGTATTCAGAAACATTACTGCCTTGGACCTTCAAGGCACACTAGAGGTTTAGCAGTGTTAGTAGAAATAACACACAGTCCCAGATTATCCGCAGATTATGGCTCTCGTGGAGATTTGTACATTTTTTCTTTCTTTGCAGTGTGACTCCCTGGACCTTTGGTTTTATTGCCAACTATTTCAGCTAGCAACAAGGAAAGTTCTGTGCTGTTAACCAGGTATTCTGCCCCCCGCCTGCACCTGTTCTTTGTACATACTCATATCCTGAAGACGTTAGGGGGCGCTCTTGTTTCACCCAAAAAGGCTAATGTGCTGTACAAGTTGCATTTTCACAGTAACATTACTGTCGGGAGGAGAAAGTGTCAAGAAATTTGGCAAGGCCATATTTCTTGCCTGCCTAAACTTGGTACTTCTCACAGTTTAAAAGGGACACATAAAAAAGGAGTGCACTTCACAAATGCTCCAAATGAATACATTAATTAGGAATTATTCTGGAGCTATTTCCACATGCTGATCATTCTTAGTTTTTAACCCCCTGGAATGTTACTAGATACAACTGAAGGACTAAGGGAGAGAAAACCACTTCACATTTGGGATGCATACGCACAGTACATTTATAGTACATTGGAGGAAGAACAGATTCCTGGAAATTGTAGTTTGTTAAAGGTGCTTGTAATTGTATCTTTCTGAGGGGTGAACTACAGTTTCCATAAGTCTTTGCAGGAAGCCATGTGCTTTAAATGTATGGTGGATTTGTGTCTGTGTGTATTTATTTATATTTATTGTACAATTTCTGCTTATTTCAGACTTTAATTGCCACCCTCCAGAATGAAGGAAGGAGAGAAGGAATGTGAAAGAGGGGCGAAGTCTTTGACCTGAATCCTGGAGACATGGAAGACAGCTGTGACTGCTCATCTAGTTCAGTACTGTCAACACAAACAGTGACTCTCCAAGGTTTTAGGCAGGGGACCCTACCAGCCCTAGCTGGAGATGGTGGGGATTTAAACTGGGAACTTTTGTATGTAAAGCACACACACTGCTACTGATCTGCAGTCCTTCCCTGCTAAAGAGAGTGGCATAGTAGATTTCAAAATGAAATAGATAAACACATCAGAGTTGGTGCTTGCCAACTTCCTGATCTTCAGGACATAGCTGTCAACCTTTCCTTTTTTTGCGGGAAATTCCTTTATTCCAGCGCCATTTCCCGCTGCTTCCTGCTGCTATCACGGATTGTTAGATATCCCATAGACTGTCTCCCGGGACAGGGGAGACTGCTGATCCCTTATTTTTGAGGCTGCTGATCCCTTATTTTCAAATCTGAAAGTTGACAGCTATGCTTCAGGAGGGAGACAGTTCCTTAAGATGGGTTCCACAACAGAAAAGGCCCTCTTCCCAGGATGCTGCAGGATGAATTTCGGCCAACTTTAAAGCAATCAGGAGGGCTGCATCCAAAGCAAGCCGCTGTGGGAAAATATCTCCCAGGTAGCCAGGTACTAAATTGTTTACTGCACCTTACGTAAGGAACAGAAGCTTAAACTTGGATCAGTAGCAAATTGCTGGAGATCCAGCAACAGCTTGTGGATATCTCAACACCTGAGGCCTGGGGGAGAACAGGCCCCAGCCCCAGGGCAGTTCTTTTAGAGATAATGTTATGTGCTGCCTGTAATAGTTCCACTCAGCAGCCTAACCACTGCATTCTGCACAAACTGCAGCTTCTAGACCAGTAATAAAGGCAGCTCCACATAGAGAAATCCAGTTTTGAGGTTACCAATGGATCATTCTGGCCAGGCTATCCCTGGCCAGGCTTTTCCTGACCAGGAATGGCTGTAACTGAAGCTGGTAAAAGGAACTCGTAGCTACTACAGCTACTTGGATCTCCTGTGACAATGATACACCCTGTTCTTTCAGGGAGTGCACAACCTCATCAAGAACAGGCAATCTGCCCAGTCCCTGGACCTGAGAACCACTCTTATCAGGATCCAGCTTACCGGCCCTCATTCAGCCGACTGCTGGGTCCAGGCATGAGTCCAGGACTTGCATGGCTGCACCTGACTCAGGTGTAACAGAGCTGGGTGTCATTGGCATACATATTTTTGTTTTCGTGGGGAGAAGGGATAGAGATCCCTATGCTCTATCCCCCCATGAAAGAAGAAAGAGGCTGTGCACCTCAGTTCTGAGGGTGAAAAACAGCCAGCAGGAAAATAATTAAGCACCCTTCCCATCAGCCTCCACTCCTTTATTGCAGCCGCCTCCTCAGGCTGCTTTTCCTTGTAGAACTGCCCTAAACCTGCTGAGCGAAAGTTACACATGTCTGTAATGTCTTGTTTGGCCCTCGGAGAAAAAGTTTGGCCATGGGATCTGCAGCACACATGCAAATTCTACATTTCAGTGCGCAGCTTATGGCCGGCTCCAGACGCCATAACCCATCATTTTAGATGACAGGAGGCAATAATAGGACTGCTATCTAAACACAGATTTTCACACGGTCTTATGTAACCACTGCTTTCTATGTTCTGCAGTGATCCAGTACCTGCCTTTTAAAGAGCTGTGCTGTTTTCATTTCCAAACAGCTTTGAATGGAGCCCTTTAATTAGACCAATATATACACATACATTTTGTTCCCTACAGATCTTTTCTTTCAGGTGCGGGCATGTCTGGACGTGCCCGAAAGGTCTGCATATTGCCAAATGGTATACAAACTCAAAATATCAACAATTTGCTGCTTTGAGCAGCAATCAGATGTGTAATATAATTAAAAGCCAATCATCTGGTTTCCAAACTAAACTAAACTCAAGTCTATGAAGGTCACACAGTTTTATGGATTCGGATCAATAGACTGTATGGATGGGTTTGATCGATCATGTTATACAAAGCCTTTCAAAGGCCTGCCAGCAAAACATTCATTAGGGGCTAAGAGTTGCTACATCTAATCAATAGTTAGAAGAACACAAAAATAATGGCCATGATCCTGAAACCATTTTGTCCTCCTGCTGCCACCACTAATGGCTCTTCTTATGAGTTGGTGATTTCACAACTGTTACTAATGTATGCAAATGCACTATATATGATTGCAAACTAAAGACTTTATATCTTATTCCCAGGATGGAAATAAAACATACGAGATCATTTTCATTTATAGCAATTCCTAACTTTTTTGTGGGTATATTATTTTTCATCAAGGCAGCTTAGTGATGTAAATCAGAGATGGGGAGCCTATGGGCCTCTCTATGTTGTTGAACTCCAACTCCCATCATCCATTATCCATGCATGCTGTGGTTCATGGGAGTTTGAGTCCATCAACATCAGGAAGGACGCAGGTTCCCCATCCCTGTTACACATAGAAGGAGAGATCAAAATAGCATTTATAGTAACACTGTGAAAGAGCTACTGAAATTTGTATACTGGGGGGTATGTGTGTATCCAAGTCAGTGTTCACTGGGCTGTTTGGGGATTAAATAACCCCTCCCACACCATTTCCCCCACCCTGCCCCCAGCTATGAGTTATACCCTCCTAAACTGACTTTCAAAAAATGTTAATACAACATTTAGGACCCAATCCCTTATATCCATATAAGGCCAATTGAAAACAGTGGTAAATATATATCAGTAAAACAGGACTAGAATCTAACTATGGAGTTAACATATTATACTGATTTTTTCTTTCTTTCAAAAGAGTATACTTTTTATTGAAGTCACACCTTATAAACTATACTTTTTGAATCATAGTCTGGAAAATGTCAGTGTCTTTCTTTATATAAATAGGAAAAACACTGAGCCAAAACATTTTATGCTTTTGATGCCAAAATTCCCAAAGCTGTGATGATCACTAGATTGTATGGGCTGTGGTATTGCTTAGCGGGGTTTGTTGATGTTAATTTTTTGTATCTTTATTTCAGATCTTATTATTTATGTGGAAATTGTTACAACTGGTTGAGTACTTTTTGATGTATTGTTTATTGTTCATGGCTACTTTTGTTATGTTTGTAGTTATATACTTTTTATATGTGGTAAGCCACCTTGAGCATTGTTTTAACTTTGGAAAGGCAACATACAAATATAATTATTGATTGATTAATATTAATATTTTCTTGGTGGGGGACACACAAAAAACAGGAGAAGTCTTACTCCTCCTTTAACTTCCAGATATAAATCATCTTCATCTTCAGCATTAGAAGAGGTCAAAGGTCTTCACTAAAACAACCCTGTAAGGTGGGTCAGTACAGTCACCCCCATTTTGAAAATGGAGAGCTGCCACTGAGAGACAGTGGCTTGCTTGAGGACTACCTCTACCTCTCCTTTAAATCAGAACCAATGAAGGCAGTGAATGTCCTGTGTGAGTGTCTCTAGATTCTAGTTCACAATTATGTAGTACACCTCACACTACTCTTTTGAACCAAGGAAAAGGACTACCATCATTTAAACAAACCTGTACATTGGCCTAACAAATTATATACTTTTAACTGGACCAGCCCCAGTGCTTCCTAATACAACAGAACAGAATGATGTCTGTGAATCATGTTTGCACTGCACTGATTTCGTTCCAGTGACATGTCATTAGGGATATTTCCCAGAGTCAAATGTGCCCTTTCAGTGCTATAAAAAACATGCATGGAAGATGGAAATGTTCATTGTCTAGGTGTCTTTTGGAAACACAGCTCTATGTGCTTCCTTAAAAAGGGACTGGAATGCAGTCTGGGGAATGAAAAAGGGCAGTTCTGTTATGATAAAGTAATGAAAGCAGGTTCGGCAGTGAGGGCATACTCAACTGAGAGATGTAGCTGATCCATGCTTTCTGGCATAAAAAGAGCCCTGCTGAATCAAACCAAAGTCCCATCCTGTTCTCACAGTGGCCAACTACAGCCATACCTCGGATTGAAGTAGCTTTGGGTTGAGCGTTTTCGGGTTTCGCCGCTCGTGCATGACAGACGCTCAAAATGACGTCACGTGCATGTGCGGAAGTGGTGAATCGTGACCCGCACATGCGCAGGCACGGGTTGCGTTCACTTCAGGATGTGAACGGGGCTCCGGAACGGATCCTGTTCGCATCCAGAGGTACCACTGTAGATGCCTGTGGAAAGCCTGTCACATGATGGTAACAGCACCCTTCCTATTTGTGATACTCAGTAACAGAGGTTAGTGGCAGAAAGCAGGGAGCCCAGAAGTAGGTGGACCCAAATCCAATGACAGGTAGAGGCTAAGCTAGCTCCGGTTTCGTCCCCAAGCCAGTGAGCTCTACAAAACCAACACTGAGACTCGGCTGAATGTAAGAAAGGCGGCAGGCAGTTGGGGCAACTGAGGTTGGTAGAGGTAAACATGGCCAGAAGAAAGTTGTGTGCGAGAGAGAAAGGGGTATATGTGTGTGTGTAACCACAAGATACAGAGGCAACCTAAAGAAAACTCATAAAAATAAATTGATATGCAAAGCAAGTGTTAGCCACTGTGGGGGTCTGTGGGGTTGTATTCCCCAAGGAGGCCTCTGACCCTATTAGGTTTGTAGCCTAGTATTAATTAGATCAGTCTAATTAATTCAAAGTGTAAATTAGGAAACCATGAAACTAAATTATGTTTGAAGGCTCCTAATACATTTACCCTCGTGTTGTTTACTCAGCAGTTTAAAAAAAAACCATTTTGTTAAAATGGTTGGACAAAGCAAAAGCTCAGGATCTATCTGCTTAATGGCATTGAAAACAGGACCTACGTTGTCCATGCAACTCTGTGAGGTGTTATATACATTGATGGTGCAGTATCAGTAAGTTACTACTACTAATAAAAATCCTATAGTGTGGTCTTGGAATGCAAACATGGGGCCCCCTGGTGCTATGGCTGCGGCCAATCAGTGTAGATAATACTGAGTTAGGTGGACAAATGGGGGAGGTCAGTGTGGTGCAAATCCACTGGCAGAGCCAATCCAACGTTCCTGCTGGTGTGTTTGCACAGTACCAATTTCTCTTATGCCTTCTCCTCTCCCTCCTGGTAAGCAGTAGCAACTCAGCTGTTAATTGGCTAGAAGAATGCCACCATGCTATCCCCTTACTGACTTGTACCTGACTGTTCAGACATTACAGAATTCCTGATTTCTGGTTGCTTGCCTATACATAGATCTATTTAGTTTTGGTGAGTTTACTTGTTTTGTTTTATTTTGCTAATCAGAGGGTATACTTTAAAAAACAACAATAATAAAGAGTATACTTCATAGAGTACATTATGCCTTGGGTTCTTCTTGATATGCCTCATTGTTGTTCTTGATATTTGAAAATAGAATTTTGTTTAAAAACTTTTTAAAAAGTGAGTTCAAATGGCATTGCCATTATTTTATGATCCAGCATGCTTTTTTCTCTTTTTGCATAAGGGAAAAAATGAAACTGCAAATAGCCAAGTTAAATTGTGAACTTCCTCCTGGGGAAGCCTAAATGGTTTATTCTCCCTTCCTGTCAGGTTATTTTTAAACTCTAGGATGGTTTGCCACCTCTTAGCTGGCCTGAGGCTCCTATACCCGAGCTTGGAAATTAAAACTCTGACTTAAGGGAGGCAGAAAAACATCAGCACTCAAGCTGTCCAAGTGCTAAACGTTAAGTATTTTAACAGCACTAGCCAATCATCAGTTAACAAGCAGCAGCCTTCTTGAAAGTTATTTAGTTATGTCGATGGTGGAGACTCAGCTAGTGAGCTGTCTTCCACTGGGACTGAAGAGTCTCAGCCAGTTGTTGCTTTTTCTGTGAAAGGCTCAAGGATGTTGCGTCAAAACTTTGGCCTGAGAGATGTGCTCTCACGTGCAAATCCAGTAAGACAGTAGGTCAGCCAGGGTTGGGTGTGTGTGTGGAATTTCATTCAACCACATGCTTAATTTATAATGCAAGGAGCATTCAGCTGATTTCAGCAAAACTCCAAACAGTGTGTAAACAAGTGTCAGTTGAAGTACCTTTGTCCACTATCTTTTTTTTTTTTACAGTGATGTTTATGTTGGACTTTTTCACCAACACAGAATGTGCACAGCGACTGGAGCGTAGAAATAAATGGCTGTTCGCAATATCTTTGCAATATCTTTGCTTTTTGAAAACATAACAACCAAACGCTGCAAGCCATCACTCCTCCTCACCAGCAGCATACAAAACATTCAATCAACTTAAATATAGTTTTCAAATAATCAATTACCGTATCCTATCACATCCCTTCCTGTATCCGGTGCAGAAAGTAAACTCCCCTTTTAATTAGTCAAATAGTCAAGAGACCACAGGTGTGCAGCTAAATAGGTCAAACTGCAAACATACACCTCTAAGTAGCACCACTGACCACCTTAAGATAAAGAAAAACCAACAGTTTATGCAGCATGCATGATGTCATAAAAACCTATGTATGCTTTATATACTGCTTAGTGCTTTACTTTCTAAGCGGTGTATAAGTTTAGAAACGCTTGCCTGCTGAAATAAAGGTCTTCACCAAATCTATCTACCTATGTGTGCACAAACAAACCACCTTCTCCTCATCGCATTTATTTCTTTTCCTATCTGTTCTTGGTGAAAGTAAATGAATAATCCCGATAAAGGTAATTTGCTTTCTGTATCAGTTTTCTTTCTTTCTGCCTATCCCTCTGAGGGGCAAGCGTGTTCGTGTACTATGCATTAAGGCCTGGGCATTGCCATTAAAATGTTACAACTCCAAAGAAAGGGCATTCAAAGAGCAACAAATTTATCTCTACAGAATACTCCATCCAGCATGCAACATATGAGAGCCATTTGCTTTGATTCAAGTGCTGCCAGCTATTGGCTGGGAAACAAGTGGGAGTGGGGTGGGGAGAGTGGCTGGGGAAAGTGCGCTGGTTGCAGCAAAAAGAGTGGAGAGTTGTTGTTTTTTTGCTTTTCTGGGATTGGTTGTTTCCTAAAGAGAGGAGACATCTATATCAAAACCAGAAGGATCATGGCAAGTTCCAAATAGATGGAATCGCAATCAACTGCTTTGTTCTTTAATGGAATTTAAATGCTGATAGATATGCATATTTGGGCAAACGTCCCCCCCCCGAATATATTAAACAGGATTATATCTTCTGTTTTAAATTCCTGCCTCCACTTTACCTCTCTCAGACAAAATCGAACTTTTCCTTTGCTGCTTTTTGACAAATCAAGATTCCATCAGTGCATGCAGCCATTGTGCATTGTACAGTGTAGACAGTTCCCCTAAAAGTATTGTTTCCTATTGCTTTCACAAATAGGTACAGTATTCATCCTAGATAGCCCCTGTGCACATTTCACCTTTTCAATAAAATATCACTCATAATAAAACCACAACAACAGTCTATCCAACTGAATCACACCGTCTAACAGGGTCTTGTGCCACATGGCTTTAAAAATAGTTGATAATAGACTATATAGTACATCCTCCTGGGCCCAGGACTATTCCTCTGGCCTCTGGATATTGATGGGAAGGGAATGACCATTTTTATGGTTTCTCATCCGAGAAGCACCTGAGATAATCTTTATTCTGCATTCTTCTCTTTGCTGTTTTCTCTTCTTGGGGTGCACTGATACTCCCTGTTCTCTCTCTCTCCCCCCCCCCCCACCGCAAATTATTGTGTCATGCATAGCCAACAGCCTAACAACCACCCTCCTGCAACTCCTGCTGCCTTTGGACTCACCATGGGGGAACTATTACCACATTATCTTATAAATACCAATCAGTTACAAGCTGCAAAGGGATACATCACTGTCAGTCCCCTGAAGCAGTGGTAGTAGGAGGCGCAATGAAAGCAACATAGTTCTTTTGAGGGTAAACAACCATCTTGCCCTGATCATCATGGAGGAAGGGGAGGAGATCACAAATAAATAAGCAACAAAACGTCAGTGTGCAGTGCTTCTATTTAGGGTTCTAGCCAACAAGCTTCATCCTCTCCCAGGATACTCCATTACCTGATTTTGTGGGTTCTCACCCCCCTCCAACAGTCAAAAGGCATTTGTATGGCTCCTGATCATACATTGCTCAGCATTCATTGAGAAGCTTGCTGTCCCCCGCCCCCCTGAAGAGTTTCTCAAACCTTTGATTGCCTCAAGTTTGCACAGAGAACTGAGTTCATTACCACTAAACAATATGCTGTATTTTAAGTTGTTGCTATGCAATGAACTTGTACCAGAGGCTACATCTCCATAGCAACCCCTGTGCTCTCTGTTTGGTGCTCTAGAATACAACTGGGGAAGACCAGCCATGCAAATTGCACAGACGGCCACAAGCTCTTCTGTTGACTGTGTAAATGAGAAGTGCCACAATTGGCTGAAACCTACTGTTGATGTGGACTGCAGGAAGCTGAGGTGCTGTGTGAGAACAACTGCAAAAACAAGTAATAATGTGGATATGCCCCTACTCTTAAAGAGCTTACCTAGAATACAAGAAGAGCTCTGCTGAATCTCATTTGTACCAGAATCCTGTTCCCACAGTGGCCAGCTAGATGCCTATAGGAAACCCTCAAGCATATACCTTCCAATACATATTTACCCACCAGGATCTTGCACCTTTGCTAGTGCTTTGTACAAACTTTTGAAATGCACAATATTATTGCATCCTGCCCTATCCTTACCACAGTTGTGAGGCAATTGAAATGTCTATGGGTGCTTCCAGCTGTGGGCTTAATACTGCAAACTTACCATTCTGAAATTGCAAATGGGACATTGGCAGCAGGTGTGGTGTTGCTGTTTTTCTTTTCTTTTTTTAAAAAACAACAACTGATTTTCTGTGAAAACTGTGACTCTGAATATAAAAGGTATGAAACACAGCCTAGCATTTTGATGCTAATGTCATGGGTGTGTATGCGAGAGCAGTACCAGTTCCACAATAAACATCTGTCTGGAAGCAACCTATAATATACCAGGATGCAGAGAAATAGGGAAATGTACCTTTTAGCTCTTCAAAACTGCAGCGGCAGCACATATCACCCTCCCATACGGATGAGATTGTAACATGATAACATAAGACGATCCCTGCTGGATCCGGCCACCTAGTCCAGCATTCTGGGGGTGTCCACACCCAGGGGTGTTCCAAGGGGGTGGGGAAGTCCGCTCCGGGTGCCATTCCAAAGGGGGGGGGCAAAATGCCTACCCCCAATCGGCGGTACCTCCCAGGGCACGCACCACTCACCCCCATGGGTGGTGTGCCACGCCCCACAGGTGGTGCGTCACGCCCTCGGGATGCGCGCCACGCCTCTGTCCAACACCTGAATATGTGGCTTTGCACCTGCCTCTCTCATTAATACAGGGATGTCCACATGATGTCCCCATCCCAGTGTCGTCCCAGATCTTTCCCCCTTTAAATGCAAAGATTTTCAAGCTTTGAAAAGACAGAAATGGCCATCTTGTGTAGTGCATTTTTTCTGGGGGTACTCAAGGGTACGCAGTACCCACACCTTCCCCCCTCCCTAAGTTAAAAGTATGGCACTTATTGTAACAACTTCATGATTACTAGCACTTAAAAAACAACAACAGAGGCCCCCACATTTAGAGGGCAGAAAGGTCCTGGAGAACACTGGGATGGGCAAGTTTCCCTGAGCGTTGTTCTCCTCGCTTGATTCCTGGCCTTGCAGCCTCCCACAGAATCTCCCGGGCACTTGCGGGTTCTTTTCATGAATTACCTTTGGTATAAATTACTTAACATAAATATACTCTAAAATTGGGTGCCTTTGCCTCAGCTTTCTATATATGTTGGGGACTAACGCTGAATATCCCCCCCCACACACACACACTGAGGCGCCCTTGAGATTTGTGCGCCTTCATTTTGCATGCAGCGACCACGAGCGCAGCTGGCAGGAAACCGCCTTGGGAGCCCGGCCAGCAACGCTCCTCCCGGCTTCCCCACACGCCGCCCGCCGGCCCCCAACGGGACACCCTGCCTACGCCTCTCGGCGGCCTGGCCTCCCCGCCCCCTGCGTGTCACAGGCGCTCTTTGCATAGGCGGCGCTCCCCGCCGGCAGCCCCCTTTATAGGCTCTCCCCTCGCGCCGGCCGAGGCCAGAGCAGGAGCGCGAGGCGAGGCAGGCAGGCAGGCAGGCAGCGCGCCGCAGCCCCACCTCCTTCGCCGCCGCCTCCTCTTCTTTCTCCTCCTCCTGCTGCTGCTGCTCCTGCAGCAGCGCCGCCGCCGCCAGCGTCTCCCTCAGACGCTCTGAGGCAGCTGCCCAGGCAGGAGCGGCGCGGCGTCCCTTACCTTGGAAGAGCGGCTGAAGAACCCACAGGCAGAGGGAGAAAGGCGCCGGCGGAACCTGCGCCGAGGAAGGACCGGCCTCGTATCCATGCCGTGAGCTGCTCCGGTCTCGGAAGGCTGGACGGGAGCGTCCCCGAGGAAGCGCCGGCTGTAAGTTTCTCTCCAGCCTCTTCCTGCGACCTGTTGCGTCGCGCGAGGGTTGCTGGTGCCCGGAACGGCGCGCGCCGGGTCAATCAATGGATGGGGGGGGGGGCAGGGCGGGGAACGGACGGAGGGACGACGTTCCACCTTCTGCCTGGCTCGAGCGGGCAGCCCTTGCATGCTGCCCGCCCGAGCCTGGACAGGCTTTCTCGGAAGCAAGCCCCTCCGAATTCACACGGACGTGCCTAGGATTTGCAGCTTTCAGCCCTGCGACCCACGTTCGCGAAGGGTTGCAACGCGCGCTTTTTGACCAGGCACAGAGCGCACCGCCAAGTAAGCACCCAGAAGCAGCAGCATCCACGAGTGTGGGATGGAGGGATAGTGAAGGGTGTGTGTGTGTGTGTGTGTGTGTGTGTGTGAGAGAGAGAGAGAGAGAGAGAGAGAGATGCGCCTGGGGTTTTGTTCCGGGGGGACAGTTGTTTATACAGCGCAGCGCAGAGAAAGGGAGCCGGGTTGCAGACAGGGCACGTTTCTGCCTTTCCGTCCCACAGGAAGAGGGAAGGTCAGAGGGTGTGCTGCTTGCTTCCTTCCTCTCTCTTCCGAGAGATGGCTCTGGCTTTTCTCTCCCTCCCCCCCCCCCAAGCTTCACTTCAAAGCGGAGGGAAGTGTGAGGCAGCCGTTGACAGAGCTTTTGTATTTTGTAGAGGCGCACATGGCGCGCTGCTCTTCCAAGCAGCTGCTGAATGGGCACGTTAGGCGAGGAAGTCGGCTCTACATGTTTAACATTTCGGGCGTCATAATCAAGAAGTATTTTGATCGGCGGAACCGCAAAGTAACAACGTGATCTATTGAAACATGAAACCTCCCCCCTTCTCTCTCTCTCTCCAAATCACTGGGAAATTTGAAGTACAGTATCTTATTTCAATAATAAGAGAGGCGGAAGCGTGTGTGTTCTATATAATTTTAGGAAGCTGGGATTTTATCCACTATGCTCAAGTTTTCTGAAATAAAGAAAACTTAAAAATAAAGGATATTGAGAAATCCTAGTTATCACTTTTTCACTTGTGGTCACTATGGAGGGGTCTTTTAAAAAGTAAATATATATATATATATTTACCTATACTTCATTTGAATATTAAAAACCCGATGCAAAATATTATCCAAACAATAACTTCCTGTGCTGGTTCAAGAAAGCCGGCTCATCTGTTTTTGCATTACTACGTTTATTGCTACCCTGATAGTGACGGGTGTTTGTATGAACCGTTGAACTATGGCTATGCATTTCTGTTTACCAGAAAAAGATTAATATTTAGCACAGACCAGGAGGTCTTTTTGAACCAAAATCAGTTTATTTAACAATATAATGGAATATTTTCCTAACCATACATTAGTACATGTGATAAAGAATGACGAACTGTATCAGTATTTGATTATTATTATTTATTAAATTTATATACTGCCCTACACCCGCAGTTCTCAAGGCAGTTCACAGTAACTTGTGTCCACCTCTCATGCAGCTCCTTTGAGGTTTGAGAGGGGGCTGCACACAGGAAGCAAAAGAAGATTTTAGCCTCAGGGTATTTTCTTTTTCATTGGGTAAGGTATTATTGCTGCATATGAAAAACAGAAAGTTAGTAAGGGGATACCCTTATTGGATCAGCTGCTTAGAGCAAGGTGTGTGTGCAGATCTTTAGTTTTTCCAGATTTCATCCTAACACCAAAGAACTCTATGAGACTTTCAGCTAGACTGTGCTTACCAGTGTGTGTGTGTCTTAAAAGTTACTCAGGAATAAACACTCAGCTGAATTATTGAATAGTCACTGGAGATAGCATTTCAATAACATGTTTGTTTTGCCTCTACCTGTCTCTACTCTTAATCTATTCTCTGCTCATTTGCTCATTGATTTGGCCAAGACTCCCAGTTGTCACAGTTTCTCTTTGGAGACTATGTGGAGCCTCCCTGTTCAGTGGCAGTATATCTGTGAATAACAGGTGGGTGGGTGGGTGGGTTTGTCTAACAATGAATAGGCAATAGCCAATGGCACCATGACTTGCTTTGAGATTTCTTAATCAACTGAATGCTATGTAGTTTGTAGGCTGGTGCTGGAAACAGATCAGACTAGATTTGTCTGGTCCAGCAAAGTATTTATTGCATTCTAGAAAGCTTTAAGAATGAGGACCATGAGCCATCAGTCAGTTGTGTAGTTGCTTTGATTTGCTTCCTACTGAATTCCTAATAATGCAGCAATGTTTCAGTGTGAGATGCACTATGTGCAGATTACATGTTGTTAATTTTATTTGGGGGGGGGGACTACCTGAAGGGTGTTGCCTCATCTTTTTTGTTCAGTGTCTTTGCCAAGCTATTTTAGCTAAAATATTTGTGGCTTGCGTAATCTGCACCAACAAAGGAGCAAAGTGTTTCAAATGATAGCCTCGAATGCAAAATGATTTATTCTAGTGGACTGTAGGACACCCCCATATGTCCAGATAAGCAGAAGTTCATAGAAATAGATGTGTTGAGATGGAGCCATATGAGAGATAACCAGTTAGCCATAAGGTCATAGTTTTCGTAACAGGGTTCTGCTGCATTCTTAGAACCCTCTGTAATGAAATTGTATTAAAAAGCATTAGAATATTTATTTAGGCATTATTTCAAAAATAACAGTGACACTCTTGTATCAGTGTATTTTGAGTTATTTTTAGAATTGTATAAGGAAGTGAGCATAAGGAAGTTGTGTGCTGTTTTTAAAATCCAGGTTTACTTGTCCTGCTCAGAATTCTTCTGAAATTGCAGTTTTATCATTTTTCGGATTCACAAAAGCTTGACACAGCACCTCTTTACAAGGGCATGCTGAAAAACCATACAGGCAGGTGACCTCCAGCAATCAGTATCGATGGGCTCTTTCCTGCTTTTGTTCCGTTTATGCAAATGCTGTCAGATTACAAATTGTTAATCTCTGCTCAGAGGAATTTTTTAACTTGAGACATTATCTTGTTTAGCTTTAGGCTTTTAACTTACATGTTAAGGACCTCCTCTTATGTGATGCTGTATAGCCACACCTTGGAGAGACTTGACTTACAAGTACTACATGGAACCAGATCTGCTGCAGCTTCAAATACTCCTTTTTGTATATTTTAAGTTTGCATTACTGTTACTGAGCTGGTTTGCATGGCACAGGAAGCAAAACCTTGGCTTAGCAGGAGCACGTGAATTTGCCGGCTCTCGCAGCTGCTTTGCTTTTTCCTTGTCTCCTTTGCTCCTGTGCTGGCACTGAATTAAGCCCAGGTTTCGCAAGGTGTGGTGAGCTCTCTCATCACTAGCCACAAGCCGTAGCCATGGTTTGCTTTTTTGCAAGAGCAAAAGGGACAGAGGAGGAGCCAAGTGGCTACTCTCTGGGAACATTTTGTGTATGCTCACTAAACCAAGGTTTGGCTTAGTGTGTCATGCGAACCAGGCCACTGTGTGTTAAGCCACAGACTTTCTGTCTTCCTGCCCAGGACTACTTTTAGGAAGCTTTGATCCCTTCATAAATTTTTATGTGAGTAGAGTAGTAAGCCTGTCTAGAGTTTGTTTCACAAGCACAAAGGATCCTATCTGCAGAGGTCAAGTCAATATTATTTGTAGGATCAGATTTGATAACTTTCTTACTTACCTAATCTGAGCAGGTATCTCAGATTTCTTAGGCTTCTTTTTCTCATGGTTTCTGCTGGTGACATAAATCTGGACTCAGAGCGTAATAATTTTCTGCAGTAGGCTGAAATGAGGAATGGATTCCTTCTAGACGTATGATGCCAACTGAGTTCAGTGGCTAGGCCTTAGAGGTTTTGGGGGATTCCTCCATCTGGCAGTAGTAAATTATAAATACTAAGGAAAAACTAGGCTAGTTGCACAGTACGTATTAGGTTCCAGCTGCAAGTTTTCACTTGATGATTCTAACTCATGGGGTGATAACATCATCTAACTTTCCGGTAGGTATACCGGGGACTCCTTGAGGCAACAAGATAAATGGTAATCCAAGATTAGTTTTTGGGGCTTTTGAATGCCAGGTTAATGTATGATTGTTTGTCAGATAATTTGCTTAGCTGTAAGAGCTAATAACAGTTTTATTCCCTGTGTCTAATTTGATATATATGGTGAGACAACACAATCTTAAACGTTTTTACTCTGAAGTAGAATCAATGTGGTTTACTCCATGGTAACTGTGCTTAGGATTGCAGCCCGAGTCTGTATTTTCTTCTTAATTGCTCACACTGTACCATGTTAATGGAGAAATGTGAAACATCAGACTCAGCATGCAGATTATGGGACTGCTTGCAAGATGTATCTCAGAAATTCACTTGCAGTGCTGTTCATTCCATACGAAGGCCGCAAATCAGGTAATAAAAGGATTATGGCATATTTCACCATCAAGGTACGCCACATCTGTAATGCTGAGGTGTGCTGACTGTACATTGTGGTGACCCATTTATGGATTTCCCCTCAAACTGAGGCTTTATTTCCCAAATCAAAGATAACTTCGTTCTGAGTAAATAATATTATTAAGATTGGGATGTAAAGCTTGAAAAGGTTATAGTCTCATAGCAATTTCCACAAGTGCTTAGCAGGAAGCAGCACCTGTACTACAGAGGCTTCAGAAGCTAGAATGACAGCCAAACCTTCTCCACCAGGTGATATCATATAAGGAAAACCTGCAGAGCAATCCAAACCCCTGATCTGCCATGTTGAAGGAGGTTTGGATGCAGTGGAGGTGTACCCCCCACCAGCAGAGGAGCCCCCACTAGCAAAGAACACCCCCAATACACCTACCCAAGTGGCAGGCCGGTTGAGCTGGTGTTGGTGTCATCATGATGGGATGACTGTGGGCCCAGTCTGGACCTCTTGTCCTAGCCTGGCCTCCCATTTTGTGTCCTAGTTGGTGTGTCCAGTAGGGCCGTGATGGGCCTCTTGTCCTAGCCTGGCCTCCCATTTTGTGTCCTAGTTGGTGTGTCCAGTAGGGCCGTGATGGTGCCGTTTCTCCACTGTTGGCTGGCCAGAGGTTAGAGATGTCAATTAAATACTCAAATATGAGTTGGTTGGTGGGCTGTTTCCTCCCCTGTAGCAGCTCTTTGCCTTTTCTCAAGGGCATTGTGCTTCTAATCAAGCATTGTGGACATACTGTATTATGAAACATACCTACTTTCCCTGAGCTTTATGTATGTCTAGGGTATGGTCACGTCCAGTGCTTTTTTCCAATAAAAATAGGTGCCGGTACTCACCAAAGTAAGTGCCACACTCTTTAACAACAAGGAGAGGTGTCGGTACTGCGTACTCTTGAGTGCCTCCTGAAAAAAAGTCACTGGCCGCGTCCTTTCAGGTGTCCTTTCATATCTGACTCATCAACCAGTTGCAGATTAATGAATAGTTCAGCTTCTCTTTTTTTAAAATAATTTTTATTGGGTTTTTACATTTTATAACAACAGACACACACACAAAGACAAAGACAAACAAACACACAAATACAATTACATACCCTAAGTTTCTTTACCCACTTTCATTGACTTCCCCCCACCCCCTCCTCTTACATCCCAATTCCAAAATTAATTCAGCAAGTTCTTACCTAACCTCTTAAAGATATTCACATTGCTTTTAAAAATTAAATTCTTTTGTTTATCTATATTCAACTATCCAATTCTCTTATAATCATTAATTTCTTTTTTTTTTAAGGTCGATCTAACTTCCCCTTCACAAATTTTCCCTTTATTATATTAATTATAGGTCACATTGACCAAGTAAAACAAAACATAACATTTTATAATTCTATTCTCTCCCCCCCCTGCCCCGGTTTCTGTCCCTTCCTAGACAAATGTCCAGAAAACAAACAAAAAATATTTCTAGCCCGGATTCCTCACGTCCGAGGCGTCTGATTCTCTGTCAGTCCCTCTCTGCCAGCTATATTGGTAGTCCTCTTTGATGGTCCTAAGACCCCGAAGGAGTTCAGTCAGAGTCAGATCATATTTTCTTTCATTCAGAATGTTGAAGAGTGTTTGCTGCGAAAGACCATCTAGTTTTCCATACTCAAGAGAAAAGTCCCAATCATATTGCTTTGTTCTTTCTAGTTTTAATATTCCAAGTACTCCAGGGGCTTCTCTCTTCTTCTTTCTCATCTTTCGCAGGTCTGTAATCCAGAGGTCTTCTTGCTCATACTCTAACGCTGCAGATTCCTGGTTAATATTTTCCACTTGTAGTGTCTGAACTCCTTCTTTTTTCTCTGTCAATTCCAAAGGCATCTCTTCCTGCTCAGCTGCAGAATTTTTATCATACATCTCCTTTGTGCATTCAGCAGAGTTGTTTGTTTCAGGATTCAAGGTCATAAAAACTTTACTCAGAGCCATACTCTGCTCCTGCAGGATTCCCACGAGAAAGAACATTTTTTCTATCTCCGCCAGTAATTTTCCCTCTGCAGCCATTGTAATGTCACTAATTCCCCCTAGGGGGCTTTCAGTTATTTAGTAGTCCTTTTCCAATAATCTGTTACTTTGTTATTATCAATACTTTGTTTCCAATCGCCTCAGTCCAAATGTATCAGCTTTAATTCCACGAGTTATTAAATAGCAAAATTCTTTACTTTGTCCGCCCGTTTGACAGCTTCTTTGACAGCTGTCAAACTCCTTTCACTTCTTCCTCCGGGACCCAAATAGGACACTCCCGGGTTTTTTGGGGGGGATACACACAAAGTTCCAAATTCCCTTTCTCTCCAGCACAAAAATCTTGTTCTATCAAATTTGTGAGAAACTTTTAAATCATCAAAACAGTATTCATTCCGCCTTAATTCTCCGTTCCTTGCTTTGAAACGTCTATAAGTAGAGGGGGTGCGGACTTCCCTTTAACACATCCCCCGATCGTGCCGAATTCACAGGATAAAATTTTTAAAGTCCAAATTCCACTACTCACGGGTCCTTTGTTATCCAGTCCAAATTTTGGGAAGAAAGTCAGCGCTCTCCGGCCATGGCTTGCGGCTTCGCTCTACTGAGGTAGCGGTCTACTCTCAGCACCACGCCACTCTCCGTACCCTCTCCGCAGCCTTTAAAAAGGCTCTTCGTGGGTCGGGGAGGGCGCTTAAGGTGCCCACCGAGTCACCAAGTCCGCAGGCTTCCGCGCCTGCGGTTTCTGAGGGTCCCCGTGTCGCCGGCACGGCAAGACCCGTCCTCAGCAGAGCCGATTCCCTCCGGAGCTCGGAGGGAATCCGCCATTAGCCGTTCGCGCTAACCCGGAAGTCCTGAATAGTTCAGCTTCTCTTTCTTCTGTTGACACTTTCTGCTTGGGTGACAGGCTTAGTCTTGTGGGAAAGTTTCATGGAGGCCATGCAAATTATAACTTTCTGCTCTCCAGACTTCCTTCACTCCTACCTCTGGACTGTGAAGACTTACTTAGGCTCTTATTCTGTGGGCTGTGGTTGTTTCTATGAAACTTGAATCAGAGCTGGTCTGACCTGCACAGCAAGTAGACCCAACCCCACTGGACTTTAAACTCAGTTATGAGTGAGAGAACTTTTTGCTGTGGTATGTTAAATCTTCCTCTCCTACCTGTGTTCTCTTGGTGCCCAAAAGCCTCCTCTATCTCATTTGTCTTCCTAATGGGGCAAAATGTCTTGACTTGAACCTGGAACCATTAATAAAGACCTATCAGGCTGCAAGGCTCTATTTTGTTAGGGTGCTGGCTTATAGATCTATCTTGCCATGGTTTTGTATACCTTGTCACTAAATCTGAACTTACATGCGCAAGGGCATAACCCACTTGACATTAATGCAATAGTTTTTGCTCTCAAAATTTAAGGATACTCCAGAACTCGGGCTCTATTTTGTTTTAGAATATTATTAAATCACAGTGCTTGCCATCTTAGAATATCTGCTACTCATAACAGAAAGTAAAATATGCTAGGCATGGTTTCAGTCTTTCCTTTTACATACCTTTTTGGTGTGTTTGGAACGGTTGTATGAGGATAGTATCTTAATGAGTTTCATTTGTGGATGTTGGTCTCCAAGCAGTATTTTTACATTCCTGAATGTAGTGTGTCTTGTTGCTCATCCTGCTATGATTCAAAGCACAACAATGTTTTAAATATGTGTATCTGCATATTTGGTGAATCAGCTGCTCTGTACTGGGGAGGTGTGACAAAAATCAGAGCTGTCCCTTTCCCCCCTTTTCTGAGTTACAGTGCCAACATATATTGCCATGAAAGTAGGATATCTAGTTTGCCAAGATAAACCTGCTATCTTGAGCAACAATTTTCAGAATATTCCAGTTAAGAAATTTGTATCGGAAAAACACAAACAGGCTCAATAGTCTGTGTCTTCAGCTTCTGTTTAGAATTGCTCAGAATTCGGTTACGTTTTGCAAGATGTGGGTGGTGGAGGAAAAGAGAATATCATCATCATTGTTATCTCCTGAGACTTAACTGTATTTTTTTATGTTTAGGTGTGGAAGAAAATGTCAGTCAGCATGCATGAGAATCGCAAATCGAGAGCCAGCACTGGCTCCATAAACATATATCTGTTCCACAAATCTTCATATGCTGATAGCGTTCTCACTCATCTAAACCTTCTGCGCCAACAACGTCTTTTTACGGATGTGCTTCTCCATGCTGGGAGCAAGTCATTCCCTTGCCATAGAGCTGTCTTAGCTGCTTGCAGTCGATACTTTGAAGCCATGTTCAGTGGAGGACTCAAGGAGAGCCAAGCCAGTGAAGTCAACTTCCATAATTCCATTCACCCAGAGGTTCTAGAACTTCTCCTGGACTATGCGTACTCCTCAAGGGTCATCATCAATGAAGAAAATGCTGAGTCTCTTCTGGAGGCTGGAGACATGTTGGAGTTTCAAGACATCAGAGATGCTTGTGCAGAATTCCTGGAGAAAAATCTCCATCCTACTAACTGCCTCGGCATGCTGCTTCTGTCTGATGCTCACCAGTGTACCAAACTCTATGAGCTCTCTTGGAGGATGTGCCTTAGCAACTTCCAGGCTATCAGCAAAAGCGAAGATTTTCTCCAGCTCCCAAAAGACATGGTTGTGCAGCTCCTGTCTAGTGAAGAATTGGAGACTGAAGATGAGCGTCTGGTGTATGAGTCTGCCATGAATTGGATTAACTATGATCTGAACAAACGCTACTGTTATCTACCAGAACTGTTGCAGACGGTGAGACTGGCCCTTTTGCCAGCCATCTATCTGATGGAGAATGTGGCTACGGAGGAGCTTATCACCAAGCAGAGGAAGAGCAAAGAGATTGTTGAAGAAGCAATAAGGTGCAAGTTGAAGATTTTGCAGAACGACGGTGTAGTCACCAGTTTGTGTGCGAGGCCTCGAAAAACTGGCCATGCCCTATTTCTTTTAGGAGGACAAACCTTTATGTGTGACAAGTTGTACCTGGTTGACCAAAAAGCAAAGGAGATCATCCCCAAAGCTGACATCCCAAGCCCAAGGAAAGAGTTCAGCGCATGCGCTATCGGCTGTAAAGTCTATATTACAGGTGGCCGGGGATCCGAAAATGGCGTCTCTAAAGATGTTTGGGTCTATGATACACTTCATGAAGAGTGGTCCAAGGCTGCTCCCATGCTAGTAGCTCGGTTTGGCCATGGTTCTGCTGAACTCAAACATTGTCTATATGTTGTTGGAGGGCACACAGCAGCCACTGGTTGCCTCCCAGCTTCTCCTTCAGTATCCTTAAAGCAAGTAGAACAGTATGATCCCGTGACCAACAAATGGACAATGGTTGCTCCACTTCGAGAAGGAGTAAGCAATGCAGCTGTAGTCAGTGCAAAGCTGAAGCTGTTTGCCTTTGGCGGTACCAGTGTCAGCCATGATAAGCTACCCAAAGTTCAGTGTTACGACCTTTGCGAAAACAGATGGACAGTACCAGCCACCTGCCCCCAGCCATGGCGATACACAGCTGCAGCTGTTCTGGGCAACCAGATCTTTATTATGGGTGGAGATACTGAATTCTCCGCATGCTCGGCTTATAAATTCAACAGTGAAACTTACCAGTGGACTAAAGTGGGAGATGTTACAGCTAAGAGAATGAGCTGCCATGCAGTAGCATCGGGAAACAAGCTGTATGTTGTTGGGGGATATTTTGGCATCCAGAGATGCAAGACGCTAGATTGCTATGACCCCACTCTAGATGTATGGAACAGCATAACCACAGTGCCCTACTCCCTAATTCCCACTGCATTTGTGAGCACATGGAAGCATCTCCCTTCTTAACTGCGTGTGTGCCTATACAGGTAAGAAACCACACCTGCAAGTTACAAGTTGCTATATATCTTGCCCGTAAGCTCAAGAGATTCAAATGTTGATTTTAATGCTTTTTGTTAATGGAATAGGAAACAGAAAAGGCTGGTGTGATTCAGCCAATGCCATATCATGTTGACAGAATCAGGAATAGAACCCCACTGTCTTAATTAAACCTCACTGGCTTGCAATATAAGATCAGTTTGCGCAAGGTGTTTTGTTCAGCACTGTGAGCAGTCCTAATTGTCCCCAGCTATGCATTTGTGTGGGCAATATAATGATGGACTAGTCAATCATAGATCACAACCATTAGTAATTCATGGCACAAGAATTGCTTTTGGATGTATTTATGATTATTTGCTTCACATGTTATCTTCCTTTGTGCAAGTAGGTACTTGAGGGTAGTCGGAGACCGCTTGCACATAGATATAAAAATGAAAATATCAAAACTTCCCCCCCCCCCCGATACTGGATAGCATTGTCTGAACTGCATGAGATTTAGCTTATTCATGAAATTATCTACTAGACTCCTGTTACAACTCTTATTACTGCTTTACTAACTACGCTATCTGGAAATAAGTTAAATTGACTAATTGCAGGGAAATATATTTGCAATCATGGAGCAAGCAGGATAGTTGTTGACCTTAAAGGATAAATAGGCAACTATCATCTGTGTGTATGGACTACATTTTTCAAAAAATACATTTGGTATATAACATCAAAGGGAAAAGCTGTGGGCTTAGGTAGTTGAACTTGGTGGAAACACGACTATTTATAACATTTAAGTAGAAAGCTTCTGCTTGTGAAGGAAAAAGAGTTTAGTTCCTGTGCCCGATGGTGAATCACGCTGACCTTATGCTTAAAAGAAGACATGCCATTTGGTTCAAGTAATAATTAGGTCTGCAAACTCAGAGCGTTCCAAAGCCCATAAATTCTGCTTTATAGTATGGTGCAGCGGCCCAAGTTCTCACCAGATGATGTGGGCAGGTGCATTGCTGGTGACTTCAACGGAATGGCATCTGCCTACAAGGAACTCTGAATTTCAGCTTGGTCATGCAGGTGCTTGTACTGTTCTCTTGCTGGTGCAAACATTCCCCCCCCCTTTTTTCCCCTCCAATTTTGAAATGCCAGTGAAGCTTCCTCAAAACATAGCCTTTTCTTAACAGTTAGCCCCCTAACTGTCTTTTGCTGTTCCAAACTGGTAAAATATATTTTAAGGTAAATTTGCAATCCTAAGCACACTTGCTTGGAAATCTGTGCCCTTAGAACTCAGAGGGGCTTACTTCTAAGTTAACTTGTACTTCCAACACCCAAGTGTGGGTGTTTTTCCTTGGGATGTGTGCAGCCCAATCCAATTCATAGCTGATTGTTGCCTTTAAAAAAATCATTAAAAGAAAACAACAAAAAACCAGACTTGGTTATTAACTAGTAGTGAGGCTACTCCAGTGTAAGTAGTCCGAGAAATGCAGTTCATGCTACAAGATGCTTGCACTGTATTTTCTTCCAACAGTTGGAAGCTGCATAATAGGCCTGTAAAGCCAGCCAGGTTGTAAAGACTCTTTGATATTCTTTCCTTGTGAAGGTTACAATTGGTGGGTAGATTAAAAGGAACTAGCTAAGTGGTTTTTGCAATAAAAGTTGGACAAACTATTGCCTCTGTAACATAGTAAATAGCAAACAAGGAGAGCCATTAGACATAGCAATAAAAACTATTGCAAATTGGGCTACCAAAGTGTAGAAACACCAGCCAGTATGGTTGCAGGATCACAGCCTTAATTCCAAAGAACTCATAGTGGGGAACCTGCAAGCTTGAGGTTCTCAACCATTGGCCTATAGATGCTCTCAGACCATTCACTGATATCACTTGTATTTGAGAATAACCTGCATGCCAAAGATGATAATTGTGACTGTCCCTTGACTAAAACAATTAAGCAAAATAACAATAGCAACAGCAACAACAACAAAAATCACATCGGCCTTCCTAGTGATTCTTCAGATCACACTATTTGTAGTCTATTGTTTTAGCGGCCATGGATGTGATTATCTTGCGAGTAACAAATCCTTCACTCCAAATTGTCCCCAGAGAGACAGTGATGCGGTCTTTCAAGATTTCCCCGAATTGTTCTAAAAATAACAACCGTAATAAAACAAATGGGTATCGTGTACATAATCAGAGGACTGTCCTTTCATGTTAGCAAGGGCACAGAGCAAATTTGCTTGCTGTGCTGCCCATCTCGCATATCTGCTCTCCCATACACTCTGTAGACACAAAGCCATTCCTTAGCTTTTGTAATGCATTAAGATAACTGTAGAATTCAGTCTCTAGGGCTGCATATACATCCAGCAAATAGATCTCTTCTCTTCTTTTTTTTACTGTCTCCTGCTGCTTTCTCAGTGGGAGGGAGGGACAGAAAGGAAATTACTTCTGATTGCGCTCTGTTTTCATGGTGTTGTGTGGCCCCAGCCTGACAGCGGTTAGGAAGATCTTAAGTGTGCTTTGTCTCTTCTCTCAGACTTGTAGGCTCTGGAGCAGGGGACCCTATCCCACCCCCCACAAAAATGTGAATACTGGTTTCAGTGGCTGGAGTGGAAGTCGAGGGGTGGGAGGGTGGGGAATGACACACCAGGCACAAGAATGTGTAGAAGACTCTGATCAGCAGGAAATATTTCAAAAATAATGAAGGGGCTGTATCTTTAATCTGCGAGAGGCTATGAGCTAGGGCTGCAGATCTATCCTGAATGCACTCTTCTGTACTGCGGTTCTAGTACAGTGCTTTTAGTTTAAGGTTGACTTGAGCTTTCAGTAACACACATGTACATTCAAATCAGTCGCACCAAGTTAACTGGAGCAGTTCTGCAATTACCCCAGCGGAAATCCCATCAAACTTTGCCTCATACATTCTGGCAGAGCTATTAATTGCTACTTTAAAAACCAGCGTGGTGCCTGGTTTGAAAACTGGCTCTGAGCATAATAATGAAGTGAGAAGGTGGAGTCTGGACGCCAAAAAAAACGGCCGGGTCCAAAGCCAATATTTTGCGCTGCATAATCAACGCACGGGGGTGGGGAGAAGGCTTCAGTGCAGAGGCATCGAAGCATACTACATTGTCACATGACAAAGCACAGCAAAGCAGAGTTCTGACATAATGAATAGCAGAAACGTTTTAAATAAGGGGATTAATATGTCTGCCATTCATATGCTGAATCAATTCTATTCAGGATTCTCCATGGTTAACAGAGGGCATTGGTTAGAGATTTTCTTTCCAACAGGCTGGCTCCCCCCCCCGCCCCCTTTTCTCTCCTTGGCTAGTTTGATTTGGCTCATGACCAAAATGACTGTCTTGCTACTTCTGCCAGCAACTTTGCATTACATGAATTTTTATTCTATCTCTGTCACATTATCTGTTCACGCAGCTCACAGGAGAGTTCCATACTGGATCAATCAATCAATCAATCAAATTGAACCGCCCCCCCCCCCGTGTTACTTATACAGTGGTACCTCGGGTTACATACACTTCAGGTTACAGACTCCGCTAACCCAGAAATAGTACCTCGGGTTAAGAACTTTGCTTCAGGATGAGAACAGAAATTGTGCTCCGACAGCGCGGCAGCAGCAGGAGGCCCCATTAGCTAAAGTGGTGCTTCAGGTTAAGAATAGTTTCAGGTTAAGAACGGACCTCCAGAACGAATTAAGTACTTAACCCGAGGTACCACTGTATTAAGCAGAAACCTTTGCTGTGAATGCTCTCAGAAGGAATGCTTAACAGTGCAATCCTATACATGTTTACTTGGATATAAGACACATTAAGCTGAATGAGACTTACTCCCAGGTAAATTTGCATAGGTTTGCCACCTAACTGGAGTCTATATAACTTTGATATTTGTAGTCCTGTGAGCTATCGGCTGCTGGTTATTGGACAAGTTCTAAAAAAAGGCACCAGCATAAACTAGGTCTGACATTGAAAGTCTTATGGTATGTTGTTTTCCCCTAAACTTCCTTCTTTTTTCTTTCTTTCTTTTAGCTTGTTCCATTGTTTGGTGAAGAAATGTTGGAACTGTGGAGAAGCAGCTTTAATGAAGAAGAAAAAAACTTCCTTTTTATTTTGAGTTTGAAGAAAATATTCTGCACCTTCTAAATTCTTAAAAAGCTGGAAATGAAGGAATGGGAAGGAGAATATTGTCTTCAGTATATCAGCACATAGTTTAACTATGAATGAATGAACCTATGATCCGATCCCTGTGTTAGTAATTGTGGATTAATGTCAAATTTAATCAGCCCTTCAAAGCGGGGGGAAGCTGAACTTTTCAGAGCTGCACAACACAGCACAAACCCTTGATTTTCATGGACTTTGCTGTTTGTGTGCAAAATTTGAAATGGTTGTCACCTCTCCTTTGTGACAGCTTGAAGTGTCAGCAGCAGCTGCTGAGGAAATGGGCCAGGTCTGGAGCAGCAAGATGTCTTTGTGAATGAAGATGCAGCTGTATCCCCTGCCACAGGGAAGGGCTTGTTCTCTTAGGCAGTGCCTGGAGCATCGGTTCAAATTGCTGAGCTGCATTGTTGTAGCTGCAGCGAGTGACCTTCTACTTGCTAAGGAGCAGCACACCTATTAAAAAAGAGAGGAAAAAAAGGAGTTTTTTTGCAGCATTTTGTGGGCGAAGGGAAACAACTCCATTTTCCCCACTCCCCATGCATATGATTTCCTCTTGTATTTATTAATTACGACTGTCCTACTCTTAAATTGTGACTTGTTGTAGATATAGCTATTTATTGTTCAGTGCTTGCATGCGGAGGGAACGATGCCTACAGTTGTCTTTTAAGGGCTTATGTGAATCGTATGTTTTGCACATTCTGTGGTCTCGTGACTTGCTGTGCTGCACAAGAAGAAAAAGTGCTGAGTAATATTTGGGGAGAGGAGAAATGAGGTAAGGAGTCAGAAATTGAAGGATTACAAGGTAGCATCTTAAATTACACGTATACTGAAGGAGGAAGCCATGGAGGTCACTTTCTCAGGCCACTGTTTTGTGTGGCTTGCCAGTGGTATCCCTGTTACACTTGATTTGCCTAGTGTTACCTTTTTTTTTTTTTTTGAAGGAACTCACCTGGAAGGCACCAGCATAAACTTAACAGTTTTCTTCTTGTGCAGCCTCATCGCTACTGGAAAAGGGGTGTGTGTGGAAAGCCCCTGCAGAATTAATTTACACAGAGCCCCGTTCATGGCATTATCCAACATTTTATTTTTGTTTATTTATTTATTTAAAGTTAGCCGATGGGATGTCTACTATGGACCCACTTCATCCAACCGTGGGAAGTATTTTTGATTCAGAGATACACAGCAAAATAAAGAAGTGTGGAAGCGTGTTTTTTAAAAAATTTTTTGCTTTTTCTTTATTTTTTAAAATTAACACCGACTCTTTGTCCATCCACTTTTGAATTTAAATTGTTCACCCACACCCACACCATCAGTGTCTTACAAGGTTTGGCATGATTGTTAGGATGACAAAGGAGAAAAGTTGCTCAAACATTGGTTTAATAATAATAATAATAATAATAATAATAATTCCTTCATTAATTAGCAAGTTAAGCTTTCAAATGCATACTATCTAGAAGCATCACACAGGATCCTGATCAAAGTCCCATCCCCTGGAATTTATTTTTTTAGTTCTTACTTTCAAGCCTGATCATTCCATTCCATTCTTGGTTGGTTTGTTCACACTTTGTGTCTTTGCCAGACTTTTAGTTGTGCTATCCATGAGAATTGGTGCAGCTCAACCAGTGTAAAGCTGCCAGTCCTCATCGTGGTTGGTTGTCTTGTCTTAATGTTGTATAAGCAAAATTACTTTAAAATGCATGCATGCATGCCTAAAAGGAATTATGATGATGATGCCTGCCTACATAATGATGATGATGATGATGATGATGATGATGATGATGATGTTGTAGCTCAACTCTTCACACTCTTCACCATATGGGAAACACAGTAATCTTACATTGCATTCCTTTGAGTGCTTACACAGAAGTAAACCCACACCGCATTGCGTGGGGCTTACTTCTTAGTAAGAATGTTTAGGATGGCATTATCTGTCTTAAGACTCTTCTCATGCTGCCATAGGCTAATTCTGCAGAATCAATTATGTGCATTTCTTATGTATTCCTATTAGCTTTAATGAGAAATGGGTGTGTGTGTGCAATTTTGCAAATAGCGAGTAGTGGTTCTTAGCATGGCTAGCCAGAAAGGTTTTTAAGAAACTCTGAACAATACGCACCATATAGTTTGATTTGCAGACCACTGTTTTGATTTGCATGTTTTTGACCAGCTTTGACATTTTCGGCTATTACAGCTGTATCAAGGGAGGCTGTTTGAGTGGATTCTAGAACAAAACTCCTTTCAAACTTTGATTCAAATGTACCGAGTGCCTGGGGTGGAGGAAAAATGAAAGTGTTCCTAAACGCCATCGATCATTTTTCAGTGAAGCCTAGTGTATTCGCTATTGAGGGCCAGTGCCCTCAGGACAGCTGCACTGGGGTGCAGTAGGACTGGTGATAGGATTTGCTGCAGGTCCCTCTTTGCTCTAGAAAGGGCTGTTGGCACTTACTGTTTGTTAGTTTAAGAATCACTGCTGAAGTTGGCTCTGAAAAGGATTCTTCTACACAGCAACAACATAAAATGCCAGTAAGTTTAGTAAGAAATTGTGAAATGAGAAACCCTCTTCCAAGTAATGCATAGTGGATGACTTAAAAACCTGGGGAAAGCTATAGAACATTGCTTTTGCAAACAAACACAAAACTACCCCAACTTAAATTTGGTTTGTATAAAGTCTACCACCACAAACCCTTTATGCAAGGGTTGTCTCTCACTTTTGGTTTGGAGGTGCCTCTGCCCTTCCATAAAAGAAAAAGTAACCTGTAAAGCCTTGCCAAACTCTAATCATGTTTTTGCATTCACTTAACACAGGCATGCATTACTCCCAAGGTGTTCTGAGTAAATGGCTCAAAACCCTTTGTTTAGGGAAGTGACAGAATCCTGTCTGCAGCAGCTTTCTCTATAACTGTTTAGCTTATGACACAAATCTGTTTTGTAATACCATCCAATTTCCTGAAGCGCCCGAAGTCTCCACAGTTGTATTTCAAAGCAGTGGTTTGCTTTCAAGTCCTTGGATTTTAATTCCTGGGCCTAGGTTGAAGAAAACAAAAAACCAGGGTGGCCCCTAGCCCTGCAGGCAAATATTTTGGGTTCCCGCTCTTTGAATAGACGTGGGAATCCTGGCTTACTACTTGGCGATTCCAGTCCGAAAAACACCCTACACTTCTGAGAGAAATGCAATTCACACCAGAGTACACACAAAAACCTTGGCATAAGACGAGAAAAGTTCTTATTTTGTGGGCTGGTTGCTGTGGAAACGTGGAACAAAGGACAGCCTACCACTTCTGGTATAATTGTGTAGGCCCTTTTTTCTAGGCCTGACACCTGTCTGAATAAGAGTGATTAGAGCTCAATAGTGTCCCTTGTCTGACAATTGAAGATGTGGTTCACGTACAAAAAAACGGGGGGGGGGAGGGAGGGGGGAAGGAAAGCCGTACCAGTGAAGAAGTAAAATATCTATGTTGTCTCTCTTTGTTTGCTACTACATTTTGAGGTTTTGTAAAACTGCATATTTTTTTTTCACAATGTGAAACTGAAGGTCAATAAATTATTAGAGATTTTCTCTTCAATGAACAAGTTCTCCTGAGGTTTTATTTCACTAGCAGAAATATTTGGGTCCATTTAGACTCTCGCCTTAACAAAAAAACAGGGCATCTCCAACAAGGAGCTTGCAGATTTCCTTTAAATGTCTGCTTCAGTTACACTTGGAATGCTCCCCTTTGTCCTGTCCTGTCACTCTTGCTATGAACTAGCTCTGAAAGTTCAACAGCTAAAATGACAGGAGCTTTAAGACAGCTCTGTGGACAGGAAATGCAAGAGTTTGTAAAAATCCCCCTGCCCCATAGCTCTTGAAGCATGGCTTAGTGACTGATATTACTTCAGAAGGAAATTATGCAAGTCAAATCCTGCAGTATTATTCCTGAGGGGGAGAAGGGAAAAAAAAGATAATGTGGGTTTCTATAAAATGCATGCCTTTTAGTTTTTAATGTGTCGTAAATAACGTTGAGTTTCCTATTTCCTTAGCACTCATTAAGTCCAAATCGGGGATGGGCCCCTTTCTGATCATTGGCTCTTCTGCAAATCCACCTTTTTTTAACGTCGTTTTATGTATTCATGCAAGCGCACAGGTAAAACTACAAAAAGAATTCTAATGCCATCATGGGATAATCTGCTCAGGAAATGGCAAAGTCAGCATTATGACACAGCAATCTTGATGTAATCATATAGATGTGGTTGGTTTTTGTTTTTTACAGTGGGGTGGTGGTAGATAAGACATAAAGGAAAAGAAAGCTGCGGTAAACTGCATGCACTGCATTATGTTAAAAATTTGGAAATAATCAACTAAGCTATGGTAAATTCTGAAAGCCTTGGTGGCAGTGCAGAAATAAGAGACCATGAAATTCAAAACACTAAAGTCCAGGGATAAATTTGGATGAGTTGAACTTCAAAAACATTCTTAGTCTTACAGTTAACAAACTGTGAAATCCAGTCAAAGATAGGAATGTTTTGAGTCCCAATGTCTTAATTTATTTCTGAATGAAATTTTACGTAGTTCAAATACACTTAATTTTGGATTGAAAGTTACTTAATTTTGGTTAGGAAGGCCTTTGGGATTTATTTATTTTTAAATTAAAGAAGGGAGATCAACTCTTAAGTACCCTTCTTTTGAAGGACACTCTTTTTGTTTAAAACAACAGCAAACCAACAAAACAATGTTCAGGTTCTCAGGAATCATAAATGTGATCACATGAACATTTGAAGAGCTAAAGACTGCACACTGAAACATGCAGAGTATTCTAATGTTACAGGAGGCTCCTATTTTAAGCCTTCTGAGGTGCAATTTCTTTCCTTCCCATATTTCTACGTATGAGTTTTTATTAATAAATTTTTACTACAGTGGTGCCTTGCAAGACGAAATTAATTCGTTCCGCGAGTTTTTTTGTCTTGCGATTTTTTCGTCTTGCGAAGCACGGACTTTGGAAAAGCTTCAAAAATCACCAAAGTCTTCAAAAACCTCAAAAAAGGCTACCACACCGCGTGCTATGAGTTGCTCCTCGAAGTGAATGCACGGTTTTAAGAAAAAGGAAACAAACTTGCAAGACAAAGGAAACAAACTTGCAAGACGTTTCCGTCTTGCGAAGCAAGCCCATAGGGAAATCCGTCTTGCAAAGCAACTCAAAAAACGAAAAACTTTCGTTTTGCGAGTTTTTCGTCTTTTGAGGCATTCGTCTTGCGAGGTACCACTGTATTTATTAAATTGTATACTGCCCCTCACCTGTAGCTCTCCGGGTGGTTCACAGCATAAAAATACAAGCTAAATACACAGAATACATAATAAAAACAAGAACAAAACAAGCCAATAGCCTCCCTCCCCCTCCCATAAACACATTTAAAATTTTATAGGATGCTAGTTGGCTAAAGGTCTGGTTGAAGAGGAACATTTTTGCTCGGTGCCTAAAGGTGTATAATGAAGGTGCCAGGCGAACCTCCCTGGGGAAATTCCACAAATGGGGAACTACTGCAGAAAAGGCCCATTCTCACGTTGCCAGCTGTCAGAGTCACCCGTGGTCCCAGCTCACAAGAGACCAAAGTCCACTCCAGCTTATGTACAAAAGCTTTTATTGAAGAACATCAGTAGCTTTACATCCGAGGTCCGTGACCCTACGTCTGTTACCCTTAGACCGCTGAAGTCCCCTCTGAGTCACTCCCGCCTCGACACCAGTTTAAGAGGCTTGTACTGGTCCACCTCTTTCTCTCTTTCCTTTTCCGCAGGGTCTTTCTGCCCCCCTGTGTTCTCTCCCTTCGGGACTCTCCAGAGGCTGAATCCTCTGCCGCCTCCTCCCCCCTCCTTCGGGCTTTGGGACCAGGCTCCTCCCCGGGACTCTCTTCATTTCCGCGCGCCTCCCATTTTGAACTTGGCGCGCTTACGTTGCTCCTGACCTTCCTTTCGACAGTTACACTCCCCTCAATACTACTTTCCTCCCCTTCCGGCAGGACGTTTTGCCCTGATCTCCTTCCCCTCTCTGCTTCCTGTTCTGCTCCTTCTGACACACTGGTCACTCCTCCCCCCTCACTCCGTTCCAGCGGAGCAGCCGGTCTCGCTCTCCAACTCCCACTGGGGGTTCCCCCTTCGTTTCCCTGCTCCTGACTGCTTCCCCCTCTAGCTCCCCTTGGCTTGACCAGAGGGGCTCCCTTTTGGGAGTCCTCCGATTCACTGGACGGACTCATGGACAATCTTGGGTCATTGTCATCCTCTTCCTCGTCAGTCTGGAATCCTTCCCCCTCACTCTGCGTCTCTCTCCCTGAACCCCTGACACCACCCTACAGATATAGTAAAAGACTCTGTTATAGGTCACAACCAGCGTTTTGAGTTGTGCCCAGAAATGGACTGGCAACCAGTGTAGCTGTTGCAACTTGGATATCACATGCTACTTATAATTGGTCCTGGCCAAGGGCTTGATGGCAGCAATGTGTTGGGCCAAACAGAACAGAAGTAACATCAAAAACAAGCCAAGGCCAATCCTTGGGTCAATGTACAATGGGGGCATACTTTATCCCTAGGCCAGGGGTGGCTGCCTTCACTACAGGGCAACCCTCTGATGCCCACTTGCCAGCAGTGGCCATGGCCAAAGCAAAACCACTGGTGCCAATGAAGTCTTTCCTTCTAAGCCTAACTGCAGCATGGGGGGGGGGATTTTCATTGTGATCACGGTGACGATGGGAGAGGGTTAAGCCTACCTTCTCAGATGCTGCGTTACCAATGAAGATTGTCTTGTCCCAATGCCTGTAATCAAATAAGGAAGGCAACAACATGATTGCAGGCTCCACAGTTAGCACTGCATGGAGCTAGGCCCTCTGACTTAGGGATGGGCCAACTTGTTGCTTCAGTTTTCTACATTTCTGCAGCAATTTGCAAATGTTAGTTAAAATAATCCTCAAACTCACCAGCGTTTTGGTGTGAATTTCTCTTAGTAAACACATTTTTGTATGCAGTTTTGACTAATGTACACATTTCTGCGAGCAATTCTCCTCCCCCCAAATATTATTGTATGTTATTTCACTAATATATGCATTTATATGCACACTTTACAATAGTATGTCCATTTTTTGTACACATCACTTGGCCGGGCAGCTGCACTGCAAGATCAGGAGAAGTGCAAAATTTAAAGGATTACTGTCTGTGTTTGATTCAGAAAGCATGAATAAGGTAAGTTCACCCTTAAATTTCTCCTCCATCCTCAGACTGTCTGAGAATCATAGAATTGTAGTGCTGGAAGGGACCCTGTACTGAATCAACTCCCTAGTCCACATTGTACTATCTATCTTGACTGATACAGTCCTCCAAGGTCTTAGACACAGGACCCTCCCTACCCTGCCAACAGGCATCTGGCAAGGATTGAATTGATGCTCTTCTACATGCAAAGCATGCCTGTGCCACCTGAGTTAAGCACACGAAGCTCCCTTTGTAAAAATGCAAAAGATTCCATGTGCTCCAGCGCCTAAAATGTGCATATTGACAACAAGGCCATCTGTCTTGTATGTGACTTCCATAACAGTTCACAAATGGAGAGCATCCTTTTCGGTTGGAGACCACACAGTTAAGAGTATAAGTTAACCTCAGGAGCAGAAATGTGTGTAAGACACGGCCAGGCATTCTAATGTGTTTGGTTAAGTAAATTACAGGCCCCTTATAATCAGGTTTGGGCTACGCTTTGGAACCAACAGTGCTCGGAGAACCTCGAGGAACTAATTTAGGCAACATTTTCTCCCCTATGCTACTTTGCTCAGTTACCTTAGCAACCATAAGCTTTATATCTGAAGAGGTGGGGAGCCGTGAAAGAAGGAAAGCAGGAGAAACTGCAGCAAAGACTCTTGCTAATCCTCTTCTTATGCCGTCAGATTTCTGCTGCTATTATTTTACACTCGCATACTAGGTGGTACTGGGGAATGTCCTCTGAGATGGTGTGCTGATGCTGCATGGCTTTTGTTTGATGCTTTGATTTCACAGAAAAATCTCACGGCTGGCTTCACGCTGGGTGCTACTCAGATGATATATTTCAGTGGAATTATACAATCCAACACATAAATGATAATCGTTATCCCAGCTGTTGCACCGCCAGTCAGAAGAGCTGGAAGTATTTTGCAAGAATACGTGGAAACCTCTGTGTAGTTGTGGTGGTCAGTTCCGAAAGCTGGCAAGGTCAGGCAGCTCCCAAGGACAGTGGATGGATGGAAATTTGAGGGATCTCCATGTGATGCTCCTCTTTGTCCTCCTAGCACACAGGAGGGGATGCTCAAGGTCATCCCTTGCAGGTCTGAAGCCAGTCTAAAAGTTTGGACTGGGGCACCAAAGAAGTTGGGAGTAGAGTAGAGTTGCTAAGCTGGTTGGATGGTGTCTTCTATGCCTCCTTCTGGCAACTCCTGCAGCCAAGCTGGTGCCAAACATATTGCTCTGCTTTCCAGTGAGGCCAAGGAGGAGGTATTGTCTGGGCAGCCCAGGACCTCACTTTTGCTAACACAACAACGCAGGCACAGTGATTCTCCAGTGGTTTGACTTTACCCCTAGAGGCGCACTCCATTGTCTCTTAATACAGATGGATGTCAACATTATTATATTAATTTATTATAATTATCATAATGATCATTATTACTGTTACCTGAACAGGTCCTGCAGCAGCAGCAGCAGGCCAGGTTGGAGGGCAACCATTTTGGGGGTTAGCAGAGCACAACATCCTCCTACTGCCCTTCCTTCTGTTCTTCACCTGCTTGTTTTTATCCTTCCTTCCATCCATCCATCCATCCTCTGGCTGCCTTGGCTTTCCCTTCTCTTTACTCTTCCTCGGTTTTCTTTAGCTCCATTCACTTCCTTGTTCCCTCCCATCCATCTTATCCTGTGATACATAGAGAAACCTGAAGATTGGTTTCAGGCACACATAAAGTTGTGTATAGCCAAGCTGAACTGCTATGGGAGGGACATCTTCATTCAGCTACTTTAGAACATGGAAGTTTGATAATTATATAACAAGACAGTGAGAGTGAGACTTGACTCCTGTTTCTAGAACCTGTGTAGGTTTAAAGCTCAAAGTGACAATTTTCCCCATCCCTCACAGAATTTGGACTGCATGTATTCTGGCAGTTTTGTGTCCTAAGCAGTTAGAATGTTCACAAACATTTAATGCCGCTGTAGCAATCAGTGTCAGGGCCTTTACTGCCAGAAGAGCGATAAAATGACACTACTAGATGGCAAACAGTCAATTTCACTCCAAAGAGGAACTTCAAAAGACAAGAAAATGTCCTGTTATAGAGAGACATTACCAATAAGGGCAAGTAGCTATGCACTGTTTTTTTCTTTTTCTTTTTAAAGAGTGGCATGTATTTTATTAAACACTCTCCCTCGTGATTATGTTCTTGTTTGCATCAGAGTTCAGAGAGCATTTGTATTACCAGTAATGGTAGAGACCATTTGCCCCATTGCCAAGAATAATGTCAGTCTGCACCACTCAGTTTTAAAGTCTCTGGGTACCTTTTGTTACATTTTCACTTCTTTTGATAAAAACAATAGAAACTGAGTCTGACTTAAATCTGGCTCTGGGAACACAGGGGTGGTAGAAGGATTCTCTATCTGATTAGCAGCTTTATTTGTCACCATCTAAAGCTGGACACAGGTCTAGAGTTACGATCTGCAGCCCCCTATAAGTTCTCTAGCATTGTAATTGGACCTTGACCTCTCTGAAAGCAGGAGGTGACTCAAAGAAGTTTCTGAGAAATCAGACCTTCTAATCTGGATGAAGGCCTGAATGAAACCTTGTTAGGGAAGGGATTAAATCCCAGCAGGCCTTGCCACTTCTGTGGGGCTGTTTGCAAAGGCCTTTGGCGGTCTTCTGCAGAAGGCTGGAGGTGGTCCTTCTCAGTTTCATCTGGACACACAGGAAGATTGGAGTTCTCAGCAGGTACCCAGGAGAGATGTCACTTGGACTGAACTATCTGTCTTGTCTGTAGCTGCTGCCCAAATGCACCAACTTGGCCTTTTCTCATTGTCTTTAAAAGACCACCGGCCTTCCATGCTGCTGCCAGCAAAAGATGTCAAGTGAGAAGAGAACTCCCTTATGCACAATACCTGGTTGAAAAGCAGGCGCAGATCCAGGAAACGTGTCGAGGTAATTTTTCTCCATGTATGCCAACGTTGAAAATTTAGGTTTTATTCTGGTAGTGAGAAATCCTTTTCTACTGCTATCAAAAGTAAGTGTATCTAATGATGCACTGGATCAAGTCTAGTAAGTGAGAGTAAGTACTGCTGTAATAAATGGGAGTGTTTTCCTGTTACTGAGACCTACTACTGAAAGCAGTAATTATTGTGCTTAGGACCCGGGGTGGGGGGAATGGGGTCATCCTGTTTTTTATTATGAACAAACCTTGGAATAAATCGAAACAGATCTTCCCAGCTGCCTGGATGTTTCAAGGAGGAGGCCCAGCTCCTGTGAGGAAGAAGACAGAAGGAGCTTTCAGGCCAAAAGTGCAAGTTAAGAGAAGGCTTTATAACATCTCGAGCCACAGTAACTGAAGCAGCTCTGAAGGGTGACATGGAGACTTCAAGGCAAAACGTAACATTTTTGTCATTGGTGCAAGAGATTTTTCTTCCCAAAATAACCAGTATGGAAGGGGCTATGCTGGATCAGAGCTGGGGATGGGGGCTTTAACCCTTTGCAATCACCATGGTCATAATTAGAATGCCCCCCCCCTTCTTGACCTTCAGTTTGCAATGGAAGGAAAGTTTTTTGTAGCAGTATTTCAACAGCTATAATGTCAAGTTCTGGTCATAACTTTGCAGATAATATAACAGATTTTATTCAACAATAATGGAAGAACATTGGGGCTCATTTTGATGCCTTGCTTGTTTTATTCATAGTCCTTTATTTGAACAAACCCTTTCCTTGAAGGGATGTCTGGTCTAATGCCAGTTTAAAGATAAGTACCGGTAAGTTTAGGAAGGGCAAGCAGGAGGGACCTTAAAGTTGCCTGTCAATAGTGAGCGCCGAGACAGCAGACAGGTTACTTGGCTACAGTCTTTTCCCCTATAGCAAGATGCATTGTATTTCTATTCAGATTGCAGTAATTTTTTCTAAATTTGCATCTTTACATACTAAGTAGCATATATATATAATCTGTCATATTCTGTCCTCTTTTGGAGGGGCGATACATAAGTGGCCATTCTGCTCAATAAACAGTTAATAACACATACATTGTCTAGGTTCAGCCCCTGCTATGAACTCTAATGGTAACACTCTTTTGACTGATAAGAATCAAATTCTAGGGGGCAGAACCCTTTAAGAACATCCTGAATCATGACTCATTTGCCAGCTAAAAGGCTATACAGGAATTACCTCAGTGTGATACAATCAGCTTCTGGCCCAGGAATCTTACATGGCTGAAACCGAAGAGGCCATTAAATCCTTATCTTACAGAAAGGCAGCTGGTACTGATGCTGCGATGCCGCCTTAGATTGACTCGAAACCATCCCCAAATATCTTTTTTAACCTCATGCTGATTTCACCACATCCCTCAACGAATGTGGCATCATGAAAAGATACCTGGGGCGCGTAAAGATACCTATGTCGTTCGGTGGCATGAAAGGAAAGGAAATTGTTTCCTCTGAAATAGCCACAGAGGGATTTCCAGCTGCAGATGGAAAGAATCATCCTCCTAAACAACTTGGACCCACAGTACCTTAAAGACTGACTGATTCTTCATGTTCCACCTCATTCTTTGAGATCTTCTATTGGGGAGCATTTAGCGTAGCAGAGCCTGCCCTGTGGAAATATTTGGTGGTAGAAGTCTATCAGGAGCCATTCCTGCCTTCTTTTAGATGCTGTTTGAAATTTGTGCTGTTCAGACTTTGCAATGTTGCTTTTTTTAACCATCTCGTATTTATTGCCGTTATTATTTAGATTACAGTGGTACCTTGGTTCTCAAACTTAATCTGTTCCAGAAATCCATTTGACTTCCGAAACCGTTCGAAAACCAAGGCGCGGCTTCCGATTGGCTGAAGGAGCTTCCTGCACTCAAGCGGAAGCTGCATCGGATGTTCGGTTTCTGAAAAACGTTCGAAAACTGGAACACTTACTTCTGGGTTTTTGCCGTTCAGGAGCTGATTTGTTCGTCAACTAAGCCGTTCGAGAACCAAGGTACCACTGTGCTGTTGTATTATATTTTTATATTGTATGCCAACTTGTTCTCTCTCTCTCTCTCTCTGTGTGTGTGTGTGTGTGTGTGTGTGTGTGAGTGAATAAATAAATAAATAAATAAATAAAGTGTCTGACTAGGACCAGGGAGGCCCAACTTAAAATCTTCACTCAGCCATGAAGCTCGCTGGGTGACCATGGCCCATTCACTCTCCCCACCTTTCTTAAATTACAACAAAGCAGAATAAAATATCAAGTCTATGAATGCTAGCCAGTCATGATGGCTATATGAGCCCTCCAAGATCAAAGGTCACTGAATACCTGTTGCTGTGGAACAACAATGAGAGCGGTCTAATGCCTCCATGCCCAGCTTGTAGGCTTCTCAGAGGCATTTGATGGGCCACTGTGGGAAGCAGGATGTTGTACTAGCTGGATCTTTAGTCTGATCTGCCACTGGCTCTCTTATTTATGAAGGAGCTGTAAAAAAAGGGAAAAAAGAACAACCAGCTGCTAAATAGATGTGCTGACTATTCCTCTAAAAGAAGCCAGAGGACATGCCAAGTGGCCTTCTTGAGCCAGACATTTTACAGCATAGTAATGACCACCAAGACAGTTATTCTTGTATTTAATCTTTAAAGTACTTTGAACAAGGCTTTACTGAAGGATGTCAAGAGTATGTGTGTACCATATACCTATGGTAACACATACTCCCTGTTTTTGGGGGGCTTGAAGGGACATGGACTGTATCAGGTGAAACACAGTTACCAAGAACAAAACACTTGGCTATTTGTAGATTTTATCGAGGCATGTATGGTGTGTTTATCCATTCCTTGGCCCTACCTATGGTTCAAGAAGATCCTGGTTGCAGGACAGTCAACTTCAGAACTTTTAGTGGGCAAGCAGGCCAGCCGCATTCTTGGAAATATAAGCTATTGAAGCACTATAGAAAAACAACTGTGTAAGATAAGAATGGGGTAACCTCAGCCTTGAAGGCCAAATTCCAGGGCTTTCTATCAGGCCCCAAGGACTCTCCTAGGCCATGGTCTCTCCTCAGGTCACATACCTACAGACTGTGCTATGCATCCTGTGTGAGTACTTTCCCCTGTTGGAATGGACTCTTGAACTGTGAGACTGATAAGAGTCACACCTATTATTCTGATCACTTTTGCATGTGGCCCCCGGAAGGTCCCCCATGAAGAAATGCAGCCCCTGGGCTGAAAAAGCTTCACCACCCCTGGCATAAGACAGGATTTCTCCTGCAGGAGAGTCAGTAGGACAGCAAGCAGCAAACAGAATCAGAGGCTGCTTGTTTATCTTCGTTGCATAACAGAAATTAAATGCAAACCACAGGGAAGGTAGTTCTTTCCTGCTTAAGGAAAATATATATATATTATCAGAGACAGGCTTCTATATGGTTATTCATGACCACATAACCTCTAGGCTGAATAACTTTGCTCCTTTTCAGCAAGCCACAAATGCAAATAATCTGTAGGCAGAACGGTGGCAACGACAACATCCCGATAACTGTGAGGCCTCCAGCCCTTTCACAGACATGCCACATTCTAATAACATCCTTCCTGGTATTTTAAAAGTTTTTCATCACAAGGCAATTTCCTTTGAACGTAATCATTGTTTTAATTAAGTTCTGCATATGTAGTGCATTGTTATAAGCTCTCATAAAACACTGTGTACAATTATGTTTAGAGTGTACAACTAAATAAGAATTGCCATTAATGAAATCCCTTATCAGAAGACCAAAAAAAGAAAAGAAAAAAAAGCCTTAGCTGGAGCTTAGGCAATGCCTCTTAAACATGTATTCGGCATGAAAGGAAATAATTTGGTCATCTGAAGGGCATGGGAGAATCTAGGAAGGATAAATTAGTTGTGGGGAGGGAGTAGAGAGGATGGAGGGTGGTAGCAAAATTCTGAGGGGGCCCAGAATAAAGGGTCCTTGCTTTGTTTCCTAGATTTAAAAGAAGGTATGATAGTCACTCCCAATTTCTCTAATGATCTAAAGTTAAAGTAATGGCAGGTTCCAGCAATTCTAGGGGAAATAATATTTTTACAGGCAAAGTTCCATTAGGCATTGTTTGACATTTATTGCATATATAGCACATTGCAGAAAATCCATTAGCAACTGATGGGTTGTTAGGAAGGAGATTCGCCAGGTTGTGTTTTTACTCCACTTCAGGTGATTAGCACAGAATGACTAGTGGTCTAATTTTCATAGAAATGTTAATATGTACGACACCTGGAACATAGGAAGCAGCCTCACAGTAGGTCAGACCACTAGTCTGTCTGGCTCAGTGTTGTCTACACTGATTTGCAGTGGCTCTCTAGGGTTTCAGAGCAGGAGATTTTCCCAATCTGACCTGGAGGTGCCAGGATTGACTTTGGGACCTTCTGCATATGAAACACATGCTCTTCCACTGAGCTTATCTTTGCACAAATGTTTTTGAAAGAGGACTAAAATAAAAATATATTAAAAATATTTTTTATTAGACTATCAACAAAATATATTCCAATAATGTATTAGGTGGCTGGGGCGATCCAGTCAGATGGGTGGTATATAAAGTTGTTGCTGTTGTTGTTACTATTTTCTTTGCATGAGCCCTCTTCCTCCAGTTTTAATAGTGGAATGAGCTTGTCCCATTGTAAGCAATAATAAATTATTTAATTTATTCACATACTTTCTTACAGAACTAGTAGTCAAGAAAATGGAAGGGCAAAGATGGAGCCCAGTCCAGATGGAAACACTGAATTTCCAAATGCTTGTGCATACCTGATGCCCTTAGTAGCTCAGTTGGTAGAGCACGAGACTCTTAATTTCAAGGTTGTGGGTTTGAGCATGTTGGGCAAAAGATTCCTGCATTGCAGGGGGTTGGATTAGATTACCCTCGTGGTCCCTTCCAATTCTACAGTTCTATGATTCTACTCTCTGCCTCAAAGGTGCACAATCCAGAGCAAGGACTCTGTTTTACTCATTGTCCTGAGCATGTGGTTTTGCATATGAGACTTTGGACCGCTCATCTTGGTCAGAGTGAGCTGACCAAGCTTTCTGGTCTAAATAAAATTTTAAAATATTCTATAACATTTCATAATCCAGCTAGGTATCTCCATGATTTTGCCTTTGGGACAGAACATTAGAAAGTGGGTGCAAGTTTTACTGAGCAAGTAGGGAAAATACCAACTCTGTGTTTTTTTTCTTACTATTCTGCCTGTAAAAGTAAATAGGAAATAGTAAAAAAAATAAAAAAAAATAAATTTTAAAATGAAAACAGATTACATTGCTTTCCACAGTTCCCTACCCCTATTGGCTATAGGCCCCAGACAACTCCTCTTAGGAATCAAACCCCTGTGAACACACACCTTGGGAGTAAACTTAGCTGAACACAAGTGGAATTTAGGCATCTAAATAATCAAGCCAGACTGGTTGAAGCATTGGAGTTGTCTCTATGTCCATTCCCCCATCTCAAAAAAACCTTCTACGGAATAAGGAGATGCCCCTGGTATTCACACTTTTACAGCCATTTTATACCACTTTATCTTCACAACAGCCATGTGATTAGGCTGAGAGTTGGTATTGGCCCAAGGCAGGAAATGAGTTCATTCGAAATGTGAAACTGCACAAGCTCAGAGTATATTTTGTAGTCCACAAAAAGCTTATGTCATAATAATTGCGTTCATCTTTAAGATACAGTGGTGCCCCGCAAGACGAATGCCTCGCAAGACGGAAAACCCACTAGACGAAAGGGTTTTCCGTTTTGGAGGTGCTTCGCAAAATGAATTTCCTATGGGCTTGCTTCACAAGACGAAAATGTCTTGCGAGTTCCTGCGGGTTTTTTCCCCTCCCCCCCTTTTTCTAAGTCGCTAAGCCGCTTATCTGCTTATCCGCTAAGTCGATAAGCCCCTAAAAGCCGCTAATCCGCTAATCCGCCAATGGGCTTGCTTTGCAAGACGAAAAAACCGCTAGACGAAGAGACTCGCGGAACAGATTAATTTCGTCTTGTGAGGCACCACTGTACCACAATATTTCACTCACATTATTTGATGCATTCCTTCTCGGGGAAAACAGGGAGTTTTGGGAAGTGCACAAGAGCCCCCAGTCACCTTAAACCCCTCCCCTTAAATATGGAAAATGTGACACTGTGTATAGATGTTTTATCTATGAAGGCCTGAGCCACTTACTCTAGGAATTTAAGAGCATGAGGGGTTGAGAGCTAAAGGTTTTGAAAAATATCCCTGCAAAGTGATTTACTGTGCTATGTGGCGTACCTGCAAAAGGAGTTAAAACACCCTGGGAAGTTGCTAGGGAACAGAAGTTGCTGCATCATTGACCATCCAATGAGAGATCGTTCTGATGATGTAATGCTTCTGTTTGGTCTGTGCTGATATCATTTTAGGAGAAGCCAGGATGCAGTATTGTTCTGAAAACACAGGAACAATCCAACTTGCATTAACTATTTTTTAAAGAATTGAGACTGGTTTGGTTCTGCTCATTGCACCGCTACTATTACAAGATAGAGAATGGAACCTTGCCTCCATAAAAGCGCCTCAGTGTCCACAGAAATGCATAGATGTGACACAGTTCACCTAAGATTAAAAGCTGAGCTATATTTTAAGCTCACCCTGGGAGATGCTGAAAATAGCAAGTCTAGAGATGAACTCCTCTCCTTCATGCCATAACAAGTTGGAACATTCACGGTACTGTGAATACTTCCTGCATAGTAAGTTTCTTTGCCCCTGCCAGTATTGGCCACATGGCAAATGGGAATGAATAAATTATCAGTGTCGTATAGTGGTTAGAGGGTTGGGCTAAGACCTGGGAGGCCAGGGTTCAATTCTCACTTAGCCATGAAGCTCCTTGGGTAACCTTGGGCCAGTCTACCTCACAGGGCTGTTGTGAGGATAAAATGGGGGGGGGGGTGAGAAGGGTGTACACAACCCTGAGTTCCTTGGAGGAAAGATTGGAGACCAGTGAAAATATATAAATAGTGTGCTGTATATTCCTAGATATCATGGCCAAGAGGGGGAATATAATAATCTACTCCAAAATTCTGTACGCAATCCATTGCACATATAAGTGACCCAATCTCCATGTGCAAACTACAGACAAGCTCCCAGGATTTATTAGACAACCTGTTGTGGTCAGAGGATCTCTGTAAGCACACCTGAGCTTCCATGCTTTGAACCAATGTTTCTCAAAATTGGCTCCCCAGCTGTTGTTGGACCACAACACCCATCATCCCTACCTACAGGACCAGTAATCAGGGGTGATGGGAGTTGCAGTAGTCCAACAGCTGGGGACCCAAGTTTGAACAGATCTCTAGCTGGGCTGTGTAGCTTCAGTGTGACCCAAGCAGCGTGGAAGGGCTTCTCCACACTAGAGCAAAATGGGGGTTTGCACCAGCTTGTCTTCTCATTAATGAGGTGACATCATCCCCATCCCACTGTTGGCCTAAACCAGGGGTCAGCAACATTTTCCAGCTGTGGGCAGGTCCACCATCCCTCAGACCATGTAGGGGGCTGGACTATTTTTTTGGGGGGGAAATGAACAAATTCCTATGCCCTACAAAAAACCCAGAGATGAATTTTAAATAAAAGGACAGATTCTACTCATGTAAAAACACGCTGATTACTGGACTGTCTGTGGGCCAGATTGAGAAGGCGATTGGGCCGCCTCCGGCCCACGGGCCTTAGGTTGCCTATCCCTGCCCTAAACCTTTCTTGCCCAAAATGTATATTGTTGTTTTGTTATACTGTAACATGATTTTTGTAAAAAAATGTCTGTGCCCATTGTTTACTGTTGTTATTACTTACAATATATAAAAGGCCATCAAAGTTTTATAATGAATATAAGTGTAGATATAAAATCTGTTCCTTGTTAGACTCAATGCCAAACATTTCTACCTAAAGATAGCATCTTAAGTACTCACCACAGAATCTCTTTGGTTTTTGCTAGAATGCAATTCTTCAGGTTGTTCTTGAAAAGCACAAGAAATCATGTAACATCACAGCTGTTAGATTACTGGTAGTGACTGATGTAATTACATGACACACCAATTACTGTGCATTTGGCACTGCTGTTTGGATAATTTCAGCATTCAGAGTGAAGCTAAACAGGAAGCTAAGAAAAGCAATGCTAGTAATCTGTGGCTATCCATGTGCAATCTGTAGTTGCCTACATTGACCATTGCTGCTACTTTACCATTTCAGAAGGCCAAAGAATTGACCCAGGTCTTATGAAGTGATAAATAATGGTGTGATGGAAGAAGACTGATGCTCGATGGCCTTTTCTCTTTGGCGCAAATGATAGCAATATTATTGCACATCAGTTATAGTACTGTGAAAGCCTTGGCAGTAGGACAACCAAATTGTGGCACTGTGACTTTATTACTTAAGTCTATCTACTACAGAGGCCAGTAGGACCAATGCAAAAAAGAGGCATTTTTTTACGTGCAACAATGCAAAAATAAAACAGAGAAGAGCTGTGGTAGAACATATGCTTAGTGTGCAGAAGGTTCCAGGTTCAATTCCTGACACCTCCAGGTAAAAATGAATGGACCCATTAATGTCTGGCACATCCAAGATATGCATGGTGATGGGAATAAATCCATCCTATCATGTTTCTGTGCTGGGCAACATTTTTTTAAAAAATGAATGATGGGCCATAATCAATTCCCGATGCTCCCAGGGGCACTTCTGTTCAGATGGCAATAAGTCCCATGTACCAACTTCTTCAGGTAGTGGGTGTCTGAATTGCCTGTTTTTAAACGACCCACTCCCGACCATGATCTGTCAACCTGAGGATTCCAGTATGAAATCTGAGTTTCCTCCCTGACCCTTCACCTCTAGTGAGTCTGTATGGAGCTTGATGGGAGCCAATGGTCTGACTTGGTGTAGCTTCCTATGTTACGAAATACCTCACTTCCACCCAAACACATCAGCCTTGGTGAGGCTCAAGGATTCCCACTGCTGTGCTGACCAGGAATGGTGTATTTAATTTTTTCAGCTACCCCATCTATTGCTGACATCCCTAAGGTTCAACGATTCCTCCTCGGCTTCAACGCCATACATTTAAAGCACTGTTATGCCTCTTTAGCAGTCATTGAGAATCCTGGGGTCTGTAGTTTGTTGCTGACCGGCATCCTGAACAAACTACAGTTTCCAGGATTCTCCATGGTTGCTAAATGGTTTCAATATACAGCATGGATATAACCTAAATCTTTATGGAGGCACAGTTCAGCCCATGAGGACAGGCAGAAGCACGTCTACCTTTGAAGTGGGCAGAAGCTGAGCAGCATAGGGAGGTAATGCTCCTTGACTTTTCTTCCTACAGGGTCTCTGTCAACAGGATGCTGTTGGGTGAATAAGATGTTCCTCCTTGTTCCTTTCTGCTGAGGCAGAGAGGCATCAATATGAGCTGGTTAGCAGACAGGCAATTGCTTACAATTTGTGCTGGCTCTCTGTCAAGTCTGATGCTGGAACCCACCCCCCCTTTCAAGCAAAGACTATTATTGGAAGGGATCCCTCCGATTGCTCAACCCCTGCCCATTTTAGTGACATCCATTTAGAGAGTAAGCATTATTCAGAATGTCCTAAATCTAAAGCTCTGTAATCCTTTTCGGCTGGGGTGATGGTGGTGGTGGGAGGAAAAGCTAATTTCTACAAAGTTCAATTCATGTACACAACCACCACATCAAAACATATAAAAACAAGGAAACCCCATGCACCAGTTTTGAACCCTTTCATGTTACAACATCTAGTTCATTTATACAAATGTTATATCTTTGTAACAGCCGGGGAGTCTGCAGTTTATTCGTAAGTATACAAAAGTTGTTTAAAAGCAGCTTAAAGCATGAATGTGTGTGCTATTTGTAATAAATTAGATCCGTTGCTTTTAATTAAAGAGGCCGACCAATAATTTCAGCCATGTTTATGCAATTCTTCCCCCCTCCACCCATGACACTTTTTAATCTCTTTCCCTTTGTTTTCCTTTGACTGAATAGCTTAAGAAACAGTCTTTAATTAACTAACTGAAATGAGCCTCCTAACACTGAGAACTAGATTAAGAAAATCCTTTTAATTACTGGAACCAGATTTAAGTTTGATGGCGAAGGGTGGTTAAATACCCTCTTTTAAATTGGGCCTTAATTAAAAGCAGTGAGGTGCTGTGAAGGCCCTTTATTTACATGAGCAACCAGTTTGAGCCGAAACTTTGGCTTTGGTGGAACCTGTGGGAGATCCACTTTCAAATCTTTCTTTCAATTAAGAATTAAATAAAAGAAGTTAGTTAACATAGGAAGGGATTGACCAAACATCGGGTTGCCATGTAAATTCCACGAGTTCCTCTGCCCCGCAAGCAAATGAATATCTTGGAATTACCATTTGCTTGTGGTTGTTAAAATAACCCAAGAACATGTTTATGATTGAGTTCATAATCCAACAATATGCTTTCTCCTGGCAAGTCATAAGAAGCTGTAAATTTAGCATCTGCATTATGTAAAATTTAAGATTTTGTATTTTTGTACATTAGCTGCATGATTCTAGATATGTCTGCTCAGAAGTAAGCCCTACTGAGTTCAGTAGAGCATACTCCCAGTTAAATATTGGATTGTAGCCTTAAAATGTTTTTTATTGCAAACTTGGTGTGAGATAAAGGTCAGGCCCAGCCCAATACGTTTTGTCACAAGAGGTGAACCACAAAATGGCACCCCTGTCCCTGTCACAAAAGAAGGGGTGAGGGACAATCTTCTTCAGGAACAAGGAGGGAAAGGAAGATTAACTTTGGGATCTGCTGCCCCCATGGATCCTGCCACCTGAGGCAGTCACCTCACCTTGGCTCATGGGTGGCCAGGCCCTGAAAGAGGTTCAAAAACAGCAAATGAAAATTCTGTGGCCAAAATCATTCTGCCTCATCTTCAACCATTTCTTTCCTGGGTGCCAGGAAGTTTCCAGTGACTTTCAATCTGTCACCTTTGTTGAGTACTATATCCCTTTCCTTCTTTGTCGAAACATGCCTCAGTGCTGCATCCCGTGATGTTTTGCAGTTGGCAGACTCTAATCTTATTAGTCGGCAAACAGCTGCCTGATTACAAGGTGCAGACTGCAACCTACTTGAAGGTTGGCCTTCTGGAGCAGGAGCATCCTTCTTTCAAGGTGTGCATAGTACATACAGATGTGTAATATTCAAGTGTTGAGTGTGCTATGGAAGTGCACTCATGACGTTTTGTTCTAGGGTGGTTGGCTATGCTTTGTTAAGAATGCAATACACTCCATCTGAAGCTTTCCTTGTGCTTGATCCAGAAACTGCAACTGTGCTAGGTACGCATTAGTGACTTGAAGCACACCAATGCCATTCTCCCCCGCTCAGGGCCGGCCTGAGACATTTTGCCACTGTAGGCAAAAAGCCTCCCCTCCACCCGGCAGATCTGGGTCCCCACTCTGTGCCTGTCATGCCCGTGCTGCTGCCAGCCCCATCGCTGCAACTGTACCTTCATCTGTGACTGCACCCGTGCTGCCGCTGCAACACAGCAGCAGCTGTGAGGGTGCAGTGTCAACAGTGAGAGCAATAGGACTGTGTTGGTGAAATGGTGCTGTGCAATGGCAGGATTGAGGAGGGGGTCAGATCTGCTACCTGATGCAAATAGCTTCACCTGCCCCCCTGCAGCGTTTCAAGTCACATTTGCACATACACTGTCACCTGCACTTGTGCAGTGGCTTCCTGCAGTGTACACACCTCATGTTCCCAATCGGATGGAAACTGGTTCAAGGGAAAGTGCACCAAACAGGAGAATTTTCAAGAAATACTACAGCATGCCTATGGATTGTGGCTAAAGTTGCGTGCACTTGGCTTCAAACATCAGTGCTAGAGCTGGAGCAAGTGGGATTGTGTACGCAGTCTTAGTGCAGACTGCTGCAGCACAATTGCTGAAAGGAGTAAGAATCTCAGCATATTATGCCTGTGCTCCAAGATCTTCACTAGCTCTCAATTCATTGCCAGACCAAATTAAAGGCAGTCGAGATTCAGAGGTCGAAGTGGAGGCTGGAGAGGAGTAGGGAGAGGCTGCTGAAGTACCCCTCCTGCTGTCACTAGCTCCCCTTCCCTCTGGTCTCCCAGAATACGAAGAGGAATGAGGAGGGCGGAGCAAAGAGAGACAAGACAAACGAGCCTCAAGTTGCTGGGGAAGGACCCAGGGGTGGAGTCTTAGAGAGCGGGTAAGACCTACTGGGAAAAGTTGCTATGATCACTAGGTCTGCACTGTTTTGCTTTCTTTGAATAAAGAGTTAACTTTACTGACACTGGGTGCTTTATTACTAACCTACTCCTGGCTCAGACTCCTGACAGTATTAGGCCAACCAAACATGTCACAAGGTAGTGCACTTTACAGCATGCACACTATTTTGTGACATTTCAAATGGCCTAATAAAGGTATTGCCTTATTATGTACTGTGGAATCTCCCTTTTGTTTTTCTGAAGTAGTAGTGAAACCTCATGGCAGGGAGAAAGGAAAGTTTTCCCCAGTGTTAACTGGGGAAAAAAGTAACAGAAAATGCGGGTGCCAACATTAAAGATTCCCCAGGCATAAACCTTTTGCTCAAGATATTCATATCATAATGGACTCTTGTTTCTATTTAAGATTTTTGCTCCTGCTTATCCTTTCTCCCAGCAGCCAGCAGGGAGGCTGGCTAAACAATTGCCTTTCATCTGCATAACATGCCTTTAGCCCTAAGCAAAATTTCATTCCAGAAGCAATATATCAAGAGCATCATGGTCAAACTAAGCAGGCACATCCAATGTTGTTTATCCAAAGTTTTAATTTGCAAAGGAAATTGTTCTATTTCTGTGTACACGCACACAAATCGGATTTTTTTTAAAAAAATGCTGCGTTTGTCTTTTTCTTAGGAAAACAATGTCCTTACATCATTAAAATGTAAATGTTTCATTCAACTGATTTACTCTAGTATAAACTGGGCATAAGCAAACTGATTGAAAGTAATTTCACTTCAGCCTGTAAGAGGAGAATCAGACTCAGGCAATGTTTTAAGACCATGCCATTATTTTACTCTGTCTTGCATCTATGGAGACTTCTCAAGGTAATCTTTATTCATTATTATTCTTATTTATTAAATTTATATATTGGTTTATACCCATAGATCTCAGGGTGATTCATAACATGAAATTATAATATAGATAAAAATATGCAATAAAAATAAAAACAAAGTCAACTCAGTGAGTGATATTAGATGACATTTAAAAAAATATTTCTTATGTTACTTTCTCCTTCAGATAGCCCAGTGCTATTTTTGCACTGCTTAAATATTCATAAGCCATTTATATTTTATGGGGGGAGTTTAGCATTTAAGTTCCTGTATTTCTTCCATCCTGTCAAGCACACTTTCGTATAATGAGAGCCGCTTGTCTTCTACGATCAAAGAAATGTTGAAGCCTTCTTCTCCCAATCTGTTTTGGCAGAATGTCAACAAACTCAATCACTCCTTCAGCTGTGAAATATAATTTGCAGCTCTGCACTGCAACCAGGGAAAGAGCCAAACAAAGTTGATTTGGTGAAGTTTTCAGTCCATGATGCTGCAAGGGACACGGGGATGTTCTAAATGCAGAGTCTTTCACCACAGTCCTGAAAACGTGGTGGCTAGGAAGCTTTATGTACCTTTTGGAGCTTCGGATTAATATATCTCAAAACCCAGTCCCATGTTCCACAAGGGAAACGTCTTTTGAAACTTTCAATTGCAATACGGCATGAAGATAGGCAATGCTAAGATGAAAAGTAAAAGCTGCACAGTTTGTGACCTCCTTTGTCTGCCTCCTCCACAAGAGGTCTGGAGGGTGGCAACACGAGAATGGGTCTTTTCTGCAGTGGCTCCCTGTTTGTGGAACGCTGCCTCCAGGACGGTTTGGCTGGTGCCTTCATTATAAACCTTTAGGCACCAAGTAAAACTGTTTCTCTTTAACTGGGCCTTTGGCTGATTAACATCTTATACCCCTTTTAAATGTGTTGTGGAAGTGGGGATTATTGGGTTGTCTTTGTTTTCATTTTTATTATGTATTTTGTGTTTTTTATATTGTAATTTTATGTTGTGAACCGCCCTGAGATCTGTGGGTACAGGGCGGTATATAAATTTTAATAATAATAATAGTCATTGGATATGCCGAAACAGGTCTCTTAATTATAGCCCTTTTACTTTAGAGCAGGAGTGGGCAGCTTACAGTGAAGAGTCGCATGTGGCCCTTAGCCTAATTTCATGCTGATGACAAAGAGGGAAACATAGGAGTGGGGATAAGGACTGGTAGAAATGGAGAAAAGCGAGGGGCTGAAAGTGAGGCGGAGAAGGGCCACACCATATATTTAAAGCATACAACTCCCTCCCCTAAATCCTGGGAACTGTAGTTTGTTAAGAGTGTTGGGAATTATAGTTCTGTGAGGGGTGAACAACAGTTCTCAGGATTCTCACGTGCTTCAAATGTATGGTCATAGCTGTCAACTTTCAGGTTTGAAAATAAGGGATCAGCAGCCTCAAAAATAAGGGATCAGCAGTCTCCCCTATCCCGGGAGACAGTCTACGGGATATCTAACAATCCGGGATAGCAGTAGGAAGCAGCAGGAAATGGCGCTGGAATAAGGGAATTTCCCGCAAAAAAAGGGAAGGTTGACAGCTATGTGTATGGTGTGGATGTGACCATGGGGGGGGGGGAGTAAGACGAACCCTGCTGGATCAGACCTAAGCCATTCTCACAATGGCTAGCCAGATGCCAAGGGAAGCCCACAAGCAGGAAGTGAGTGCAACAGCGCTCTCACAATTTGCAGTTTCCTGCAACTGGCATTCAGACGCATTCTGCCTCCGACAGTGGAATGGGAAACAAGGGGTAAAGATAGAGAAAAATGGGCCGTGGCCACCTTTGTCTCTAGTTCTGAGGGAATTCGGCCTTCAACAAAGGGAAAAATAAGGTTCCCTAGGCCTGACTTCAAGTGTATCCACATCATGCTGCTGATTATGTGCTTTAAAGTCAACCTAGAAGTTTGCATTTCCTCCCCAAAGCAGTGCTATTTTTCTAGAAAAAGAACTCACCATGAACACTTCCCTTGTTCTCTCAGAATGGCAATGGTGCCCACCGGAGAGCTGCCAGAACTGAGTTCCGGCAAGTTCCGGCTGAAAAAAAGCCCTGCCCAAAAGTAAATAGCTATAACAGCTTATCACCTTGACTCCTGCCCACTAAGACCTGGAATTCCAATATAAATCTGGCTTAGAAATATAACATTAGTTTATGAGGTATTAATAACAACGCCAGAATTTTGTAAGACTGGTTGCTCAACCTTGTCCATCTCACAACATTTCTTTATTTGAGACAATCATCCTTTCCCCCCAATATTTCGGTTCATAATCCAGCTGAAATGGAGGCCGTTTACATGTTATCGGCAAGTCAAGTGACATCATTCAGTAAACTCATTTTAAATGAAATCACAACAAAATGCAGAGTACATCTTGTTTTCGAATGCTTTTTGTTTTTTATTAAATATTTTCATGGCTCACAAAAAATGTGCATTGCCTTTTCTCAAGTCGTATAGTTGGTTATTTTTTTACATCTGATGCGAGACATTATATAGTTTGCGAATGTTTTGGTGGGGTCGCTGACCTGCAAACTCCTGGATGATCCCTGTGTTGCGAGGAGAATGCTAGGCCCAATGTTCTTGTGCTGCCTTCCTAGTCTCAGGAAAACCCACAGGTCAGTAACCTTTCTCTTTCTGACCTTTTAACTGGCTCTAGTCGGCCATGAAGACCCAAATGCCATTTTCTTTCAGATTCTCAGGAAGCTTCAGGCTCCTTTGAATCTAATTCTCCCTGAGAGTTTTGCTCTCATAAATTCAGGTCACTGATATTGCAACAGCGACTTTCAGTCATGTGTGAGAGGAGAAACTTTTGGGGCATCCATGCGTTACATGACACAAAACAACCAAAAGAGCTGAGTCTCAGCATCTCACTCTCAGTAGGCAAGAGATCCGGGTTATCTCTGCTTTCATTTCCACAGAGAATAGTTTCTGTATAAACTCGCTGCAAACATTCATCTGAAGGACCATAGCTCAGTGGCAGAGCATCTATTTTGCTTGCAGAAGGTCCCAGGTTCAAGCTCCAGCATCTTCAGGTAGGACTGGGAATGTCTCCTGTCTGAATTCCTAGAGAGTCTCTGCCAAGAGGTATATGATACTGGACCAGTAGTTTGTGTTATATACTGAAGTTCTCACCCTGGGCCAGCAGGGGGATACTGTAGATAGTTTTCACTCAGGTCCACATATGCAAATAAGGGACTGAAAGTGTTGTTCAGTGATTGGATAGTTACAGAAAGTGGTTACAGTTGCGTTGTAGTGGAGCTCTATATAAGCAGGCTGGCTGAACCCTTCAGTTCAGTTCAGTTCTGGCCTGTGAATAAACAAGAGCTGTTTGAAGAATCGCTGTGTCGTCTGATATGTTCACCCACAACTTAACAGTTTGATTTAGTACAGGGCAGCTCTGGGATTTTTTAAATGCAGATTTTCCAGCTGCACAATTTCCCCTTCAGGCGCCTCCCCTTACACACACAAAACTGAACGGATACAACATGTGCTTTGCTCCTTGCTTACACCCTGCTGACGTGAGCACACATAACTTATATCATGAAGTAGGAACGGAGGGCCCCTTGTACATCAGCAGGCTGCTCGAGTTCTTAAGATGTCCAGAGGAGGAGAGTGGCTTTTATTTTCCACTTGGCAGTCAAACAGCAGCTGCCTGAGAGAAGTGTGGGGTTTTCTTAGGAGCAACAGGCACCTCCTTGTTATTTACTTTTGCTCAATTCAGTCAACATTACTGTAGATAGAGGCCTTTTCACACCATCTCTCCCCCCCCCCTCTCTCTCTCTCTCTCTCTCTCTGTCACCTGCTGGGATATAAGGTACACAGGACCTAAAATGTTCAGGGCTTTGTATTCCTGAAAGAGTGCATACCCTCCAACATTTATCTGATGGAAATAGGGACGTCCCATTCCATAATGATAATTTTACTATTTATACCCCACACATCTTACTGGGTTGGCCCACCCACTCTGGGCAGTTTCCAACATATATTAAAACATAATAAAACTTCCCTATACAGGATTGTCTTCAGATGGCTCGGGGGGGGGGGGCGGGTCAGATAACTCCATACCCTCTAACATTTCTCTAGTGAAAATAGGGACATCTTAAGGAAAAGTGGGACATTTTGGGATTAAATCAGAAACTGGGACAGCTTCTCTAAATCAGGGATGTCCCTAGAAAATAGGGACACGTGGAGAGTCTGAGAGTGCAGTTCATCTCTCAGAAGCTGCATTCATAGCTTTGTAACTGTAGTTGTGCAAGTGCTGTCATTGCTTTGTAGACATATTTGGGGACACTGCTTGTTGTGACAGAGTGACACAAGTCACCTCCCTTGTTCATCCGCATTCCATTATGGCTTGAAATGCTTGCTCAAACATAGCCACACCATTCTGTGAAAGTTGTCTGGAAGTTGTTGCATAGTTCCCAGTGCATATTTTTAAATGTGAGCTCAGTTATTTTACACAAGAGCCCTAGCGGTGGTCCTTCACTTGGATGCATGTCTTCAGTTCCATAGACCCAGAATAGATGAAAAGTTTACCATGTAGTTGCCTATCCTGGTCTTGGTGTTTTGACAATAAATTGCATCTCTCTTTGTGTATGGGAACCACAGCAGGATGCATGCAGACAGGTAAGAAGGGTCTGATTTTTCCCATAGAAAATTGGAGTTGCTTGAAGTGTGAAATAGAAAAGTTAGAAGTTATTAATCAAGCGTAGCAATGCAACTAGATCAATAGGTCTTTAAATACTTTTCTTTAAATGCTAGACAGCTTTAAAGCCACATTTAAAAAAAGAAAAGAAAAGAAAAGAAGTTTGCATCTGATTAATGATTTGTAATTCCCAGATGGAACTTTTGCCTATGATAAAATCCTTGATAACACTCAAGATAAAAAAAAAATCTATGTGGAGTTGATAAATTAAAAATGTCCACACAAATGACAACAACTCTCTTTCCCAGTGTTTGCTCAGTAGCATTTGATAACAACGAAAAGAAACTCAAGATTTGACTAAAACAACCCAGCCCAATTCAGAGAAGCCAGAGGATGAGCGAAGAATCATTGGGACCATTTCTTCCCCCTTTTGCTTAAACCTGACCAGGTTTGTACATGGCTAATTATTTTGTATATGAACATGTCCATGGTCATTGTTATATTGATATGGGCACCAGCTTTGTTCAGATGTCTCTGAGCAGTGGTGTGCTCAGTTGAATCATGATGACTCTTATAAGGCCTTCACAAATGTCAGTGTGAACTGATTTCATCAGAACCTTACAAACAAGTGAGGTTGGATCCCTGTTAATTTATTGTACATACTTCTTGGGATATGTTCACATTGCCACATCTGCACCCAGTGTGCTCCCACTGCTGCTTTTTAAAGTCTCATTGATGTTAGCTACAATTCATATTGATTCTGTAGTTTCTTGACAAACACTGCCTTTGGCTGCATTTTTTCTCCAACCAGCTTTAATCTGACGAGTGAATTTGATGCAGAGTATGCAGTAATGTGAACATTTGAGGCGGCAGTCATGCAAGGCCAGATGAGCATCTCTCTTCCCTACGCAACCCCCACCCACCCACATGTTCAGTGCACTTGAATTCAGTGGGGCTTACCTGGAAAGTGTGTATATGCCTAAGTCACTCCTGTTGGAAAAAACTGTAAATAACTTTGACTGGATATGCCCATTATACTCAGAATGTTCTGCTGGCATAAACCACATTCGGTGGCCATAGGATTTCATGCTCAGAGAGATCTGCTTTGCCTCTTCCCTAAAAGTCTTCTGCTGCAGTGTAAAAATCTTTCTTTTCTGGAAGGTCTTTAGTTGTCTGTGATTTTTGTAAGCTTGTGATGGATGGGATTTTTTATCGGTGTTCCTAAGCTTTCATCTTTCTGAGTTTTGCTGCTCTGTTTCTTCTTTTAAACAATAGTGGTTTAATGGCTTTTCCCTCTTGATAATATTTTTAAAAATATATTGTTGGCCAACTTGAACTTTTTTGAAAAGACAGAAGGTAAATATTATAAAGTACGTACACATAACTAACTAGAATCCATCACAGAATTGAAGGCACTTATGCCAATGGATGTAAATGCACCTGTCTTGGTGTGGGACTATAGAGATCTGTTCTAATCCATCGGGAAAGGTTTGTGTGCGAGCCAAGTTTCCACACCTGCAGCAAGACACAAAAGCCCTTATGCAAACTCTGAATGGAGCATAAATGGAAAGATGCTGCTCATTTGGATCCCTTGAAGTGGGTGGAGGAGGATGTTTCCTGGGGAGCTAACAGCTTCTGCATAACTACCGTAGTTAGGAATGACTGCACCTAGACTGGGGCTACTGACTCTTGTGGGACTTTTGGTGACAGAACCCTTTGTTTCTCTGGCTCTAAAATCAATATGCCTTGTCATTTACTCAATAACTCTACTGATTTATAAACTCAGATTTTATACACCGGATCCGATGTCCCTGTGACAGGAGGAATGAAAAAAAATAAAATGAAATGAATATGTCGTTTATTTATTCCATACCTGGGTGAATTATGGGTTTAAAAGTGTGTCCCGCTACAGAAATGAAACAGGTTTTCTTTGACAGATTGCTTTGCTACTGTATTTGATTTCAGTTTTCCACCGAATTGTTCTGAGCAAAAATCTGTTCTGCTTTAACTTGTAATATGACTTTCCCTAGCAACACAATTGTATCAATCATCTCAAGTCTTTTAAGTCTATGTTTTAAAATGAAACAAGTCCAGCGGACATTTTTCAGCTTGACCTTGGGACCCAAGCCCTAAACATGTAGCATTCAGAGCATAATGATAAACAAATGGAACAGAAAGGGTTAGTCTTCCCTAATGCTTCTTGCATTGCGTTTTGGTGCAAACAGTCCTACCTTATTGTACACGGTTGGGTGAAATATATTTGGTTTAAGTCCTTCTAACATTCAATATTTATGGAAGGGCTTTCTACTTCTGCTTCTTAAGCAACTGCCCTGACCTCCTGGATTGAAGGGGGATATTGAAGTGAAGTAATAAATAAATAAAATGAATCAACTAGCATCATAGGCCCTGCAACTGCACAAGTCCTTTCTGCTGACCCATTCCACCAGCAAGGGCCTAGTGAAAATACTAGTATCAAGCTATTTGCATTTCTGAATCTTCATGCTTGGGTAGTCTGGTGCCCCTTTCATAATGGGTGATTATAGGTGGTTGACACATATGTGCCTGTCACGAGAGCCAGTATGATGTAGTGGTTAGAGTGTTTTTGGTGGCACCAAATTTTCAGCAGGCTAAGAATACCCGTCATCTTTTTAAAATTTAAAAAAATTTTTTGCTTTCAGTGTCCCAAGATTTCTTTGTGACTTACAATACTGTATTGATGTTTACAGTATTGATGTTTACATGCGTACTCAGAAGTGGGACTTACACCCAAGGAAGCAAGCATAGGGTGGGAGTCTTGGGCGCTCACTTGCAATGTGTTGAATTTTAGCTGGTCCAATAACAATATTGTCTTCCTTGATCTGTGCTTTTGTTTCTGCATCTGCCCTCTGGCTTAGGCTTCATACTTATTTGTGACCTAACTCAGACTCTTCTTTCATTTCAGTTTAAAGGTTTTTCTTCTCTAGATATGACTATCACCCTGATTCTCTTTAACCTTGCTATTTTCTCCCTACTCACAGAGAGACAATTGTAGAGAAACATCAACAGCTTCGAGAATCAAACGTCTCCATTTCTGACAGCAACAGGAAATGCTAAGCACCAGTTTACACTGATCCTGCCCTGGCTTCTAAGACTCATTTAATTACTGTGTAAAAAAGGGAGGGTTAAACCAATTTAGTTGAATTGGGCAAGCCCTCGATGAGAGAGGGGAAATGTCTAAGCAGAGCAATGTGCCCTGGGCAATTCCTGCCACAGTTACAAGCTACAGTTGAGATAATAAGTTAATTTTAAAAGACTTTTGAAAGGAAATGATTCAGGCATGAATCCTTCTGCTTCCAGACTTCTTTTTGATTGTGTGTGTGTGTGTGTGTGTGTGTGTGTGTTTTGTTGCTGCTGCTAAAATCAGTAATGCTGGATGAAATTTTTTTCTCAGACAAATCGCATTTTGGCAGGTAATAACTTCACAGGTACAGGAGTTATTTCCTGAATACCCAGTTGGCTCGTTTCAAAGGCCTGTTTAATGAGGGAATTATATACCCATGAAGAGCATAGACACTTCCTCTTGCTCAAGGAAAGAAGACACCCAGGGAACCAAGCGAAAAATTTGGAACTCATTAATGAGTTTCTGTTTCCTCCCTTGCATTGTTCTCAGCAATGGGTTGTGAAGCAAAGAGGGTTAAAATGGACGTTCCATAGTCTCCTATCAATTGCAACAGGGAAAAGCTTCATAGAAATCTACCCTAATATAGAGACAATTAGTTACCTTGACACCCCTTGAAATTAATGGGGTTGTCAGTGTTGTGCTGTGCTGTGCCCTGATTCTTTTAAGTACCTAGCAGTGCCCCCTGATATCCACACAAACATATAGTTTAGATATGTATATGTATAGGTGCATCTGTACAAGAAGTTTAAGAACCAAACTCTTGTTCTTGCTGCGAGTTCTTGCTGGGCCGTTATTGATTTGTCCCTTTACAAACCTCAATCCACTCACCATCTATTGACAAGAACAGACAGACCCTCCAAGTGTCCCTATTTTCCAGGGACAGTCCTGGATTTACAGAAGCTGTCCCGGTTTCTGATTTGATCTCAGAATCTCCCGCTTTTCCTTAGGACATTCCTGTTTTCGTCAGAGAAATGTTGGAGTGTATGCAAGAATGGATGATGGTATATATATTAAAAGTAAAACAGATCTTCTCCAGCATGAAGTTGACTTTTCTCCCTCCCTCCCTCTCTCACACTTAACCCACCCATTTCCTTTCCCGCCTCCTCCAGCTTCTACATGAACCTCTGGGCAAGTTAAGGTGGTTCATGGCTGGGACTGCGCACCACATTGTGTTATGTGCCTAGCCACTCTGTAAGCCAAGGTGATGGTTTTCAAAAATGAAGTTTACAAAGGGGGTAAAACGCAGAAGATCCAGGGCCCTAGGCAAAGGGCTCAAGTTATGGGCCTCCTAGACTACCCACTATCATGTTATCTCCTTTCTCTGTCTGCATCCCGTAGCTTGCCCTCTTCTCTCTGTACTCCAACCAGTCTCTGTACACCCCATCTCTTTAACTCCTATTTTTCCTACTTGCTCATCTCATACATCTTTTTTCCAGCTTCCTCCCTTTTCCTTCACTATTTTTGTTCTGCTTCTGCCACTCTCACATTATGTCCATCCCTTGTCATTGAGTTTGGTGGCAACAGCGCATGAGGCTTTCATTCTCCTGTCAGTGCACACCCATGAAGGACTTTCAGATATAGGTGGGCTACCTAGAGAGGTTGGCTGGCAGGTTGAAACTGGGAACACTGATGCCAACTCTATGCATCTTGGAGACCGGGAATCCCCTACCTGCTCTCTGAAGTGGTATGATCCATTCTAAAACTCTTGCCACTGCATTCCTTCCATGGGTAGACCAAGCCTGAATCCAAGGAGAAGAGGAGCAGCAGACATATAGGATGCAGGCATTGTCCCGTCCCGTCCCATCCTTTTGATGGGTATAGCCAGGCCTTAGAGGATGTGGGAAGATGTGGGTTAGGATCATACACAATGTGTGTTTGGAATTCTCCCAGGGGACTGCAAATGGGAAAGGGAACACAATAGACCTGTCATGCAGGCCTAATCTAGGGCAGAAGGTGAAATACTACTTAGAATCATGGAAAGCAGATTATGACATCAGTGGACATATCACCTCCTTTAATTTATTTTTGCGACAGCTTTGCTATGACTGAAACCTTGACGAGTCCTTACCCAAGATTTCATGGTATTTGTGCTATCATATTACTGTCATCAAAAAAGCTATTGGTTTTGCCAAAAATATATTTTAAAAACTGTTGGCTGGATATAATGAGAAGAGGCATTGTGATATTAATTTACAAAAATGGCCCAAACAACAATCACTCTTTATCTATCACACTGTTTACTTATCTGCTGGCAAGTGATCAAAAGTGAAGAAATAAGAGTACATAATAGGGGGCACAGATTCAAAACAAGTCTGTGAGAACTAACAACTTTCATTGTGACTTTTAGTTCCTCCTCATGAGAACTGCATGAACCGTAAACCTTATCAACATGTGGGGGAAAATCCCAGCCTTTCATTCCGTCACCTCATGGCCAACAGCTGTTGTAATGAAATGAACCTACATAACATTTATCTTACAAAATCAGATACTTATCTTAGAAAATACAAAATATGCCAAACATATTTATTTTCTTGAATGGTCATTAGACTGTATCGGAGTGTTATTTTTTTTATGGCTACCCAAAATAGAACCTTGTTGGTTTTTTGGTGTGGCAAAAACAAGGAGCCTTGTAGTACCTCAAAGACTAACAAATTATTATTAGGGCTGTGTGTTGTTATCAGTTAGATCAGATGCACTCCAGATGTGGTTGGACTTCCAACTTCCATCTGCCCCAAACTGCATAGCCATTGATCAGGGAGTTAAAGTCCTAAAACATCTGGAGGATCACAGATTCTGATTTAAAGTGGGAAGACGGCTTAAAATATATATGAGATGAATTTATGGAGGATAAGTTCATCAATGAATATTAGCTGTGAGAACTAAATGGATTGCCAGTATACCAGATATTGGGACAATCAGGTGGAAAGGCACATACAGAAGCCAGTTGAACTGGTAGTTGAATTTACTCCAATACTGGTGAAAAGATAGAATCTTCCACCGCATTTGAGGGCAGCAAGCTAGTGTAGGTAGTAAGGGCAGGCCACACAGCACTCACAGCTCTGTCCACTCCCTGTTCCTCAGCATTTGCCACCTGAGGCAACTGCCTCACTTTGCCTCATTGTAGGGCCGGCCCTGCCCTGCTTACCCTGTTCATTGTATGTGCTTATTCATGTCCCAGCACTGACTACCTGATAGGGCTGAATTTTTCCTATCTCAGTGCAAAATTCAAAGAAAGGTCTGTGAGCAGCTGTATAAAAAGGCTCATGTGGAATTATTTAAAGTATAATTTGCAACTTAGCTTCTACATTTCCTTTACCATGTTTTCCTTCAGGGTTAAGCTTTCTATCACTTCATGAGGAGAAAAGCAATGCTTGAAGAACTGCTTATCATGTTTATGTTAAAACAAACAAACACATCCCCCCAGTGCATATGACCTACAGAAGAAATGACAATTTATTTGGAAGGACTAATGGTTTTGGTTTTTCTAACAGACCTAATGCAAGAATGCATCTCGTATATCCCACATCCTGCTTCACAAGAATCAGGCATTCATTCTTCATTAATAGCATAACTCCCTGGAGCCAAGCTTCCTGGAGCATGTGATAGCACCATCACATTTCAAATTATCTGGTGATATTAGTACATAGTTTGTGAACAATGCTTTAAGCAATGGAAAAATGAAACACCAGCCTATTTTTTGGCACAAATGGGGAACCCTTTTTAAACTGAGGGCCATATTATCTCAGTGGAAAGCTGTTGAGAGCCAGACTCTAGCAGACAATTGGGTGGGACTGGCACATAATCAGACACACACACACACACACACACACACACACACACACACTATAGAAACAGCCATTGCTTTAATTCTTAGTAACTGCACTCAAGATTCACTTTCCCATGCCCCCCCCATTCTCCAATACCCTTTAGCTGTCCTGCGTAAAAGGCAAAAAGAACTCCGTAATCCCCCCCCCCCCAAAAAAATAAGAATGCAAACAAAACCAATGCGAACCTGTGCTACAAGTCCTGCCTTAGAGGTATGTAAAGACTCAAACTTCAAAATGCAATTGCATTCCCCAAATTGCACATGTGCATTTGCAAAGCGTATGGGTGACTTTTTGCATACTTTCAAGGAACACAAGTCTACCGGTTTGCTGGCAGATCTTGTTCTTACAACAGATACCCTTGCAGAGGAAGTAGCTGCAACTGGAAAGCATCACAGACCCTTTACCTTTCAGTTTATAACCCAGAGGAGGCCCAGAGGGCTTGATGACATTCCACTGAGGGTTGCATCCAGCCTGCGGACTGTGCTGGGGCTGCATGTGTCCCATACCTTTTCTTTGGTTTTGAAGCTTGCCTGCTCTACTTGTTGCATGCAAACTTTGCAAGTTTACTGGTAATTTTGTAGGTGATCACCCAAAATTGACTTGGCTAACTTGAAAGAGCTATTTACAGATACGTAGCCGTGTTGGGTAGGAGTTTAGGAAACATTGTTCTAAATCTGCCATGAAGATGTTGGCATACTGTGGGGCCATGCGGGTGCCCATTGCTGTGCCGCTGATCTGAAGGAACAGGTCATCACCGAATTTGAAGTTGTTGTGGGTAAGGACAAATTGGCAGAGTTTGGTGGCAAAGTCCGCTGTGGTTTTATCTGAAATGGTGTTCCTTATAGCTTGTAAACCATCGTTGTGTGGGATGTTGGTATACCATCTTCATGGCAGATTTAGAACAACGTTTCCTAAACTCCTACCCACTCAAACCTCTCTTGTACCTGCGATACATTGACAATATTTTTATCATCTGGACACATGGTCAACAGACCCTGAACACCTTCCACCAGAAATTCAATGATTTTCACCCCACAATCAACCTAACAATGAATCAATCTATGCAAGAAATACATTTTTTGGACACTACTATAAAAATACAGGATGGGCACATAGACACCACCTTATACCGTAAACCAACTGACCGACAAACATATCTACATGCCTCTAGCTACCATCCCAAACATACCAAACAGTCCATTGTATATAGCCAGGCACTACGTTACAGCCGCATCTGTTCCAATTCTACAGACAGAGACTCTCACCTAAGAGATCTACAGCAAACCTTTTTAGAACTAAAATACCCAACAGATGAAGTTAGACAACAGATCAACAGAGCCAGACTGATACCCAGAGAGAACTTGCTGCAAGACAGACCCAAAAAAGAAAATAACAGAACACCTCTAGTCATCACATACAGCTCCCAAGTTAAATCTCCCAGGACATTCTATACAAGATCTCAAAGTAGCTGTTTTACTACAAAGGAATTTCAGAAATAGACTGGAAAGAGAAGCTGCTGAATTACAACTTATCACCAAACTTAAAACCATGGAGAAACCTGGTCTGAACAAAGACCTTGGATTCTTATCTCATTATACATGACAAAGCCATTTTTCACCTTTTCACCCCTTGCTTTTTCTTGTAAGACCTATTGCAGTCGTTAAGAGTCGTCAACAGGCTCATCACAGCTATCTGCCAATCACCCATTCCCACCACCCTTCTGAGTAATACCCCTCCCCACCTTCTCACTATATAGAAGGGTCTGGAAACTTCTGTTTCAGTGTATCTGAAGAAGTGTGCATGCACACGAAAGCTCATACCAAGAACTGACTTAGTTGGTCTTTAAGGTGCTACTGGAAGGAATTTGTTTTGTTTTGAAAGAGCTATGTGAGACATCTTATGTTGGTGTTCCCTGAATTCTTCTTCCTCATGAATAAGCAGAGGACTTAAAATCCAGAATTTTTTCATATTTCCCTTTTCAGACTGGAGCTGTTCATAATGAGCAATAAGCAGATGCACAGATCATGGGTGTGCTCCTTTGCTGATGGTATAAGTACCCATTTAATTATTAAAACTATGGACAGTACGAAGTGGCAGAAGGGAACTGTTATAGAGGGACAAAACGGCTCCCCTTTTTAAAATAAACAATTTCAACAGTAAATCTGCTTAGAAATGTGAAATGTTGGGTGGGTGGGTGGGTGGGTGAGGAATGGAAGGGGGGTGGGGGATAGCAAAGAATCACACCTGTTTCTTCCAAAGTGTAAAAGAGGAAAAATGTGGTGGACAGGACATAAAAACACTGCAATATTTTTTCTGCTTCAGAATGATGCTTAAGTATTTTTTTAAAAGCAGAGTCTCAAAATAATACTGAAGCAGAGCCAAGTCACACTGCTGAAAAGCTTTCAGAGCCAAGACTCAGAGGTATAAATGTTAGAACCAATAATGCTATCGCTATGACTTCCTGGATTGTGAAATAAGCAACCATTTCTTCCCACTTCCTTCAGATTCCTCCATCTGCTGCAGCAAGTGAAACAAACTGATGGATGTAAAAACACAAATGCTTTCCTCAGGCATCTTCCTTTTTCTTCATGTGATAAACTCCCTCCCCACACCACTTGAAAATTGCTGAGAGTTGTACTACTTAATGATTTTTGTTTGTGTGTGCTTGTCGTAGCAATTGTAATGCCCTGTGCTGGATGCTGTGTGATATTTAATTGTATTTTTATTTCTTTTTATTTCTTTTATGGTGTTGCAAACCACAGAGCCTAGGCCTTGCCGATCAGAAGGTCGTGGTTCAAATCCCTGCGACAGGGTGAGCTCCCGTTGCTCGGTCTCTGCTCCTGCCAACCTAGCAGTTCGAAAGCACGTCAAAGTGCAAGTAGATAAATAGGTACCACTCTGGCGGGAAGGTAAACGGCGTTTTTGTGCGCTGCTCTGGTTCGCCAGAAGCGGCTTAGTCATGCTGGCCACATGACCCGGAAGCTGTACGCCGGCTCCCTCGGCCAATAAAGCAAGATGAGCACCACAACCCCAGAGCTGGTCATGACTGGACCTAATGGTCAGGGGTCCCTTTACCTTTACCTTTACAATATCTATATTATGATATTGTTATATGTTTTAATAAAGGGGTGGAGTGAGGTTTTATGTGGGAAAAGGAGATTTAAATTTGAAACCTGTCTATCTATCCATCCATCCATTATAACAACATACTTTTTAGACACAAATTCAAGGTAGCTCAGCACTATATGCTATTGAATATTTCTTTGAGAGATGTGAATTGCTTACCTGTTCTGCTCGAATTCATAGCATCAAATGTGTAGCTCTGATTATTCACTTCCTTATTTGTATACCTGTTGAGTTAAATCCTTTACGCCCATATTCCCTTTCTCTATTCCAAATTATAACACAACTGAGAAAGGGGTGGTGTGTGTGTGTGTGTGTGTGTGTGTAGAATTAAGGTGTCACAAAAGAAGGATTGGTTCTAACATTCTCCTTCGTGTTGGTCAGGAGGAAATCCAGAGGCTGTAAACAAATACAAAAGCCTTTTGGGACTGTCACTTGAATAGCCAAGGGACCAATTAACACCTTATTGTTAGGATTAAGCATTAGGGGTGTTTGCAGCAAGGCCCTTTAAATTGGTACCCTTGTTTGTAGTTCAAAGTGTGAATACATGGCAGTTTGCAAGGGAAGTGAAGATCAAAGCCCCCGCAGAACAAATAAATTACATGAAGGTAAATGCCATCTGATATAGGAAACGGGCTCTAAGGGCCTTCTCCAAAGGATGGCTAATACTTTGGCACAAAGTAGCATGTAGGAGTTGTGAGCAGTACAAAAGGCAGGCTGACAAAGGGGGAAAAAACACCTCCTCTCAAATGAATGAATGATTTCAGAGCAACCCATTCATTTTGACTTGCCATAGGGTGGCTGATTGCTGAGTCAGCAGGTTCCTTAGGAGGCACTTTATATTTTAGGGGGTGGTTCGCAACTCAGCTGACTGACACCATACGCTTAGATGCTGCACCTAAAGCCACTGGTTAATTTAGAAAGCCTATGTGAGGCCTCTTTATTAGTCTGGTTGTTTTAAAGGTGTGGGGTTTTTTTTAATTAAAAAAAACAAGAAAGCAACATGCAAAAGAAAAATTCCACCAATTGATTTGTTCCACTGTTTTTCTACCATTATATGGTAAATAATCCTGCACACCAACCACCTTTATTTTATTTAAGAACAACAACATTCCTCTTTTCAGCGGAGATTACTATGTATTAGAAAATCACATAGTTTTCATCAGTACAGTGGTACCTCAGGTTAAGTACTTAATTCGTTCCAGATGTCCGTTCTTAACATGAAGCACCACTTTAGCTAATAGGGCCTCCTGCTGCCACCGTGCCGCTGGAGCACGATTTCTGTTCTCATCCTGAAGCAAAGTTCTTAACCCGAGGTACTATTTCTTACTATTTCTGGGTTAGCGGAGTCTGTAACCTGAAGCGTATGTAACCTGAAGTGTATGTAACCCGAGGTACCACTGTACTATAAGCTTGGATACAATGACAACAGCCAGTTAAATCTGCCGGTTCAAAAACGGTGAATCAAAACACCATAAAGTGTAATCACTAATATTGAAAGTTTTCATTCCCTTTTTTGCACTTTTTATTTATGACTAAGGGAGGAATTCAGCATAGAGCTAAGGAGATCACTCTGTCTGTGCAAGCATCTCTTCTCTCTCCCCCCCCCCCCCACTGCATGCTGTTTGGGGCACACACGCAGGCACACAGGGGCAGGAAAGGGAGGAAGCCCTGTTGCCACAGGGGAAGTCCTTTTAAAAAAACATTTCCCCCCCATTTTTCCATTTTACAGCATTCAACAATGAATATAAATCTACACAAATCAAATAATGTTTTCTGTGTCTTTCCTCCCTCCCCTTCTGTGGTTTCTAATTTCTCTATCATTTTCTTACTGCATATCCAAATTTATCCTTATAATTCGTTTAGATTTCTTACTGCTTGTGTTTGTATCAATCCTGCTAATGTTTTTATTTGTTTACAAATTGTTTTCATATATTCAATAAATTTTCCCCATTCTGTTACAAAATGTCTTTCATCTTAATCTCTTAATCTTCGAGTAAGTTTCACCATCTCTGCGTGTTCCATCAATTTTAATTGCCGGTCACCTCTTTTGGGGCTTTGGGGGGGGGGGCGAGATTGTGGTGTGAGATCACGGCGCCCAAAATGGCCTTCTTGCTTGAAAAAATCAGTTTTACCAGGACAGTTGCGTGGGGTCGGATTCTGTACCTTACCTGCCTGTAAGCCCCACTGAGCTCAAGGCGACTTACGTCTGAGTAGATGTGCAAAGGGATGCAAAGTCCATCAAGTTTGCCAGTATGGGGTTTCTGCAGTCTGTTGGTTTATTCTTGGGAAGGTAATGCTATAGCCAGGTAAACCCAGGGAAGAAAATCTACCGTATTTTTCGTCCCATAGGATGCTCCGTCCCATAGGACGCACCTAGTTTTTTGGGGGGGAAATAAAGGAAAAAATGTTTTCCTTTATTTCTCCCCCCAAACCAGGTCGGGGAACAGCGGGATGGCGGCGCTGCGCCTCCCCGCTGTCCCCCGAGCTTGTGGGGCTGGCCGATGTCTGCCCGGTGCGAGGGGCGCTCTGCTTCAGGGCGCGCTGCGCGCCGGGCGGCAGGCTGCTATCTGCAGCGTGGGGAGCCCTGCGGGAACTCCCGCAGGGCTGCCTAGGCTGCGGATGTGTTCCTGAAGCGCCGGGCACTCTGCTTTCAACGCGCCTGGCACTCCGGGAAGCAGGCTGCTATCCGCTGCCTGGGCTGCGGATGTCTTCCTGAAGCCTGGAGAGCGAGGGGTCGCTGCGCACCGACCCTCTCGCTCTCCAAGCTTCAGCGAAAGCCTGCATTCACACCATAGGATGCACCCAGATTTCCCCTTCATTTTTGGAGGGGAAAAAGTACGTCCTATGGGGCAAAAAAATACGTATGTTATAGCTGATTTTAAGCGCAGCTGACAAGGCAGTTCTAAAAGTGAGCCAAAGGGGTACATCTTGATTTGCCCTGGGCCCATCTGGAAACCCATAATTTCCATTTAGTTTTATTTTAAGGTCTTTCATGTTTCTGGGGCAGTTTTCAAAGAACGAATGTGATGGCATTTAGTATATGAAGATTGGAAATAATAATAATTATGTGAGCATTTCTACATCATTTACTTTTTTTGTTGACAGTTTTGGACGGGTCCATAGTTTTGGCTGCAACCCTACGTGCACACTGAACTGGAGTCAGCCCCATTAAACAAAATGAGCCTCACTCCCATGTAGACATGCATAGGACTGCACTGTGAATATGTGGTGTGAGGAAGCCTTAATTCCCTTATACATTTTGCTTCATGATTTCATTTACAAGTGAAGATCCTTTGAAGTGACCGCCACAGTAACTCTTTACCTTATTTCAAGGCTGCTTCTCATGCAGGAAAGAAGCTGATGTTTAGCTAAAGCAAATGTTTTGACATAAACTGACAAAAGCCAGGAAACAGACACTTCATGGTGACCCAGAATAACTCACTGGGTCTTGGTGAGTGTTTTTGTTTCTCAAGTGGAGCCAGAAAAAGACAGAGACTCAACTGCAGCTTTTGAATATCTGAGTTTTTGCTATGCAACCAGAACAGTGCTTAACATTAATTCTCTCTATGATATTAATGCAGAAAAGGTACCATTTATTTACACTTAACAAATGTTTAAGGAGCGAGGAAACCGGAGAAAGTTTTTCTTGGATTAGAGGAAAGAGAGAGCTGTTGAAACCAGCAATAGCCCAAATGAGTTTCTGGCAGGAAATGATCCTTTATATTTTTACTCCTAGGGCCAGCTTCCTTTAAAAATATAAATCCACTTTTGTTCTGTGAATGCAGTTACTGCAAATATGTTTAGTAACAGACTTGTTTCTTTCTGGGAGATTGAAGCTGTGCTATTTCTGTCAAAAGACCCAATCACAGAAATCTTTAACAGTCTATTTTCAAAGAACAACAATCAGATTTATAGGGACATTAGCAGAAAAAAAAATCACTGCTGTTTATTTTCACTTTGCTGCAGTATTGGAGTAATTGGAGCATCTCTGGATAACTTATGGGTAATTTCCTCTTTTAAGTTGCATGCAGGAAAGCATGCAACCCCCATTAACCTCACTGGGAGTTAATCCCTCCCTGGAGGTCAATGAAGTTTCATCAGGGATGAATTTGCCCCCATGGGATGGGGAATGCTTTGGAGAATTCACAGAATGACTACTCTGTGTTTTAGGTAATAGAAGTTTTATATGAAAGGCAAATGAGATTGACTCCCTTGAGGACACACTTGGGAGGGATAGGCTTTCATTGCAACTGTGGTTTCACAGGAATTAGAAGGATCAAAGAAACAATCATAAAAATAAGCATTAACAAGGAAAGCCTTTTGAAACTCCTAAAAACAATCCTATCAGCAAGAAATTGGTCATTCCACGCATGCCTGCGTGTTAGCAACTCCCCAGAGGGGTGAACACAGCATTTGCGCAGTTGTTACATGTCAAATTGTTGGTTTTCCCTTGGATTGACCATCACACTAAATGCAGTTCATTATGATCTATGGGCTTGAAACACTCTGTGATTTGGAAATATAGGAGTCTGACCATCTAGCTCAGAACTGTGTGCACTGATTAGCAGTGGCCCTCTGGGGGTTTCAAATGGGGGTCTCTCTGAGCCTTACCTGAAGATGTTGTTTTGGAACAAACTTATCAAAACAGTATTAACCACAGTTTTGCCCCAACAAAGTGCATGTTAGCCCTCTTTGCACAAAGCACAGTGAATGACCTGAGGCCTTACTATTTGTGTACATAATAACAGTTTGCCACACCTCATAAAACATGTCCACTTGTGCTTGGTCTTTAGAGATTTGGATTTGATGAGGTAGCAATAAACTACATTTTTATGTATATATACCATGTTCCTAGGGTGACACCACCCTGCCACAAAAAAATCCAGTGTTTAGAAATAACCAGATGAACCACCACTAACATGAAGCTGAAGAAAATTGTGGTTTTAAATCACCACTTTCCACCTCTCAGTGTCTCTTCTCACTTCCATGTCATGGCTACTGCTGTTGTCCAACCGGCTTTCATTTTTGCTCCTCTACCGTGCCTGACACTATCTGGGATTGTGATGAGGCACTGTAAATCCTCCAATGGGAACTGTGTGATGACATTGTTACGTTTTTATTATATAGAAAATTATTTATTATGAATAATAGGAAGAGGGATAAGGCAGGGGTTTTTTTTCAGCCAGAACTCACTGGAACTCAGTTCCAGCACATCTTAGGTGGGCACCATTGCCATTATAAGACAAAAAGGGAGGCATTCGTGGTGCGTTCCGGCACCTCTTTTTCTAGATAAATAGCACTGGGGATAGGGATAGATATCTAAACAAACAATGAGTAGACAATATAGCATCAAAATAAAGATTCCAAACTGCAGGGAAGCCATTGCATTATACTGCCAGCGAAGTAGATAAAACACAGATCTTACCTGTTAACCATAAATTGGCTCTAGGCTGCTTGTGCATTGAATTCTAGCCACTAGATTTGAAGGAATGCTACCCAGTGCTGATGCTTTGCCGCATGAAGGCAGAAATGCCCATGCTGAACCATCCAGAGGAACTGGGCAGTTTATCAGCTTTTGTTCTGCAGAAATACCTCTTTTTTCCATTATTCTAAAATAACTTTGATAAAGCTATTCTGTACAGAATTTGCCCCTCTTTCCGCTTAGAGAAACTGGTCCCTCCCACTTGGCTTGTTTTCCTGAGCTGTAGATAGGGTAGGCACTTATGCAGCATCACTCAACACCCCCTCCAAAGAGGCACAGAGATTTGCGTGTGCTGGTTTGCATGTGCTAATTTATGTCTACAGATGAACATTTAGAAATATAGTCGAATGCTTGAGCGTATGGGGTGTTAGGGAAAGGATAGTACCTCTGGTACGACCTCCTTCTGGGGTAGTTTGCCCACCTTTGGTCTCCACTCAACTCCCACCTGTGACTCTTAGAAGCTGTCAGTATGTGACAGTGGCCACACTCCAGGAAACCACATTGACTAGCCAGCTAAGACAGGTGAGGGTAGCTGATGGATCTCAAACCCTCAGTGAGTTAGGGATTTCCTCTGCATGCAAAGACAGGCTCCAGTGGCTTGAGTGAATGAGACAAATCATGGGTCCAATGGTCAAGAAGGCGGTTACTACATGTGCTGTAGAGGGAAATGTGGGTCAGATGGGGCTTGTCATCCTGGAAAGGTAGCCCATCTAAATCAAGGAAAACTCTGATCCTAAACCTCTGCTGCCTAAACCCTGAGGAGCAATTTGGAAAGTCGAAGAAGTAAACCTTACATGGATCCAGAGAGGAGTCCTTAAGACAGTTGGATGGCATCTTGTATGCCTCCTTCCGGCAACTCTGCAGTCAAGCTGGTGCCAAACGTATTGCTTTGCTTTCCTTTGGACCACATCAGCAAGGCCAAGAGGGCAGTCTTGTCATCTGGGCAGCCCAGGGTCTCCATACATACTGCCCAGGTTTGTGCCCCAGAGAGGTCACTTCAGTGCCACTATTGCAGCAAAAATTATGTGAGAGGCAGAGTTACAAGTAACCAGCCTTTGCAGCTACAGTGGGTGCTGTGATTCTCCAGCAGTTTGGTGTCACCCCCAGAGGTGCACTCCCTTGTCTCCTGAGACAGACAGATGCCAACAGCGGAATGCCTGCTCAGTCTGCTATTCAGGGGTTGATTAACCTGGACTTGGAATGGACAGTTCTATCAATAGAGACCTATCCCCTGACAGTCCTCCAAATAGAGGTCTGAAAGTAGGATGCATGCCCACCCCAGCTGTAGATAATTTTGGCATACCCACCAACATGTTGAGTTCCAAAACCAGGACGCGTGTTTTCCCATTCGTGTTCTTGCATGAGTCATACGACCCACAAGAGATCATGGATCCCAAAAGATGCACTTTTTATGGGGGGGGGGGTTGTCCTCTTATGGCACCCAAAAATGCACGTTTGAGGGCACTCAGTGCAAGATCATGGTGCCCAAAATGGCCGTCGTGCTCTTGTAGGAAAAGCGGGATGCAGAGCATATATGGGCTTTCTTTGGAAAGCTAAGAACTGTGGATGACTTGTGAAGCTGAAGAAGAAAGATGGATTGTCAGGTTCTGCTGAACTAACCTTGAATGTTTTTGTTCTTGCCATCTTAAGGTTAAATGGTGTAGTGTGTTACTATAGCCTGAAAGTAGCACAAGTGCACATTATGACCACAGTAATAATTCCTAGCCATTTTCAAATGTCAACCATTCAGGCTCAGTTGCTTCTGCCGACTGGGGGCAGGAGAAGTGCTTTGTAGTGCAGCAGGGCTTCTTCACCTATTATGCTTTAGGCTTTTGTGAGATTATTCCTCCAGGGAAGATTCTGTCTCTGAATGCAGCCACAGTGCGCTATTGTTGGGATACTTGGCAGGGCAGTGAGCTGACATAGGTCATGACACTTCCTAAAGTGATTGTATTCAGGCCATACAGAGTAAAATTGCCATTTGTGCACCTAACCTCCTGCCAGCAAAAGCTTCTTGCGTTCTTTTGTTCCCTGCTGAAGACTCCTTCCCCCATCCCCGCCAGTGGTCTTAAAGGCTGGCCCATAAGAACAAAATCAGGAGTTGGTAAAAGAAAAAAATGCTCCTCAAGGATGGGGGGGTGCTGGGCGGGGGGAAGCCACAAAGACGTGAATGACAGGAATCGTCTGCCGAAAGGCAGCTGGTGTTAGACCCATTTGCGCGTTCAAACATAAATGGTTGTCTTGGGTGTTTGAGGAGTCGGTTATTCATTAGCTCTGTTTCCATTGGGGTTAATGAACTTATAGGGATGGATTGTGTTTCTCTTTCAAACAGTGGACATTATGCGAGGAAATGTAGTGGGAGTACATGCGCATGGGGATTTCAGCTGCATATACACCAACCTCCAGCACCGAGGGCCTTCTGGCGGTTCCCTCACTGCGGGAACCAGGCAGAGGGCCTTCTCGGTAGTGGCCCCGCCCTGTGGAATGCCTTCCCACCAGGTGTCAAAGAGAAACACAACTACCAGACTTTTAGAAGACCTCTGAAGGCAGCCCTGTTTAGGGAAGCTTTTAATGTTTAACAGACTATTGTATTTTAATATTTTGTTGGAAGCCACCCAGAGTGGCTGAGGAAACCCAGCCAGATGGGCAGGGTATAAATAATAAATTATTATTATTATTATTATTATTATTATTATTATTATTATTATTATTGTTGTTATTATTATTAACCTGTTTGTAGCAAGAAAATGCAGCTTTTCTTAATCTAGAATCGTTCATACTCATTTTCAACATGCTGCTTTCAATCTAGATTGATTCTAGATCCTGCCGTCCACAAGGGTGGGTGTAGTTACTTGATACTCATTTGAAAACCCCTTGATTAGGCTATCCACACCTTTCCCTTCCTGCACATGCCACAGGTGAGCGAGGAAAGAAGTGGCAATTGCTCTCTCGGTAAATGACCCCCCACAACATAATTAACTATGATCTTCTTCTTCAGATGCATGACTGTAGCAGACAGGGAGGTTGCTAGGTTGGTGACAAGGTGTTCTAAAGATGCTTTGTGGAGGATTTCCTCAAAAAATGATGTGGAGTTTATTTTAGCAATAAAATAAAAAAGAAATAGCCCATGCCATACTAAATTTGTTAGATTTTAAGGTGCCACGGGACTCTGTTGCTTTAGCTGTGAGAGACTAACATGGAAGTTCAGTGCATTCAGCTGCACAAGCTGTTCAGGCAGAAACAAGGATTAAATTAGGGATTTCCTGGATTGTGGCCATCAGCATAGCCAGGATTTTTGTTGGGGGGGGACAGGCTTTTGTTTGGGGGGCAGAACCTCAGATTTGTATTGGTTTTTTTATTTTGGGGTGGCAGAAGTCCCCCCTGCCACCTCTTGGCTACGCCCGTCATTGCAGCTCAGCTTCTTAGCTATTATACTACATAAGTCTGAGGGAGCCTTGGCAAGGACTTCTTTATAATGATCCCTAGCCGCTCTCTTTAATTTCCCACAATCGAGTGATGCAGGTGTCCTGGGGCATTGTGGGAAACTTAATATGATACAGTCAGCCTCCAGGATGACCCAAGGCCTGCATCAGCTGGGGTGCATAATGGCCTGTGCCAACCCCTGCCTGTCCATCCACCAGAACCTTTGGATCTAAGACTCCATCACTCAAAGACTGGATAGATACATTTTGAGCATCTCCCCCCCCCCCATAAACACTAGTGCTTTCTCTTTAGCTAATTTTGCCTGACAGGAACCCTCCCAGTTGTCACTTCTTCCCCTCTCTGGGCAAAGTGAGAACTGCTGCAAGCACGAAACCTCAAAGGTTTCTGACACTTGGCCCAAGTCCCCTCCACATTGCTTGGGTTCCCCCACCCATTCCTTTGCCAGCCAAGATATAGATAAAATAGTATTTGTTGGTTTTGGTCTTTATCAGTACATCTTGAAGAACCATGTAAGCTGAACCTTGCAGCTTGCTCGGTGTTAGGCTAGCTAGACGTTATGTTTTTGTTTTATTTTCCACTGTACTCTGCTTATCTCTCTTCCTCTTTACTTTCTTCCCCTTCCTTACTTGTTATCTTTAAAATAAACTCTTTACTGTTTTGGAATACTGGAGGCTGGCTGCTTTAGATCACTATGGTTTATCTCCTGTGAGCTGGGCTGCTCTGAAAATGTGACCCACATTTTGGCCTATCAGGGAATTAGGAAAACGATTGGCTGACTCTCACGTCCAGTGGCACCTAAAGAGAATCTGTTGGCAGTTCCCCAGTTCCCAGGATAAATGCCTGAAGGCTGTGTGTGTCCCTGCAACCCATTATCACAGAGGCTCATAAGCAGGGGGGTGGCAGGATTATGGAAAAGTGGAAGGTGGGGTGGTGCTTTATGCTCCTTTACAGGCAGGGGCGTATGAAGTGGGGGGAGGAGGGGGCGGGCCGCCCCGGGTGCCACTCTGGGGGTTTGTGTGATAAGATGGCTCCTCCCAGCTGTAGAGCGACCGAGGGCATGCACAGTCTGTATGGGCGCTGCACATGAGCAGTCCGTATTGTATGCCACTCGCGCAGCAGCCCGTTCAGTCGCCTTGCAAGTGGTGTGCATGTCCAGCATTCCGTACGGAGTGCACACGCATGAGAAGCGCATGCACAGTCTGTACGGGATGCCACACATTTGCACTCTGTACAGGCTGCCCTGCCCTGGGTGCTGGAGAGGGTTCCTCTGTCACTGTTTACAGGGTGGATTCACATAGATGTAGATGCACACAGTTCCAACAACTGCCTGAGGATTCTGGGTGCTGTTGTTGGATGTGCTATTATACAGATCCATTTAACCCAGATCTCAGCCCACCATTTGCAATGGCTAAGGAGGGGTTGTTGGAAGAGAGTCAATAAAATATATTCAGTATAGATGTACAACATGTCTTACGTTTTGCATATGTAACCCAGATTCCCAAAAGACTTCATCCAATAAAAGGATGGTCTAAGTAGTGAAATTTCACCTGTTGGAGGTCTTCGTTGTTTGATATTGCTGTTTGAAACTTTATGGAGGGAGGATCAAAACGATTTTCACTGCCATTTGGTGGCCCAGCTTCATAAACACATTGGGGGGAAGGCTGGAAGCATGCAAAGAGCAATCTGGTTCAGTGTAAACAGATAATTGACTTGAGCCTGAATAGGGCTTGTCGTTTTTCTCAACTCAGCCACTGACCTGTGGCATGACTGCCAGAAGCCCAGGTCAAGGCTTTAATCAGGGTCAAGCCAGGTCAGGAACCAAAAGGTCAGGAATCGTGAGAAAGATCATAGTCAATGCTGAGGAGCCATGCCAGGTCAAGAGCTAGGAGAATGGGAGCATACGCAAGAATCCTAGGGGATCAGGCAAAAGTTGAGGTCAGAAGTCCATGCTGAGCTGGTAGGCCAAGAGTTTAGAGCCTGGAGAGAAAGCAGACAGAAGAAGGACCAGAAGTAGGATGGAAGGAGGTAAAAAACCACTGGAATCAGGGCAAGGAACATGCCAGGTAGTAGAAGCATATATTGATACTTAAGTCATTTCTGATGTCCACAATTTGAATGTATAAAATAATGGGCTGTGTACATGACATTGCCACGTGACCCATGCATTCACTGAAGCATGTGATACCCCCAGGTCCCTCCAGTGATTCCTCTCCACCCTTTAAAAATGGTAGATTTTCTGCAAATTGAGCCAACATATATAGATATGCACAATCTATCCATGTTGTGTTAGAGGAATTAGTATGCTTCTTCTTTGCACATAGTGTGAACCATTCTAGATTGGTGATAATGTACACTTGATTTAAGGAAGCCTTTCCCCCACTCTGTCTAGTATGACCAACCTCAGGCTTGCATGAGGCTTTCTAGACTGAAAGTTGTTCTGCTGCATGAAACTTGACCTAAAGGACCTAACATGAGGACAATAAAAAGTCCATATGGTAGTGCTGCATGTGGAAGCTCCATAGGGGAATAATATTTGTAGCATATCACCATGCAATTCAGGTTGTTAAGATGGAGGTTCCCTACGTTAGGGTTCTACTTTTAATCTTATGCAACTCTTGGTGGCAGCTCAGGAAGCTGCCTCATACCAGGTCAAACTGTTTGTCCATCTTGCCCAATATTATATACTCTGATAGGCAGTAGGTTTCAATGGTCTAGGCCAGGCACAGGCAAACTTGGCCCTCCAGATGCTTTGGGACTACAACTCCCATCATCCCTGGCCACTGGTCCTGTTAGCTAGGGATGATGGGAGTTGTAGTCCAAAAACATCTGGAGGGCTGAGTTTGCCTATGCCTGGTCTAGGCCATGGTCTTCAACATGGTATCCTTTAGATGTTCTTAGACTACAGATCCCAATGTCCATGACCATTGTCCATACTGGCTTGGGTTGATAGGAACTGTAATCCAACAACATTTGGAGGATACCATGGTGCCTATCCCTAGGTAAACGTCTTTCTCATCACCTCCAGCCAGAAGATAGCATAGATGGAACCTGGGATCTTCCACACGCAAAGCAAGTATTCTGCTACTGAGCTGTGGTCTCTCCCCATAGCTCAGTATATTGCATGCAATACTTCAAATGATGAGCCCCAAACACATAACTACCAACCAGTATTTGCAGTGCTTTTATGTCTCGGTTTCTTAGAACTGATGCCGATTCCCCCTTTAATGTCCATACATATCTCCCAGTACAAACACATATGTGTCCTATGTACCAAAGTACTAATAAATAAAGAAATAAAAAAATAAAAATAAAAAAAGATCAGACCTAAAACTGCATGCTTGGGTTTGAGGAGCACTTCCAGGCAGTGGTATGTGATCAAGAAGACTGCTTAGGGTCCAGTTTCAACCCACATAGGACAAGAATTGATATAGTTTACCTGTAGGGAAAGTGCTTGTGAAGGAACACCCTGCATTCCACAGGATCAAATCCTCTGTTCAGCAGCTGGTCAGCTGAACCTCTCCTCTCTCCTCTCCTCCTAGGCCTTTTCACTGCTTCCTTCTCCCTGCCCAACCTTATTCTTCTTCCAGCCCAAAGTTTGCCTCTCCTTCCTGCTCAACACCCTGCCCCTGACATCCCCAGATCACTCAAGTGACCCCACTCAACCCACATTGATCTGCAGTTGTCTCCACCTGACAAGAACGAAGTCTGGATCCCGATCCCCTCTGAATTGATACAGTTCAGCCAAATTCAACCCTATGAGAGCTGAAAGTTGAGAATTCTGTCTGATCTCCAAAGGGTTCATAATAGGAAGCACTTATTTAATTAACGAGCGATCAAGGATTCTCCAAAATACAGTCCAGCATTAAATTCCAAGCAGATTACACACACACACACACACACACACACACACACACACACACCACTCAAGGCCCTCTTTGGAGTGTTTTAATGACTTGGGGATGCTTTCTGGCAGAGTAAACCAGTCACCCCTAACTATAACTGGATCTACCTAAAAGTAGGTAGAACTCCCCACTTACAGGTAACCAGAATCTCTCTTGCAAGTTCCTCTTTGTTTTCATGATAACCAAACCCTGTTTTCTCTCTACCCACAGTTCTGTCACAGGCCTAAGACACTAATGGGCGCTGATGAAATTAGAAAAAAACAAACCTCATCAGGATGTAAGGACTTAACACAATAATAAACTTACTTTAATACACCAGTGCAGGTTCATCCGCAGTTTAATTTGTATGGAATTTCATTGTATTGCATCAAGGATTATTTGGTCTAATACATTTTAATAGTGTCCTTAAGGTATTCATTATCACCTAGAATTCGTTTTGTTACAATATTTTATCGCGTAGCTCTTGGCACAAATTGTTGTTTATCTTTGGTGGAAAGCCTGCATATCCTGGGGTATGCAATATTTGTATTGGAATAGAGAGAAAGCGAGAAATAATAATTAAAAAAAGATATAATTTGGTTAAATGATATAATATTTTCCCTTCTCCCAGGCTAAGATTAATCATTCCAGGAAACACTTTGTCTTGGGTACTTAATATGCAAACTCCAAATCTTTAGCCAATAGCAATATGACATAGCTGAACAGAGAATGTGCTTTGTGGAGATGGATTTAATTATTTTGAGCTATAGGGTAAGAAACTGCTGGAGCTTCTTCACTATTATTTTTTTTAATCAGTAGCTTTATAAGCATTTAAATCTGTCAAACAAAACCAATACTCCGTCCCAAATAAATAAAACCTACTGTCCAAGCAAATAAAACACTAATATTATTCTACAAATAACATATGCAAGAAATCATAGGAAGCCTGAGCTGTAGCAAAGGAAGTGGTGAGCTTGCTTATGACTGATGCAGCCAAGGGAGGTGTGAGCCTCAGCATTGTTCATCTGGCTGGTCCAGCATCGTCAGCTCCTCCAACTGGTGCAATGAAGGATGTGCTTCATCCTGGCTTTTGCATCCACTAGGAGTATAGGAGCTATTCTCTGGGATTACTGTATTTTTCACTCTATTAGACGCACTGGACGATTGGACGCACCTAGTTTTTAGGGGAGAGAAACAAGAAATAAGAAAGGAACGCAAAGCATCCTGAGCTAAGAAGGAGCACTCCTCCATCTTCGCTCAGGAGGCTTTGTGGGGCTATCCCTGAAGCCAGGAGAACAAGTGGGATCGGTGCGCACCAATCCCTCTTGCCCTCCTGGCGAAAGCAAGCCTACTGGCTTTCCCCCCTATTTAAAGGGAGCGCGGCTCTTGGGGGCTTTTCTGGGAGATGGGGGAAGGGACAGAGCCACACGCTCTGTCCCTTCCCCCACCTCCTGCAAAAGCCAGGGATAGCCACGCGAAGCCTCCGCAGGTCAGCGGGATGAAGGCACCCGCTCCCCTGCAGAGGCTTCGGGTGGCTAAGCCAGAAGCTAGAACAGCCAGCGGGATACAGCGCAGTGATCCCGCTCGCTGTCCTGGCTTCTTCTTTAGCTGCGTGCAGCCTCTCCCGGGCAAGGGGAGCCTTCATCCCCTGCCTGGGAGAGGCTGTGTGCGGCTAAGGCTCCCCCAAGAGCCACGCTCCCTTTAAAGAGCGCGCGGAGTGTGCGGCTCTTGGGGGCTTTCCCCCGAGGAACTCCACGTGGCTCTTTAAAGGGAGCGCTGACAGAGCCTCCTGTCTGCATTTGCTCCATAAGACGCACACACATTTCCCCATACTTTTTAGGAGGAGGAAAGTGCATCTTATAGAGTGAAAAATATGGTATATTTTATGTGTGTTTATGTTCCCGTAGTATTTATTTGCCAAGTTTGTTCTTGGAGCACACGTCCTTTTTCCACTTCTCATTCTGATGAGTTGGCCTTGGGTCTCCAGCTGCTTTTGAACCAGCTCCCATCATCATCCCTAGCTAGCAGGACCCAGTAGTCAGGGATGATGGGAATCGTAGTCCAAAAATAGGTGGAGACCCAAGTTTGGGAAACCCTGACAAAGGAGATCTGCTAAACAAGCCCCCCACATTTGTTTTGCCTGAACTTTACCTCTTGCTGTGTTGTTGACTAAATCAGAGCCACCAGACTAAATCAGGGTCACCTTTGCTCAGGGCAGTTTATGAGGAAGTCAAATAAGACAGAAAATAATCCATAAAACGACACGGTCATTAGCATACACAGCTCATAACAACTCAATAAAACAGTGCAGTTCTTAAAAACAACAACTCGGTAACAACTCACTAAACAGCAATTTACTAATAGCCGCAGCAACTAATCCATTGAACTGCAGTTCAGGTTACTTACCTCAGACCAGTGCAGTCTAAATTTAACGGCACTTTTCCAACATAAGGAGAATGGTTGCCTAAATGTGTTATTTCATAAATGCAGTTTATTCCAGCTGAGGAAGAGACTCAGAATTTGCAAACAAGCATCTGGCTGACAGAGTCTGGCACCAAGGGAAACCTTGGGATTGGCGGCTTTCCACTGACTGGAGAGATCAGACCAAAGCAGCAGAGGGGTCAGGCTGTCTGAAGGTGGGTTCTGCCAGGAATACAAGTTGCATGGCTTTGGCCAGGAGCAGAGTGGGGAGGCTTTCTGGAAAAATAATTGAGTGTTTTCATGTGCATAAAAACTTGCGTATGAAAATAGCCATATGCAAATCAAAGGCAGGCTTGGTATTCTCTAATTCTATGAAGAATTGAGCCGTGCTGGTTGTTGGTTTGAAACTTTCGGTACTTATGGTTATCATCAGCAACAGATACTGCAAAATAAATATTTAAAAAAATAAAAATAAAGAAAAAGAATGGGGTTCTTTCTCCAAAGAAAATACCATGAAAGATGTGTGTATATGTGTGAGAAGGATTTCATTTACTTCCTTAAAGGAAGAATAAGAGATCATTGCTAGAAATGGATTTAGAATGTGGAACTACAGTGGTACCTTGGGTTACATACGCTTCAGGTTACAGACACTTCAGGTTACAGACTCCGCTAACCCAGAAATAGTACCTTGGGTTAAGAACTTTGCTTCAGGATGAGAACACAAATTGTGCTCCGGCAGCACGGCAGCAGCAGGAGGCCCCATTAGCTAAAGTGGTGCTTCAGGTTAAGAACAGTTTCCGGTCAAGAACGGACCTCTGGAATGAATTAAGTACTTAACCTGAGGTGCCACTGTATTTAGTGCCAGATAGAGTCACTGAGACTGTATTTTCTACATTTATCTGCACACACTTTTATATGTGAGCATTAATTACTGAGAGCTACTGAAGAGCTAGGAACGCAGGTGGCGCTGTGGGTAAAACTTCAGCGCCTAGGACTTGCCGATAGCATGGCCGGCGGTTCGAATCCCCGCGGCGGGGTGAGCTCCCATCGTTCGGTCCCAGCTCCTGCCCACCTAGCAGTTTGAAAGCACCCTTAAGTGCAAGTAGATAAATAGGCGTTTCCGTGTGCTGCTCTGGTGCCAGTTCGCCGGAGCAGCTTCGTCACGCTGGCCACATGACCCGGAAGTGTCTGCGGACAGCGCTGGCTCTAGAGTGAGATGAGCGCACAACCCTAGAGTCTGTCAAGACTAGCCTGTACGCAGTGGCGTAGCGTGGGTTGTGAGCACCCGGGGCAAGGCAAGTAATTTGCGCCCCCTAACCCGTGGATTTGCGCCCCCTAACCCGTGGATTTGCCCTAACCCCAGATGTTGCGCCCAGTGCGGCCGGCCCCCCCTGCACCCCCCACGCTATGCCACTGCCCTTATGGGCAGGGGTACCTTTACCTTTACCTTACTGAAGAGCTAAGGTCAGGCCTTTGTGTTGAATTTTCATGTTTCTCATGCTATTATGATTTAATATGTTTATATCCTATCTTCCCTTCAGAGAGCTCGATATGGCTTATGTGGTCCTCTTCCTCCCCACTTTATTCTCACAACAATCCTGTGAGGCAGGTTAGTCTGAGAGACTCTGTGACTGGCACAAGGTGACTCTGTATTTCATGGCTGAGCAAGGATTTGAGTCTTGGTCTCTCAAGTGCTAGTCCAACACTCTGACCACTACAATACACAGGCCTTTGTCAACCTGGTGCTCCTCAGGTCCAGCCAGCACGGCTGAGAGTTGTAGTCCAGAACATCTGGAGGTGTGATGGCCTGGGAATCTGATTCAGAGGCTGAACCGGAGGAATCCCAGCCTGCACAGGAGTCCCCGCCTCCAGGGCGGGCTGAGCCGGAGCAGGGCCTTGAAGCTGAAGCACCTGCACCTGTGCCGGATCCTCAGGAGCAGACACCAGATGAATCCACTCTGGCTCCGGAGGTGATTGAGGACCCATTGCCTACAGGTGCGCCTCTCTCAGCCCTGTCAGGGGAAGGTGAGCCTCCCCCTGGGTCCAGTAGCCCTCCAGCATCTCCTGAGCTGCAGAGGCTCAGGGCAGAGAGGCGGAGGGAACTGGGTTCTCTCAGGAGGAGTGCTCGCCTTAAGGCCAGGAGAGGCGGGTCACCTGTAGGCCAGGACTGCCCCTGGCCTCAGAGAAGATAAAGGCCAGTCAGCCCGGCCCCAGGTTGCGGGAGCAACGTCGTTGGAAACCTGTTTCTGCCAGCACCCAGCCCTGTTCTTCCGGAGTTCCTGACCTTGCCCTGCTCCCCGCTTTGGACCCCGCTTCGCCCTTGGTGGACAGTCTCCAGACCCTCGACCCAGGACCGGACTCTGACCACGCCTCACGGTAACCTCCCCCCGGGAACAGCACAGGAGGGCACCAAGTTGGCAAATGCTATTCTAGAGCAACCTTCAGCTACAGAGAGACCTTTTTTGCCATCAGGTAAAGGGCTAAGGAATCGCTTTAGTGAAAAATCATACATAAATACTACTCTTATGTCCCTGGTGGGGTATAGGCAAAAATGAAGTGCATTTGAGAGGAACTTGGCACAGTTCCTACTGCCTTGATGTTAGGAAAGCTCTGTGTTTATAGCTGTGGGTAATGTGTGTGATTAGGGATTCCTGTAATTAGTCTGACTGACTAGAGTAGACCAAACAGATGCCTTCATCTCTGGTTTCATTTCTCTTACAATGCTGTGGCGTTTGCCTCCTAGGATGGGTCAAGGAAAGGGTTAAAAGGGGTGTGATGTGATTGGCCAGTGAGAATGCAAGGGGGGGAGTAAAAGATAGAGTGGGAGGTTTTGAAAGTTAGTTGAGGTTTGTCAGTTGGGAGTTGAGGCTTGGGTGTTGGAGAAGGAAGAGGGTGGAATAGGCAGTGGGTTGGTAGAGTTGTATTGTGAGAGAGTGAGAGGAATTGTTAGGTTGAGGCAGATAGATAGTTAGATTAATCAGTTTGGAGTTGTTAGGAACTAAGTGTAAGAAACTGACAAGAGAAAAATAAACTGAAACCATATGCTTATTCCTGCATTTAAAAATAAACTTGATTATTTGTTTATGTTAACAACTGTCTGGACTCCATGTGTCCCCGTGAGAAACGGGGTGGTGGCAACGAAGAAAGCAACCGCAGTGGTGGCACAGGGTCAGTAGACCGTGAAACGTCTGGGGGCCCTGTGTGATCGCCACAAATGCATTATAGATTCAATAGCCTGTTGCTATTAATCTAGCTTCCTTTTTCTAATGAATTAGTCTGGCCACTTCGAAATCACCAAAAAAAAAAAAAGGAGGACAAAGGAGGGAACAGATTTGCACAAAATTTGCATGCTCTAATTTGCATGTACAGATGCAAATTTAGAAACATTTGCTATAACTTAAATGGAAATACAAATCACCTGCAGCCAGCTGATCTACCTGTCTGCTCAGACTGCTGTTCAGGTGGTAATGGGCAACTGCACAGTCCTTCCTGTTTTTCCTTCCTAGGGTTTGTTTATTCAGCTGGACTTGGATCAGTGAGATCTTCAGAGAAAGGAACCCTTCAAACAGAGGACTGTTTCTGTAAGATACGACACATGGCCACCCTATTATGAATGAAAGAAAGTGAATAGGCAATATGCATAAAATGGTCTATTACTTTACTCACGAAGGATTTGGAGCTGCACAGCAGCTGAGCTGTGAAGGCATCTGTTGTGGTCAGTGGACCCAGGCTGTAATACATGTTACTGCCGACATAAAAGGAATATCAAATTCAAAGCACTGGTTTTGACCTATAAAGCGTCTCAGGAATTGTAGTTTACCCCTCAAACAGCTAAAATTCCCGGCACTCTTAACAAACCACAGTTTCCAGGATTCTTTGGGAGAATGCATGTGCTTTAAATGCACATTTAAATGTATATACTTTGCCAGCTTCCTGGTGTTCTTATGCTTCTGTGTCTTTTGCCGTTTCAGTTTTTCATTTTTTAAATCTTTTGTAGCTTTTTAAATCTATTATTACTGCAAGTATATAAGCCATTCTGGAAACACGATGCCTTGAAGGGCAGGCATGTGGTTAAACCCTGCCTTATTATTTTACCTTCCCATTTCCCTGGATGGCAACAAATGGTAACATTCGGCTGAGCTACACAGTTGCAAGTGTATTGTAATACAATTGAAAAAACTGAAAAACAAGCGGCTGTGGTATAGCTCCTAGCCATCAGAGTTCAACCCATGTGATGAGGTTTCAACACCCCACACTGCATTTTTGGCTGACAGCTTTTTCATATTCTTAACAATGCCAGATGGTGCATTTGCTAATGTAAGGGAGCGTCTCCACCTGCATTGTTCTTTTTTTTTTTTTTTATAATAATTTTTATTGATTTTACAACATAAAGAAAAAACAAAACAAACATAATGCGACTTCCCCAAACCTCCCCTTCACTGCATCCAAATTTCAAAATTTTTAGCAATTCTTCATCCCATTTTTATATTTAATTCTCTTTAAAAAGAGTTTCTGCTTTATAAATTTCGATTTATAGCTGTAATTCTTAGTGTCCAATCCCCTGACATCTTAACATTCCGAAATTTTACAACAATTTTTAAGATAGATTTTAAATTTTTTCCAGTCCTCCTCCACTGTCTCTTTCTTCTGGTCACGGATTCTGCCGGTCATCTCTGCCAGTCCCATAAATTCAGTCACCTTGGTCTGCCATTCTTCCAGAGTAGGTAATTCTTTAGTCTTCCAATACTTCGCCAAAAGGATTCTTGCTGCTGTTGTTGTCCACCTGCATTGTTCTGCCCGGACACTGAGGTCCTCCTCCGGGGGTCTCCTGCTGGTTCCCTCACTGTGAAAAGCAAAGTTACAGGGAACCAGGCAGAGGACCTTCTTGGTAGTGGAGCCCTCCCTGTAGAACACCCTTCTTTCAGATGCCAAGAACTACACAACCTTTAGAAGACAATTGAAGGCAGCCCTGTATTGGGAAGTTTTTAATGTTTGATGTTTTATTATGTTTTGATATATGCTGTAAGCTGCCCAGATGGGTGGGGTATTAATAATAATAATAATAATAATAATAATAATAATAATAATAGATACACATTTTACTTACATTGACACGTTTGAGTGACAAGTTTCTCTACACAGTAAGATGGTGGTGGACAACTCATTATGTACATCTTTGAAATCATGCTTGTGTATATATATGTGTATATATATATATACACACACACATATATATATATAATGGGTGCCCATCAGATAATTAGAGTTAATTCATCTTTTTTAAGTAGACTTTCAACTGAATGAAAAATAAATGTTTCTCATTGCAGTTACCAAATTCACACTTCTTTAAAACTAAAAAGTACATCATTAGGGTCACTTGCATGTAGCACTGAAAATGTGTGGATGAGTTTATCCAATGCTCTACTCACCCTTGAAATTCACACTGAAAGTGAGTTTGATTCTTGGTGCAGTTACAATGGCAGAATCTGAAGTGTGTCACAGGAGCAAGATTGATGCTTGCTGAGTTGTCCCATGGCACATTGTTCCTGATTTCGGAAACCTAATTTGTACTGTGACTACAGTCTTTCCAGTTTGGACATGCAGCAGCCTCTCTTATCAACCGCTGTTCAGTGCTTATGAAAGGTGCAATTACATATGCTTATGCAAGGATTTCCCTGAGCAGCTGGTTGCATCCCTATCTGAAATGATTTCAGAACCTATGGAAGCTTGGAGGACTTACCTATGTCAATGGCAAACCCCCCGATGGTGCTATAGATGAGGCAAAATGCTTCTCATAGGTAAAAGTGTTGAGATACAGCAGAAGAGGAGTAAAACCTAAAAGCAAGAAACAAATACATAATGTCACCCACAGATCATGTAAATAAAGACTGAAAACAAAATGCATATTAGAACTAACTGAAAGTTCGTTTTGGAGTCCTAGTGTGTGCAGATGATGCAAGGAGACTAAGAAAATCTGATTGGGGCAATCAATCCTGGTCCAAGAAATATTTCCATAGCTGTCAAACGGGATGGAACAGTGACATCAAAGAGAAGAAATACAATGGCTATTGAGTGGGTTGAATCTATAAGTTCAGACTACCTGTCTGGATCCTAGCTGCCTAATGCAAGTGGTGGTGACTGCATGAAAAGTACTGCCAATATATGTCCTACATGTTTGATCAATGCAATACCACCCCCTCTCTCACATAGGCATCCTTTCAAAACTTCATCACATATACAACCGAGATAGTTAACTCTTGAGCAGCAGTATTATAACCAGCAGTATTCCAGGGTCATAGCTGCAAAAACATTTGTCGTATTCAGATACACCAGTGTTATTTTGTTAATTTATTAAGTCTACAGTGGTACCTCGGGTTACATACGCTTCAGGTTACATACGCTTCAGGTTACAGACTCCGCTAACCCAGAAATAGTACCTTGGGTTAGGAACTTTGCTTCAGGATAAGAACAGAAATCATGCTCCGGCGGTGCAGCGGCAGCAGGAGGCCCCATTAGCTAAAGTGGTGCTTCAGGTTAAGAACAGTTTGAGGTTAAGAACGGATCTCTGGAACGAATTAAGTACTTAACCCGAGGTACCACTGTATATCCCACATTTCCTCCCACTCCCAGGGTGGCAAACACAGAAACAGTAAAACAATTAAAACAAAAACACCTAAAAATTCCAGTAAGAATGCATACTAGGAAAGAATTCTACCTAAAGGGCTTTTTGGAAAAGAAGGGTCTCCACAGTGCTATTTTTCAGGAAAAAGAGATGTGGGAACTCACAATGAATGCCTCCCTTGCTCTCTTACAATGGTGATGGTGTTCACCTATGAGGTGCTGGAACTGAGTTTGGGTGAGTTCCTGCTGAAAAAAAAGCCCTGGGTCTTCAATAGGTGCCAAAAAGATCACAGAGCCAGCACCTGTCGAGTATTGAACGAGAATGAATTCCACAGGGGAGGTGCCACAGCACTAAAGGCCTGATTCCTATATTGTCCAAAATGGACCTCATGGTAGGATAGTATCTGCAAGAGGCTCTCACCTGCAGAGCACAGCGATTGACGGGTGAGATGATTTTTGGTTGCAATGCTGCATACTTACCTGAGAATCAGGGCCAGCCCACCCATGAGGTAAGATGAGGTGACTGCTTTGGGTGGCAGGATCCACAGAGGCAGCAGATCCGGTTTCTAAGGAATGTATTACCTGCCACTGCTGCCACTGTGGCAGTGACAGCTGTGGCACGTTCCTTGGAGGCTGGTTCTGCCATCTCCTCAGCAACCCCCTCCCCTCCAATGCTGCCTCTACAGTGGCCTCTTGGTAAACAGGAGGCACTCCTGGCCTCCTCCTACCCTTGTTCCTAATGTAGATCTTCGCTAGCCCTTTCTTCCCTGGTGTGGAGGGCGGGGGCACCATTTTGTGGTTTGCCTCAGGTGCCAAAATGCCTTGAGCTGGCCCTGCTAGGAGTAAATTCCACTCAACTCAGTGGTACCTCCTTCCAATAAAACATACGTATAGCACTGTACTGTTGAGTTAGGTGGGACCCCAGTGTTAAAAAATGTTTGCTCAGCGACCTCACTAATCACCTCTATGAATAAAATATCACCATCTATCCTAGGAAGGGAAATATATTGAAAAATTGTAACCCACATGGCCTTCCACAAATCAGTTGGCTAGATATCTGAATGAATGTACAAATGAATGAGGTTTCGTTTTTCTTGTTCTCTGCATTTTACAGGAAGGAGAACAAATGGCTGCATAACTATTGGTTTTATGACCATATAAAGATCAAAATACCTCTGATCCCAAGGAGGCGGATGAGGGGCAATAGTTGTTCCATTACGTTAGCCATATTACAGATAATGCCCATCTGGCATTCTGTTATTGTAGTATATTGTTTCTAAATCACTTTAGTATAATGACTGAAATATGAACAGTTCCATATATTAAATCTAATTTGAATTGTCACATGTAACAGCTGCTTGACACTGGCATATCAGTTTCTGCAGATACGGAACGATTATTCCTAATCCAATGTCTTGCTCTGTAACTTGTTACAGTACCAGAAATGAACTCAGCCGTGCATTTCATGACATTTCTGTGTGGAGCTATTTGTATTCTGAATGACTAGAAAAATAAAGCCTCTCTGTGAAATCTAAGAGCTTTGGCCATTGCACAAACTTTTGTTAATCCCTCAGGGTTTACTAGTACATGGGCCAATTGTGAGAGTTCTACTATGTTTATTACCATACGAAAATGTTGTTAATTCTTTGAGGTGGAACCAGTCCAAACTGCTTCATCCTGGACGGCAGAATCAACATTTCTAGCATAAGGAACATCACAGAACTGTGATATTGCACAACATTTCAGTATAAAATGATAATATGAAGATTATCATTCTTCTTTTGGTCTTGTTCTTATGTTTGAGCATTAAGGAGGAACTCATAAATGGCTTGAAAGAAGTTGCTTAAACTTTTAAAAATCATAGTGTTGAAAATCATATTATCTTGACTATGGCCAAAATTCCCCATTTAATGGTGCTTTTCTACCTGTTAATGAAATGCAGATAGCGATTAATAGAAATGTCTCTCCATCTAGTAACATGAGGTTGACCTCAGTCTCCCTCAAAGTTAATGTTTAGATGCTTTGATTCAAGGCCAGATCTGGAGCTCATGCAGTAGTGATTTAGATCTGTCTTCTTTAGGATTATGTTCTCAAGCAACTTTGAGGACTGAGTTTAAACCAACTTCTCCTTTTATCTTTCAGAAGTATCAGTAGTTGGGAATTGTACTGAATTGTACTGAAGCATCCAAAGATGCTCTCCCACCGACCTATGACCCCCACAAAGCTTGTTTTGAGGGTTGACATTCAATTAGATCAAAGTGAGTTACCTGCTTTGCTACCTAAGGATCCCTGATCTAGAATCAGGTTGCCTATAGACGATTTAGCGCTAGGTTCCCCATGAGCATGTGCTGTACAGTGGGCAGGAACCAGCTGCCTCCCAGCTGTGCTCCGCTCCTGAGATGGAGATTTGATTGAATGAAACATTTGACATAAGACAAGGGCAAGAGGTGTTCCAAAATGCCGTGTGATGCTAACCCTATTATTGGGGTTGTTATATACCGCCCTTCTTTATATGTATTTTAGGACTATTCCAGTAACCGCTCAAAAGATTAATTGGCAGGGGGAGGGCTGTGAGGACTGTCGCCCCGGCACAGGTTTTGGGGGGGCAGGGGGGGCACATCACAGCACCCTGCCCCGTTGTGAGCTGTCAAGTCCTTCTCAGTGCCCTCCAGCTGGGAGGTAGCTGAGAAAGACACTACAGGCATGTACCTTGGGCCCTGTGGGTCACGGGGATGTACTGCTTTTTGTCCCATAGGAGGAAAGATATCAGACTTTCTCCCTGATAAGCAGGGAGAAGGGAGGGGCTGGGTGGTGGGATGGAAGAACTTGTAGCTGAAAAACTGCCAGAAAGGGTCAAGAATACACACACACACACACACACACACACACACACACACACTACGATAATCTTTATTGTCATTGTCCCATACAGAACAACGAAATTGAAAAAAATCTACATCAGACATTAAGAAACCAACAAGCCTGCTATCCCAACTATCCCAGCCTGGTTAGCCCCTAAAAACTCTGATACCCCACAATTGAATACAATATACTCACACAGAGACTACCTTCCACTGCGTTTAAAACTAAAACCGCATTTGAATAGAAACTGTTTCTCAGATAGCTAGTCTTTATAACCCTGCACCTTCTTCCAGAAGGCGGAAGCTGAAAGAGATCATTTCCGGGGTGCATACTATCCTGCAGGAGCTCTGCAGCTTTCTTATGGCACCTGGAAGCATAGATTTGATCCACACACACATAGTGATGGCTTTTCTCTTTTTATTGCACACCATTGATTTTATGGGAAATGATGGAATCACAGCATTTACAGTCCAGTGGCTGCAGTTGCATTTTGCATACCCTCCCCCATTCTCACCTTTGGATCCAGGACATCAAAACACCAGGAGCGGAAGCAACAGGGAAAAGGAGTGGTGGCAGGGGCAGTGCCATGCCTCTCCTTTGCTGGGCTCCAGCATGCGAGGGAGGCGAGGACAGCTCCTGCAGGGAGATCATCCTTGCAGCGCTGGGGGCTCAGGCAGTGGAAGGGCCAGAGGTGCTGGCTCCTGGGCATCACTCAGGGCCAGGCTTTAGTGTCGGCAGCCTCTCCTCTTAGGGGAACTCTCCAGCAGCCACTACGAGCTGCCCAAGGGAGGAAGTTGGCAAGAGCGGCTAAGGAGATGCAATGGGATGCTCCCTCACAGCTGCTGATTGGGGCAAATACTGGCTCATCTTCCCCTCCACAAGCTCAGCAGCTGTGGTGCTGGAGGGGAACATTCCCAGATCCAAACAGGTAATCCTTCTGTGAATCCAGTAATGTCCCGCTGAAAATGGGGCAGTTGGAGGGTATGGTTTTGTGGAAGAAAGGGAAAAAATGGTGGAAACAAGCACCCTCTGATTGTGTATCGTAGATAGGTAAAGGGACCCCTGACCATTAGGTCCAGTTGTGACCGACTCTGGGGTTGCGGCGCTCATCTCGCTTTACTGGCCAAGGGAGCCAGCATACAGCTTCCGGGTCATGTGGCCAGCATGACTAAGCCGCTTCTGGCAAACCAGAGCAGCGCACGGAAACGCCGTTTGCCTTCCCACCAGAGCGGTACCTATTTATCTACTTGCACTTTGACGTGCTTTCGAACTGCTAGGTGGGCAGGAGCAGGGACCGAGCAACGAGAGCTCACCCCGTCACGGGGATTCAAACCGCCGACCTTCTGATCGGCAAGTCCTAGGCTCTGTGGTTTAACCCACAGCGCCACCAACTCCAATTGATTTCCATGGGAACCAAGTTCTGGATCCAACTCATTCTCTTCAGCTGCTATAGAAAGCACACTTGTCACAAAGTAATGTGTGCTGAACTCCGTGCTTAAGTTCAAACAAACACATTTAGGACCAGGTGTTAGCGTCATAGGCACTGATTCTGCCTTCATTGTTGTTGCAGTTCAGGCGAAACTTGGATAAGGAAAGAGACAAAGAGATTAGCTCACGATCTCTTTCTCATTTCTCCAGCACTAGCTCGGCACCAGCCACCTAATTAATCCCAAGTTAAAGAGGAAAGAGTTTGCCTTGATATTTTTATACATTGATTCTTGCTCAATGTTAGATTTGCACAGCAACAGGCTTGCCAAAATCACTTTGCTCCTTGCTCCATATTTCATTTGTTAATTACACAGGCTGAACCTGCCACGGGGATCCAGTTTGAAAAGCAAGAGTGCCTTGCGGCCACATTGGCATTTGCAATATCAAGCCTCCAGGAAAAGGCTGGAAGGTAGCTGGGGAAAATGCAATCAAGCCCCTCCTGGGCAGAAGACTAATTGCTTGGTGCCAGTAGTTCTGGCCTGTTTCATTGCCATAAATGAGATGCAGCTGAAAACACTGTTGTAGCAGAAAATCAGCTGAGGTATGGCAAGCTCTTTCATTGCGCAGTGTTTCACATTAGCATGAGTAATGAACATGAGGCTAGCTCAGTGGAGATGCTTTTTCTCATTCATGTTAAAGGAGCCATAACAAAGCAGGCAAGGCTAACGATTATGAAGGTTCTTCTTTTAAAAAAATTCCTGCTTCGTTTTGCAGGGTTGCTGACAAAGGCATGGACTAATGGGGCCATCATGACAGTGTCCTTCTGAATACCAGTTAATGGGAGTCGCAGGTAAGGAGAGTGCTGTTGTGCTCAGCTTTTGCTTGAGGACTTTCCATGGGCGTTGGTTGGTCAATGTGAGAACAGAGTGCTGAACTAGACGGGCCTTTGTCCTAATCCATCTTATTCTGGGTTTACAGAAGAACATTTCTGCACTGCTGGAATGAACAATTTGGGGACAAACTATCCACGATACGCGGGTGGCGCTGTGGGTTAAACCACAGAGCCTAGGGCTTGCCGATCAGAAGGTCGGCGGTTCGAATCCCCGCGACGGGGTGAGCTCCCGTTGCTCGTTCCCTGCTCATGCCAACCTAGCAGTTCGAAAGCACGTCAAGTGCCAGTAGATAAATAGGTACCACTCTGGCGGGAAGGTAAATGGCATTTCCGTGCGCTGCTCTGGTTCACCAGAAGCGGCTTAGTCATGCTGGCCACATGACCCGGAAGCTGTACGCCGGCTCCCTCGACCAATAAAGCGAGAATGAGCACCGCAACCCCAGAGTCGGCCACGACTGGACCAAATGGTCAGGGGTCCCTTTACCATGGCTAACCTGCCCCACTGATTTCAGTGGGATCGAAGTCTGGATTAAATATAATGGATGGGATTCAACTAAATTTTACTTCATTGAAATTGATGGGCTTAACTTAGTCATATTCATTGATTTCATTGGATCTGCCCTGAGCAATGCATGGTTGAATACATCCAACGAATATTGGATGTATTGAGTGGAAGAGGAACCTGTGGACCATCATTTCTATTTTCTGTCTGTGGCATGTTACCAAATGCCTGCTCTGACAGTGGAAGTAGAGCATCTGAAAGTGGAAGCAGAGCATAGCCATTGTGGCTAGTAGCCATTGATACCTTTATCCTCCGTGCTTGCCTTGACTCATGCGACAAGTTATGCTAAATAATACAGACAGCTCAACACAAGGACCATGGCCCCCATGGCGAGTACAGAGTCTAGACTGCCTCTCTCTACTACTACAACCAGATAGTTTGCATTCTGCTTTTTAAAACTTAAATCTTGTTCTCTTTGTACAAAGGCACCATTGTGCTAAATCAGCCAGGTAAAAATATGAAACATTCTGGCTGATTTCCATCACGTTGTCCATGGGGGAGTAATGGTATTTGGCTGATCTTCTACAACACACCCAAAGGGTTCAAAACGAAAGGGGAGAGGGTTTTTAGGATTTTGGCAACACACACACACACACACACAAATGGGCATGCTTACCTGAACACTAACCTAAGAAGCATGGAGAGGGAAAGATGGGAGATAGTGAGTTTTTCCCTCTGTAAGGTTTTGTTAAAGCTTTTTCATAATACAATAAGATAAAATAAACTAATCTAAATAAAAACAAAAGAAAGAAAGAAAGAAAGAAAGAAAGAAAGAAAGAAAGAAAGAGTCCTTTCTCAAGGTAGCTCTTAACCCATGGGTAGGCAACCTAAGGCCCGTGAAATATACTCAGAGTCGCAAAGTGATTTCATGCTCTTTATTCAGCTCATAGTGGTGAGGAGGAATGAATGAATGGCCCCTTAAAGTATCTGCTTTATATACATTATTTACACAATGGGCTGCACATGATTGGCTAATTCTGGAATTCTACTGTAAGCCAATCAGGTTGTGGATTCACTTATATCTGGAGCATGATTGGGTGGTTCCTGCCAACCAATCATACTGCTGCATTGTTCTAAGACCAATCAGACTGCTGCATTCTGAATCCTATTGTTCTAGGACCAATCAGACTGCTGCAATTTGGATCCTATTGTTCTAGGACCAATCAGACTGATGCAGTTTGGATCCTATTCAACTCAGTACATAACAGCCCGGGTGCCGGATGCGTCCCAATCGCTTTCTCAATCCGGCCTGCAGACTGTCCAGGAATCAGCGTGTTTTTGCATGAGTAGAATGTGTCCTCTTATTTAAAATGCACCTCTGGGTTATTTGTGGGGCATAGGAATTTGTTAAATCCCCCCAAAAATAGTTTGCCCCCCCCCTCAAGGTCTGAGGGACAGTGGACTGGCCCCCTGCTAAAAAAGTTTGCTGACTCCAGGACTTAACCTTTGTCATGCACAGAAAGTGGAGGACGTTCCCAGCTCTCACCTGGGAGCTTTCCTTTCTGCTCCCATTCTCTCACCCTGGGAGATCTTCCCTTCCCTGATTTTCACACAGGGGAAGATGGGCGATAGTATGGAAAGGGAGGGAAGGGGTGGGGTGGGAAGGAGGAAGAAATCATTTCCCTCAGAGCCCTGTGACTGATAACTCAATGGAGCTTGTAAGGTGGTGCAATGCCTCTTTAAAGAGGAGCTGTGGGTTGCAAAACAATCCAGAAGAGAGGGATTAATGGAGACAAGAACAGGCAACACAGTAAGAGCAGCACAGGTTAATTCTAGCAACAACAGATTGTGTGAAAAGGGGCCAGTCTCAATTTAGCTCTGATCCAAGAATGTTAGAATTGGAAGGCACCATAAGAGTTACCTAGTCCATTCGTCTGCAATGCAGGAATCTCAGTTAAAGCATACATGGCAGATGGCCATCCAACCTCTACTTTGAAACCTCCAAGGAAGGAGAGTCCACCACCTCCATAGGGAGTCTGCTCCACTGCCAAACAGCTCTCACTGTCAGAAAGTTCTTCCTGATCTTTAGTCAGAATCTCCTTTCTTTTAACTTGAAGGCATTGGTTTGGGTGCTATCCTCCACAGCAGGAGAAAGCAAGCTTGCTCCATCTTCCATGTGACAGCGCTTTAGATGTTTGAAGATGGCTGTCGTATCTCCTCTCAGTCTCCTCTTTACCAAGCTACATACCCAACTTCCTGAACTGGTTCCTCACAAGGCTTGGTTTCCAGACCCTTCATTTCCTTGGCTGCTGTCCTCTCCACACATTCCAGCTTGCCAATATCCTTTGTAAATTGTGTCCAGAACTGGACACAGTATTCTAGGCGTGGCCTGACTAAGGCAGAATAAAGTGGAACTACTACTTCCCTCGATCGAGACACTATCTTTCTGTTGATGCAGCAAATCATGGCCCAGTTGCATTAGAATCTTTTCAGGGTCATAAGTGCAGGCTACTCCAGCTGCCCTGTGGAAGCCCTGAGGAAAGAAATTGCACAAGATCAGGTACAAAGATGCTCTCATACAGTTCCCATTCATGTCAGTAAAACTTGTGCAAGAGAAATCCCTGTACTGTGAAGTTCAGACTTGCTTAGATCTTTATATATCAGTATCCTTGAAAACATTCTCTCTCTCTCTCTCTCTCTCTCTCTCTCTCTCTCTCTCCAGCTCATAGAGACAAAAGAATCATGCTAGAGTTATCCTAATCTGTATTCTCAAGCAGTGTGATAAAGAAAAACTTTCTAAAGCAGAAAGGGGATACCTTAAAGCAAGTGTGATGCAGATATTCCTGAAAATACTAACCAAGAAAGAAAAAGGGAAGGTTGCATGGGAATCTCTCACACCTGACATCCCTGATAACAGAGTCCTAGTATTCAAAGGCAGTTTAGTGCCCAATGGACGCTAAGGTGTGCTATGTGTCCTATTTTATAGAGCACAATCCTGTACGTATTTGTCAGAGGACCAGCTTCTATTTGAAAGTGTCTTGTATTTTTCTTTTTTTTTGGAAACTGTCCATTATAGAGCAAAAATAATGAACCACATTTGTTTTATTGAACATATGGATGATACCTAATCTTACAAATCCTAGTACAGCCACACAGTGGTTATAAGTGAAAACAAAGTGAAAAGTCTAATAGCCACACTCTCTTCTCCTCCTTCAATGTATCAAGTATCATGGCTTGTGCACATACTGCATGATAATGTGCATTCATTGCTAAATGCAGGCACCTTTGGGAGGTGCTATACATGCCATATCTTTTATTTTTTATTTTTATTTTTTAAAAAAAATATATATTTTATATTTTTTTTATTAAGGATTTTCTTGTTTTACGAAGGGCTTTCTGGTCCAAGTCCAGTTTAAAGATATAGAGCAGGGAGGGTCCTTGACATTCTCTGGTTAGCATCTAGATGATAGACTTAGCGGGTGTGCAGATCAAAGTCTTCTCCAATACGCTGCGATGCATTCTTTTTAAATTACAGTAGCTGTGTCTCAATTTTCATCCATATGCATGATATGAAAATATATATGCAAATCTACCTTTTTTGGGGGGGGGTAATGTGTGTGTGATGTGGGGAGCCTTTGGATCTCCAGATGTTGCTGAACTACATCTCTCATCAACCCCCAGCCAGCATGACCAATATACAAAGCTGATGGGAGTTGTAGTTCAACAAGATTTGGAGAGCTGTTTCTTCACCCCAAATGGAAGCACAAGGGTGGCTGGGAATGTGCTTGACCAGAGGATATGCTAAACTCTGCATTGTGCAGGTAGCACAAGTAGGCTGGGCATTAAATGAAATGGAAATTTGTGAAAAAGATAGCAATTTAGGCATAGGAGGTGTTGTCAGACCTAAGCCTAGGATCAATGGATTTATTAATTTTTTTAACATTGGTAAAAATGTCTCAAAGCTGAAGGGTGAAATTCATGCTATAGGTGGCAGGAGACATCTCTGAAATCAACATCAGAATTGTGTGCTGTAAACGTCTACCTTTTACTTAACAACCTGGGTTGGAAATTCCATTTTATAAGGCAGCACCTTCTATATTCTCTGTATTCTGCCCCACTTTATAAATGGGCCGTTCCTATCGCTTACCAGTATGTTCCATACACTGTGATAGTTACCTTTATAATTCTCCTGTTTTGCTCAACTCCATATACAACCCAGCACTTATTCCAGCCCCCCCCCCCCCGCCAAAGTAACTATGTGTATGAGGGTTTTGTTTTGTTTTTTAATAGGTGCTGGCAGTGGAAAAGTTCACACCTGGAACAACAACAGGCAGGTTGTTTTTGGCATCTGATAAACACATCCTAGAAGGGATTGCTTTTTTTGGATGGAGTTTGTTTTCATGTCGAAATGTTCCATACTGTTGATGGATCCCTTCTGCCATCTTGCTTGCTTGTTCTCCTGACGCCTACACAACCAAAAACCCTCACGCTTCTTTTGGTGCAATTAAAACAGGTGCGCTGCTTGCTGTGATGTATTCAAAAAATTTAGTCAAATGAGAAGAGGACTGAATAGGTTCGCATTCACTTGTTTGCAGCCAGGCACGTAAACTGATGGGGTGAAATGAACTGTGCTGAGTAGGTCACCTGGATTAGATTGATAACACCCTCCTGTGACTAAGTGCCTTCATTTTGCATTAAGTAAACATGCTTCTTAATTTATAGCATTACTTCCCAGTGCAATGCCTCGATCACTGGTTGTGCAATTGCTGTTACAGCTTGTTTCTGGGAAGAACACTGGGGCATCTTATTTGCCTCAGGATAAAATTCATCACATGAGTGAAGGGGAGGGTGAATATAAAACCTAAGTTCTGTTTACTTACCTTGCTGGGCTAGGCATGTGGTCTCGTATTTGTTAGATTTGCTTATGGCTTGGGTTAGACCCTGTAAAAACTAGGGCTCTAATAAATGTTTGCTCATTTTTTCTTTAACAATATAGTGCTTCACATCACAGCCAGACACTGGAGAGACCTGTCAGGAGTAAGCATGGACCAATGGTACCAAATAGTATGGGAAACAGCCCTACTAGAAAAATTAACCAATAAACTGAAGCTGACATGGGGACAAATAGAAGAAGATACCTTCACCCCGGTATGGCTCCCCTTTATCACATACACAGCCCAACAAGACAACGACAAAAACCCACCAACAGCATACAAATCAATATGGCTAACCTGATCCAAAACACCCACCCACCCCACTCACACATGAAAACGAACTCCACCACAGCCAACCACAAATGAACAACCACACCCTAGGCCAACCCCAACCTCTCTCGCCACCAAAGGAACACAAGTGAACAGCAAAGAACCTGTAGAACACAACGCTGACACCAAACCCGACATGTAGTGTCAGGGAACTGCCATCGGAGAGTCAGGTGGTGGAAGGGCTCAAGGAGGCTAGGAGAGCCTCGGATGCTGAGGAAGGAACCAGCAGGGGGAGAGAGAGAGTTCCCGCAGAAACTCAGTCGGAGGGATGGCTCCAAGATACTTCCAGTGAGAACAGCGGAGAGGTCTCAGGACCTCCGCTGAGGATGCCTACTCCGCATAGGAAACTGTCACGCAGAGAATCCAGAAGGAGAGTTTCCGTTAAGGAACTCTTACGTTGGCGTAAATTCCGGAAGCGCCCACTGACGGATTCTGCCAGCGATTGAGGTAGCCATGCGTCCATGGCTCCGCGGACTGGGAGAGTTTAGAAACAGATAGCATGAGTTGAGAACTCAACCATTTACGCACAAGCAGCCCCTTAAACCCATAACAGCAATCCGTCAGTCTTCGACGCTGCGTGTGCGAAAGAGAGGCATCATGAGCAACCCAACTGGAGACGGAGCAGCGGGAGGAGCTGGAGCGGGACCAACTCTGGAGGAGAGAAACAGAGCGTTGGAACACCAGCTGGCACTGCTAACGGCGCGTCTCGAGGAGAGGAGAGCTCAGGATGCACAGGGGAAGCCCACCCCCATCGCAAGGAAGGTACCGGGGTTGGTACAGAAATTCGGGGGTGACCCAAGAAGCTACCAAGCCTTTAAGACAGAAATGCAGTACGCACTGAACCTGCAGTTTGATGACTTTGCCGATGAGGAATCGAGAGTGGCTTTTGTGATTGGGCACCTCGAGAGGGGAGCTAGAGAATGGGTGAGGCCCCTGATGGCATTGGATAATGATGCCCTAAAAGACTTGAGGAAATTCTTTATCGCGATGGACTTGATGTTTTCCAGCCAGATTGAACAGGGCGTGGTACGCAGACAGTTAATGGGATGCAAACAGGGGAATCAGTCCATCCGAGAGTATTGGACACAGTTTACCATGCTCATACATAAATTGGGGTGGGACCTGTCTTCGGAACCGATTCAAATGCTGTTTGAAGAAGGGCTAGCCCCGGCGGTGAAAGATGAACTTTCCCGCGCGCCCCGTCCGGAGTCCATGGATCAGCTGACCAAATCGGCGCTTGCGATTGGAGCACGCCAAGAGGCAAGGGCTCTGGAGAAGCGGGAAGGGAGAGGAGAGCGTTGGAGTGATTTCCGCATTCCTGAGATGCCGGAGCAACCTTCCCCGCCAGTGGAACCAATGGAGATTGGGACTGTGTGCGCGCGCGGAATTTCAAACGTCAGCGAAGGGCGGAAGAAGGAGGGGAAGAGCGCCAAAAAATGCTTCCTCTGTCAACAGCCAGGACATTTTGCCAGAGTGTGCCCACAAAGGAAGCGGTGGCAAGGAATGGTGGGAGCTGTTGGGAGTGAGGAGGAGAGGGTTAAGGAGCAGGTAAAAGCCAACGCCTGGCTGCCAGCGACAGGGCACAGCAGCCAGGCCAAGGATCAGTGAACGTGCCCAAGCCTGAACCCCCAAGGGCGGCTCTAGTCGTAGAGGTGCTGCTAGAGCTACCCAATGGACATCCACTCACGATAAAAGCCCTGTTAGACTCAGGCAGCTCCTGCAATTTCATGAGTAAGGAGTTTGCATCAGAGCACCAGATACAGACGCTGCCCTTAAGGAATTCCTTGCAGGTGACCACGATTGATGGGAGGGAACTTCTGGGAGGGGAAGTGAGCCAACAAACGGTCCCCATGACAATGAGGGTGGGAAGGCACACGGAAGTCATTGCATTTCACGTAGCCACCCTGGCGGGGCCGCCCATCATATTAGGAATGAACTGGCTGGCGTTACATGACCCGCTAGTGGGATGGCACCAGCGGGTAGTCTCTTTTGGGTCAGCTTATTGCCTAGAACACTGCAAGGGAAGAGAAACTCAGGAGTTGGCTAGGGCAAGTCTGGCAGGGATGGTGGTGGGAGAGAAGGGAGAAATACCACCACAATACGCAGACCTAAGTGATGTTTTCAGCGAGAAGGAAGCAGATAGACTGCCCCCGCATAGACCCTTTGACTGTCAAATTAACCTACTCCCGGGAGCCCAGCTACCAGTGGGCAAACTGTACGCTATGTCGGACAGGGAGATGCAGGAGTTAAGGGAGTTCATAGACAAGAACCTGAAACGAGGGTTCATCAGGGAGTCAAGAGCGGTGGGGGGCAGCCCAGTGTTTTTTGTGGACAAAAAGGACTCAAATAAACCCAGGCTGGTCGTGGACTTCCGGGCCGTCAATTCGGTGTCAGAACCAGTGGCCTTTCCCATGCCCAGGATTGACGACATTCTGACCAGAGTGAGGAAGGGAAAGATTTTTACCAAGCTGGACCTGAGGGGGGGCGTATAACCTGATACGGATGAGGAAGGGGGATGAATGGAAGACCACCATGTTCACCCCCTTGGGGGCCTTTGAGTATCTTGTTATGCCCTTCGGATTACAGGCGGGCTCAGCATGCTTCCAATCCTTCATGCATCACGTCCTGGGACCTCTGCTCTATAAGAACTGTGTGGCCTTCTTAGACAATGTGTTAGTCTACTCAGAGGACGAGGAGCAGCATGTCCGAGATGTCCGGGAGGTCCTAAGCAGGCTTCAAGCAAACCAGCTGTGGGTAAAACTGGAGAAGTGCCAGTTCCATACCAGAGAGGTGGAGTTCCTGGGGTACCGTTTGTCAGACAAGGGATTGGCCATGGATCCCAGTAAAGTCCAAGCGGTACTGGAATGGAAGACACCCAGAAACAGGAAGGACGTGCAGAGATTCCTGGGGTTTGGAAACTTCTATCGGAAGTTCATCAAAAACTTTGCCCACTTAATGGCGCCCATCACCGATTGTCTCAGTAGTAAGAAGAAATTCGCGTGGACGGAAGAGGCGCAGCGAGCGTTTGAACAGCTAAAGAAAGCGTTTGCGTCGGAGGAACAGCTCTTGCACGTAGATCTACAGAAGCCGATGAGGGTAGAGACGGACGCATCTGATCGAGCGGTAGGGGCGGTGCTTCTCCAGCCGGGAAAAGATGCGTCGGACTGGAGACCGTGTGCCTTCTTCTCGCGGAAGTTGAATAAATCCGAAAGGAACTACACAGTGTACGACCGGGAACTGCTCGCCATTCATGAAGCGTTTCGGCGGTGGCAACACCTGCTGATTGGAGCGCAGCACAAGGTCCAGGTGTGCACGGACCACAAAAATCTGGAATATTGGAGAACGGCCCGAGTACTGAACCAGAGACAAGTGAGATGGGCACAGGAGTTCTCCAAATTCCATTTTGAGATTTGCTACGTACCGGGTCCAGAGAACGTCAGGGCGGACACTCTCTCTCGAAAGCCAGAGTATATGGAGGGGGAGGGAGCACCCGAGGAAAGGCATATTATCCCAGAGGACCACTGGGTTTGTGAAGCAGCACTGGTGGGGCAAAGGGAACTGGTAGAAGGGACAGAGAACGATGAATATGCCCAAGACAAGCTCAGAGGGCTCAGGAGAGCCGGGGAGAACACAGGGGGTTTGAAGAAAGGAACGGGGCGTTGTATTACAAAGGGGCATTGTACATACCGGAAGGGGAATTGAGGGGTAGAGTACTCAAACAACTACACGACAGCCCCACCGCAGGGCACTTTGGGCAACACAAAACCATGTGGTTAGTTACCAGGCAGTTCTGGTGGCCCAAGGTGAGGGAAGATGTACGAGAGTATGTAAGGGGGTGCGACCGCTGCCAGCGAGCAAAGGGGGAGAGGGCGGCACCGGCGGGGTTACTGGAACCATTACCCACACCCGAATGGCCATGGGAGGCAGTTTCCATAGATTTTATGACGGATTTACCAAAATCCAAGGGAAAGACTGCGGTAATGGTAGTGGTAGACGTTAACCAAGATGTGCCACTTTATAGCTTGCTCACATGCGGTGACAGCGGAAGAAACCGCCAGGTTGTTTATAGAACACATCTTTAGGTTGCATGGCGCCCCCTTGAGGGTGGTCTCAGACAGAGGGAAACAATTTACGTCCAGGTTTTGGAGGAAGCTCATTGTGATGGCCTGGGATTCCGATTCAGAGGATGAACCAGAGGAATCCCAGCCTGCACAGGAGTCCCCGCCTCCAGGGCCGGCTGAACTGGGGCAAGGCCTAGATGCTGAAGAGCCTGCACCTGTGGCAGAGCACCAGGAGCTGGCCCCAGGTGAAACCCTTCAGGCCCCAGAGGGGCTTGAGGACTCAGTGGCTACAGGTGAGCCTCCTCCAGGGCCCAGTAACCCTTCGGCCTCTCCTGATCTGCAGAGGCTTAGGGCAGAGAGGCGAAGGGAACTGGTTGCTCCCAGGAGGAGTGCTCGCCTTAAGGCCAGAGGAGGCGGGGCTCCTGGGGGCCGGGACCGCCCCTGGCCTTAGAAGAGGATAAAAGCCCAGTCAGCCCGGTCCCAGGTTGCGGGAGCAACGTCGTTGTTGGCTTTGGACCTTCCTGTGTTCTTGATCCCTGCTTGGCCTCCTGTTCCTGACCATCCGGTGCTCCTGTTCCCTGCTCGGCCTCCTGTTCCTGACCATCCGGTGTTCCTGTACCCTGCTCGGCCTCCTGTTCCAGCGTTCCTGTTCCCCGCCCGGCTCTCCGCCTCGGACCTCGCCCCTCTTCGTGTGGACTCAGACTACGCTCAAGGTACCTTTCCCCCGGGTCCAGCACACTCATGAGCTTACTGCACGTAGAGGTCAATTTCTTGACCGCCAGACACCCAGATACAAATGGGCAGGCGGAAAGGGCAAACAGTATTCTACAACAATATCTGAGGTGTTATGTTAATGACAGAGAGAATGATTGGGTAGAGAAATTGGCTCTGGCCGAATTCGCCTACAATAATGCGGAAAATGTGTCCACGGGCATGAGTCCATTTATGGCCAATTAAGGGTGTTACCCTAGGGCCTTTCCAGGGGAAGGAGGGGAAAGATGGAGCGTACCGGCAGCGGAACATTTCGTGGAAGAAATGGAAGCCATACATCAACAGCTCAAGATGAATTTGGATAGGGCCAAGGAAGAATACAAGAAGCAGGCAGATAGGAGCAGAAGGGAAGGAGAGACCATAAGGGTGGGGGACCGGGTGTGGTTGTCAACACAAGGGTTGCCATTTAAGGGCGGGTGCAAGAAATTGAGGCCGAAACGACTGGGACCCTTCAAAGTTATACAACAGGTTAATCCGGTGGCCTTCAGACTCAGGTTGCCAGACAACATGAAACTGCATCCAGTATTCCATAGGTCATTACTGTCACCATACCGGGAGGGGCGGGAAATTTTGGGACGTGAAGGTGAGGTTCCCGTGACACCGGAAGTAGAAGAGAGCGAGAGCAGCAGTCATGTAGCAGAAATACTCGACTCTCGGTGGAAGGGTAAACAGGTGGAGTACTTAGTGGCATGGGAAGGGGAACCGGAGTCCGAAAATACCTGGGTACCGGCAGAAACGGTTGATGATGAGGTTTTAGTAAGAACGTTTCATCTCCGGAAGCCTCAGCCCTTGGGTAGATTCTGGGAGGAACACTTCGGCACCACTGACGAAGAAGGGGAGTTCGAGGGGTTCCCAGAATCAGGACAAGAAGAGGAAGAAGAATCAGATAGGGAAGAGTATTCGGGAAGAAGGGACAGTAGTAGGTGGAGGGCGGTTTTTGAGTCATCCGAAGATGAGGAGGATTCTTTAAGGGGGTTCCCAGCCTCACCACCCAGAGAAGAGGGGGAAACGGGGGGTGACGGGGGTCCTGGAGGGGAGGTGGATGTCAGGGAACTGCCATCGGAGAGTCAGGTGGTGGAAGGGCTCAAGGAGGCTAGGAGAGCCTCAGATGCTGAGGAAGGAACCAGCAGGGGGAGAGAGAGAGTTCCCGCAGAAACTCAGTCGGAGGGATGGCTCCAAGATACTTCCAGTGAGAACAGCGGAGAGGTCTCAGGACCTCCGCTGGGGACGCCTACTCCGCGTAGGAAACTGTCACGCAGAGAATCCAGAAGGAGAGTTTCCGTTAAGGAACTCTTATGTTGGCGTAAATTCCGGAAGCGCCCACTGACGGATTCTGCCAGCGATTGAGGTAGCCATGCGTCCATGGCTCCGCGGACTGGGAGAGTTTAGAAACAGATAGCATGAGTTGAGAACTCAACCATTTACGCACAAGCAGCCCCTTAAACCCATAACATATAGTAAGTAAAATAGAAACATCGCCACCCTACCCCACCCCCATCTCCCCCCCCACCTCTTTCCCCCTTTTCTTCCTAATGTCTCAACAAATGAAACTGATTTGTAAAAATGTTACATGGGGGGGGGGAATACGAGAGAGAGAGACATTGCACACGGTTTTGTAAATCAAGAAAATCTTTAATAAAAAACAAAAAAAAATAGTGCTTCAGAGATAGTCAAAATGTTACCCTCCAAAAAAATCCTTGCTTACTGCCTTTCACAGACTCATAGAATGGTAGAGTTGAAACGGACCATGAGGTCATCTAGTCCAAAATCTCCTTCACTGCAGGAATCTTTCATCTGTGGGGATTGAACCCATGACCTGCGATAAAGAGTCTCATGCTCTACTGACTGGGTTGTGTAGGGTTGTGGCCATCGTCCAACTCCCAAGAATCACAGATTCACCTGATCTTGCGCACAGAGATTTATCCTTATTCAAGCTATATACCATACATACTCTGCCCACTTTGTCTGTACTTCAGGAGGGAAAAAAATAACAGTGTTGTAGTGGTAGCAACAACAGAAGTGTGTGTGTGTGTGTGTGTGTGTGTGTGTGTGTAGGTGACAGTGAGTGAGAGAGAGAGGGGAGAAAGAATAGAGGAAGAGAAGAAAGTTCTTTGCATGTAAGTTTTCCCTAAGACCCAGTATCTATCTCAAGAAGAAGAAGAGAAGAAGAGTTTTGGATTTGATATCCCGCTTTATCACTACCCAAAGGAGTCTCAAAGCGGCTAACATTCTCCTTTCCCTTCCTCCTCCACAACAAACACTCTGTGAATTGAGCGAGGCTGAGACTAGCCCAAGGTCACCCAGCAGTGGTTTGCAAACTCCCTCCCACCATGGGAACATTGCTGTGGGTTTTGGTGGACAGCTTAATTATCTTTCTGCCCATTGTTGCAATTGCAATGCACTGTGCTAGATGCTGTAAGATTTCTAATTGTTATTTTTACAGGCCAGCCATGGACCACCTGAATGAAGCTCATGGACTGCTGCTGGTCTGCAGACCACAGATTGGGAACCCCCAGTTCAGAAGACTTTAAATCAAAGGATTCTCTAAGTGGTGGGCAAATAAAATTGTAGTTAAAACAGAGCTAAAATCCACAAAGAAATTAAACACCCCCACAAAATAATAATTAAAACACAGATAAAACCAGTAAGCCATCTAAAATGAATGTATGTCTGTGTAGGATTACAAAAATAAAAATATTTTCAGCAGGATAATACTAATAGTAATACTAAACCACTGGGCCTCTTGGGCTTGCTGGTTGGAAGGTCAGCACTTCGAATCCGCACGACAGGGTGAGCTCCCGTTCCTTTATCCCAGCTTCTGCCAACCTAGCAGTTCGAAAATACACCAGTGCAAGTAGATAAATAGATACTGCTGCGGTGGGAAAGTAAACGTTGTTTCCACGCGCTCTGGCTTCCATCACAGTGTTCTGTTGCACCAGAAGTGGTTTAGTCCTGCTGGCCACATGACCCGGAAAGCTGTCTGTGCACAAATACCAGCTCCCACAGCCTGAAACGAGATGAGCGCCACAACCCCATAGTCACCTTTGACTGGACTTAACCATTTAGGGGTCATTTACCTTTACCTTGCTACTACTACTACTACTACTACTACTACTACTACTACTAACTTTATTTGTACTGTGCCCATCTGACTGGGTTGCCCCAGCCACTCTGAACAGCTCCCAACAATTATAAAAGCAATCTAAATATCTGGAAAAGTTGGAATCTAAATATGCTGGAAAAGTTGCTGCTTTCCTAGTTTCAGCAAATATGTTTCCTGACTTCAACATCATTAGATGAGACTGATCAACGGCTCAGGATATTTTCCAGAAAGGTAATGATGCCCAATTAATTTTTAGAACAATTTGCTTACTGACTCTGTGTAAAATGCCACCCTTTGGCAGATGTTTGTTTTTGAAATGATGTGACCTTTATTTTAAGAGCTGGAAGCAATTTTCCAGTGTGGCACTTAAGAAGGGAGAAGATTTGCTGAGATGAGCTGATATGTAAACTCAGCGCTGCTCCCCTGAACCTCTGGGCGCTTCAGCAGTACAAGCCATTTAGTGGATTCCCTGCTGTGAAACCCTCCAGCCCCCACCCCCCGCCTCAACAAAAGGCGCCATGCTTGCAGTCGGCATGAAAATGAACGGATTAAAAAAGGAGAGGCAGGACGTGTTGGGAGCATGAGCAGCACTCTATTAGCATGCAGAAGGGGGACGGCAGACAATCCAAGGGAGACTGAATAAAGGACAGCATGGAGGTGGTCAGGAAGATGGAAAAATAATGTACCAAGGCCTTTCTAAGCACAGTTTAGCATTCTTTCCCCATTGCGGATGGGCACGTGTGGAGAAATGATAAACCGAGCTGCTTGCAAAGAGTGGGCAGGCAAAGGAGCTGGCTGTGACTTTGTGCAGGATCTTTAGGGGAAACCGGCTGAGAACAAATGAGAAAATGGTGTGGAGAGAATGGGCATAGCTACGAGCTATAGCACAGAGAGGAAGCTGAAAAACCAAGCAGGCAAGACACAGATACCACTTGAATAAACAGGACTCAGGCCATGTGTGCACCATGTGGCTATCTATGAGGAAGAAGAAAGAAAAGCACTTTATCCTAGGGACAGGCCACTCAGTCAATTTCAGTTTCCCTCGGTTTCCAATTTTTCCATTCTTAAGTTCAGTTCTCCACATTTCCACATAAGTTTGCAAGTTCCTTTTTTTAAAAAAAGTCCTAATGGAAGATTCAGGGGGACGTGGGTAGCTCTGTGGGTTAAACCACAGAGCCTAGGACTTGACGATCAGAAGGTCGGCGGATCTAATCCCCATGACGGGTGAGCTCCCGTTACTCGGTCCCTGCTCCTGCCAACCTAATAGTTCGAAAGCACGTCAAAGTGCAAGTAGATAAATAGGTACTGCTCCGGTGGGAAGGTAAACAGCGTTTCCATGCGCTGCTCTGGTTCACCAGAAGTGGCTTAGTCATGCTGGCCACATGACCTGGAAGCTGTACGCTGGCTCCCTCAGCCAGTAAAGCAAGATGAGCGCCGCAACCCCAGAGCCAGCCACAACTGGACCTAATGGTCAGGGGTCCCTTTACCCTTTACCTTTAATGGAAGATTCATAAGCATTTTCATGCACATTTCCCCTAATATACACCATTTTGCAAAACAATTTCCCCAAATACAAAACACTTTTGTATTATTGTCACTTATATATGCATTTTCATGCACACTTTACTGTAGTATATGCATTTTGGTAGCACATTACTTGGCTGGAAAACTGTGTTGTAAAATTTGTCATTGTGCAAATTTTGAAGGATGCCAGTTAAAAAGTGCAAGTTAGGTGGGTTGGCCTTGAAATACAAATGGAATAAAAATTCTCCTCCATCTTTGGTCTTTCCTTGGAAACCTCACCTTTAAGGTGCGAACACAGAAACATACTCCCAAGCCTCAGCAAAATGCAGAACTAACAATATGGATTCTAATACTATAGCTATCCAAAGAGGCACAAAACAAGGATGCCCACTGTCTCCCTTCTTATTTATCCTGGCTCTGGAACCCTTAGCAATCCGCATCCGAGCAGCCACAGACATCAAGGGAGTGGAAATAAAAGGCAGAACCTATAAATTAGGGCTCTTTGCAGATGACCTAATGGTCACAACACCAGACCCCATAAGCACAGCAACCTCCCTAATCAGAGAACTCAACACATTTGCAATGGTGTCAGGCCTACAGGTAAATTTTACAAAGTCAGAAGCTATGTGCTTCAACACCCCTCCTCACACCCAAAAAGAACTCACGAAGGTCACCAAAATAAAACTTTGCCACACCAAGTTCAGATACCTAGGGGTACAAATAACCAGAAACCTCAATAAACTGTACCTCCACAACTACAAGCCCCTGTGGCGACAAATTAACAAAGACCTAAAGAGATGGAATAACACGAATTTCCCTCTCTCAGACAAAATAGCCATGATCAAAATGATCACACTCCCAAAACTAACCTACCTATTCCAAACCCTCCCAATCTGGATCCCCTCAACCCAACTTCGCAGTTGGCAGAGAAAACTACACTCTTTCATCTTCTCACATAAAAAACCAAGAATAAGCCCCAAATACCTGCACCTCCCCACCTCAGAAGGAGGATGGGGAATCCCCAACATAGAAGCATATTACAATGCCAACCAAATACGCCATATAATCCCATATATACTAGAAGATGAGACAAAACAATGGGTACACCTAGAGAGGGACACAATTGAAAACACCTGCACCACAACATACCCACTCCTCCCAAACAAACTAAAGAAAATTCCCACAACACTTAACAGGTACACACAGACCATGCTCAAAGCATGGAAAACACAAATAGGCAAACTATCCCCAACCCCATCCCCACTAATCCCCCTGGCGTACCACCCATTATTCTACCATGCAGCACAAAACCTCCAGACAAAAACCTGGCGAACCAAAGGCTTATATCGCCTAATAGACTTTTATAAAAATAACAAACCCTTGTCAACACAAGAAATACAAGACAAACTAGAAGACACCCAAATGACCTGGTTAACACAACACCAACTACATGCCTTCTTAAACAACCCAACAGTAAAATCAGCAGCAACTAGGCCCCTGACAACCTTCGAAAACCTCCTCCTAACAACAAAGGGAAACGGTAAAGGGACGGTATCCGCAATATACAAAATACTACTCCAAAATCCCGCAAATCCCCTAGACACAATCAAAAAACAATGGGAGAATGACACAGGCTATGAGATTAACCCCACTCAATGGACCAGAATGTGGTCTAAACCCCCCTTTAAATCCATATCAACAAAAAGAAAAGAACTCACACTGAAACTCACCTACAGGTGGTACCTAACACCAAGGAAACTAGCGCTAATACACCCAGGAACCTCACCAAAATGCTGGAGAGGGTGCACCTCCTCAGGCACATACCTCCACATGTGGTGGGAGTGTCCCAAAATTCAACTATTCTGGACAACAGCCATACAAGAAATATGTAAAATAACTAAGCAAGTAATAGACATCACCCCAGAATTGGCCCTACTAAACATCTTCCAAGACAACAATGCCCATTTACACCACAAAGAACTTATAACCCACCTGCTCTCAGCAACCAGAAACATCATAACCAGACACTGGAGAGACCTGTCAGGAGTAAGCATGGACCAATGGTACCAAATAGTATGGGAAACAGCCCTACTAGAAAAATTAACTAATAAACTGAAACTGACACGGGGACAAACAGAAGAAGACGCCTTCACCCCGGTATGGCTCCCCTTTATCACATACACAGCCCAACAGGACAACGACAATAATCCACCAACAGCATACAAATCAATATGGCTAACCTGATCCAAAACACCCACCCACCTCACTCACACACGAAAACAAAGATCACCACAGCCAATCACAGGCAAACAATCACACCCTAAGCCAACCCCAACCTCTCTCACCACCAAAGGAACACAAGTGAACAACACAAGCAACGCTGACACCAAACTCTACATACATTAAACATAATAGAAACACCGCCACCCGACCCCACCCCCATCCATCCTCCCTCTCCCCACCCCCCTTTCTTTTTTCTTTCTGTTTTCTTCTCCCCCTAATGCCTCAACAAATGAAACGGATTTGTAAAAACGTTACATGGAAGAAGAAGAAGAAGAAGAAAAAAAAGAGGCACTACACTTCTGTAAAACAAGAAAATCCTTAATAAAAAATATTTTTTTTTTTAAAAAAAAGAAACGTAGTGATGGCACTCTCCTTAAAGGTCAATTTTGGCACTGCTAATCTACAGGCATAAGCATTCCTGACTTCCATTTTAGTAAAGTCTCTGCTGATGTTTGCTGGGCTATGGAGTCACAGCTAAATCACACTCAGGAAAAACGTCTGAATTTCTGTGGAAGTGAATGGGGCTGCATGGATTTAAGAGCCCAGAATTTGTTTCTTGAGGTAAGCAGATAAAGACATCTCTCCCTTGATGGTAGAAGGCAATTTTTATAAACCTGTCTGCCTTATCTTGGGTCATAAATATAGCTTTTTCTTTTCACAATTTCCTCTGTGGCTTCCAAATCCCCTTCACATTTATGATTCTGATACCCTACTGTATTTTATTTGGAAGGTCAGTAGTTCCTTTTTTCTTAATACTGCTGCTGCATGAAGGGAAAATCCTATATACAACTAGAGCTCATGTCCTGAGCTATATATGAAGACTCATATTTCCTGACAGTTCCATTTCCTCTTGCTGTCTCTGTTCCAATTCCACTCCCCTCTTTTTATGTTACATCAGCATTTTCATTTTATTACCCTGTGTTAAAACTCGGCAGCAGACTAATATTTTGTGGGGTGGCAATTTCATGTGCAGGCTACAACTAAAGCAGAGTGCCTCAGATTTTTTAAAAAGGCAAGCTGAGCTTGAGCCATAATAACTTAGTAATGAGAGAAAGTTTCCTTATTTGAAAGCTTTTCAGATCGTAAGGATGTGAGGCCCCAAATAACTGAAATTATATTAATTTCACCCACATTAAAGGCTTAAGTTGTGTCGTTCCCTACAGAAGACTCCTCTACTGCAAGTGTGAAAAAAAGAAATTATTTCAGTAGGGTATTATCTCTGTCAGAGCAGAGAGCCATGGAGTTTGGCTCACTGTAGAGCCAGGCGTATTCTGACACGGTTTTATAGCATGAGTGCTCTGAATGTAGGCACTTATGCATTGCTAAAAACGAGGAAACCAAAAGAGGACACCCCCCAAAAGGGGCATTGATTTGCATAAATGTTGCATATGCTTATTTATATGCATACATTTAAATTTAGAAACAATTAATGTAATTTAAATGGAAATACGTATTGCCAGCGGCGGCCTGTCCCATTTTGTTTTGCACTTAAAATGGGAGAATTTTATTTTAGCTGATCCTGAGTTTTGTTTTAACTTCTATTTGTTTAGAGATTTCATGCTTTGTAATTTTTGCTTCTTAATATTGTACCTGTGTGGTTTCCCACAACCTTCTTTCTCTCTCTTCTCCCATTAAGTTGTGGTTTAAAATAATCCACAGCTTTTTGACTAATAAGGCCGGGGGTCAGCTGTATGGTGAAACTGAAGACCGTATGGCTAGAGTCTGAGCCTTAACATAAATTGGTTTATGTCCATGTCCTCTTCAGGGCACTAGCCTGCATACTCCAGATGGCAGCATGTTCGAAGCGCATCAACCATATGGTAGCATAAATCCAAACCTTTTTTTGGGTAGTAAGGTGTGTACAATGTTCTGAGAAATAAAGAAGCACAATTGGTTCAATCAGTGACATATGGGTCATGCTCCACTGCAGGTCCAAGGCAGTTGAAAGGAAATTATCATGCTGGTGTCCTGGCTACAGGCAAAATTGAGTAAATATAGAGGGGGGGGGGACCAAGAGTAAATGAAATACATGTGGCATTTCAAAGTTCAGAAAGATGGGCAAATCATGCCCTCAGGTTGTCATCCTGAGGGAAAGCAAAAATATTATCCATGGCATTATGATGCAGTCGCCCATTCAGTTGTAGGTTCAATTCATGCGTGCTTTTAATTTCATCATAGAACTGTAGAGGTGGAAGCGACCCCAACGGTCGTCTAGTACAACCCCCTATAATGCAGGAATCTCAAATAAATAAGCAAAACACAACACAAAGGAATACAGAGAAATAAAGAAACACATCTCACACAACTCTGTAAGCGATTATGGTGGTACCTCGGGTTAAGAACTTAATATGTTCTGGAGGTCTGTTTTTAACCTGAAACTGTTCTTAACCTGAGATACCACTTTAGCTAATGGGGCCTCCTGCTGCCGCTGCTGCACGATTTCTGTTCTCACCCTGAAGCAAAATTCTTAACCTGAGGTACTATTTCTGGGTTAGCGGAGTCTGTAACCTGAAGTGTTTGTAACCTGAAGTGTCTGTAACCTGAAGTGTTTGTAACCTGAGGTACCACTGTATATAGAACTTCCCAAAGACCAAATATAAAAATGAGACATTTATATTCCACCAAGTGTTCGTTTTTTAAAATATAGCTTTTACATCATGTATTCAATAACAAAATCATATTCAAGTGCAATTCAGGATGTCTCAAAACCAAAGTTACATCCAAATATTCCTTTGTTCAACAAAGAAAAAGGAATCTCTACAAGTATACTTGTTGCAAAAGGATAATCCACAGACAGGGGAAAAATAACTGCCCACGTCCCCAAGAGTGTTGTAGCTTTGCTCTCAGTCACTCAAACTGCAGTGGCAGTGCCCCAGCTGTGTGAAATCCTAAGCAGTACTCCAACGATGAGATCACCAGATGCAAATCTCTGCTTCGAATGTCTTCCTCCTGTTGGCCAGCAATGGAATGATATGATGGCAAAAGACATGCTTAAATAGAAAAGTCAACTCCATAAAATTGAAAAGGCACTCTGCTCATTCTGTAAGGGCTTACCCATGGGTAGGCAAACTAAGGCCTGGGTGCCGGATCCGGCCCAATCACCTTCTAAATCCGGCCTGCAGATGGTCTGGGAATCAGCATGTTTTTACATGTGTAGAATGTGTCCTTTTATTTAAAATGCATCTCTGGGTTATTTGTGGGGCATAGGAATTCATTCATCGCTCCCAAAAATATAGTCTGCCCCCCCCAAGGTCTGAGGGACAGTGGACCGGCCCCCTGCTGAAAAAGTTTGCTGACTCCAGGGCTTACCCAATGGTGATGGTAATGGCAGCAGTAGGTAGCAGGAGCTGCTGCCACACTCAGATGAACGTTGGGCAGCTGGTCCGCAAAGCCAGTTCTTTTTTTCCTGTATTTCCTGTATTGTCTCTACTGTGGTGTCTCTCCAGGGCTTTGTGGGGAATTAAAATGGTGGCCCTTAGCCCCATCCAGCTTGGTGTTTATTGCAGCACCATTGAAAAATATTATTAAAAGGAAGCCCAGGTCAGACAACACTGGACAGCCTCACCAGGGGAGTAGGGTCTTGGGAGCTGCATGTTGATGCCAGGCCTCCATGTGTAGGCCAGCTGTGGGTATGTTTCTAAGGCTGTCTTTTATTACCAAAGACTGAAGTTGCTGCCTGTCAGTCTCAGTTTTGCAACATGACCCATTGCTAACAAGATGGCAAAGGAACACTAAATATTTTCTCCCTATAGTTCCTCCCTTTCCTGTCTTTCTAAAAAAAAAACCCCCACACACCTTGCTTTCTTGTGTCTGTGGCAAAAAATACCTTGCCTGGGCCCAAACCTTTTATTTAATTATGAAAAGCTTAGCTGGTTAGAAGGCTGTCTAAACCATTCGTCAACATCCTCCCGCACTCTGGCTGTGGCATAAGCTGCACAAAATACATGATTTGCTTTTGCCTGGTGTAAGGAAATGACCCCAGCTCCCTTTGTTCCTCTTCTTTAAAGTAGTTGCTTAGCAAACAGGAGGGAAGCTGCACCTGTCTGGCTGACACCTTACGCCAAGCATGCAAACAGGAAACATTCCTGCTCCCAGCAGCCTGCTCTTGGGAAAGAGGTTCCCAGAAGACAACAGTGTTTCCAGAGAATACAGTGAAATGGCGTAGCCTTCACCTCCTCCTATCAGTGTAAATGCTTTGCAGTTCGAAACCTGCAGGACCAGAGATTTACAGAAGATTGGAAGAAGTATATGAATTATTTGAAGAGCAACTGTAATCAACAAATTACGCTAGTAGGACTACAAGAAGTTTTGTAAGGAGAAATATACAAAGTGTTACAAAGTATAAAAAGATAGAGATATTGGTTATGAGTTTGAAATGTAATAGGGAAGATAAGAAAAGCATACTGAGAGATTAGATTGGAAAATTTTCAGACAGGATTGATGGAAGTAAAAAATTTGAATAAGATGGGCCAATTGGTGCCAAAGAAGGACAGAACTTTTTTTATGTATGCTACAGCAGCAGCAAGAATACTCATCGCAAAGCACTGGAAGACGCAAGATCTACCCACCCTGGAAGATTGGCAGATGCAAGTAATAGACTACATGAAATTGGCAGAAATGACCTGCAGAATCCGAGATCAAGGAGAAGAGCAGGTGGAAGAGGATTGGAAGAAGTTTAAAGTTTATCTACAAAAACATTGTAAAATATATGAATGTTGAGGACATTGAAAATGAAACGAAGGGGTTCTAGTGATTAAGATAAATAAGAGTACAAAGGGAGGGATAAAGGACGAAAATGAATAACGAATGATCTTGCTGAATTAATTGTTAAATGGAATACAAGAAAGGGAGGCGGGTGGAAGGAAGGGAAATAAGGTTTTGAAGGGTACAAATCTGAAAGAGAGTTTTTTATGTTAAATCTGTTTTTTTTATGTGTTTTCTTTTTTCCTTTTGTTTTTCTTTGTGATATCTGTGGATTTTTTGTTGGTGTGTCAATTTTTTTCTTCTTTGTAAAACTTAATAAAATATTATATAAAAATTTTTTGAATAAGATGTAAAAGTATGTTTAATTACTGTTGAAAATGATATGTTAAAAAAAGCTAATAAAAAATTATATTGATTTTTTTTTTTTTTATAAAGGGCTTTCTTCGTCACAAAAGGTACTAGCATACCTGTCAACTGCCCCAGAAAAACTGGGACATTCTCTTTTTTCCTGTGAGAGCACTGGTGGTCATTTGGGGAAACTGGATTAATAACGACAATAGTGCAAAAAGCCTTATGACAGTTCAGCTCATCATTTCTTTGTGTGTGTTTTTTTACAGTCTATACCCAGGGTTGTATAGCCTGTGGCCCTCCAGCTGGACTACAATTCCCATCATGCTTGACCATGTTGGCTGGCTGGGGCTGATGGGAATTAGAGTACAATGTCATTTGGAGGTCCAAAGTTTAGTCACTCCTCCTATAACAAGGGGTGAGGGTAAGAAATAGAAAGATGTAATGAACTTTTTTGGGGGGGGGGCGGAGGGAGAATTACCCAAGCCTCTGGAAAGCTGAGAATTATTGATTTAAGGGAAGGACTAACAATTTCAGTTCATTTTGCATGATGCCTATGTACCAGGGGGAAATAAATCTCAGATAACATTTTAGACACAACATGTCACTTTATTTGTAAACTAGAAACAGCTGCCACATATGCTTCTGGTACAGGAAGAATGGATTAAATATGTGTGCATATCCCTGTGCAGTGCAGCATATTGTCCTCATCCAATAAATGAAGTTTTTCCCCATAGGATATGTAACTGATTCTCAGTGACACCATCACTTCTGCTTATACATCTGTTCTGCCTTTAAAGAGAGGATAACTTGATCACTCAAGACAGATCTTTCTTTCAGATATATATTTCCTCTAAAGCTATCAAGTCACAAACATGACATTTCTTGATTTTTTTAAATGCCAAGGTCAATTGATTATAGACCATTTTTGCATTTAATAGCAACTTCTTTATGTGTAAAGTGTCTTTGGAAGTTCTGTCTTGTTTCAGCTGCCAAAACCTAAATGTTCAATCCCAAGAGGATACTAGCAGTTTGCTCTATGAGTAAACAGGAAAAGGAGAGGGAATATTATGTTATTGTGGTTAATTTGGTTTACTCTGTCAGATAATCTCACTCTTAAGCTGATTTCAAATGTCAATTTATCTTGTAGCAACTGGGTGAATCACACCGTAATATTCCAAGGAACATGTCCATGCCTATTTACTGTTTTTAAATCTGGTGATAAATCTGGTGATAACCTGATGTTAAGAACATTTTAATGTATGAGACCAGAAATAGAAAACATGGTTACAGTAGATAAATTTGCTCTTCTTTGATTTGATATTGCTGTCTCCAGCACATCTTAACATAAGCAAAAAAGAAAAAGGGGGAAAAGCTCCCTTTCCCAAGAAGGTTGCAAATGTAGAACAACTTTAACCATAGTAGAAAAGCACCACATTGCCCAGTTTATGTTGTTTCCCCAGGACTTAGTCCCAGAACCTAATGTTGAGGTTTATAGCATGAATCTGGACTTGGAAAAGTAACAATATAGTGCTTCCAAAATTTTCTTTCCTCTCACCATCAAGTAACTGCAACCAGACCCCACAGAGTGAGGTATGGAGGATGAGGCTTTCAGACAGATTTGAGTCACAGAACCTCTTTCCACGAATCAAGCGTTCCCACACACCCACACATATTTCAACTGCAGTCAAAAGAGGTCAGTTCACAGATGTGCATTGAAGAATGTAACTTGCAGTGAAAACCCAATGTGGGCTTGGGCTTGTCTGCAGAAATGACTGCCAAATGAGCCATGACAAAAGAACATAACGTTGGGATTCTCTCAGAATCAGAATGGATGCTGTCTATGTCCATGATGTATTCTGTGATAATGTCTGAAGGCTGATGGGTGTCCTGTAAAAGTCACATACACACTGATTGTGTACACACAGGAAGGACTGCAGGTTCAACAGCGACTTTCTGCTGTGTGTGAAAGTGAGGTGCATGTTTTGAAGTAAAGATGCATACTCTGCTTGCGTCTTACATTGTGATTTGGGTGGCGCTGTGGTCTAAACCACTGAGCCCCTTGGGCTTGCCGATCAGAAGGTCGGCGATTAGAATCCACATGACGGGGTGAGCTCCCGTTGCTCTGTCTCAGCTCCTGCCAACCTAGCAGTTAAAAGCATACCAGTGCAAGCAGTGGCGTAGCGTGGGTTGTCAGCACCCGGGGCAAGGCAAGTAATTTGCGCCCCCTAACCTGTGGATTTGCGCCCCCTAACCCGTGGATTTGCGCCCCCTAACCTGTGGATTTGCCCTAACCCCAGATGTTGCGCCCGGTGCGGCCGGCCCCCCCTGCACCCCCCACGCTACGCCACTGAGTGCAAGTAGATAAATAGGTACTGCTGTAGTGGAAAGGTAAACAATGTTTCTGTGAGCTCTGGGCACTCATCACAGTGTTCCCTTGTGCCAGAAGCGGTTTAGTCATGACCCGGAAAAGCTGTCTGTGGACAAACGCTGGCTCCCTCGGCCTGAAAGCAAGATGAGCGCCGCAGAGCCCATAGTAGCCTTTGACTGGGCTTAACTGTCCAGGGGTCCTTTACACACACACACACACACACACACACACACACACACACGAAAGGTACATAACAGAAATGCTAATCTGATAAGGTCAACAGGCATGGGGCTAAGAGCGTGTCAATGTGACTTAAGGACACCATTCCATTTTTATCTTCAACTGCCTGGGACCCCCTGGAATCTTGCTACTGCTTGACAGAGATTGGGGGTGGCGTGTTACAATAGTTTATTTGCCTCGGGAAGGGAGGAGAGTGGTGGTTGGCTGACACCTACTTGTACTGCTGTTCAGCTCCAGCTTTCCCACTAGAGGCAATAAATATCTCAATAAACATACATATGCACAGAATCTTATTTATTATATTCATGGAAACCTGTGTGCATCACCTTCTGGCTTCCATAAAGGCCTTCCAAGGTGGTTTCACCACCATAAAAACACAATCCTCTTTCAATCAAAACAGAACACAGTAAAGCCACTAAAAAGTAAATAAAATAAAAGCAGCCAGCGAGATTAATGTTCAGTTAAAACCCATTAGTACCCTTGCGAAATAAAAGAAATTGAGCTGTGAAAGCAGTTATCTCTAAATTAAAAAGTTGGGAGAGACACAAACATTTTTCTCTGGGTTGTATTGTTGCTAAACATTTCTATTTTAAAATTTCTGTGGGTGAAATAGATAGGTATTGTGCTCTTAGCCCCTTCTCCCTAGACATTCAATAAATCTCTGCCTCCACCATTATGTTTTCAAAGTAGCCATTTCCCCCCTTACCATGTGGTTAAACATGATAGGTTTTAATGAGAAAATAATGCTATGTTAAACATGGAGCAGAACCACTTTTCTAATTCCATATCTGGCTGGTTGCAGAACTGCAGTAAAGCATCTTAGTGGTTCTGCCATTTGTCTGGTGGAATGTGCAAGCTGTTTCTCTTCAATTTGAGAAGGAGGGCTAGTATGGTAATTTCCCTTCCTTCACCTTTATGAGGTGGAGAAAGCCAATCTTTAATTAATAACAAGTTGAAACGCCACCAGCTGCCTGACTCCTTGCGGACAAGCTGTGATTATTTACAAATCTGTTACACACACAGCTCCCAAACTTCAAAGAGCACTCATTACCAGGCTCCAAATTCTCCAAATTACTTTCCCATCCATCTGAATTATAGTTATAAGGAGTTCATAATGAGAATCTAATCTCATCCCTTAGATCGTGAAAAAAGCACACTGGAGATAGGCTGTGACAAAATTATTCAAATCCAGTCTGATTATCTTCTGATTACTTTTCCTAAGCACAACTCGCTCACCACCCTAATGAGTTTTTTGATTGAAAAACAAACACCCAAATGAAAGACAGAAATAACTGATCAAAGTACTCTCTTTAATGCTAACCATTAAAATGAGTGGGGCAAGAATGGTGGAAATTTCTGGAAGTGAATGGAGCCGTGACTCTTGTTGGAGTTTAAAAAGAAAACATTTTAAAACAGCACTGTCCAGGGAGCAACAAATAGGTATTATCTGTGAGCCAGAGAATGTCAGTAAAATGCCTTCTGTTTAATTTGAGATAGGTTGCCCCCCACCCCACCTCCAGCAAGATATTTCAGTTTCCTAATTTCCAGCAGCAGGCTAGATCTTTGAGGCTTCCAGTAGGATGACTGTTCAAGGTTTATGTTACTGTATTGCTAATTCACTTGTCTTCATCCTGCTTATGAACCTGGTGGGGTGTGATGGGGTGGAGATGCACCAAAAGAAAGGGAAAACAATGACCAACAGAGCACCCTTGACCAACAACTGTTGCAAATGATGCCTGAATTCTTGTATGGAAATGGTGTTGCTTTGTACTCCATTGAGTCATACCATTTCCCTTTCGTAATCTGGATTTCTCTTCCTGTAGAACTTCCACACTGACCTGAGTCACTGTTTACATTATGTCCTCTGTTTAGACAGCTAAAGGCATAATCTATCATTCTTTACGGGACCAGTATTATGTAATTTTTTTCATGCTATTAAGCTGCCTTGAGCATTAACTACGGAAAGGCAGCATACAAATGTATGTATGTATGTATGTATGTATGTATGTATATATGTATGTAACTTTTAACATCTGGGGTGGGGGCAGGATCCAGGAGTGAATGGGTACACCTACACCATATTACATCTTTGTGTGGCTTCCTTCCTTTGGAGGAAATAAATAAATGTGCAGCTGAATTTTAACCCAGCAATAAAGAAAGCATTTTGTTAGCCACCCAGGATGGCAGGAATTAATGTATCTAAACCCCAGTATGGAGAGAAACGGAATTGGAAGGGGGGGGGGCAGAACACACCAATATGCACAGCTGCAGAGGTATGGCAGTTTTCAGTTTGGACTCTTCAATTTTCCTCCAAGAGCTACAGGAACTAGGTGCAAGTCTGCTTGTACATAATGCATTTCCATCCAGGCTGCAATGAGTAGGCAATCATTTCTTTAATCAATTTTATTCAAATAGACTATGAATAAATTCTGTGCCTTCATTGTCTCATGTGATGAAGGAAGCCGATAATAGAAAGAAGTGATAAGAATGGAGAAACCGTCAAGACCATGAATGAATTTTTATATCTCCTACTGATTAGACTCTGGCTGCGGGTGGATAAATGCATTCAGCACCCACTGTATGCAAGAAGGCATGGAGCTATTTTGAACCTGGTTGAGTCTATAAAGTACCAAAAGGAGGTGCCACACCATTAAACAGTAAGAACCTTTAACTTCATACTACACACACACACACACACACACACAGTTTTCCTGAAGTTCTTTGTCTGGTTTTCTTAAAAAACATTCATAGTGTTTTAGTGCCATTTTAAAACAAGCTGAGTTTACAGGCATGCATATAATAAGCCCACGCAATGGAACCTATGGATGAATGAAAGTGACAGAAGCAATAGCTGTCATGCTGCTTTGTAATGAGGCATCTAATCATAAGCCTGCATGTTTATCAAAGCTTCTATATATTTCAATCAAGGCTTGTATTTAAAAATGAGCTTAAAAAAAGGATTTTCAAATGTTTCATGCCAGGCAAAAGACCAGCTGCCTAAAAGAACCTTGGCAAGATGTTTTTCCTCCTAAGACAAGAAGGGCCCCATTGATTTATAGTAGAAAAACAATTCTCAAAGTCATAAAAAGGGAGAATTACATATGCTGCCCCAAGGCTGAGAAAACACCATTAGGAATGGGGAAAGATAATACTAATGTGCCTCCCAGTAAAATGAGCCAGATCTTCTTTCTAAGGTTGAAAGGCCAGGAGCAAATGGAAGGAAAAACATTTAGCTAGAAAGAAAGAGAGCATTTTTGGGGAAGTCTCTTCTAAAGCTGTTTCTTAAACTAAGAGAGTTAAAAAAGGTTAAAATGTGTTAAATGTTGGAAAGGCAACTGGCTTGGCAGAAGAAGCAGCTTCTTCCTATTTTATTTTGAGGCTGGAGAGGAGGGGGAAAGGGGGAGGTGCAAACTGAAGAGGCTTCTTTTAAAAGCTGTGTTTTATTGAGTTCCTTCCTTTTTACTTTGAAAAGCTTTATTCTTTTAAGAGGCTACCTATGATAAATGTATGAAATATATTAGCTTAAATATATTGGCTTAAATGTAATTATGCAAAGGATTTAAGGAATGCTAGATTCTTATTTCATATGGTTGTAAGAGTTGTATTTATCCTGAAATTAAGTCAGCCACCAGCCCCCCACCCTGCCAGACAGAAGACGCCATCTAAGCAGTCTTGATATATAGTTGTCAGGCATTTTGTTTAGAAACATTAAATGAAGGAAATCTTTCAATGTTGATGTGAAACTCAAGATCCTTGACATCTGTTGAACATAAAATGTAAGATTAAACCATTTGTTTTAGAAGGCAATAGGGCAAGAAGGGCAAGAGGTGAGCTGGTAATTAAGATTCCATGTAAGATATATTATTACTTATTTGTCATTTATATATAGCTCTTTGTCTCCCTTATAAGGGCAAGGAAATGGGTGTATCTTTTGTGGGTGTATCTTTTGTGATTGGTTCTAGCAAACAGCCAATAGGAATTTCAACCAGGCTGATTGGACAGAGGCAGCCACAGGAGGAGCAAAGGGGGCTGGATTAAGGGAATATAAGTGCTGGCCAGAATGGCAGGAGGCCAGGCCAGAGCTTGGTAACCACGTACCACTGAGCCTCTTATTTATTTGTCTGACAAATAAATTACTATTTTAATTTCTCTATTGCTGCGTTGAATATTTCATTCCAGCTAAGCGTTAACCACAAGCAGGGTGCTACATTTTATGGTGCCCTGTGACTCGGATAAGTGGTCTGCTGGAACGCAGCCCCTTCGCCCTACTGGGCAGGGTACAAGAGAGAGGACAACTGCTTACCCAAAGCGCGCACTGGTAATTTTTTCCAGGGGGAACGCAGAAGACTCGTCTGTCTGATACCCTGCTCACTGGCGGCGACGGACCGGGGGAAACAGGGAACCAACCAAGGGTAAGTGCACAAAGGGATTTTTGGCCCTCCAATTAATTGGGAGGAAGAGAAGTCTTGATCAAACTTCTGCGTCTCAGTAAGGGGAAACTGAGTACGCTAGGTGGTTGGGTACATCAGATGGTGATCTGGTGTAGGGAAAGGGAAAAATTGGGAGGTAGAGTGTGGTGAAGTATCCAGCGCATTGTATGTGTGAGAAAGTACAGAGCAATCTGTAGCTGACCCAAGTGTGGAGTGGGCAGTACTTCGGTTCCTAGTAAGGCGACTTCACTAGGCAAGGAAACCCACGAAGCGCGTCTGTGAGTGACTGAGTGGATACTTCACAGGGCCATACAATGGGAGTTGGGGGTTCAAAGGGGGAAAATACACCTCTTGAGTGTATGTTAAATAATTTTAAGAAAGCCTTCTCAGGGGCATATGGAGTCAAAATGACGCCAGAGCGCTTGAGAACGTTATGTGAACTAGAATGGCCAAAACAAATTACTGGATGGCCATCCCAGGGAACCTTTGATATAAATTTAGTAAGCAAACTTTGGACTGATATCGCCAAAGAAACTGGAGGGTGCCCAGAACAATTTCCATATATAGATTCCTGGCTGAGCACATTAAATAAAAATCCTCCATGGATAAGGGAATGCAAAGTCAAACGATGCAAATTATTGGCTGTAAAAGCCGAAGCTAGGAAAGGAATCTTGCCAAATAAACTCAAACCCATTTTTGAGGGGCCAGAGGAAGAGGTGCTTCCACCTCCACCCTATGCTCCACATCGAAGGGAGCTTAATCCAAACACTCCACCAGTTGTAACCCCAAGGCAAGAAACTGGAATGAATAATGGGAGTGGAGTCACAGAGCTTGATTCCTTGATAGATTATGATAAATATCTTCAGGAGGCATTGGAGTTCTATAATAAAGCCCAAGCAGAAGTGGTTATTCCACCTGTGACTCCTAATAGACCTCCATCTACAGTCTCCTTTAGTGGAACAACTGATTGCCCACCCCAAACCCCTGTACATCCAAGTCCCAGAGAAATGTTACAGAAGTTACAGGGAGACCTTGCTCGGTCAGCAAGCAATACAGCCAGGCGTATAAAGCTGCTAAAAGAATGCCTTGCGACAGATACCATCCCCTATGATTTGAGGCCCCTAGAGCAAAGTGAAGAGAAAGATCACGTAGTAGCCCCTCTTAGAAGAGTATTTGATGCACTTGAGGAGCCTGCGCTGGTTAATGGGCAACCCGGACCACGGCCACCTCGAACTTCGACCCTGCAATATATTCCATTCACAACTACAGATCTGATGAATTGGAAAACACACACCCCATCTTTTGCAGAAAAACCTCAGGCTATGATGGACTTGGTGACTTCAATAGTAAATACTCATAGCCCTACTTGGACAGATTGTCGCCAGCTCCTAAATACTCTGTTCACCACTGAGGAAAGGAGAGACATAATTGAAAAGGCACAGATATATTTGCGTGAGCAGGCCAGAGCGGGAAATATTTATAATATTGACCGTCATCTCCAAGATAACTTTCCCTTGGAAGATCCTAATTGGGATCCAAACAATGCAATTCACCTGGCCAGACTCACCACCTACCGCCAGACACTTGTGCAAGGTATCCGCAGGGCATGCCAGAAGCCCACTAATATGTCTAAAGTCTCAGAAGTAGAACAAAAACCAAATGAGAGTCCGGGAGACTTTTTAGAGAGGCTGCAAGAAGCCTATCGTATATGGACTCCTTTTGACCCTGAAGCCCCTGAAAACAGCAGAATGATTACTGCTACATTTGTGGCCCAGTGCGCTTCTGACATTCGTAAGAAAATTCAGAAATCAGAAGGATGGGAAGGGATGCTGATGAGCCAAATTATGGCCATTGCACGCCGAGTTTATCGGAATAGGGATGAGGCTGAGAAGCAAGAGAAGAAGAAGTGGCAGAAGGAAAAGATGGTAATGCTAGCCACAGCAGTGAAGCAAGACCACCGCCCCTTAAATGGAGGGCGAGGGCGAGGAAGGAATCCACCACTGGGAAGGAATCAATGTGCAAATTGCAAGAAGGAGGGTCATTGGAAGCGGGAGTGTCCTGAACCCCTGAGGTTGGAAGAAGTACGCCCAGGCCCAGGCCCAGGCTCCGGCTCCGGCCCAAGAAACCAGGGACGGGGACGGGGAATGATCCGAGATGGAAGATATCAGAGACCAGGACAGGGACGGAGTAGAGACAATTTCATTGGACTGGCAGAAGAGGATTTTACCCAAGACTAGGAACGACCGGACTCCATAAAGTTAGGCTTCCAGGAGCCCACGGTCACGATTCAATTAGGAAGCCATTTAATAGATTTTATGATTGATACTGGGGCTGAATACTCAGTACTCCCAGAACTATTGCAGAAAAAGGCATCTAAAAGTGTAGTCATTAAAAGTGCCACTGGACAGTCAGCTAAGAGGTCTTTCCTCCAACCTTTGGAATGCCAGATTGGGGGACATCGTTTAACCCATCAGTTTTTGTATATACCTGAGTGTCCAATACCTCTCTTAGGCAGAGATATGCTGTCCAAATTGCAGGCCCAAATCACTTTCACTCCTCGAGGTCCAGAAATGAAACTGCCATCAAAAGCAGCAGGAATAATTACCCTCTCAGTACCTAAGGAACAATCATGGCGCCTAATGTCAGCCTTGCAAGTCCAACCCACATTGGATACAGAATTAAACAAGCTCCTCCGAACTCTACAGGTGCCACCAGGAGTATGGGCTGAAAATAGCCCACCAGGAATGGCTAAGAATATAGCTCCAATTGTAGTAACCCTAAAACCTATGGCTACCCCTGTATCTGTAAAGCAATATCCCTTACCCCGGCGAGCAGCGGAGGGCATCCAGAAACATTTGGACCGCCTATTAAAATATGGTCTGCTTAAGCCTTGCCAATCAGAATGGAACACACCCCTTTTGCCTGTTCGAAAACCTGGGACAGATGAATATAGGCCAGTGCAGGACTTGAGGCTCGTAAACCAGGCTATCGAGACCTTGCACCCAAATGTGCCAAACCCATATACCTTGCTGAGTTTGATCCCACCAGAAGCAACATTTTTTACTGTATTGGACTTGAAAGATGCATTCTTCTGTTGCCGGCTGGCACCACAGAGCCAACCTATATTTGCCTTCCAGTGGGAAGACCCTTTGACAGGAACAAAAGGCCAGCTAACCTGGACAAGATTGCCCCAAGGATTCAAAAATTCCCCAACTTTATTTGGCACTGCCTTGGCGAGGGATCTAACAAGTTACCCCTCAACACCGGGAGAAAAGGTGGTTCTGCAATATGTGGATGATCTTATACTAGCTGCAAAGGATTTTGATACCTGTAAAGAAGGGACAGAGGAACTGCTCCACTTGCTCTGGGAAGCTGGCTACCGAGTTTCCCAGAAAAAGGCACAGTTATGTTTAGAAAAGGTCAAATATTTGGGCTTTGACATCTCACACCAACAACGAGCATTGAGACCAGAGAGGAAAGAAGCTATTTGCCTTATCAAGGAACCTACCACAAGAAAACAACTTAGGGGATTCCTGGGAACAGCAGGGTTTTGTAGACTATGGATACCTGATTTCAGCAGTCTGGCCAAGCCCTTACATGAAAGCACTCGAGGTGCAGAAAAGGACCCATTCGTATGGGGACCTGAGCAGAAACAAGCCTTTTTAGTTATCAAACAGCGACTTATGGAGGCACCAGCCCTTGGATTGCCTAATTCGGAAAAACCCTTTCAGCTGTATGTACATGAACAGAATGGGATTGCAGCGGCAGTCCTGACCCAGAGATTAGGAAGTTGGAACCGTCCAGTAGCTTATTTGTCTAAACAATTGGACTCAGTAGCAAAAGGATGGCCTCCATGCCTAAGGGCAGTAGCGGCCACTGCGAGCCTTGTCAAAGAAGCTGATAAATTTACCTTTGGCCAGACGATGTATGTGAATGTACCTCATGCTGTTCTGACACTCATGGAATATAAGGGTAGTTATTGGCTAACGAACCCAAGGATGGCTAGATACCAAGGCCTATTGTGTGAAAATCCCAGGATTCATCTACGAGTAGTGAATATGCTCAATCCAGCGACTTTGCTGCCCCTACCAGAGGTAGATGATGAGGAATCACATGATTGTCTCCAAATAATGGATGAAGTTTATTCCAGTAGACCTGATCTGAAAGATGAACCATTAAAAAATCCAGATGTTGTATATTATACTGATGGTAGCAGTTACCTGCATGAAGGTGCCAGACGAGCAGGATATGCTGTGGTCATCAATGAGGAAGTTGTGGAAGCTGAAGCTTTGCCTGCTGGCACCTCAGCACAAAAGGCTGAACTTATAGGTTTAACTAGAGCTCTGCAATTGGCAGCCGGATGTAAGGCAAACATCTATACTGATTCAAAATATGCCTTCTTAACCCTGCATGCACATGGAGCTCTATGGAAAGAAAGAGGTCTAATCGGAGCCCACGGGAAGGCTTTGAAATATGGACCTGAAGTAGAAATCCTGTTAGAAGCAGTATGGGCTCCAGAACAGATTGCTGTAATGCACTGCAAAGGTCATGGACGAGGAAGGGATCCAATAACCAGAGGAAATCATGCTGCTGACAAAGCAGCCCGAGAGGCAGCCCAAAAGCCTGTGGGAGGATTTATAGCAGCCCTCATACCAGAGGTAGTTCCAGAAGAAGTTAAACCTCACTATACCCCAGAAGAGAGGAAGTGGGCTGAACAGGAAGGAGCGGTTGTGAGGGACGGTTGGATGATCCTGCCGGACAATAGGATTTATGTACCTCATCATCTAGCAGGCACAATTGTAAGAAATTATCATGAATCTACTCACCTTGGCGGTACTGCAACTAGAGAGAGTCTCAGTCGGAAGTTGTATATTATTAATCTATCACAATTAGCAACTTGCATTTCACAGAAATGTGTTCTTTGTGCTAAAAACAATCCCAGGCAGGGACCGGTACAACCTCCTGGAATTCAGCATGTGGGATACGTCCCCATGGAAAGCCTAATTGTGGACTTCACAGAGCTGGTCCCTTCTAAGGGATTCAAGTATCTCCTTGTGTTTGTAGATACTCTTACCGGATGGGTTGAAGCTTTTCCCACCCGAACTGAAAAGGCACGAGAGGTAACTAAAAGACTCCTCACTGAATTGATCCCAAGGTTTGGATTACCTAGATGCATTGGAAGTGATAATGGGCCAGCGTTCATTGATCAAGTAGTACAAGATGTATGTCGAGTCCTACAAGTAAAATGGAGACTGCATACAGCATATAGGCCTCAGAGTTCAGGGAAAACTGAAAGAATGAATCGGACTCTGAAAACCCAATTGGCAAAATTAACCCAGGAAACGGGATTGGGATGGGTAGATGTGTTACCCATAACACTGTTTCGTGTTCGGTGTACACCCACAAAAAGACTTAAGTTGTCACCTTTTGAGCTCCTGTATGGGAGACCGCCCTCCTTTGTTCAGGATATTCCAGCTGACCTTAAACAAATAGGAGATCATGTGACACAGGAACAAGTGCAATCTCTCTCCCGTGTTTTTGTTTCTCTTAACAGGTGGGCCCTCGAGCGCACGCCGTGCAGCATTGCCGAGCCGATTCATCAGTTCCAGGCTGGCGATAGCGTATGGGTGAAAGAGTGGAAACGTGATCCACTTGCACCTAAGTGGCGTGGACCTTACACCGTCTTGCTCTCTACTCCAACAGCGGTGAAGGTAGCTGAGGTGACCCCCTGGATTCATCACTCTCGTTTGAAGAAGTCTGAAGGCAGTTGGACGTGCAAAGGTGACCCCTCTAATCCTTTAAAACTAACTCTCTCCAAAAACCCCTGTATCTAGCCCTACCGGGAACGGGCTAGGTCACGGGCAACATTTGACGACCGGCCTGCTGCAGCCACAACCTGGAAGCTGGCTGACCTGCGCACGCCTGAAGCTTGAGGAGCGTCTGAACCAGCGACTGTGAACGGAAAGATTCTCTAATACAATTGATTGACTGCCCCCCTTGTGGAACAATTATCAGAGATATTACTCATTGGGGATCCTCGGGATATATGTTTTGGTCTTGGTGGTTCCCCATTTCTGTCACTGGGGGAATTATATTGGGGCTAATAATTATTTGCTATCATAATAAGGTAATCTTTTGTGGAAGGAATGCATATACTAGACATCAACATGATTTTATTATTAATCCTGATCCCTTGGGAAGGGGAAGGGTCCTTGAATCTGACCAAATTGGCTAAATATGGATTCAGCCATGACCACAATATGTGGGTAGGTTTAGCTGAAATGGTAGCTAATGTTGCAAATAGGACCAATTGCCTTGTTTGCTCTCTTGGGCCAGATGATTCAGAGGGAGGTATGCCCTTATTACCGATACCATTAGATGCCATTGGTATGGTAAGCGAAATGCCACACCAAACTGAAATACAGAATTTCCCCGGATGGAACTCAACTAAACCATTACGAGTTATACCTGTACAAGGGGAATTCTGTGTACATAAATCATCAGATGCAGCTGATTCTCCCATGATAGGCTCTTCTCATTGTCACTATACTTGGGATTATAAGAAGAATAGTCATACCTGGGCACACGGTACTACCTATCGAACTCGGAATGCCTTGCCCTGTGCACCTCCTTTTATTCATGCATGGAAAGTGGTGTGGAACATAACTGTGACAGAAGAAGGCAATCTAACATACTGCACTGTGAACTCTCTACCCCTTTTGGTATTTCGCCTTCTGTATTCCCCGTACCAAAAACCTCAGACCCGATGGTTGTGGTGGATATGTGGAGAATGGGCATACAAGAAACTCCCTTCCAAATGGAGTGGGACTTGTTTCTTGGGTTGGGTATTACCACCAATGTGGATTATGCCCACTAGTTCGGCCAGGCGAACACGAAGGAATGCTGATATTTCTCATATAGCAGGAGGAAGTACCCAAAGTTGGAGCGGTACTGATGATTGGCCGCCAGAGCGCATTATAGCCTATTATGATCCTGCCTCCTGGAATCCTGGTGAGCTCATACAAGGGGCACGGGATCCTATTTATAATCTAAATAGAATAATTCGATTGCAAGCAGTAGTGGAACTTGTAACCAATGCAACGGCCCAGAGTTTGAGACTTATTGCACAACAGTTGGATGAAAGTAGAGCCGCCATTTTGCAGCTGAAAATGGGAATGGATTATGTACTTGCCAGGCAGGGAGGCCTATGTGGAGTCTTGAACTTGACAGGGAATGCCTGTTGCTTTAACATTTCTGATAATGGTGAGGCAATCCGTGTGTTGGCCACAAAGATGGAGAATATAGCACATGTCCCAGTACAAACATGGGAAGGATGGGATATGGGATGGCTCACCAATTGGTTACCTAATGTTACAGGACTCAAAGGGATACTATTGTCTTGCTTGTTTTTCTTGACAGTAGTAGTATTGGTTTTATGTATGATGCCATGTATCATTTCATGTTTTAGAAGTACAATTAGCAAGATGGTTTCAAATGAAACTCTACCTCATATCATGGCCCTATACAGAGCTTTACCTCAGGAATATGATGAAGGTCAAGCTATCAAGGACACTTGGGATGAAGGTCCTTGAGCTTGAAAGGGGGGAATGAGGCATCTAATCATAAGCCTGCATGTTTATCAAAGCTTCTATATATTTCAATCAAGGCTTGTATTTAAAAATGAGCTTAAAAAAAGGATTTTCAAATGTTTCATGCCAGGCAAAAGACCAGCTGCCTAAAAGAACCTTGGCAAGATGTTTTTCCTCCTAAGACAAGAAGGGCCCCATTGATTTATAGTAGAAAAACAATTCTCAAAGTCATAAAAAGGGAGAATTACATATGCTGCCCCAAGGCTGAGAAAACACCATTAGGAATGGGGAAAGATAATACTAATGTGCCTCCCAGTAAAATGAGCCAGATCTTCTTTCTAAGGTTGAAAGGCCAGGAGCAAATGGAAGGAAAAACATTTAGCTAGAAAGAAAGAGAGCATTTTTGGGGAAGTCTCTTCTAAAGCTGTTTCTTAAACTAAGAGAGTTAAAAAAGGTTAAAATGTGTTAAATGTTGGAAAGGCAACTGGCTTGGCAGAAGAAGCAGCTTCTTCCTATTTTATTTTGAGGCTGGAGAGGAGGGGGAAAGGGGGAGGTGCAAACTGAAGAGGCTTCTTTTAAAAGCTGTGTTTTATTGAGTTCCTTCCTTTTTACTTTGAAAAGCTTTATTCTTTTAAGAGGCTACCTATGATAAATGTATGAAATATATTAGCTTAAATATATTGGCTTAAATGTAATTATGCAAAGGATTTAAGGAATGCTAGATTCTTATTTCATATGGTTGTAAGAGTTGTATTTATCCTGAAATTAAGTCAGCCACCAGCCCCCCACCCTGCCAGACAGAAGACGCCATCTAAGCAGTCTTGATATATAGTTGTCAGGCATTTTGTTTAGAAACATTAAATGAAGGAAATCTTTCAATGTTGATGTGAAACTCAAGATCCTTGACATCTGTTGAACATAAAATGTAAGATTAAACCATTTGTTTTAGAAGGCAATAGGGCAAGAAGGGCAAGAGGTGAGCTGGTAATTAAGATTCCATGTAAGATATATTATTACTTATTTGTCATTTATATATAGCTCTTTGTCTCCCTTATAAGGGCAAGGAAATGGGTGTATCTTTTGTGGGTGTATCTTTTGTGATTGGTTCTAGCAAACAGCCAATAGGAATTTCAACCAGGCTGATTGGACAGAGGCAGCCACAGGAGGAGCAAAGGGGGCTGGATTAAGGGAATATAAGTGCTGGCCAGAATGGCAGGAGGCCAGGCCAGAGCTTGGTAACCACGTACCACTGAGCCTCTTATTTATTTGTCTGACAAATAAATTACTATTTTAATTTCTCTATTGCTGCGTTGAATATTTCATTCCAGCTAAGCGTTAACCACAAGCAGGGTGCTACAGTAATGCAGCAGCAGTCCCTTCCTATTAGGAACAAGTTGGGCAGGAGTGGACTGGGTGACGTTGATGCTTCTGAGTACATAGATAGGACCCAGTAAAAACCCCATCTTTCAGGCACCTTTCTAGATGGGTGCATGGTTAGCCTCGTGGTCCATTCTCAGTCCCCTCTCACATATTCACATAACCTCCCCTCCTCCCCTTGAGGAGGCATTGCCAGCAAAGGAAGACGAAACAGCCACGGAGGAGTTAAGGAGGCTACCTTTCTATGAAATGGGACTTGCAAGCAGATGGTGAGTGAGTGTTGTTTTATCCAAGTGGACAGCATTGCATAATATATTGCCTCGGCTCTGCAGACGTCATCACAAATCAATGGGCTAAGAGTCTGTGTCCCCAGCACTTAGCCCAATGGCAGTTATTGAAATGTGACAGGAAGAACTGCAGGGTGCTGGGATCTTGGGCCTGTTCGTTGCTTTACGTAGGAAGCTGCGTCAAAACAGGTCAACGGTTTCTCCAAGTGGCCAAGTATTGTCAGTTCTGACAAGTAGTGGCCATGTCTGAGTAATCATAGCTTCAAAAGACTTGATATGTGCGAGCCTTTTGCCCCTTTGCTCCTCTCTCTCTGGTGTGCAGCAATCAAACCAGATCTCTAATTAGCCATAGTCCCGCATTGCATCTGAACCAGCAAACTAAGGCTTGTCCCGCCTGCTTCCCCATTAATGTAAGAGCATCACATGATGCCCAGCCCAGTGTTAAACCAGATTTTTCTGCTTTTAACTGCAGGTTTTTAAATCCTTGGGAAATCCCAAAAGCCCATTTAAAGCGTAAAAGGTCTAGGAAAACACTGGGATGGGGTCCACGTTTTGGTCCATTGTGGACAAGCCCATAGGTTACCAGCTTTGGAACAAGCCAGAAGACTCCACCACACTTTCATATCCTGACATGTTCTGAAGCTGTTAAGTGTAGTTTCCCAACTAGAGACATCCTGGTTTAATTGTATCTCATGCAAAGGGAGGACAAAGGGGTTGGATGCCCGAGCAAAAGACTCGTGCATATCTCCGATTAATAATAAGATATTGTCTGGAATTCAGACAACACTGAAGCAAGGAGGAAAAGGAAGATCATCAGAGCAGAGAGGTTAACAACATCTGTTAGAGAGAGAAGAAAGGAAGATCACTGGAGCAGACTTCTATAACTTCCCAAGCTAGCACCTGAGCAGGACTCGTTTTCTACTCAGCCCTGCGGGTCCTGCAGGGTTCCATTCTGCCCCAATGCTGTTTCCAGTGCCAGCCTTTCAGTTATAGATAAACGTGATCTATAGCCATGCTCCAAGCTTTCTCTGAGACCAAATGCTCTGCCCTGTTAATTGGCATTTGTGAAAACAAATGGCTGCTTTTTTTGAGCTTGGGGCTTCTAAGAAGACAGTTTAGCTCAGTTCGCCCAGTGTATTTCCAGTTCTTCAAGGATAATCACCCTTAACGCTTCCGTGTTTCATGGTGGCCTTGTACACAATGCAGCAGCCTCCGTAACCCAAATAATTCTCAAGCAACTGCACATAATCAGGCTGTTTATAGGTGATGATAATTATACTTCCTTCCATTTTATTAGCTAGATCCAGGTGCAAGAGGCACGGCAGCACCACAGAGAACAAAACTATCCATGTTGCCCTGCTGCTTTTCCTGGGTCTTGCATAGCCACGGGTCATGCCTGTGTGGTGCTTTCTGCTTTTCTAAATCCACCTGTTTGACTACATGCATTATTCATCGTGTTTGCTTTTCATTTTTATTGCACCCTGAAGTGTGGTCCTCAGGAACTAAGATTACAATCTGGATTCTCTGCTTTCATTGGAAGATTTAACAGCATACAGGGTTTTCTGGGTTTATGCTATCAATGCTGATATTTAAGGGGAAAGTGCACCTGGTAGGTTTAGACACAACAGGTTTAACTGTGCACATGGTAGGTTTATGTTTAAGAATCTTTCCCTCATCTTAGCTGTGGCAAAATGGATAGGTAAGATCAGGGCTTTTTTCAGCTGGAACTCACCAGAACTCAGTTCCAGCACCTCTCAAGTGGGCGCCATTGCCATTATAAGAGAACAATGGAGGCATTTGTGGAGAGTTCCGATACCTCTTTTTCTAGAAAAATAGCAGTGGGTAAGATTAAGGAATAAATGGCTCGACACATTTTACTAGCCCAATTTACCAGCCCACACCCACTGTTTCTGTCTTGCTGTGTCTGCTTTCTGGTTTTCTTTCAAGCATACCTTTCAATATTTCACAGGTGAAGATAACAATTACTGTGCATTTGTGACACATAGGCCTTGTTTGAATGTAAGTAATGTAATGACTGCTAAGCAATGGCTCAGCATTACCTGAATGAGCCTGGGCAAGCTTTAGGATCGTGAAATCCATCCCTCCGCCACGCCTCCCTTGGCCACAAGGATGACATTGACACCGGAAGCTTCCATTTCAATTTTGGTACCTGAATGCAATGGTTTGGCATTATACCTGGATGTCTCCTTCATTTCTACAGGCATTCCCTTGATATCTTGACCTGACTATCCTGTTTTAATATGCTGTGAATTCCTCAATATTACATTGGACAATGGATATTGGTCATAACATTGAAATGTCAACAGATCTATAGTATACAGCAAGTTATGGTTTGAGGGAAAACTATAGGAAAATGATGCATAGATGGTATTTGACACCCAATAGATTAGCAAAAGGGACGTGGGTGGCACTGTGGGTTAAACCACAGAGCCTAGGACTTGCTGATCAGAAGGTCGGCAGTTCAAATCCCCACGATGGAGTGAGCTCCCATTGCTCGGTCCCTGCTCCTGCCAACCTAGCAGTTCGAAAGCACGTCAAAGTGCAAGTAGATAAATAGGTACCACTCCGGCAGGAAGGTAAACGGCGTTTCCGTGCGCTGCCCTGGTTCGCCAGAAGCGGCTTAGTCATGCTGGCCACATGACCTGGAAGCTGTACGCCGTCCCTTTACCTTTACCTAGATTAGCAAAAATGTATAAATATGAATGAAATACCTACTAGAAATGTAAAGATAAAGAAGGTACCTTTTTCCATACATGGTGGACTTGTAATAAGGTAAAAGCTTACTGGGAAATGATATATAATGAATTGAAAAAAGGTTTAAGTTAACATTTATTAAGAAACCAGAGGCTTTGCTTTTGGGAATTATGAAACTAGAACTACCTAGACAATATAAAAAATTATTTATGTATGTGACCACTGCCACTAAAAACTAAAGAAGAATGGCAACAGAAGTTACTAGAATACGCAGAAATGGCTAAACTTACTGGAAGAATAAGAAATCAAGACAATAATTTTTTAAAATGTAGAATGGAAACCTGAATGTAGTATTGAAAACTGAATATTTACAAAACTATTGTAAACAAACTAAGACATTAGAAGGATTAAAGTAAAAATGTGCAGTAACAGAAAACATATATTGACTATTTGGGATCAACAATAAATAGGGTTAACTTGGAAATGCAGTTTTAAAAAAGTATAAATGTAAGAAATGCAGAAAGGAGGTGGGGGAGTCTAAATATGATGTGGAATAATTCAAATTTATGTTTTGCGTTTGTTGTAAAATGAAAAGTATAAATAAAAATTTTAAAAAGGAAGTTTATATGAACTGAAAAGAATACTGTTTTGTTTTAATGGGATGGTTTTATTGGCATTTTAATGACGGATGTTTAAATTTAAATTCTTGTGTAGCTGGTTTATATACATGATAATAGCTGTGAAGCTATTTTGACATTATGTGGTATATAAACAAACAATTGCTGAAGGCTCTGATGTTGAGCCTGGTTTATACTGGCTATTAATGGCTTCCAATGGAAAAGTACAAAACTCCATTTGGGGAAACAATCTAAGAAGCAAAGTCAGTCCTATGGAGTATGCCTCTATCCTGCAAATGTTCTTTGTTTTATATTGCCTGCCACATGCAGTGAATATGGGCTGAGTGAATGATCCACATGCAAAGGCGTGATAGAGTTTAAAGGCAGATCGAAGAGAAACAAATGCATAAATCAGTTGTATTCATCTACTCTGCATTAGGCTGCCTGGACTCTTGTGTCATTCATTTCTTTTAGTAGAATCTACACCAGGACACCTCACAATCCTGCAGACCACCTAATTCTGACTCAAGATCACTTCCCACCTCTGTATGCTATTTTTGGCACATTGCATAGATTTTACGAGTGCACAGGTGCAATTGCTCAGTTTCAGTGTATAGCTAAGATGGGGGGGAAACCCTGCATTCCAGTATGTATGAGAAATGCACAAAGATTATGATTCCAAACTGTGAAAAACAAAGCTGAAACCCAACGCAGCAAAATATTGGTCGGGAAAGCAGAAGGGCAGAAAAAGAAAAATCTCTTCATAAAACTGCTAATGAATGCATACGTTTCCAATATTGGAAATAGCTGCATGGACAGTTTCCTTGATTTGACTGCTGTTCACGGAGCAAAGTGTCAACATAAAAAGAAAAACATCCTTTAAGAAAGTCTGCAAGCTAGTATTAAAAGTATTAATCTCAGGGTTGTGGGTTTGAGCCCCAAGTTAGACAAAAAGATTCCTGCAGAGGGTGGGTTAACTTACATGACCCTCATGGTCCCTTCCGACTCTATGAGAGACCCAAGGATGCTGACTGCTGATCCTGGCCCTGACTCATTTATTTGTGTGTTTTAAAAAAGTTTGTCTGTGCCCAGCAGTTATATTTCATGATCCTGTGTATTATGTTAAGGGAACTTTTTAATGTCTTCTGTCATAACCCCAGGCATTTGGAGTCCTCTGCACTTGCAGGCTGCTGCTTGTTCCAGAATCACATTTTGAACTCCTATTGAAATGCAAATGTTATCTTTGCTGACTGGGGTTGCTTCGTATATATTATTAATGCACGGCACAGAAAACACTCTGCAGATTTGCAAGGAGTTAATTGATTGCGAACTCGGGAATGCAATACTAATCCCACTTCTGAAGCCAGACACACACACACACAAAACAGAGCTTTTAATCAGCACCTCCTCAGTAATTTCTTCCAGCTTTCTTTGTTGTTGGCTGATTATCCAGTCCTGGAACTGCTTACCTGTATGTAACCTCCACCAGTTTATACAAACCCAGGCGCTTCTATGGGCAGGATCATATTGTGATACTTAATGACTCAGCAGAGAAAGAGCCTTGATTTACGGGACTGTAAGAACACTAGAGGGAGTGGAGGCCGGAGTAGTTTGTGGGCTTGGTGCCAATTTTGGGATAGACTGGGCGAAAAAAGCACACCTCCTGGTCTATCATGGCAACATCTCACATACCCTCCAACATTTGTCAGATGGGACATTTCTCACTCCCCCCATCTGACCCTCCTTGACCCCCATTTTTGGTCAACCCGCCCCCCGCCCCCGCAGAGCACCAGCAGCACTACACCAGTGGGATACAGCACACATACCCTCCACTGTCCTGAGAAAACCACTCAATCCTGATTTTATTTTATTTTATTCTTTGGTGAATTTGCAAAAAGAAAAACACACACCAATACAGTCATACCTTGGGTTTCAGACACTTCAGGTTGCGTTTTTTTGGGGTTATGGACCCGCTGAAACCTGGAAGTACCAGAACAGTTACTTCTGGGTTTGGGTGGCCGTGCATGCGCAGAAGCGCTAAATTGTGCTTTGCGCATGCACAAAGCGCCGAATTGCAACCCGTGTGTGTGCAGATGCGCCGCTGCAGGTTGCGAACGCTGCAGGTTACCAACATGCATCCTGCACGGATCATGTTCGCAACCCGAGCGTCCACTGTACTTTTTTTTCTTTTTAGAAAGGTGCAAAATTAGATATGGATGCATTTTTTCAAAAAATCAAGATGCCTTGCCCTCTGCTCGCTCCTCCTTTCTTCCTGCCCAGGGCAGCCCTGCCCTCTGCCTGCCCCTTAGAGCCACTGAGCGCATCACACAGGGCTGGGCCTTGGCGGTGGCAACCTCCCCTCCTCCTCGCCTGCTCTCCAGCAGCTGCTGGAATCTGCCCAAGGGAAGATGCTGGTGGCGGCCATAGGGAGGCCATGGAGAAGCAATGGAACGCTCCCTCACTGCCACCACTGTTTCTGCTGCTGAGGACATGTGCTAATTCCTCCTCCTCCCTGAGCTCGGCACTGGCAGGGGAAACAGGGACATTTTGGGATCAAATAAGAAACCAGGATGGCATTCATAATTCTGGGACAGTTCCTGGAAAATCGGGACACTTGGAAGGGTATGCATCTCAGAGCGTTGTATGTAGTGCTTTTTTTCTAAAAAACTTTTTTAGGGGGACTCTCCTTTTGACTCAAGAATTACTGCCACTCAATGAGGCCAAACTTTCATCGGTAAAACATCACACATCCACATTCCACACTGCTTCACACATTAAACGCCTGCTTCCATCTGAGACTCAGGAAACACCGTGACAGGAAATGAGGCCGCCATCAGGGGTGGCAACGGAACTGACGATTTACTGTGCTAGAGAAGAAACTATTTTTTTAAAAAAAATTTGTTTCTTCTCCCATTAGATTCACAAAATGTTTAGGTGTATGCGTACCCCTGTGTCCCCCCAGAAAAAAGCACTGGTTGTATGTATACCAAAATACTTCTGACTTTTAATTGCCCTGTGCTTGGGCCCTTTCATGAAGCAAAATTATGGTGGCAAATGGTGAAGAGTAGAGAGACCCAACTTTCTGCCATGCAACCTCCCCTGCCCCCTGTAACCTAGTTTGCTGCTCTCAAGGGGAGTGCAGGACTTTCTCCCATCACCAGTCTAGTCAGCCTTTGGCGAAGGAACCATCTTGTCCTTAGTCTCAGCAAGTAAAATGTCTTGGGCTGGCCCTGAATGTGCTAAAACCTTGTTGTTTGTCACTGTACACAGGATTTTGAGCACCTCGCCCAAGGCCCTGTCCTATTTCAGACTAAAAACAACAATAAGACTTCTAGCAAATGGAGGGAGTGGAGAGAAAGAAAATTCAGACAGCGAAGGTTCGTATTATTGGATAATAAAATGTTAATTCATACAGAAATCTAAACCTAATTACTTATGAACATGAAGCGTTTATTGCTGTCAGCTTTAATCACTTTTCAACTTCCAGCTGTTAAGACCTTCTGGCAAATCTCCAAGCAATTCCTCTGCAGCCGTTCTCCCTGAATTAAATATTGGTCCTGTTCTCAGGCTGCTATTATATAATCAGCATATTTGTACAGAACATCTGAACTTTTGCAAAATAACAAAACAGCGGCATTGTACTGGGCTGGGACACCTTCCCATGTCAGCCTGTACCTGGTGTCTATATCACATTTAAATAGGTATTTCAAGTGTAATTAGGGGAGCTGAGTTTTTTTTATATGTTTGCCTTTAATGTGATTCTTCCGCCTTCCATTTTAAAATATTTTTCCAAAGATGTGTCCTTCCAGCTGTATTTCATTATAGTGAGCCTTCCAGGACAAAAAAAGTGCATCTGTCTCCCACCAAGCTCATCAGGAACAACCATATCACTCATTTATAATACTTTTTCTGCAGGCTTGTCCATTTCCATCATCACACATGGGTTCCTGGATAATTCCTGGATTTGAAAGCTATGCCATCAGCTTTGTGTTAAGCTATCTGTATCATTAAAAAAACCCAACCAGGGTTGGTTATAACAACAATTCTAGTTGGAAAGAAATTATCTATCTATCTATCTATCTATCTATCTATCTATCTATCTATCTATCTATCTATCATCTATCTATCTATCATCTATCTATCTATCTATCATCTATCTATCTATCTATCTATCTATCTATCTATCTATCTATCTATCATCTATCTATCTATCTATCTATATCTACCATCTATCTATATATCTATGGATCCAATGGGAATATTCCACTACTTTTAAGACTTATTGAAGCTTTCATACAGTATGCATTCTAGAATTGTAGGGTAAGGCCACACATGGAGACACATTCCTGGGAATTCACTGCCCCTTTTCTTGTATGTTCAGAAAGAAATGAAGGACCAGAGTAAAGAAAAGGGCTGCCACACACATCACAACACTCATAGATACTGCGTGGTGCAGTGGTTGCAGTGTTGGACTAGGACCTGGGGGACTAGGGTTCGAGGCCCCACTCAGGCATGAAGCTCATTGTGCAACCTTTGGCCAGTCACTATCTCTTAGTCTGACCTACCTCACAGGGTGTTTGTGAGGATAAAAGGGGTGCATGTTATAGATAGGGTGACACAGGGCATTTCAATGCACATAGCTAGGTACTTGTGTGTGCCTGCTAATGCCACACACAAAGTGATCGGCTCAGTCTATTTCTGTGCACTTTCATTCAAAGGCAAGTCCCATTCAAGTCAGTGTTGCTTACTTGACTACAGCTTGAGCTTTTAAAGTTATTAGAAACTCTAAAACACATTGCAAAATTGAGTCTTGCTTTGTACTGGTTGGACTGCGACTGAGGATATGTATCTTTGTTTAGGTTTCCTCTTCTGGAAGCGTATTCTAAAGGAAATTGAATGCAGCAGGTGACTTTTTGCAGGCTACAATGGAGGCAAGGATAGGCTCATACACCATGGCCAAGGCTGCACCTCTAAAAGCCTTTGCAATAGGGAGCTGTACCCTAAGGTACCTTTATTTAGTATGTGTATATCTCACTCTTCCTCTCAAAAGCTTAAAGCAGCACCCACGGGCCTCTTCCCCATTTTATCACAACAGTCCTGTAAGGTAGGTTAGGCTAAGGCTTTGGGAGTGGCCCAACGCTGCTCAGTGAGCTATGTGGCAGAGTGGGGAGTTGAACCTGGATTTCTCTAGTCCTGGTTTGTCACTCCATGTTGAAGTCAACATAGCTCTAAGGATATTGTTCCTTCAATGCAGGCCTTTCTGCTTGTCTGGCAGAATCATTTCCGCTCTCCTCTCCCTGTATGCTGTTCTGGGGGTTTTCTTGATCCTCAAGAATGGATTCTGCTAGCGGAACAGAGTAGCTAAATCCAGCGCTCTTCCCATGACATGCCAGGTCTCTGAATTCCTTTTTACACAGGTTTGTTCAGCAAGCAAATGAACTGCAAACGTTCAGTCATAGATCACAACGGCAGTACTCACAGTGTGGCTTTCCGTTCCCTTTTGCCGCTATGTGTAGTTTTAGGATTTTTCTTGCTTCTCTCTGTTTTCATTGGCAGAATGCTGCAACTCTGTCCAGCTGTGTCATCCCTGCCAAAGAACACACTGCGTGTGTGATAACAATTCCACATTGGAAGCTTATGATTGTGATTTGGGTTTGGGCAGCCGATCTGGCAAAGTGCGAGTCGCTTTCAGGCAGTTGTGTTTTGCTTGCCGATGCTTCCAGGAAAAGCTGCTGTCGTAACAAGTGAAGAAGCACAGGCTGGCTTGTTGAAGAAAAACACCAGCCATGCAGTGTGTGCAAATCCTGCAAGAAGCAGAAGCCAGAGCACAGAAAGAAAGATCAGCTCCTACCACTAGCCCAGTACTCACTAGCCACTAGCTTCATTCTACCTTCACTCTTGGAGACACTAGGTCTCAGTAATACCCTCCAAGTATCCCCGTTTTCCAGGAACAGTACTGGATTTACAGAAGTCACAGTTTATGATTTGATCCTGGAATGTCCCACTTTTCCTTATGACATCCCTATTTTCATTCGAGAAATGTTGGAGGGTATGGAGTTATCCGACTCCTAGCCATCTGAAGGCAACCTTGCATAGGGAAGTGGTTTTTTTTAAAAAAAAAGTTTATTGTTTTATTATGTTTTTATATACAGTTGTACCTTGGAAGTCGAACAGAATCCATTCCAGAAGTCTGTTTGACTTCCAAAACATTCGGAAACTAAAGCGTGGCTTTGGATTGGCTGCAGGAAGTTCCTGCAGCCAATCGGAAGCCGTGGAAGCCTTGTTGGACGTTTGGGTTTCAAAAATAGTTCAAAAACTGGTATTCTGGGTTTGAGGCATTCGGGAGCCAAAACATCCGAGAACTAAGCTGTTTGAAAACTATATGTTGACTATATGTTGGAAGCTGTTCTGAGTGGCTGGGGCAGCTTCCAACATATAGTCACAGCCCTGGATTCCAGCAGAAATCAAACATGGCTTTCCCTCTCAAGCTTCTGCCTGCTTCCAGCCCAGTACTCACTCACTCACTCACTCACTCACTCACTCACTCCTGACCAACCCTGTGTCTTCTGGCACAGAACAACCTCCTTTGTTATACTAATGACCTTCCTTAGGCGGCAATGACAACCCTTGCCTGGCTAATTCAGCAACAGAATCCATCATTAGATTTCAACCCTCTTTTTTATAGAATCCAGGACCCTGGCACAGTAATCCAGCCTTAGGGAGACATTGTTTTGTTTGCAGACAGTCCATTGTTGCCAGAGTGGAATTCGCAAAGCTGTGAAGATTTATCATCGCCTCCTTCAGAATGCTTCCACACAAACACCCCACCTCACGATGCAATGGCCTGGGAATCTCTTGTTGGCAGTGAAATAAGTGCCGTAACAGCCAACTATGTGGGCAAACAATAGGAAAGACAGGATCTGAGGAGGCTTTTGAAAAATTCCGGCTATTTCACAAAGCCCCGAAGAAATGCTTAAAATGTCGCAATCAGCAAACTATATCTTCTGAAGGAAGGAAAACATGTTTTTAGTTGGTTCTGTCTACACCCCAGCTTCTACATAGACTGAGTCATGTGCATTCAGGGTCAAGTATATGTTACACGTAAATACCCTCCAACATTTCTCAGATGAAAAGAGGAACATTTCTGACTTGCCCACCAACTGACCTTACTCAACTCCCCATTTTTTTTTGTCCCCCACCCACAGAGCATTTCGTATCAGAAGAAAGGCGAGTGACACCACCAATTCACCAATGGAAGACAGCACACACACCCTCCACCATCATGAGAAAATTCCTTAATCCCAATTTTAGTTTATTCTTTGGTAGATTCACAAAAATAAAAACACACCAGTGAGAGCCAGTGTAGTGGTTAAGAGCGGTAGACTCGTAATCTGGTGAACCAGGTTCGCGTCTCCGCTCCTCCACATGAAGCTGCTGGGTGACCTTGGGCTAGTCACACTTCTCTGAAGTCTCTCAGCCCCACTCACCTCACAGAGTGTTTGTTGTGGGGGAGGAAGGGAAAGGAGATTGTTAACCGACTCCTTAGGGTAGTGATAAAGCAGGAGATCAAATCCAAACTCTTCTTCTTCACCAATAAATAAATTTTGGAAAGGGCAAGACGTGGACACACATAGCAATTTTTAAAAAAACCAAAAACCAAAAACAAGACTCTTTGTGCTCTGCTCCCCCTTTCTTCCCACCAGGGCGGCCCTGCCCTCTCAGAGCTGGCACATCACTCAGGGCTGGACCTTGTCAGCCTCTCCTCCTCGCCCGTTCTCCAGCAGCCACCAAGAGCTGCCAAGGGAGGAGGCCGGCAGTGGCGGCAGCCATGGAGATGCAATGAGATTCTCCCTCATAGCCACCACCGCCATTGTTTGGGACAAGCGCCAGCTCACCCTCCTCCCCGAGCTTGGCAGTAGCGGCACTGGAGGGGGAAATAGGGACATTCCAGGATCAAATCAGAAGCCGGGATGACTTTCATAATTCTGGGAGCATCCCTGAAAAATTGGGACACTGGGAGAGTGTGAATGTAGAGCTGGGTGCTTCCCCACCCCCAACATTTCCTCTCACCCAGGAGAAAGCGCCCATGGGAGGCTGGGTTCTTGAGTGAAGAAGGGGGGCTGAAAGGGGTGCTTAACTCTTTCCTTGCCAGCTGTTTACTCGGGTGGCAAAACTGTGGGTATAAGATTGTACTTTTGCTTTCCTTTTGGAAAACTGCCTTTTTTAAAAAAAGACTTGCATTGAGAAGATAGCTCAATAGCAATTGTGCTAGGTAGTCTTAACTGCCTGCTTCCAGTGTTGTACACAGAAGTTCGGTATCTTAATTTCCCCCAGAATTTTACAGTTACAGCCTGATTATAGGAGCATAGATACAGAAATAATTTACAGTGTCAGCCTCAGGGCTTCCTAGCAATTTGTTATCATGGATTCTCCTTATAAACGTTTAGGGTGCATGCACATTCGCTGTTTCTGGATGCTTTATTACTCCATAAAAGGGTGTGTAAAATTGCATGGTTTGAAGGAGTGTGCATAATGAATGGAACTATTGCTACAGGGGCCAAACTCTCCAGCCGATGCCAGAGAGGGCTGTCTCATGGGAGACACGCCACCCACCTAGCATGTGAGCTGAGATCTTGAAGAGAAAATGCACATGGCTGTGCTCATTTTTCTGGGTTCAGGAGCATGAACCAAAAAGTAGCCACACCTGGAAGAGAGCTACAAACACTGAGAGTAGTCCGTCATTATTATACCTTTTGTATATGAGGTGGGTGAATGCTTGGCACCTCAGGTTTCACATGCTCTTTAAATGTATGGTGTGTGTGCGGCCGCTCTCGGAGCCATCCAGAGTCTTTCTTTTGTTCAGGCTATGAGAAGCGGATCAGGCCACACATATTTTTTATGCTTTCAGCATTCCTTGCATTGTTTTACTTTCCATTCCCTGGTAAACAGCAATTTCAGAGTTACATGACTATTCTTGTCCTCTGGGTCTACTTAAAAAAATAATGATGATGATTACAATCACTTCTTTCTCTTCTGCCTTCCAGCAGCACTATCACTAGTTGCAGGGGAGAAACCCGGCTTCGGCATGATAAAAAGGCCAGACTGGTGCCGGTCACTTAAATCATATGCAAGAGCCTGGGTGTTTTTCTTTTCTGTAAAATGACTACATGGTATCAGCAGCATCAGGCTAAACAGACATAAATACACGACCTGGATCATACCGTTTGCCTGTTGCACAAGCTGTGAGGTGCCACCCTTAAATGGAATCTCCCCACCCAGAGGCTGCATAGATCAGAGTACCAGGTGTTGGTTGGGGCAAAATGGGGAGATGGCTGTATAGGGGATGGAAAGAGCCATAGCATAATAGTAAAAAGGTAAAGGTAAAGGACTTCTAGATGGTTAAGTCCAGTCAAAGGTGACTATGGGGTTGTGGCGCTCATCTCGCTTTCAGGCTGAGGGAGCCGGCGTTTGTCCACAGACAGCTTTCTGGGACACGTGGCCAGCATAACTAAACTGCTTCTGATGCAACGGAACACCGTGACGGAAACCAGAGTGCACGGAAACACCGTTTACCTTCCCACCACAGTGGTACCCATTTATCTACTTGCACTGGTGTGCTTTCGAACTGCTAAGTTGGCAGGAGCTGAGACAGAGCAACAGGAGCTCACTACATCATGGGGATTTGAACCGCTGACCTTTCGATCAGCAAGCCCAAGAAGCTCAGTGGTTTAGACCACAGCGCCACCCACTCCTCCAAAGCATAATGGTAGAGTGTATTCATTGCATGGAAATGGTCCCAGGTTCAATCCCCAACATCCACAGGAGGGGAAGCCTGAGAGCTGCATCCAGCCTGTGTTCACACCATACATTTAACTAACGCAAATGACTTCCTGCAAAGAATCCTGGGAATTCTAGTGTATCCCTCCTAGAACTATCACTACCAACACCCTTAGCAAACAACAGCTCCCAGGATTCTTTGGCAAAGGAATGTGCTTTAAATGTATGAGGTGTACACAGTCTCGCTGTACACAGCCCTGCTGACTGGAAAAAGGGCACCTCTAGACAAGCACACAGGGCTGTCTCTGAAGACAGCTTGAAAACTTTAGCTGGTGCAGAATTCAGCGGCCAGGTTGCTCACCGGGGCAAGATGGTTTGGGCAAATAACGCCAATCCTGGCCCAACTGCATTGACTGCCAATTAGTTTCCAGGCCCAATTCAAAATGCTGGTTCTGACCTGTAAAGCTTTAAATGGCTCAGGACCACAAGACCTCAAGGACCATCTCTCTCCATGTGAACCAACCTAGACCCTGAAATCATCACCTGAGGCCCTTCTTCGTGTGCCTCCTCTAGAGAGTAGCAACATGAGAACGGGCCTTTTCAGTGGTGGCTCCCCATTTGTGGAATGCTCTCCCCAGGGAGGCTCAGCCTTCATTATGTATCTTTAAGCGCCAGGCAAAAACATTCCTCTTCTCCCATGCCTTTGGCTAATTAAACAATCTATAGCCTTTTAAACTGGGGGAGGTGGGGCAGCAAGGTATTGATTTTTTTGTTATTATTTTGTTATTTTGGTGTTTTATATTGTAAACTGCCCTGTGATCCTCGCGTGAAGGACCATATAGAAATGTAATAATAATAAATAAAAAATAATTAATCAGTGTGCATTCAGGACAATTGATGTTTTTGATGCTTTGGGGGTGTCGCTCTCTCTCACACATTCAAAATGATTTTCGACCCCAAAGCCCTAAGCATGGTCTTCCAGTTCATTGTATTTTATCAGTACTCCTCGTTATCCTCACTATAATTATCTCCAAGAAGATCAAGCAAGCATTCCTTAAGCCAGAATTGCCTGCTCAGTGCAAAGAATCTTGTAAACAACCTAATTTTCCATTACATCATATATATTTTTGGTCAATCTAACTACTCTGTAATCAGTTGAGCTCCTAATTAAGAGGCCAGTTTAAACCAGAGCAGTTCCATGTTTTTCACCATAAAGTTACACTGGCTCATTTAGTGCAGCATTGTTTATCCCAGCTTTTCCCAACCTATGGTCCGCACTTGTTTCAAACTATACCTCCCATTCTTCCTAGCCAGCATCACCATGGTGGATCAAGGTGATTTTTTTGTTGTTTTTTTTAGTGTGTGGTTGTATGAAGAGGGAGGAGCAAGGACAGGAACAACAACAAAGTCTCAGATTGCTTAGGAATCTGAGACTCCTCTCAGGGGAGGAGATGATGTAGGGAACTGTGGGAAGACGGGGACCTTCAGCCCCCCCAGATCTACCAGGACAAGTTGCTGTGCTCACCAGACTTAGCCTCCTGAGTCAACCTTGTTTCTTTGAATAAAGAGTTAACTTTGCTGACACCAGTGTGATTTATTGCTTACCTGCTCCTTTTTTTAAAAATTCTTTTTATTAATTTTCACTTAAATAACCAAAAGAAAAACAAATAAACAGTTGCAACCATTACATAAAACCCCCAAAACACAAAAAGGAAATTAAATAAATATCTGAACATAACATAGAAATAGCGACCATTTCCCATTACAATTCTTTATCTTCTCATTCATCTCTTTATATCTTTAGACACTTAAAAGGTTCCTTTATACACCTATTGACTTCCATCCCTCCCGGTTTCAGGCTTCTTAATATAAATAGTTTATTTCTCTTGCAGCTAATAATTATGATGGTTTACACATCAAAAGATCTATATCAGTCCTGCTGTAGTTTTTATGTTCTTATAGTTCCCTTCAATGTATGTCATAAATTTGTTCCAATCGTTAATAAACTTTGTATTTTTTTGGTTTCTAATTTTTTTGTGTCATTTTTGCAAGTTCTACAAATTCAAATAACTTTATTTGCCAATCTCTAATTGCTGGGGGGCTTTGACTTTTCCAATTTTGGGCAATTAATAATCTAGCGGCCGCTGTGGCATACTGAAATAATGTTTTGTCTTCTTTTTTAATTTCGTCCCCAATTATTCCTAGTAGAAACGCCTCTGGTCTTTTGGGAAATGTATATTTAAGTATTTTTTTTAACTCATTATAAATATGTTCCCAATATTTCTTCATTACCTCGCATGTCCACCACATGTGGAAAAAGTTACCCTCTTTAATTTTACACTTCCAGCAAAACTTATTACCTGTTTTGTACATTTTCCCAAGTTTTGCCGGGGTAATGTACCACCTATACATCATCTTTTCTAAGTTTTCCCTCAGTGTTACACATGCTGTGAATTTCATTCCACTAGACCATAAATTCAGCCACTTATCATACTCTATATTATATCCCAGATCCATTGCCCATCTTGTCATAACCTCCTTTATTTCCTCATCTTTGGTCCCATTCCAATAATATATCATACATTTTGGATAATAATTTGGATTTGCCCTCAATTATTTCTATCTGAAATTTGGATTTCTTCTCATTCATCCCTACTTTTTTATGTTCTGTCCATATTGCATTTATTTGGTGGAATTGTAACCAGCTTGTTAATTTCCCTTTCCACTCTTCATATGTTCTCATCTTCCATCCGTTTTCTGATCTTATTAGTAGGTCTTCATAGGTGAATTTTTTCCCTTCCATATTTGTTTTTTTTAATCGCTGAGATGTCAGTTGGTGATAGCCACCAGGGTGTTTTCTCTTCTAGGAGTTTTTTTATTTTTCTCCCACACTTCATAAAGGGGCCCCCTAATAATGTGACTTGAAAATCCTTTATGTACTTAGAAACAGAATTGTTAGAACCAAAGACCAAGGTATTATCTAGAATGTATAACTTGCTGCTAAAGTGGAATACACAAGACGAAATGGTTAAATCGGCTATGATAAAATGGGCACAGGACATTGGGCATAACATTATGTTTGAGGACTGGGAAAGGTTGTGGACCACTGGGCTGAACTTCACCGCATGTAATGCTCTGAAGGAAAATGTTATGAAAATGATATATAGATGGTACATGACCCCAGTTAAACTTGCCAAAATATACCATTCGTCTGATAATAAATGTTGGAAATGTAAAGAAAATGAAGGAACATTCTTTCACCTCTGGTGGACATGCCCTAAGGTGAAGGTCTTCTGGGAAATGATATATAATGAGCTGAAAAAGGTATTTAAGTATACCTTCACAAAGAAACCAGAGGCCTTCCTTCTGGGCATTGTCGGCCAGAAGGTGTTAAAGAAGGATCGAACATTTTTCATGTATGCAACAACGGCAGCAAGGATTCTCATCGCAAAAAACTGGAAAACTCAAGATCTACCCACACTGGAAGAGTGGCAGATGCAGCTGATGGACTATATGCAACTGGCCGAGATGACCGGCAGAATCCGTGATCTGGGAGAAGAGAAGTTGGAGGAAGACTGGGAGAAATTCAAGATGTATCTACAAAAACATTGTAATTTGGTTGAATGTTAAGAAGGATGCTAGATTATAAAAAACTGGTCACCACTAAACTAGATTTAAATTTGATGATAAGTGAGACTAAAGAAAATATAAATTTTTTTGGAAGAAGCGCTAGATTATATGTGAATGAGTGGACATGAGATTGTAAACAAGTTGATAATTTGTTTGAAAAAAATTTTTTTTTAACGATGTAAATGGGAGCGGGAGACGTGAGGGAGTCCAAAGAAGTGATGAAATTGTTGTGAAAGAAGTAAGACTGTTTATTATGTGTGCATTTATATTTAAAAACCTTAATAAATATTTATTAAAAAAAAGAAAAGAAAATCCTTTATGTACTTTTTCTTTATTTTGCCATAAGTAGGCATGCCAGCCGAATCTATTGTCGAACCCCTCGAGGTCTAAGAAGTCAGTATTTTCCAAACTAATCCAATCTTTGATCCAGCAGAGGCAGGCTGCCTCAAAATATAATTTCAGGTTGGGTACCGAAAATCCCCCTCTTTCTTTCCGATCTGTAAGAAGTTTGAATCTAATTCTTGGCCTTTTTCCTTGCCATATAAATTTCGAAAGGGTTTTTTGCCAATCTGCAAACATTTTAGAACCTCTGATCACAGGGATGTTTTGAAACAGAAACAGCATTCTTGGAAGCAAGTTCATTTTTATTGCCGCCATCCTTCCCATCCACGAGAGTTTCACTCTGCTCCAGGTGTCCAGGTCTTTCTTAATCTGCTTCCATGTCGTAAGGTAATTATCTTGAATCAGATTTATATTTTTAGTAGTTAACCAAATTCCCAGATACTTTATTTTTTTTACCACTTTAATTCCATGCTGTAGCTCTAGTTTTTCAATTTCATCCTTTTCCAAATTCTTCGTCAGCATTTTGGTCTTCAATTTATTCAATTTAAAACCGGATACCTTACCAAATTCTTCTAACATCTCCAGGGCCTTACCAACGCTTTCTTGTGGATTTTCCAGGGATAGCATCAAGTCGTCCGCATACGCTTTTAACTTATACTCTTTTGTTCCTATTTTGATCCCTCGGATCTCTGATGTTACTCTTATTTTATTTGCAATTACCTCTAGTGCCATAATAAATAAGAGCGGGGATAGAGGGCATCCCTGTCTTGTTCCTTTTTCAATTTTAAATGAATTTGTTAAGTTATTGTTTATAATCAATTTTGCAGATTGTTTCGAATATATTGCTCTTATTCCATTCATGAACTCGCCCTCTAGCCCTGCTTTTCCCATACTCTTCAATAGGAACTGCCATGAGACATTATCGAATGCCTTTTCAGCATCGATAAAAATCAGCGCCGCGGATATCTCATTCTTACATTCCAGATACTCAATAATGTTTATAGCATGCCTTAGGTTATCTCTAAGTTGCCTGTTTGGAAGAAATCCTGCCTGATCTTTGTGTATTAAATTCACTAGACATTTCTTAAGTCTGCTTGCCAACACCTCCGCGAAGATTTTATAGTCATTATTGCTGACCTGCTCCTGACACTGTCTGTCTCCAACAACTGAGGTCCAAAACATTTGGAGGGGAGCCAAGTGGAGAAGGATGGTCTATTCCAAACAGCAGCAACTTTCCCTTATCTTTTGCAACCCATGGGTATCATTCAACTAAATTTTTCTGAGAGCATAAACCCATTGACCTCAATGAACCTTAGTTGTGTTCTTTCATTTCAGCGGGTCTGCTTTGAGTAAAACCTAGTTGGCCACCACCATAAGATCTTTTGAACTGGAAGGAGCAAGGATTAAACTTGAGGCCTCCTGCACGTGCTGCACCACCAAACTCTAGTCCTGTTGTTAATTACTATGAAATTAAATAACAATAATACTTTTGAATAAGCTTCCTTTCCTATTTCTACATAATTAGTTGTTGTAGTCAAGATATAATAAAGCCCAGCATTCCTTGATGTAAGCTTTCCAATTTCCTTTCAATTAATATGCAGAACTTCAAAGATTCCCTTTGAATGCAGATAGGTGTGTTATAGGCTTCCAGCACACTTCCTGCTTTCCATAATACCTTTCAGAAGATGTCCTTGTTAGACTTAGGCCTGTTTATATGCTAATGATTCTCCCCCCCCCCCAGGAGTTGGCAGATGTCTCTTGCTTTCCTTGTGTGGTGAGTTAGCATATTTCCTTGAGACAAAAGAGGTAACATATTTTTCATACATTCCTGATTTAGATTCATTACCGGAGAGGACTATTCATTCTGACTCCTTCACGACAGCAACTGAAACAGTCTGCTGAAATCTGCCAGCGCTGTTCATAATTCCATGCCCTCTGTGTTGCTTGTGGGACTTCCGACAAGGAAGGTCTTGAAGAACCCTCATCTTCAAAAATGCTGCCCATGTTTCCTGGCTGTGGAAGAACGGAGGGTGGAAGAACTAAGATGGGACATTGACCCATCAGAAAAGGGAGTTGGAGACCACTCCCTTTTGGTCAGAGCCAAAAATGGGATACAGATGTAGTGTGAGAGGGGGTAGGAATGGGGTGAGTGACACCCTCACAGCAGCAGTGCCAGGGGAGAGACAATGCGCCAGCAAGGTTGGCGTGGTGGCAGCTTTGTATTGGCAGTGGAGGTGGGACCATTGCCCACCCCATGACAAACAGCCAGTCAACACTGGTAGCAAACACAAAACAAACATCAACATCATCCCCAATGGGACCCTGAAGGTACGAAAGTGTACTTTGCTTGGTAGATAGCTTTCAGTTTGCATTTCTTAGTACAGAAACTATTGATCTATGTGTAGGTATCTTTCCTATTCTACTGTAGATTCCGGTGTATTAGGCGACTGGGCGTATTAGACGACCCCCCAAATTGGCAGCTGCAATTTGGGGGTTTGTCTTATAAACCCAGTTGCCTAATACGCTGTGCAGGTCCGCGCCAGGAGAAAGCCACCTGGCACGGAGTAGAGCCCGCCGCCTGCTGCTGCTGCTTTCTCCCGGTGTGGAGCCCACCACCCGGCTTTCTCCCGGCGCGGAGCCCACCACCCATACCCAGCGTATAAGACAACCCCCGACTTTTTAACCTCTTTTCTGGGATTAAAAAGTTGTCTTATACACGGGAATCTACGGTAATTCATTCAAGGGGTTTCTGGAAGTTTCTGGAAGCTTCTTTGTGTGAAAGACGCTTCATGATTGTTTGGGTTATACCTTCAGAGAAGCCGAGTACAGCTGGCTTGAATTGGCTCTCTTACCTCTTTCTGCAAGGTCATGCTGACTATAAATTTAGGCCAGAAGGAGCCTGGGTTTTACTTTCTCTTTCTGTCGCTTTGTTCTGGTGTGGTGTTTTGTACATAGTATGCTTAGTGTTAAGCTTTAGGCTTGTTATATGTTTGTAAGTTTTATTGTAAGTCCTGCAACTGGATTTTTATGGACTATGCCAATCCTGAACGTGCTGCATTTGTGACCATTCTGCTCATTTGCCTTCAGTAGTGAGTAAAGCTCTCCTGGATGAAGTACAATTGCCTCTGGTCTATTTTTGGGGAACTCTGCTAGGTGTTTAAGTTTTTCCTCCTCCGGTGCTGGTGTGACAATAGCGATCCTGAGTTTAAAAGGGTTGAACGCAACTAATTGATCTAGTCAGCCCTGCAAGGGACACATTCTTGTTCCCTGGCTCAGGAACATTGGGGACACAGATTTATTTATTGAGGAATCTCTATGCGTCTGTTGCACATTCCTGATCTTCAGCTCTTTCCCTGTCCCGGGAAGTGCCAACGCTGGGAGAGCCATTGCATTCAAGGCAGCCACCGCTGCATGAATGTGCTCAACTTTGACTTGTTCAGCCTCTTTTCACTTTCAGGGGCATTTCTGTATGATCCAGTACACATGCAAACATCTTCCTCCTGCTTCTCTTGTACTAAACCTTCAAGCGCAAGGATGATTAACCACACATTTTGGAAGAAAGAGAACCTGTTTTGGGTGGCATTGACCCACTGAATGATAGACTTTGGGCAAATGCTGCTGGAGCCAGGCTTATTCCTTTTCTGTTTGCAATGACAACCTCCTTCCATTGACTATTTTTATGCAAGAACTGCTGAATGCTTTCTCATCCCAGGACTCGGTGCCTTGCTACTGTTGCCATCAGCCGAAAGAACGTGTACTGGCAAAGGCTCCTGATGAGTCCAGATGAGCTCTTGTTGATGAATGCGGCATTGTTGGCTTTAAATACCCTTTTAGCCATTTTCTGAAAGAGAAGATAAACTCGAGATGTTAATTGTTTCGAACTAAAGCTATTTGGGAGGGGTTTTCTGGCTCGGCAACGTTGGCTGTTTTTCAATATCTTGACAGGCACCGAGTGAAAAGCTTTGGAGCTTATTAATTTTCTTGGGGATGGAACTGCGGGCAGAACAAAGAACCCCCAGTAATTTCATTTGCAGCCAGTGAAAGGCTTGTCAAATGTTGGGGATGCCTATAGTTGCATCGCCTTCCATCATGGATGCTTCAGCTGAGATTCCTGAATTGGACTAGATGATCCTCAGACTTCTTTCCAACTCTACAATTCTATGATTCTACCTGTCCCCTAAGGCCTCTGCCCCTACTCTTCCTTGATCTCTGTTCAGTCCTCTTCATTTATTTATATCCTGCCTTTTATCCAAGAAGTTCAATTTGGCATATGTTGTGTTTCTCCATTTTGTCTTTGCAAACACCCGGCAAGGTAAGTCAAGCTGAAAGATGGCTGGGGATAGGAGCCTAGATTTCTCCAGTGCTAGTCTGACACTCTAACCACTACATCAAACAAGCCCTTTCTCTGAGCTTCCCAGGGGTCCTGCTATAGCTTTCTTTTACATGGGTTTAGCTTCCTCTACACCTGCTTCATACTTCACCTATTTACTCTATATCCCCTTCCTTATTCCCTTCTTGCTATATGTGTGCCAAACCTTCACCCCATGGGCTAATCTTGGACCAAAGGAGGTCAAATTAGGCCCAGGATGCCATTCAAAAAGCCAAAACCACACCCTACACCCACCTGCCAGTCAGCTGATCTCACTCCAGCGGGGGAGGCTGACATCAGCTGGTGGGAAGGTTGATTCTGCATTGGCTGCATGCACCAGTTCCCCTGCTGGGAAATGGTGTACGCAGCCAAAGCAGCAGGATTTAACCACTGCTCATTAGTCGATGTGTGGCGGGGTTAAATCCTGCTCAGTTTGGCTGTGCAGACCTGTTTCCCTGTTGAAAACAGACATGCACAGCCAAAGCTCAATGTGAAGCTGTTTGAAAGCCCTTTTGCAAACAACCTCGTGCTACTCTTCAAACCTCCACATTTCAAAAGGGCCTTCAGACAGCTTTATGCTGCCCTTTGAAGACCCAGCAGTTGGGGCTTCAAAGCACAACATCACCTTACATCACAATGATGTCAGGTGATCGAGAGGTGGGTAGCCCTGAACGCCTGTCAAAATTTGGCCTTGTAGGGGTGGGAAGATAAGGATCTGGCCTGCTGGAAAAGATTTCCTGCCTTTGCCATAGACTACATGCCTCTAGCATCTTCCTTCTCTCCCCACAGTCTTATTCAGCTATAGCCCAAACCTAGTGCAGTATAACATCATTTTATCTCATAGGAAATCAGGGTGGGTTGCATGAGAGAGGACTTCTCTGCCACTTTATCTGAACAAGGCAGCCAAGCCTGAATCTCAAGCCAGCCTTGTGGTTCTGCCCACTATATTTTCTGAGCACAATTTGGTAAAAAGACAGGACACATATTTAACAATTGCAATAAGAAACAAATTGGCATTTGGGTGGTTTTCTCTGAGGTGAAATATTGAAGCTTCCCTCTCCCTTCTCAGCTTTTCAAAAGTACCTGTTCTGCCTAGACAGAGTAAGCTATTGAGGAGGAAGAGGTGATCCAACACATGTATAGACAACATACAGAGAAATGCAAGTCCTCATTGGCTTGCCTGAGCCGCCAAGGCAAAAAGTAGGTCACAACAAAATGGAGGGGGAGGATTAGGGTGAGCACCAGGGTTTGACACACCTTTCAGACCCAATGCCAGAATGAGAAAGGCAGAGGCACTTGGAGCAGCCAACACTAAAACAGGAACAATGATGCCAGGCAGGAAAGCAGGAGATCATGCGTCAGGTGCCTGAAGCCAAATCCAAAGGATATGTCAAAAGGATGAGGAGCCAAAACAAAGATTATCGGGGAGATCTAGCCTTTGAAAGGACTGGCGTCTGAACCAGCCAGAGTCTAGAAAGCAGAAGGTATGAGGCTTGGTGAAGGCAGGATCCTACAGCACAGACTCTTCACGTGGTGGGGATGTGCCCACACAAGAGAAGAAGGAGAAATGCCAGGGTTTTTTGAGGGTGGCACGGAACATTCATGCTCTGAGGATACCTATGGCTTAATGTGCCAGCCTTTTGAACTCACTCCTGTCCTAACAGCAGGAGTGTCTTCTCATTGAATGCACACGAAGCACCAATATCTACCATGTTGGGGTGGAAAGCAGCAGCAGCAGCAACAACATTTTAAAGAGCAATTTGAATGAAGTCAGACCAGCACATCTGTTCAGACTGTTTATCTGATGCATAATAACCTTAGAATCATAGAATCATAGAGTTGGAAGAGACCACAAGGGCCATCGAGTCCAACCCCCTGCCAAGCAGGAAACGCCATCGGAGTACTCCTGACATATGGTTGTCAAGCCTCTGCTTAAAGAACTCCAAAGAAGGAGACTCCACCACACTCCTTGGCAGCAAATTCCACTGTCGAACAGCTCTCACTGTCAGGAAGTTCCTCCTAATGTTTAGGTGGAATCTTTTTTCTTGTAGTTTGGAACCATTGCTCCGTGTCCGCTTCTCTGGAGCAGCAGAAAACAACCTTTCTCCCTCCTCTATGTGACATCCTTTTATATATTTGAACATGGCTATCATATCACCCCTTAACCTCCTCTTCTCCAGGCTAAACATGCCCAGCTCCTTTAGCCGTTCCTCATAAGGCATTGTTTCCAGGCCTTTGACCATTTTGGTTGCCCTCCTCTGGACACGTTCCAGTTTGTCAGTGTCCTTCTTGAACTGTGGTGCCCAGAACTGGACACAGTACTCCAGGTGAGGTCTGACCAGAGCAGAATACAGTGGCACTATTACTTCCCTTGATCTAGATGCTATACTCCTATTGATGCAGCCCAGAATTGCATTGGCTTTTTTAGCTGCCGCGTCACACTGTTGGCTCATGTCAAGTTTGTGGTCAACCAAGACTCCTAGATCCTTTTCACATGTACTGCTCTCAAGCCAGTTGTCACCCATCTTGTATTTGTGCCTCTCATTTTTTTTGCCCAAGTGCAATACTTTACATTTCTCCCTGTTAAAATTCATCTTGTTTGTTTTGGCCCAGTTCTCTAATCTGTCAAGGTCGTTTTGAAGTGTGATCCTGTCCTCTGGGGTGTTAGCCACCCCTCCCAGTTTGGTGTCATCTGCAAATTTGATCAGGATGCCCTTGAGTCCATCATCCAAGTTGTTGATAAAGATGTTGAATAAGACCGGGCCCAAGACAGAACCCTGTGGCACCCCACTAGTCACTCTTCTCCAGGATGAAGAGGAACCATTGATGAGCACCCTTTGGGTTCGGTCAGTCAGCCAGTTACAAATCCACTGAGTGATAGCATAGTCAAGTCCGCATTTTACCAGCTTCTTTACAAGAATATCATGGGGCACCTTGTCAAATGCCTTGCTGAAATCAAGGTAGACTACATCCACTGCGTTCCCTTCATCTACCAGGCTTGTAATTCTGTCAAAAAACGAGATCAGGTTAGTCTGACATGACTTATTTTTCAGAAATCCATGCTGACTATTGGTGATCACAGCATTCCTTTCTAGGTGCTCACAGACTGTTTGCTTAATGATCTGCTCCAGAATCTTCCCTGGTATTGATGTCAGACTGACTGGGCGGTAATTATTTGGGTCCTCTCTTTCCCCCTTTTTGAAAATAGGGACAACATTTGCCCTCCTCCGGTCTGCCGGGACTTCGCCTGTTCTCCAGGAATTCTCAAAGATGAGTGCCAGTGGTTCTGAGATCACATCTGCCAGTTCTTTTAATACTCTTGGATGCAGTTCATCTGGCCCTGGAGACTTGAATACATCTAAACTAGCCAAGTATTCTTGTACTATCTCCTTAGTTATTCTGGGCTGTGTTTCCTCTGCTGAATCATTTGCTCCAAATTCTTCAGGTCGGGCATTGTTTTCTTTATCGGAGAAGACTGAGGCAAAGAAGGCATTGAGGAGTTCAGCCCTTTCTGTATCCCCTGTTTGCATTTCACCATCTTCTCCTCTGAGCGACCCCACTGTTTCTTTGTTCTTCCTTTTGCTACGAACATACCCATAAAAGCCTTTTTTGTTGCTTTTAACCTCTCTAGCAAGCCTGAGTTCATTCTGTGCTTTAGCTTTTCTGACTTTGTGTCTACACGTGCTGGCTATTTGTTTGAATTCCTCTTTGGTGGTTTCCCCCCTTTTCCATTTTTTGTACACATCCTTTTTAAATCTTAACTCAGTTAAAAGTTCTTTAGATAGCCACCCTGGCTTCTTTAGGCACCTTCCATGTTTCCGTCTCATTGGTATTGCCTGAAGTTGTGCTTTTACTATCTCCCTCTTAACAAACTCCCAGCCATCATGAACTCCCTTTCCTTTTAGTATTACTGTCCATGGGATCTCACCCAGCACTTCCCTAAGTTTTATGAAGTCGGCTTTCTTAAAGTCAAGAAATTGAGTCCTAGTATGCTTGGCTGCTCCTTTCCACTGTATAGTAAACTTCAGAAGAGCATGATCACTCATGCCTAATGATCCTTCCACTGCTACCCCACTAACCAGGTCATCAACATTGGTTAGGACCAGATCTAAAATGGCTGTTCCTCTTGTTGCTTCTCCCACTTTCTGGACAATGAAGTTGTCTGCAAGGCCAGTGAGGAATCTCTTTGACCTTATGCTCTTGGCTGAGTTTGACATCCAGCAAATATCCGGGTAATTGAAGTCCCCCATTACTACTATCTCCCTTCCTTTTGCATGCTTGGCCATCTGTTCCAGGAAGGCATCATCTATGTCCTCCGTTTGGCTTGGGGATCTATAGTAAACTCCCACAATGAGGTCCCTGTTATTCTTCTCTCCCTTAATTTTGACCCAAATGCTCTCACTTTGGCTTTGAGGCTTTGGATCTCTTCACAGGTATACACATCCCTGACATATAACGCCACTCCTCCTCCTTTCTTGTCTGGTCTGTTTCTCTGAAATAGATTGTATCCCTCCATTATTACATTCCAGTCGTGGGACTTATCCCACCAGGTTTCAGTGATGCCTATTATGTCATATTTAGTTTGCTGTACCAAGAGCTCAAGCTCATCTTGTTTATTACCCATGCTTTGCGCATTAGTGTACAGACATTGAAGTCCATTAATCATTCCCCCGTGTCTCTTATTTAAGGATTTTTTCCTCCCACCACTAGGTCTGCGTGCTGTTTGCTCCATTCGGTCTATGACATTTGGATGATCATCAATTGATAGACTCCTACCTTCAGGAGCACTGTCTCCCTCCCCCACATTAGTCAGTTTAAAGCCCTCCTGATGAGGTTTCTGAGATTTTTGGCAAAAACATTCCGCCCAACCGTTGTGAGGTGCAGCCCATCGCTTGCCAGAAGTCCATCTTCAAGAAACTGCTGTCCGTGATCTAAGAATCCAAACCGTTCCTGTTTACACCATTTGCGAAGCCAGCTGTTCACTTCCACTATTTTTCTCTCTCTCCCTGGGCCACGTCGTTCAACTGGGAGGACAGATGAGATGACAATTTGTGCATTTAATTGCTTCAATTTCCTGCCCAGAGCCTCATAGTCTCTTTTGATCTTCTGGAGGCTATTGCTTGCAGTGTCATTGGTTCCCACATGAACCAAGAGGAAGGGGTATTTGTCAGTGGGTTTTATGATTCCTTGCTTGAACTTAATTCCTGATGTGCTGCACTGAAAGTTTTTTCAATGGCACTGCTGGTGATATGCCCTCCTGCACTCCAGCCACAAATTCCTAAGCATTTTGTGTCCTCTTAAAAACTTACAGAATCCTCTGCCCATGAAGGAGGAGGGCCCAGAACTGAAACTCACACAGAGAGAGAGGGATTTACAGGAACCAGTGTGGCATAATGGCTAGAGTGTTGGTCTAGGATTGGAAGATCGGGGTTCAAATACTCACTCCTTTTGTTCACTCGCTATGTTTCTCCCAACCTACCTTACAGGGCTCTTGTGAAGATATAAAGTAGGCAGGCACCAGGTGGGGGAAGGACCTGGTACACTGTTCTTGGCTCATTGAAAGAGAAGCAGGGCATTGTATAAATGTAACAAATAAACAAATAACAGTTTTTGCAGTGCACTCTTATGCATGCTTCTGTCTCCTGTACCACCCACTAAGATCAGCTCCTTTCTTCTACTCTTGCCTGGTTTCTTTGCAGCAGATCCTGCCACATTCTCTCTCCTTGCTCTCTGGCTTTCTTCCTGTTGTCCACTCCACCCACCACATCTTCAGACCTTGGGAGGACGGAGAGGCACTGCATCATCATCATCATCATCATCATCATCATCATCATCAAAGTTCTTCATGTCTTCATCAATACCAGGCATAGGCAAACTCCAGCCCTCCATGTGTTTGGGACTACAATTCCCATCATCCCTAGCTAACAGGGCCAGTGGTCAGGGAGGATGGGAATTGTAGTCCCAAACATCTGGAGGGCCGGAGTTTGCCTATGCCTGATCAATACCCTCTCTCTACTCCTGCGCACGCTCTCTCTCTCTCTCTCTCTCTCACACACACACACGGAGGAGGCAGGGAGGGAATGAAATGGATGCAGGTACAGGCTGTCCTTCAGTGTGACCTGGTCACTGCCACTTGGGAGAGCCCAGAGTGGGAGACACAACACTTTTGGAGAGCTGGGAGGCAGACCAGGCCCCCTAAGTCTCCACCTCACAGTTGACAGACAGGCAAGTTCTGGTCTTGTTTTTTGAAAGAGTTGCAGATGGTTGCAGTTGGTGCACTGGCATTTGGAGGTGACCAAAGGGTGGTGGGGACCAGGACCTGTGTCCTGTTTTCCAGTCCCAGTGGTTCTACTGCTGCAGGTGGGTGGAGGGGCGGAAGGGTAAGTCATCTCATGCAACACTGGCTATCGCCGTAAGCCCCTTGCAGAGTTTTGTGTGTGCTCTTTTCTGCTGTTCTAGAAACAAACTAAAGCATTAACGGTGCCTCGCATGAAACCCATTTTAATTCTAAACCTCGCTGAGTTTGCCATGCCTGTAAAGGAAATAATAGAATTAATTTGCTTGGAGTGGGGCAGCTGCAGTGCAAACTGCACCCCTCCATGCCAGTGGAGAGAACAGCATTCAATGGCAACTCATGCCTTCAGGGAAGCCAAACGACATTTGCACAACAATTATCTATAGGAGGCTTGCCATAGGGCAGCTTCAAATTGCTGTCAGTGCCCCATTACATTCCAGCTGGTGTATATCGCCGTGGGAATATCCTGAATAAGGTTGTCACAATACTGTCTGGAAATTTTTTGATGTCCCTGTATATTAGTTTGTAAAGAAAAGGAAGCCTACAAGGGATTCAGACTTGGTTATTATCGACCCTCCCCAAGTTATTGGAAGCAATATGTGAAGCTGAGCAAAACCCTACAGAGGTGGCATTGGTTGGCAAGGTTGAGATTCTCAATGCAGTATATTAACTTGAGAGATTAAACTCACTGAAACCAATGCAACTTGCCACTGAATATATATGGTTAGGATCAGGTTGCAATTCTTTGCTGGCCATTCAGCAGAGCACTAAGTAACAACAGGAATTGAGTTGTATTATAATGCCCACTTCTCGTTCCTCTTCATTTGGCATCTGGGAAAAGCTGCATGTGGTTTTCTGGAAGTTTACAATTGGCCACACAGAAATGGTGAACATGCTACACTAATTTGCTTTTTAGTGTGATTCTTTGCTCCCCCACCCCACCCCAGCTGCACACAATTACTTCCATGCACTCACAATGACCCATCTTGTTAGGTATTACTAGCAGCAATGTGCAGACGTGAATTTGTGATGTGTCTCTCACTAGATAACTTTCAAATCCAAACTTTCCAAAGCAGCTGAAACCATCCCTGAAACAAATATGTGGGGGCATAATATTTGGGCTTCCGTGCTGGTTTCATTACCATAAGATTTGTGTTTGTAAATGGATACAAAAACCCCCCAGTAAGGTTGTGTCGACCTCCGTAGATAACCAGTGATGACTGTAAACTGTGGGGAAATGTTTGTTGAGAACAATGCTTTGTAACCTTCCTTCACCCTACGCGGACACATTCAGTAAAAGAGCAATTAAAAAGACCTGTCAAATGGAAACATCTTCAAATTTGCTTGATTGCGTAAAGTAAATGCTTTGGAAATACAGTTATGTATCTTCTTGCTGCTGGCTGAATTCTGTGTGCATTCACATTAATTTCCTTCCCGATCTTAATACCAAACCCATTGGCACTTCTCGCTAGCTGAGCTGGAAACTCAACGTTTCTCTAATAGATGTTCATTGAAGAGGACTCTAATTTATGCTCACTAGCACTGTCTGAAATGGTTTCTGAAATGGAAAATGGCTCCCTTTCAGTCGCCTCCCATTCTCAAACGCGTTCACACTCCAAGGCCACAAATTATTCTCTTATTAGCTGGAAGAACCCAATTTACAAGAATGAATTCTAGAACGCAGAGAAGGGGAGAATGGTGTCCTCCAGATGTTTTGGACCATAACATCTCTTATACTGTCACTTGCCAATAGCATCTCGTTGTCATGGACTGGCTGGACACAGAAGAATGGTGGGAGGTACCAGCTGGGGAATCCTCAAGGGAAGAAGGCTCAGAGCCCAGGGATTGGTGGTCAGAGGGAGAAGCCTGGGAGGAGGGTGTATGGGAAGCTGAAGAGGTAACAGATTTTAGCGAGTGGGGAGAGTTTGTGGCAGAGAGAAGTCTAGAATTAGAAGCTGAAGCAGAAGAGGAGGGAGGCCAAGAGGCAGAGATGAGTCAGGCTGGTGAAGAAGCCAGAGTGACTCCTGCTGCTGCTGTGACAAGCTCCCCTCCCCTCTAGTCCCCCCCCCCCGAAGAAGTGTGAAGAGGAAGAAGCACAGGTAGTTGCACTGGTGAAGTCTCAGATTGCTTGGGAAGTACAGTAGACCCTCTGGATATGAACTTAATTCGTTTCGGGGGTCCGCCCACAACCTGAAAAGTCTGTATCCGGAGACGCCACTTCTGCGCACATGTGTGGCGCAATAGAGCGCTTCTGCGCATGTGGTGAAACCAGGAAGTATACACTTCTGGGTTTGCCATGTTCGCAACCCGAGGTTTACATATCTGGAGGGATACGTAAGTAGCGGTACGACTGCACCCGGGGGAGGAGAAAAAGATTAAGGCCGCTGTGGGAAGGTGGGGACCTTCAGCCTCCACAACAATAAGGGCAAAACCTACTGTGAAGAGTTGCTATGCCCATTAGGCCTGGCACTCTTGAGCTGACCTTGTTTCCTTCCAATAAAGAGTTAATTTCACTTACTCCATGTGATTTATTCCTGACATCCACTGCTGACACATATCCCCCCTAGTTGCCTCCAGCATGTTTTCAACAAGGGATCCCAAGTAGTGAGAACTCCAAATCAGGCTATGATTGCCATTTATGCAGGTCAAAAGGTCATTGTATATTTGTATACAATGGGCACAAGTTAATTAATGTGGATAGTTTCAGATTTCAAAATAATTTCCATAATTTAAATAGAAATATAATACTTTTCACCTAAATGGGTAAAGACCCTGTGTTGGCTGCCCGGTGCTAACTGTTGATGGGCAAGGTCCCTTCTGCTCTCCCCCCTTAGGGTGCTTTATTTTTCAAATGCACTTGAACCAGTTGGACTGTTCCCCTATGAAGCTGGGCACAATGCCACTCTAGCTACATGAGGTAGATGGCAATCCTTCAGGCCCCCTTGGCCCAGTCAGTTTAGATTCACATTTCAGGATTGAAGGATGCTCATTAGGATAAAGGACAAACATGCATTCTTACCTAGGATGGCAGGAGAGGACTTGGCTGGAGCTATCAGGAGTCTGAAGGGGGAGGCAACATGGATGAGGAATGCAGGAGAGAAGAAGCATATGGTAAATTAGGCGCTTCAAAGCTGAACTTCTGCAGAAGTCAATACTTCTGGCAAAGGGCCTCTGAGTATGAACATAAAAGCATAGCTCTATCTCCAAATTGGCCATTGGCAACCTCTGCGGAAAGGAGCCAGGAAGGGGGCTGAGGTGGGGAGCTGTGTGACCCTTTCCCTCACACAGTTCATTGATTTCTTTGCTTTATAATTCAGGGCTTTCCATTGCCCTTTGACACCAAATTAAAGTTTAATTCAGATGGAGATGGAAGCATCTCCCCCTTGCAGGTTCACTGCTGAAGCATCAATAAGATCTTCTGGGAGTTAATTACACAGTAATTCTTTCGCTGCTCAACACAGCTCATTAAATCCCTTCTCTGCCCTTCCCCTGTTAAGCTCTCCCCCCTCCCCAAATGACTGAACTGCTTGCAGACAATAATAGGAGCAGCTTTCCTGCTCCTGTTCGAACCCTTATATCTTCTTCCTCTTCTCTCCCCCACCCTTGCCCCTGCTAAATAGCATTCAGACCTTCCTTTTCTGCTGATAGCAGATTTGATTTGCATTCTGCCAGAGGGTGGGGAAATGCTATCAGCCTCACCAAGGAGGACAGTAAAACAAACTGGCCAATTAGTCATGTACTGCCAGTCCTGGATTCCTTTTGACAGAGCTATTAACATGCGTAAATAGAAAATCCACATCAGACTTTGTACTTTTAAAAGGCAAAATTAACATCCCATTAGTACTCAGGGCGAGTAAGAACAAGGAGATCAATGGCAGCTGTGTAATTCATCATGGTAATTAAATGGATTTAAGTACTGTACTAATCTGAGGACAACTGAGGAATTGGTTTGATATCAGGAGGAAATAAAGGAGGGCAAGGAAACAGCCTTCATCCCTCTCCAGACAGAAGAGACAGCATTACATGAGTCGGATCTGTTTGTCCACCAAAACTTATTTAACACCCCATTGTCACTCTCTTCCATTCTGCTGTAGCAGAGAAGGAGACACCACAGTTCTCATGCCATGAGAGGACTACCAGTGTGATTAAAAATATATAATTTAAGAGAGCCAGTGCAAGGACTTGTGCTATTTTGCAGCAATGGCCAACTCTGCTATTAAAAGCCCTGCTCGATGGCCATTGGGGGCCACCAAGTTCAGCACTCTGTTCACGCAGTGGCCAAACACATGCCTATCTATGGAAGCCCACAAGCAGGACCTGAGCACAGCAGTGCTCTCCATACCTGCAGTTCTCACAAATGATATTCAGAGACTTATGTCCTCCAACAACAGAACAGGAGTGAGACACTTAGCCCCTGGAGGTGGATGTTTTGGAACTGTCCTGTCCTCATTGGGCACTGGAGTAAGCCAGGGACTTGCCAGCAGCCACACCCATGGGACAGTAACCAGAGCACTATCCAATCCAAGCTAGCAAGGTGTACCACAAAGGGCCAAATGAGAGTCAGAGTCAGCCAATCCACTTGGACAGAGATAGTTCACACAGACTGTTCCAATCAGCCTCTTCTCAGCCTCCTCCTGGGATCCTGACGCTTCACCCCCAAATGGAGCCTGACCCAGGACTTAACCTCCTACTTCTCCACTAATGAGGAGTCCCCAGGCTGAGGCATGACAGGAACGAGCAACAGTCCCCCAACCTGAGCCCATAAGCTAGCCTGCTGCTGAAGATACCCTGTTATTTTCCATACTCTGCCGTGACACATTTCCAGAGATGAGTAGTATGTGCTTTCCATTCCAATTGAGAGAATAAATAGCACATTAGCAGTCTCCTTTCTCCATTTGACTGGGAGAACATCAAATGTTTCAGAAGCTTATTGTAGAAAATGAAACTAGGCATCCGTGGCGTATTCCTGGCTTGCTCAGTTTCAATACAGCTAAGGGATCTGAGGCCAGATTCACACCATATGTTTAAAGCCCTATGATGCCACTTTAAGCAGCCATGGATTTTCCAAAAGAATCCTGGGAGCTGTAGTTTGTTAAGGGTGCTAAGAGTTGTTATGTGCCCCCTATATCCCCCCAGAGCGACAATTCCCAGAGTGGTTTAAAAATCAATCCCTCTTCACAGGGAACTCTGGGCGTGGGAGCTCAGTGAGGGGAACAGGGGTCTCCTAATAACTCTCAGCACCTTTAACAAACTACAGCTCCCGGGGTTCTTTGAGGGAAGCCATGACTGTTTAAACTGGTATCAAAGTGTTTTAAACGTATGGTGTGGATATGGCCCAAACTGACAAAGAATATATGAGATCAGCTGCAAACTTCAATAGTAATCCTTCTATCAAATGCTGGGTGTGTTCAGTATCCAGTCCACACCACCTATCTTTCTTTTTCTTTCTTTTTAAAAACCTTGCTAAGATCCTGGACTCCATGACATCTTAAAGCCAGTCAGGAGACCCCTGGAGCTGCTACTAGATCATGTGCTTTGGTTCACATACCCTTGAGAGGCGGGGAGACAGAAAGAAACCTTAGCTCCACACTGGCAATAGCTTGCGACATGTAATGCATTTTATTTCATGTAGAATTAAACCTAATTGGAAACGGCATGTCTGGGAGGCGAGCGTGTGGAGAGTGGCGGCACTCAAGGGAATAGGGTTAGACAAAACAGATTTGTTCTGAGGTTTCTTCTCTTTGTCAGGCTAAGAGTGTAGCTAACTAAGCGGCTTCCTGTGGCATCAGGTACGGCCCAGAGGGACCGCACTAGACGATTACATAGCAGCAGCGAGAGAGATAAAACGAGGCCTGATCGTCTTGCAATCCTCATCTCCCAGTACCAAAATTCATGGAATCATCTGCGCTTGGGGCTTAATTTCAGCTGTCTTGTTTATTACATTTTTATCCCAACCTTCCTCCAAGGACCTTAACTCTCTCTCCCCCCCTCCATTTTATTTCCCCAATACATGAGATGGATTGCGCAGGCCCAAGGTCACTCAAGAGCTTAATGGCTGGAGGTGGATGAAACCAAGGACTCCTCAATGCTTGTTCTAACTGCTACACCACTCAGTCCCAATTGCTCTGGAATGCATGAAGCAGCAACCACAGCGTGTGTGTGTGTGTGTTTCTGGGAATACACAGAAGGTCTTTTCCATGTCAGAGAGGCACTGCAACATCTGTTCTTTTTTCAGTATGACATGCTCACCGCCTTAAATTGTGTTCTAGATGTAGCACAGATTGTGTTGGTCTGTAGTTGCTACAGATCTTGTGTGGATGGTAGGTAAAGCACCCCTGGACAGTTAAGTCCAGTCAAAAGCTACTATGGGTTGTGGTGCTCATCTTGCTTTTCAGGTCGAAGGAGCCGGTGTTTGTCCACAGACAGCTTTCCGGGTCATGTGGCCAGCATGACTAAACCGCTTCTGGTGCAACGGAACACTGTGATGGAAACCAGAGTGCACGGAAACGCCGTTTACCTTCCCGCTGCAGTGGTACCTATTTATCTACTTGCACTGATGTGCTTTTGAACTGCTAGGTTGGCAGAAACTGGGACAGAGCAATGGGAGCTCACCCTGTCACTCAGATTTCAACCGCCAACCTTCTGAATGGCAAGTCCAAGAGGCTCAGTGGTTTAGACCACAGTGCCACCCTCGTCCCCTGGATGGTACTGACTAGGGCTGGGCAATATCCGCTATTCAACATCATGATGTATCACTAGCCAAACAACACTCCCTTGGCAGGAATGGTGGTGGTTTCACCCCGGTGCCTCATGGGGCTGGGGCTGGGCCTGATGGAGCTAGTTTGTTCCTTGGCACGCTGGGTGCTGGCAGCTGATGGAGGCCTGGCACTACAAGGGACAAACGAGCTCCATGGGCCACGGTGCTTCGCAGCTTGTTGCTCCCCTGGTTTGAGGACCAGAGCGCAATGGTGCCTTCACCTGGTGATATATTGCGGGTGAAACTGAAGCCACTTCTCAGGAATGGCAGCGGTTTCATCCCCGATATACCGCCGGGTGAAGGTGCCACCGTGCTCTCGCGCTCAAATCAGTCCTGGGTGGATGTATCAATACATTACCCAGGCCTACCATGGACCTGCAATTGCAGGATAGTGTGGTTATGAAAGGTAAGTGTGGTGTAGTGGTTGGAGTCTTGGAATGGGACCTGGGAGATCAGGGTTCAAACCCCTGTTCGGGCATGAAGATCACTGGGTGAGCTTGGACAGGTTTCTCAGTCTAACCTACCTCACAGGGTTGTTAATGGGGAGGAAGAGAAACATGTATGCCATCTTGAACTTGGAGGAAAGGTGGGATATAAATGTGATAGACAGAAAGATAATGTTTTATGTTGAAAAAGACTTATTTTTAGTTTTAATATATATATAAACAACAGTTTTTGGGCAGTGCACCTAGAAAATCCTGCTGGCATCCCATAGCTCAGAGTAAACCTTGGCAACAAGGGCTAGAGTTTGTCAACTTAATTCAACTTAAATTGACATCTGTACATATACCTGTAAATGTATGTCATCTGGGACGGTGCCTCATGTCTTTTAAACATCTAGCAACATCCCTGCAGAAGAGACAAAAGATAGAACTTCTTCACACAATCCATGGATTAATTTATGGAATTCATTGGCACTGACACAAGATATGGTGATGGCTTTTAGGCTTAGCTGTCTTTAAAAATGGATCAGATGAAATAATGAAAGATGGGTGTGTGACAGAAATTGGCTACATTTATAACATCTGTCAGTTAAACCAGACAGAGTTAATATTTTTAAGGGCTAGGGAGGCGGAGGGGTGATGGAGGAGAATCACATTCTCCAGCTGCCTGTGTACTTGAATGTGTGTTCATGTCATTCCCTTTGTGTATCGAAGTGTGTTACCCAGAAGCAGAAACCTCCAAATGCCCTTCTCCTCTTGCTGGCTTTTTGCTCAGTCTTTTGTCGGTGGGCCTGGTTCATGCAGGTACTCTGCTGTGAATTGACTGGTTATATAGAGGGGGAACCCATCACTTCCCTATATTAGGAGAAAGGAGTTCACAGTAGTTTGTACTTCAAGAACCCAGTAGACCTGGTGACAAATGAGAGATGAAAGAGGTGGCAGCTGAAAATTTTGCTAAATGCTGGTCTCCCACCAACATCTGACTCTTCTGACTACACAGAACCTGAAGTACAGGTAGGAAGAAGTTAATGTCAAAAGCTAATGCTATACTCACCTGCCCTTTGCCAACACGGAGTGGGAAAAAGGGCAGCAGCTTTCGCTAAGTGGACCAAGCAAACTCTGCAGTTGATGCCAGAAGCATTGATGAGTTCCTGCCAATTCCACTGGTCTAGGCAGCACATTCAAAGCAGTTACATACTTTAGATTCTTTGGAAGGACAGCCACTGAACTGGCCCACTTTATCTGTCGTTTGTCTTTGTCTTTTGTTGAAATGTTCACTCCACATACTGCCGGGGAATGTGCTCCTAGCAGCTGCTTGTGTACCTCTAAAACAATAAATGAAACAATTGCTGCAATTGCTGGATCCTCCTCAAATGTATCATAGTATGCAGATTATGGGTAACATACCTTACGGAGGGGTGGGCAATCTGTGCTTCCCCATATTGCCAAACCCCCAACTCCTATCAGTCCCAGGCAGCAGCATTAGGGATGATGGGCATTGTAGAGCAGCAAAATCTGGAGCTTTTGCACCTCTGCTTGCAGCATGATCCTAAGCATGAAACAATCCCCACTGCATTTAAAGGGACTGAAAGCCCCAAGCTGGTGTGCATAAGCCTGCACTTTTTTGGTGCTTCCACATTACGGGCCTTGCACACGCTTCACACAATATTATCACATGAAATAGCTTTTTTTGCACCTGCTTACCCCCACCCCTCATGCATCCGTTTGATATTAAACCTCTCCACTGGAAACTGGACAGTGCATGACCAAGTGGGTGGCCCTTGTTACCACCTTCCTGCACCCCGACTTCTTTTGAAGACAAAAATATCTGGGAACACTCTTGTGTTAGATGCCATGTCCTCCAACCTGTTGAGACCGAAAACCGGGACGTGCATCTTCCTGGCCGTGCTCCCACACGAGACCACAGTGCGCCAAAACAAGATTTCCCGATTTAGTTGGGCAGTTGAGGGGTAAAAGGTAAAGGTAAAGGGACCCCTGACCATTAGGTCCAGTCACGGATGACTCTGGGGTTGCGGCGCTCATCTCGCTTTATTGGCCGAGGGAGCCGGCGTACAGCTTCCGGGTCATGTGGCCAGCATGACTAAGCCACTTCTGGCGAACCAGAGCAGCGCACGGAAACACCGTTTACCTTCCTGCCGGAGTGGTACCTATTTATCTACTTGCACCTTGACGTGCTTTCCAACTGCTAGGTTGGCAGGAGCAGGGAATTAAACGATAGATCATTCATCTCACACCTACCCACCATTAATAGGGCTCCAGTGGTTTTAAGAATGGCGAATCAAGTTGACAGATCAGACTTTTCTTAGTATTGCATCTCTAGCAGGTGTGAGGCTTCTGCTTGCCATATGGGCCTGTTAAAGCCACAGAATCCTGCTTCTGCTCTGGTTGCAGTTAACAGTTGGTGGCCCTCGAATCTCACATGCATGTCCAAGTCCATCCAAAGACACACCTAGCCCTGGCTCTTTATGCAGAAGGATGCTTCTGTGCCCAGATCACACCTTGCTGGAGCATGCAGGCAAGTTATACCTGCCAAAAGGTGGCGGCACTCCTTGAACTGCACAGCAAAGCTGACAAAGAAAAGGCTGTGGTATATAAGGATAAAGGCAGAGGTAGATGGGTGGGGTTGGGATTAATTCTGAATTCTCTGACTTGCGCATTATAGTTATATGCTGTGGTTATATGCTGCCTGGTAAGGTAAGCAAACAGGGCATTTTCTTCTTACAGCAATACCTTAGGGCGAAATTACATACTGACATCATCCATGGTTTCGTTTTCTTTTTTAAAAAAGTGTGCCTAAACTGGTCACTTGCATTTTGAATAAAAAGCAGGCATGGGGTCCTGATCCATAATGTGTCATTGATCCAAGTTGGGGGTCCGTGCCTGTTTACTGCAGGAAATTGTCCTGTGGCTGGCAGCATATTCAAGGGCAAATAGTCATGTACAGAGAAACCCCAGCAGGAAGCCAATGCTGGGCCTGATTTGGAGCAAAATCACTTTCTGGATAGGGGCCTCATGGCAGCTTTTTCTTCAAAGCAGTCAGCTGGACATCTGGATAGCTCAGAGCATGATGCTGACAATACCAAGGTTGCAGGTTCGATCCAGCTGCATATTCCTACATTGCAGCAGGTTGGACTACATGATCCTCAGGGTCCCTTCCAACTCTACATGCTTTTTTAAAAAAATAAAAAAATAAAGCATTAATAATGTAACCTGTTGTTTGGCCCAACTCTTGGAAGTGCTGCAGGGGTTTCAGAACACAAAAACAAAGAATGGTTTACTAAGGATTTTTTTTAAGCATTAGCTTCCATTTTCACAAATCAGACATCTGTCAATGAAGTTCAAATTTGCAAAATGGTTTGCAAATAGGTTCTTAACTTATTTAGCCTGGGAAATTGGGGGGTGGGGGCATTTCAGGAAAGGGCACACTACAGCTCTTATATTTAGGAGTTTCTACAGTTTGATTAAATCCAAGCAATTCAGTTTAAACCTTTGAAAAATGAAACACTCGTTTAATAACCCTCTATTTTCCTTCTCATTAACACAGAGTTGGCTTTTTCTTAGCCCTTAGCCCTGTAGCCAGGAAGACAGACAAGAAGTTGCTTGTTTAGCTGTCAGAAAAGCCACGCTTTGGCTAGCCTGTGCGATTTGTTCAAGCCTGGGAATCTGAATTTTTCCATCCAGAGAGTGATCAAAGGGGGAAACGAATGCAGCCTCCTGTATCCACAACACAGTCCCTCTCTATATTCATCTTCCACAAGCATTGTCATTCAGCAAGAAATGTAGGTGGGTGGGGAAGCATTTGGAGGGGGCACCCAAACTTCAAAGGGCAAAGGAATGTTTAAAATTCCTCTTTAGAATGTTTGGATAATGTTTGCAGCTTTGGCTAATTGCTAAACTTGGGGACGGGTGTCCTTGGCAGGGTCAATTGCCATACCATTTGCAGTTGGGAGCTGATATTTCTGTGGTCTTGTGGCAAAGCAAGCGGGCAAAGATGTGAGTGCGTTTCGTTGGGCACAACCCAAAGTCTTCCATGATAGTTTAATTAGTGAAAGGCCTAGATGAAGAGGAATGTTTTTTTCCCTGGGACCTAAAGATATGTAATGAAGGCACCAGGAGCCAACACAGAAAAGACCTGTTCTCAGGTTGCCACCCTCCAGACCTCTCACAGAGGAGGCACGTGAAGCAGGGCCTCAGATGATGATCACAGGGTCTGGGTTGGTTCATATGGGGAGAGGCGGTTATTGGCTCTCATCCAGTCCATTAGTGAGGCAAGACAATGGTTCAGCACATCCCCTGACACACCTGCAGATGTAAAGGACAATGTACTCCAAACCTGCAGATAACTCCTAATTCCCTCATAGAGTTGGATTTAGTTTTAGCTCTCTGTTTCTATATATCAGTTATTGGGTACTTTGCGTACATACCATGCACCATGCACATAACATTCCCCCAAAGAATCCTGGGAACTGAAGCTTTTAAAGGGTCCGGGAGCAGTAGCTCTGTGAGGGGTACACTATATTTCCTACATGCTTTAAATGTATGGTGTGTATACAGGTCAATTGTTATGTGTTAATGCATACAGTGGTATCTTTGGTTGTGAATGGGATCTGTTCCGGAGGCCCGTTCGCAACATGAAAAGAGTGCAACCAGAAGCACTGTATCTGCGCAGGTGCGCGGCGTTATTTGGCGCTTGTGCACAGGTGCGAAGCGCTATTTAGCGGTTCTGCGCATGCGCGAGCGGTGAAACCCGGAAGTAACCCTTTCCGGTACTTCCGGGTCACCGTGGGACGTAACCTGAAAGAACGTAACATGAAGCAAATGTAACATGAGGTATGACTGTATTGCAGACTGCCTTGGGGACCCCTTGAGGGTTGAAAAATGAAGTAGGGGAACAAACAATTCGTTAAATAAAGAAAGCCACCTGAATTCATTTCAGCTCGGTATGTTCTGACGCATCTCATTCCTCACACTCAGGATTTACAGTTGTACCTTGGTTCTCGAACGCCTTGGAACTCGTACGTTTTGGTTCCCGAATGCCGAAAACCTGGAAGTAATATAAAAAAAGCATCTTGTGGTACTTCATACACTCCAACATTTCTCCAATGAAAATAGAGACGTCTTAAGGAAAAGGACAGAAGGGACGCGGGTGGCGCTGTGGGTAAAACCTCAGCACCTAGGGCTTGCCGATCGCATGGTTGGCGGTTCGAATCCCCGCGGCGGGGTGAGCTCCCGTCTTTCGGTCCCAGCTCCTGCCCACCTAGCAGTTCGAAAGCACCCCTAAGTGCAAGTAGATAAATAGGTACCGCTTTATAGCGGGAAGGGAAACGACGTTTCCGTGTGCGGCGCTGGTGCTGGCTTGCCAGATGCTGCTTAGTCACGCTGGCCACGTGAACCGGAAGTGTCTCCGGACAGCGCTGGCCCCCAGCCTCTTAAGTGAGATGGGCGCACAACCCTAGAGTCGGATACGACTGGCCCGTACAGGCAGGGGTACCTTTACCTTTAAGGAAAAGGACATTCCAGGATCAAATCAGAAATCGGGACGGCTTCTGAAGTCCAGGACTGTCCCTGGAAAATAGGGACATTTGGAGGGTCTGGCGCACAAACTTTTGTGGACTACAACATACTTTGCTGCATGACTTTTGCGTGTCTCATTTCCCCTGTAACTTAACTCTTATTCTCTAACTTCAGAAGCTTATTTTTAGCTCCTGTATCTGGGTAACTTACAAATGGCTCACCTGGCCTAATTAATTCCAGGTTTCTCTTCAGCGGCCTTTAAAGATACCGGCAAATGCAATTATTTTTGAAAGGCCACAGATCATCACAAAGTGAGTTAACAGCAGAGGTTCCACGGGGATGTTCATATCTACAATGTTATGGGATTATTCTCTGTCTCCTACCGCTTACAGCCGCTCCTTTGCTATATCTATACCTTTTATCAGAAATGGCCTTGTCAGACATCATGCTGGGAAATGCTATGGAAAGATGAGAAATTAGATTACCATACCTACAGGACGATAAGATAAGGCAGAGTAAAGGGAAAAGGGGGGGACGGTAAAGAAAAGGGCGTGCTCCCTTTCACAGCCTGATAGTTTCATATTTTAAAATCATTTTTATTCCATTCCGCATCCCTGGGCTATGACACCGCAGAGCGGCATCCATTTGATCTCTTCAGCAGTTGCCAAATAACCTTCCTCGAGGGCACCCGTGATTGGCTCTGCTTGTTGCTTTTCTGCTCAGAACACAAAGTTCATCCTGTTCTCATCAATGGATAATGCATTCTCAGTTCTGCATCGGCACAGGATGTTGAGTGTATCTCCAGTTCTTTGGAAGGGGAAAGTTGAAGACATCTTTACTTTAACTAACAGGAAGAAGTCCAACCTGGGGGTGCACTGCAGCAAAGCAAAGCAATCTACCCCTTGTGTTTAAAACCTCCTGAATGGTTTTTAGATGCAAAGAGAGGAACCTTGAACTTCTCTGCACAATGGCTTTGCTGGCTTAATTTAAGCCATGTCTGCCGCTGTTGCTTACTCCATTTCCTGTCTTTTTGTGCATGTTGTGCGGTTTGGTTCTAATTGCTTGGAGCATATTTCTGTCTGGCCATCTGCCCTCATTCCGGTCCTCCTGTATTCTCTGTCTAGATAGATAGATGCCACTGCGGACTTTCCACTTTGCTTTTGGGACCCACCGGAGGCAAATTATCCCTCCATGTCCTTGAATGTTCTGTTCCTGTGTAGCTCACAAGTGCCAACATTATATCCGAATTACGAGCAGCATCTGCCCCCGAGGGGTTTGTAGCCCTGAGGTTTTTACTTTGTAAGATCAAAGCCAAATAAAAACGTTTCTGTTTCAAGCTTGTAACTTGCGCTTACTTACTTTCCTGTTCGTTTCCTGATTTGGCACAGGCTGCCTGTGATCAGCTTGGGTGACTCATTGAGTTTCTTTAGGTCTGCACCTCAAAAAAACAGGATAAAAGCAGTTCCTTACTTTCTATGATGCTGTCAGGATAAATAAATGCACCCATGAGAGTGACAGATATAGGAACAGGCTGTGATTGTGCATCAAGTAGTATAAATCCGCCCTGTTGATTCTACTTTTCACATAGCCCATTGCTTCTCCTCCCCCTTTCTGTCATCGTCCATATAATTTGCCACAGGCGAGATACTGTGCTGGATTATCAATGGGCAAAGTGTTCCATCTGTCCTGCCCCATAATGCTCATGAGACCCTTGTAAGAAAGAATATTAGCAGGAAATCAGTCTTTTAGTGTGGCAGCACCTACACGTTGGAACTCCCTGCCTATTGATATCAGGCAGAAGCCTTCACTGTACTCTTTTTGCTACCTGCTAGACAGCATCTTAAAAAGCAGAGACATCACCTTGCCAACAAAAGTCCGTATAGTTAAAGCTATGGTTTTCCCAGTAGTGATGTATGGAAGTGAGAGCTGGACCATAAAGAAGGCGGATCACTGAAGAATTGATGCTTTTGAATTATGGTGCTGGAGGAGACTCTTGAGAGTCCCATGGACTGCAAGAAGATCAAACCTCTCCATTCTTAAGGAAATCAGCCCTGAGTGCTCACTGGAAGGACAGATCCTGAAGCTGAGGCTCCAATACTTTGGCCACCTCATGAGAAGAGAAGACTCCCTGGAAAAGACCCTGATGTTGGGAAAGACGGAGGGCACAAGGAGAAGGGGATGACAGAGGACGAGATGGTTGGGCAGTGTTCTCGAAGCTACCAGCATGAGTTTGACCAAACTGCAGGAGGCAGTGGAGGACAGGAGTGCCTGGTGTGCTCTGGTCCATGGGGTCACGAAGAGTCGGACATGACTAAACGACTAAACAACAACAAGAAACATTTTTTGTTTAGCCAAGCCTACCCAGATATGTAGCATGTTGGTGTGTGTTTTTAATCTGTTTTTAGTTTATCATTGTTTTTTATGTTTTAAATAGTTGTTTTAACTGTTTTTATCAATAATGTTATTGTTTTATTCTTTTTGTAAAATGCCTTGCAGTTTTATACTATCAAGCATTGTATACATTTTATGAACTAAATAAAATTAAAGAGGCGCTACCCCCACCCCAAAAAAATTGCTCTTGCTCTCTTTGACATTTGTGGCAGGAACACAGATGTATTTGACTTTTAGTCTTCTTTAAAATGTTAAGGTTTCATTGTCTTAAAATTTTGTAAGTAATATTTTTGCTTGAATTTTAATCTGGTTAGAAAGTGACCTAAAAAACCCCTCTAACATCTTATTATTCTCTAAAACACTATGCATACTTCCAGATATAATGAAAGAGGAGGTATTTTGTCAACTCATGTATATAGCCTATAGGCCATGATTATGCACAGTGAGAAAGCCAGACTGAGCATGCATACCTATTCATAACATAACATTTGCATTGGGGCCTATGCATGAAAAGCTGTTTCCTGGACGTTATGTAGGTTAATGCATGCCTGATTTAGGCCTATGTATGATGAGCTTTATTTGTGCAGACACTGTGTAAATATTTATTCCATGCGTAGATTCCAGCAGGCCTGAAAGTAGGGCGGGCATATCTGGTGGGTGGACTGTGGTATTTGTTCTTATGTGGTGATGGCTACCAACTTGTAAGGGCATTACAGGAAGGTTAGGCAAATTTTTTGAAGATAAGATGGTCAATGGCTTAAGACACAAGGACTATGTTCTCCTCCCAGTGTTGTAGCATACCTTCCAAGTGTCCCAGTTTTCCAGGGACAGTCCTGGAATTACAAAATTTAATTTGATCCCAGAAAGTCCCTGTTTCCCCTGTCAGTGCTGCCACCACCAAGGTTAGGCAGGAGGATGAGCCAGGGCTTTTTCTGAGTGGCAGCGGCTGCAGTGGCAAAGGTACACCCTGGTGCCTCTCCATGGCCACTACTGCTGGCCTCCTCCCTTGGGCAGCTTGTAGGAAAGGAGAAGGAGAGGCTGTTGCCACTGAGGCCCAGCCCTCATGACGCACCGGCTCCGAAGGGCAGGCAGAGGGCAGGGCCACCTTGGGTGGGAATATTATTTTCTCTTCTTTAGAATATATGCCAAAGACTTTTCCTTCACTAGTGGCCTTTGCAGATTCCCCTGCACTGTTGATTCTAGTGTCCTCTTTGCTTCTCCAGATTAGAATTCTCAGCAGATATTTTGCCATGCTGCTTTTGCATCCTTGGGGGTCAGCAGCTGGGCAGCTTGCTCAATACTGAATCAAGCTCAACCCCTTGGCTGCTTCCCCCTCTCCCCTTTTCCTCCTATCATACTTTGCCAATGACTTTTCCACTCTCTGCAAATCTTGTCTCTGAAATTCAAATCAAGGCCGTGCTCCCTGTGCTGGCAGCAATCCAATAGAAGAAAAAGATCAGCCAATAAAGGTGAGTTTTGATGAGAAGAGAAATTGATCTGCTGCCCCGAAGGGGATTCAGACTGGGGAAAGTCAGTATTTAATTTTATCCGATATATTCCACCTTTTCACCCTTCGTCTCCGCCCCCTGCATCTCATCAAAACACTTGGCTTCTTTTTTCTCTCAGATCAAAGTGCCTTTGAGCTCCACATCTAGATGATGCACCATCAGCAGAAGAGGAATTATAGAATATTATCACTACTCTGGCCAGAGCGGGGCCAGGAAATTCTGCTGCCTGAGGCAAGATCCCACCCTCACCTCTCCCACACATTTCATGCAGAGAAGCCGACAGGGAACGGGACAATGCCTTCTACCACATTTGATGGCAGGAGGTTAGCTTAGAGGGTACAAAGCAGGCCATGTGGCACACAGAGATCTGTCATCCAGCACCTCATTGCCTTCCCCCTGTGCCTCTGTCTATCTAGTGATAGAGCTGTCCCTGATTCTGTTACAATTATCAATATGCCCAGCTCCATACACTTGATATTTGCTGCCCTGGGCTCCTACCGGAGAAATGATGGGATAGAAATTCAATAAATAAATAGATGAACAAACAAACATAGTACACTAGGGTTGGGTATCCTCAGCCTATAAGGTAAAAGGTAAATGGTAAATGACCCCTGGACTGTTAAGTCCAGTCAAAGGTGACTATGGGTTTGTGGCGCTCATCTCGCTTCAGGCCAAGAGAGTTGGTGTTTGTCCACAGACAGCTTTCTGGGTCATGTGGCCAATATGACTAAACAATTTCTAGCACAGCAGAACACTGTGACGGAAACCATAATGCATGGAAACACTGTTTACCTTCATGCCGCAGCGGTACCTATTTATCTACTTGCACTGGTGTGCTTTCAAACTGCTAGTTTGGCAGAAGCTGGGATAAAGCAATGGGAGCTCACCCTGTTATGCAGATTCGAACCACTGACCTTCCGATCGACAAGCCCAAGAAGCTTAGTGGTTTAGACCACAGCACCACCTGTGTCCCTTTACCTTTTACTTCAGCCTATAGTGCAAGTTTGGCTCACCAGACCTCCCCATTTGGCCTTCAAGGACATTTCACCTATACAATGCCCACCTGATGTCATATATGTCATGTCAGGCAGGTCTTAAAGTGAGCTCCTGATTGTTCCTTTCCTGGATCAAGGTGTGCTCTCCCCAGTGCATCAGCTGATGGTTGAGGGAAGTGTGCCTTGCACCAGTAGTGTTTCCCATTGAAACAGCTGTGAAAATGAAGGGGGAAAGTTCAATTTTAGCAGCTATTTCAATGGAAACCACTTGGTGCTACTGGAGCAACAAAGCCCCATAGCCTGTGGCAACCAGCTGTCACATGCCTGTGAAGCTTTTCACATTGGACTTTGACAGGTGGGTGGGATGTCAGGTGATTGACAGGTAAGATGGGCTGCCCACTTGTCCAAAGTGGCCCATGGTGGTTGGGTCCGGATAAGGAAGGGTGTGTGGCCTCTCAAGCCCAAAAGGTGCCCTACTCCTGTAGGAGAGTAGCTGATCCAAATAGCACCTTGAGACTCTGAAAGGGACGAGAGATCCCTTTGCACTGCACTGTTAAATCAGCAGTGCAAATTTCAGTTGTTTTGCACATAGCTCCCAAGTGAGTGGGCGATTGCATAACACATAAAACATGGGGGAAAACTTACTTTCCACCCTGCTTAATTAGGTACACATCATAAATACTTTGGATAGTCTGGTGGTGCAGTTAAATGCCAGCGGAGGCTGCTTTTTTCTACCTTGCCATTTCTTTGAGTGGCAAGTCATTAAACTTGACTATCAACAGATATTCCGACAAGTGCCTGAATGTCTTGACAGGTGCACAATTACTCCGGCATGTGGTCCGATTAAATTAAAATGAATCATCAGAAATTCCTTCGGTAGGAATTGCATGTGAACTCAGCGAGCTGTAAAATACACTCCACTTACACACAGTAAATTGATTCAGGTGCGTGCACTTAGTCGGGCATGTGGGCAGCCTGGAGTGGCCTCTTTAGATCTTGACATTTTGTGGCAGCAGATTCAGTATTTTCAGCCCAGTTGAAAGCATAGCTACTTGGATGTAAGATCCTCTGCCGTGCAAGAAAGGCAGAACGGAATCTAAATCTGCTATAGAACCTGCTATTATAGCATTCCAGGAACTTGTATATGCTTGTAGAAGAGCATCAGCAACTGTTGTCCTTAATCTCGTGGATCTTTGGGTCTTTTCCTCCATCTCTGTTGAGCTCATTAGTTCTATGCTTTGGACAACTGTTGTAATAGACGATTAAATAGGAACATGTTTTAGAATTGTTTGTTAAAAACAGACTCTTCTACTTTTAAAACTGGGCGACTGTTCTTTAGGGGCAATATTGCTTTAGTTCGTATGAGGGGTTTTTTTTGGGGGGGGTTATTCAAAAGAGAAGCAATCACAACATCTTATTGCTGGGAAACTTTTTTGGCCAGATCTTCATTTCCTCCCACCTCTGTGGGTCAGCTTTGACAGATGGGTGGGGCCACACTTCTGTCAATCATATGATATTATCATTATACTACATGACAGGTCAGTGCCACCCACCTGCCACCCACAGGGGCGAAGCAACACTAAGTAGGATTGAACTCTCTGCAGAAGAGCAGATAGTTCAGTCCTGATTTCCGCAAGGGTCTGAGTAGCATTAAGCTACCCACTCATCAACTGATAAGAAGGTGGGTGGGTGGGGTTAAATCCTGCTGCCTTGGCTGTATGTGCCAGTTCCCTGTGGAACAGAATTGAACCCTGCCCCTACCCATCAGTTGATGGCATCTGCCCCTCAGAGTGGCATCAGATGATTGACAGGGGAGCATGGTTTGGGGAAAATATCCTAGTGGGTGAAATTCAAACTCCCGGCAAACTGTGGGCTGGAGGTTTGCCACCCCATCTTACTGCTACCTAGGAGGGAGCTTTGGGCTTTAATTACATGCATATATCCAAGGCAATATCAAGACTGGGCAGAGGGGCAAGTGAGTTTGCATGTGCTACAAGATATGGAAAGCTTTCTAATTTGGGGTAAAGTAAAGGTAAAGGGACCCCTGACCATTAGGTCCAGTCATGACTGACTCTGGGGTTGCGGCGCTCATCTCGCTTTATTGGCTGAGGGAGCCGGCGTACAGCTTCCGAGTCATGCGGCCAGCATGACTAAGCCGCTTCTAGCGAACCAGAGCAGCACACAGAAACATCGTTTACCTTCCCGCTGGAGCGGTACCTATTTATCTACTTGCACTTTGACGGGCTTTCGAACTGCTAGGTTGGCAGGAGCAGGGACCGAGCAACGGGAGCTCACCCCGTCGCGGGGATTCAAACTGTCGACCTTCTGATTGGCAAGTCCTAGGCTCTGTGGTTTAACCCACAGCGCCACCCGCGTCCCCTAATTTGGGGTACATGGGGATAAATTAATGATCTGTTGCTTCTGGGAAATGCAAATTTTGCTGGTGCATGAAACATCTATTAATTTTAATTTAAGGAAGGGGAGGGACGGGAACCTCCCTCCAACCCGTGTGGAATTTTCAAGAGCAGATCTCCCCCATCTCCAATTCTCCATCTCATGCTATTGAAATCCCCACCTCTTCGCTGTACTTCTTAGTGCACTGCAATATTTCCAAACCGTTGAGTGCACGACGGTTTTTTAAACTGCACCTCCGGCTGTTGCTACTCTCAGTCAATACTGTTGACATCATTGTTTCCATAGTGCGCCGCTGTTCCCAGCCGACACGAGTTTGTGTGTGCATGGATATTTGTTCTTTTCATGATAGCTTTAGCATTTCAGCATAGAGGAACTGTGCTGTTTGTGGAGTGTGCACTTGTTCCCACTCACACCCAAAGCCAAGATTTAAAACTCCGGTGACAGGTTAAATAATGTTCCTGTGTCAACAGCAAAATGCTTATTATTTATATGTCGATACCTTTGCTCCTGCAAGTCCTTCCCCAAGGTGACAGCCTTGCTTACCCCCAGCAATAAGGACACTTGGATATCTTACGGAAGCGGGGCTAGTCTGACTTCACAAGCAACCAAGCTGTTGCATGGTGTGGTAATATTAAGAGCACCAGGGCTGTGTGCTGTGTTACTTAGCCAGATATCTGCCGTGCAGCCCCTTTAAGAGTAATAGCCATAACCCAGACTGTTCACACAGAGAGAACTTCCTAGGTCAGTCCCATTAACTATGACCAGTGGTCAGAGATTGTGGGAGTTCATAGAAGCATAGAATTGCAGAGCTGGAAGGGACTACCTAGTCCAACCCTCTGTAATGCAGGAATATTTTGCCCAACATGGGGCTTGAACCCACTACCCTGAGATTAAGAGTCTCCTGATCTACCGACTGAGCTACCACAGGGGTCTGGAACCTTCACTATAGTGTGTGTGTGTGTGTGTGTGTGTGTGTGAATGACTCTTTACTCCAGCCTTTGACTCCTAGGATGTTTGTTTTCGGGGGGGGGGGAGGACCAAACCATTCCTGTGGCTGTACAGTGGTACCTCAGGTTAAGTACTTAATTCGTTCCGGAGGTCCGTTCTTAACCTGAAACTGTTCTTAACCTGAAGCACCACTTTAGCTAATGGGGCCTCCCGCTGCTGCTGTGCCACCGGAGCATGATTTCTGTTCTCATCCTGAAGCAAAGTTCTTAACCTGAAGCACTATTTCTGGGTTAGCAGAGTGTGTAACCTGAAGCATATGTAACCTGAGGTACCACTGTAATTTGCTTCAACAGATTTTAATACTGAATTTTAAATTGTTGTAACTGACCCTGGAACCTGCTGGTGAGGGGCAGGTAATGAATAGAATAGAATAGAATAGAATAGAATAGAATAGAATAGAATAGAATAGAATAGAATAGAATAGAATAGAATAGAATAGAATAGAAATCTACTGAACAAACAAGCATTACAGGGAAGACCACTTGGAGAGGGCAAGAGATCTTTCAGGGAAGCTTGCAATCCATTATTGATCTTCTGGGCTTCTCATAAGCTTCCAAGAAAGCTCCTGGGAGATAGTTCAAAAATCACTGCAGTGAAACAGCAAATGGGTTACTGTGCAATCCTACATAACATGACTCAGAAGTAAGCTCCACCATGTGTTTTATGGGGCTTACTCCTGGGTAAGAATGAAAAGATTGCAGCCATATGGGTTTGACAGTGACAATTGCACAACACATTTTGAAACTCAGGTGTTCTAAATATAACATACCTGTACTCATTTGAAACTTGAGTTTCTAAATGTGTTGTGCAAGTGCTTCTTACTTACAGAGCACATCTCTAAATATAGGGGCAAACGTACACATTGCCCTTTTGGTTCAAGACACCAGCTGAGTCAACCTCATTTAAAATGAGGTTTCTCTCCATATTCCCAGTTAATTTGCTTTCTCAGTTAGAAGAAACAAAGAAACCCACTTGCTTTGTCATGTCGAAGATATGCACACCAAATAACTTCCTGGGAAAGACACGGTCCCAGATTTCCAGTTACAAACCCACCTGGCCTAACAAAGCTCTATGTTAACATGTTTGGGTTCATCATACTTTGACTTCTCATACCTAGAAGAACCTAGACAGAAGTACTTGGGGGAGATCTGGAAAGCCTCACCACACCGCTGAGCGGGGGGAGATTTCCCCCCTACCCAGCAGCAAAGCTGGTTGGTAGAACACCTCCCCTCTCACCGACTCGGCTGGAGGGAAAGCATTCTGCAGAGCTTGCTTTGCAGCCAGTCCGCCTCTGCTTCTAGAGGCGGTGGAGACCAGCGGCAAAGGCAAGTGGGAGAAGTTGGCCGATGCCCCATGGGTGGTGCAGCCTGAGGCAGACACTTCCCCCAGCTAATGCGTGGGCTGGCTCTGACCCCTAATGCTCTGTTATTGTGTCAGGAAGATGCTAGAATACACCCACAAATAAACACTAGTTGTGGGAGGGGGCTGTTGCCGTAGCCTTGTGCAACAACTCTGGTGGGGCAAGGGAGCAGAATTTTTGTGGGGGGGAAAGCACTGAAAAGCGTGGGATGAATCAACAATTAATGGAAAGATGTATAAACACTCCCGCAAGCAAGTCAGATGACTGCTCACTGCCATATGACACCTTAGGGGGGGAAATCCAGGTATGTAGATATGTTATTGTTATGCGTGTTTGTGTTTTTATATTGCAATCCACCCTATGATCCTCTGATACAGAGCAGCATAGAAACATCATCAATGAATGAATGAATGAATGAATGAATGAATCAATCAATCAATCAATCAATCAATCAATCAATCAGAACAAATGTTCAGTGAAGCCTGGACATGGTGTAACCCTCACATAAGCTTTGTGAAACAAATCAAGAGGAATGCTCAATGAACAGGTTAGCTGAAAAAGCTGTAGGTAAGAATGATGTGTGACCACATGGCTGGTTTGTAATACAGTAGTACCTCAGGTTAAGTACTTAATTCGTTCCGGAATTCCGTACTTAACCTGAAACTGTTCTTAACCTGAAGCACCACTTTAACTAATGGGGCCTCCTGCTGCTGCCGTGCCACTGGAGCACGATTTCTGTTCTCATCCTGAAGCAAAGTTCTTAACCTGAAGCACTCTTTCTGGGTTAGCAGAGTGTGTAACCTGAAGTGTATGTAACCTGAAGCGTATGTAACCTGAGGTACCACTGTATAAGCAGCAGCTTCAAGCCTCAGCTGATGAGACATTTCAAAGGCACTCTTTGCAAGCCCGGTGGGGAGGTCTGAAATCCCACTATCATTTTGATTCCATGCAATTAACAGGTGGGCAGCCCCACGCACCAGTCAAATTTGGGCTGCAAGATTTAGGGAAGGGAAGGATCTGTCCCACTGGCCTGATCCAGTTCCCCACCCTTGTTCTGTGTCAATCCGTAGCTTAGTTCAAGGCAGCATAGCAGCTGGAGGCAAGAAGAGGAACCGACAAGCTCTGGGATTCAAGCTGAGTCATCGTTATGGCCTAGCGTTTCATGGTAACCCACTCTATATGGAAAGAAATCAAATGATGAATAAGGATTTGAAATGGGGTTTTGTTTTGTTTTTTACTGCTGGTATAATGACAGTGATTATAGTGTTTGTGTTTTATATGGTTTTAAATGTCATAACCCAGCATGGGAAAATACTGTATTTTGGTTGTTGGCTAATACATTTATTAAATAAATAGGTGGCCAGCTTAAGCCGAGTGCTTTTCTGAGGGCATGAATCATGTCCCGAGTTGCGTGGCCTTTCCTCATCTCAGGCCTTTGGGGTATTACACAACACCTCCATCTCTCAAAAGCCATTGAGCCAGCAAGGAACTCAGAGCCATTAGTGTGCTGAAGAAACCTCTTTAGCTGCTAGCTGAACAAAAGGCTAAGAAAAGGTCACCTTCCAATTTGATGCCCATAAGACTATAAGTGAATTATGTTCTGCTACCGGGGTTTATTATTATTATTGTTTTGTTTTGTTTTAAAAAAACATAATCTTGCTTTTTTTCATTCCAGGCACTCAGACTGCCAGACAAGGGTAATAGTTCCATGTGGGGCTGGAGACGGATTAGTCTGGGTAGATTTCCTGCTTGTCCTCTATAGAGTCTTGCCAAATAATAGTTTTAATTACAGTATCTTGGGCCTCTCCTTAAGCCCCAGTGTTTACTCACTAAGTGACCCAATGCAGAAATAAAAAAAGTCTACAGAGAGCAAGAGTTATAGAAGTAGATAATGAGGATTTTGTATATTGTAACATGTTAATACTTCATGACCTAACTAAAGGGTTTTGATATATACAATTTATTCCATGCAAAGCGTTTGTGTAAGCAAAATGTCATATCCTCTCAATTGTCATAACTGTATTTTCAGTTTTGAAATTTTCCCCCTGTCCTAGCTATCTTTATTTATATTTCCCTTTACAATGGTGTTTTGATTTACATTTCATCATCTGTTATGGTGCTTCTCTGAAGCTCATATCCCTTATCAATTAATGAGACCTTTGCTACTCATCTTGAGAATTCAAAACAGTTTTTGCATAAACAGGAGTAAGATATACAATTGTGACAACTGGAGGAGAGCCATATAATGAGCAAGACTTGGCCCCACAATGGTAAATATAATAATAATAATAATAATAATAATAATAATAATAATAATAGTAAATACCACTCATCTGACTGGGTTACCCTGGCCAATTAGATGGTTTCCAACTAAATATAAATGGAAGCATTCTAATAGCAATCTACATGTTCCACCAAAGTAGCTGCAAGAAATCTGTAAGTCGTACGCCCGTCATGTTGTTGCCCTGTGGTTGCCCTGCTGTGGAAAGCTTTCTAAAGTTAATAGTAGGCTCCTACCTGGAAGCTCTTCTGCGTACGTGCAACCTCATCTTCCAAATGTTCCCATAAGCCCCACAGCGGAGTAATTTTCTGTTTGGCCTTATAAATCATTCAGTGTGGTTATGATTAGAGATGGGATTCAGCCAGCAGATTCAACTCTTGATTTAAGTTTTAAAACACCTCAGGTGCTCAGATCACAGTTTTGGCAATTTCTCATTTTGCACAACTGTAATATTGGGAAAATGGGCTTAAGATTCAGTTTCTGTTTCTGACGCAAAACCTTTCCCTTCTCCCTCGGTGTTAATTTTTTGTGTGGTTTACTCAAATCTATTCTCCCCCCATAGATAGATGGATAGATAGATAGATAGATAGATAGATAGATAGATAGATGATAGATACTCTGTAGAACATTAATTACAGTTGTGGGAAGACCAATCTGGATTCACATGTCGCTGCAAAATTTTTATTCTTCCTTTTCAACCATAAGTGTCCGTTTGAACACTTCAGCCTGTTCCTCCCAAGGCTTTCCCTTGGTTCAAAACGTGTGTTTTGCCAGCTGGTCAGAAAAGCCACCTATAGAAAACATTTGGACATATGGTTTGGATGCTGATTTTTATCAGAGTGAAATATCTCTCAACAGACCTTTGCATTTTAAAAAACAAATCACCAAACATGATGTCAGAATGTTTATTGTTTCTTCCCTGGGAACATATTCTTGGCATCTGGGTTTGATCTTCTAGGTGTGTCTAATTGTTCTAAACCCACAGCTGCACAGTTTTCATTTCCTAGGGAATGCAGCAATGGTTTTTAATTTTAGCGTCCCACAACCTTCCTCTCATTTCCCACCTTTGGATATTCTCTGGAGCCCAAAGCACTTTTCTAATTGAATTATGACTATTGCTAGAGAACATGAAGCAACTTTTCCTTCAAACTTCAGTTCAAAAGGCAAACACCGTCTTCATCTTATCATCACCAAAGTAGACATGAAGTTTCCCAGGGTAGGGGTGGAGGTTGTCATCACTGTTTGGATGCCGACTGCCATTTTGAATAAATATGGTGGACTGAAACATTGCTTTGGTGTGAAGTTGTGACGATTTGCTACGCAGTAGGTAAAAACCAAATGGCACCAGCCAATCAGCCAAATGGACAAAATTCCTACCCGGCCCCTGCCCCAATGGCAGACAACACCATGACAGGCATAGCAAGGTCAACGCACAAGACCCAAATTAAGGGCGGGCGGGCAGGTGATCCGGTGCACGCAGCGAAAGAGAAAGCAGATCGCTGCGAGCACTGTTAAAAAAACCTCTGTTCCCACCCCCAAATTGGCAACATCAAAATTACCCCAGCAACTCAGGCTACCAATCCCTGCCAGAGCCATACCATCCCAAACTGCCTGGCAACAGAGGGGTGTCTTGGCTGGCCCCCACCGCAACACGTGCTCTCTTTTAATGAGAACACGCTTTTTTGGCATGATGGGTTCAAACTCACAAATTACACTATCCATTAAATAGTGTTTCTCAAAATCCTGGGCAGCACTGGGCACTCCCCACTAGTTTATTATATTGATGTTGTGTTTTGGGGATGTGCAACTTCGTATATTTTTAGAAGGTTCAGCTTTACAATTGTTTTTATAGACGTTTCATTGACGGCTGACTTTTTTTGTTCTTGGCACTCCCCACTAGTTTATTATATTGATGTTGTGTTTTGGGGATGTGCAACTTCGTATATTTTTAGAAGGTTCAGCTTTACAATTGTTTTTATAGACGTTTCATTGACGGCTGACTTTTTTTGTTCTTGGCTCTTTTCTGTGGCTCTTTTTGACCCTTTCTACTGTGTTAAGACTTGCACATTTCCTCTGTAGGGAGACTTGTGTGTTGTGCCCACATTGGGAGTACACAACCTCTTCCCATGCTGGAGATGAAGAAGAAGAAGAAGAAGAAGAAGAAGAAGAAGAAGAAGAAGAAGAAGAAGAAGAAGAAGAAGAAGAAGAGGAGTTTGGATTTGATATCCCACTTTATCACTACCCGAAGGAGTCTCAAAGCAGCTAACATTCTCCTTTCCCTTCCTCTCCCACAACAAACACTCTGTGAGGTGAGTGGGGCTGAGAGACTTCAAAGAAGTGTGACTAGCCCAAGGTCACCCAGCAGCTGCATGTGGAGGAGCGGAGACGCGAACCCGGTTCACCAGATTACGAGACTACCGCTCTTAACCACTACACCACACTGGCACTGGCAGATGCACCCATGTCACATGTTCACACCACATGGTGGTCTCAAGGGGACATGACATGGGGGAAGACAAGGGAGGAGAGGGTGTTAAGTGAATCTGTCGGTCTTTCTTGTAGAAAGTACATCACACAGGAACTGCAAAAGCTAAGGCTTACAACAAGGATGATCTGATAAATCTTAGCCATTCTATTGCTGCTTCTTTAAAAATAACAGCACCCTGATAGCATAGATTTCCCAACAGTCACAGCATAATGAGTATGGGTAAAAAAAAATGGACAGGTGGTTGATGTTCAGTGTAATGTTTTGGTCCCAGCAGAAGCAGGACAGGCCCAGCTAAGCAGAGCAGCCAGAAGGTGGAACACAAATTCAGCAGGCTAAGCCCAACCTCAGGAGGTTTGCAACACAAATCTTCAGGCTCTGATCCATCTTTCCTGTGTTGCGTATAACCACATAGATGCATCTCTAGGAAGAGAGTAACTGAAACTCAAGCCCAGGAGTGAATAAGGGACAGATGCACATAAGCAAAACCTTTCTTTTAATTTTTCACTAGACAGTTCCTGCTGGATAAGCAGTCTGCATTGCCCCAACACGTAAGTTTAGCTGAAGACAGAATGGAAGGAAGCTTCATTCAGCAAGGTGGTGCTTTTGCACCCAAAACCATTCTACAAATAAGGTGCCTACAGAAGACATAAATGTGTTAACACACGAGCATTTAAAAAGCATCTTCGTTCTTCGTTATTACAGCAATGGTTAGAGTGATGGGAAAGCAGCCAGTTGTATATAAATGGCGCCCCGGGCAATCAAGTGAAAATGTGTTGCTGTGAACTGAGCTATTATGGTTTGCATCAAGATAAAAGATGAAAGATTACATCAGCTTGTCACTCGTTAAAATCAAACAGGATGATGACTTCACCGCTCTACTTCTACTCCTGCCAGCTCACATTTGCCCTTGATCCAAAGTTCCTGACTGATTAGTGTTTCTGAGGATCAAACCTGCACCACTAAAACCCCAATGCCTGGGAAGTTCCTCTGAAGTAGAGCAGTAACAACATCTGGAAAGAAAGGGTGATGAGGCAGGAAGACAGCAAGTTGAGTCAGTGATGAAATTTAATCTGCATGAAGTCAGGTATTGAACATCAGGAGCACATCTACTGCAGATGGCTCACACCTGAAGGAAACAGACTTGGACTAGGAGTGAAGCTTGCTTACTTTAGATCTGCTTGTACCTGAACACACCCCGCAATAGTGATCAGAGGCCCTTCGATGTGACTCTCCTCTGAGGGAGGCTTGGAGAATGGGCTTTTTCAGTGGTGGCCCTTTGTCTATGGAATGCTCTCCCCAGGAAACATGCCTGGCCCCATCATTGCCTTCCTTGTTCCCTTCTTCCCTGCTGGGGGTGGGGTGCCATTTTGTGGTTTGCCTCTGGTTCCAGAATGTCTTGGGCTGGTACATGGGAATGGGATCAGAAGGGGGAAAGGATTTCTCCTGTTTCCCCCCTGTCCTGTGTACGTCTCTTCTTGGTCCTGAGGATAGCATTGCACCATAACAGGCAGTCAATGCAAAGCCTTCCAGTAAACACTGCTGCCATCCAACTTCCATTCATTTCAATGGGTCTTTTATATGGTTCCTAGTGTTGAGTACACAGGTTTGGAGTCAGCAGTGCTCAACATGGATGGAAATATACTTCACCTTCTGCCAGGGAAGTCCCTAGTTTCCAACTCTCCTCCTTCCCGCCTCCAAGCTGCAATCTTCCATTTCATGTCTGTGGCTTTTCTGGATGGAGATGACAGGAAAGGAGAATCTGACCACAAATTCTCAGATCTAAGCCCTAGAATATGCTCATGATTCCATTTCCTTCCCCGTCAACTGAAAATATTACCCAATATTCTCTGCACACCTGCAAACACCTGATATAGTGTCTTTTAAAATTCCTTAGACTGGGGAAACCTGTCTGTTATTTAACACTGACTCCTTTTCCTTTTAATTTTTTTTTAAAAGACTATCAGATGCTTGCAGGTGTCTGGAGGATGCTGAGCAAGGTTTCGAATGCCAAGGTTTTAAAGAAAGAATCACAGTGAATCTTTTTGCCTTTCAATTCCATGAGCCAAAAGAATTTGTTACTCTTCCAGTGCTAATTATTAGTGATGGCGGAGAAAGTCAGTTCAGTAATGTGAACTTAACAAATCCACACTTCTTGAAACGATATGCGAACCAAATTGCAGCTAGTCATTGAAATCCACACTTTCCTGACTGTTGTGGTGCAGTTTTTCATCCACCAAAGGAGGGCAAAATGCACATATTAAGAGAAAGTGTGCATCAGAATGCATAGCATATACAAAAATGCACCATGTTAGAGGAAAATGCCTGCAAAATTGTATATCGGACAAAATTGCATATGAACTGGGTATGAGACATGCACACTAAAATGCTGAATTTTCATGAGGACTGGAGGGGGATTGCACGCTGATGCAGAAAGGTGCTGAACTAGACTTACGACTGGAAGATAAAGAAATTGGGAGAAACCAAAATGGACAGATTTGCATGTCAATCAGTGGCTGTTCAGTGAAAGAAGAAGTATTGCGGCTCTTCCTTGTTACTGAACCAATAAAGCTTTGATCATCACTTAATTTTCTCCATGGGGAAAAAGTTATTTGATCTTACTTATGAATCTGATTCTAATCTTTTCATCTTTTATTATCTTCCCTCCGCTCTCTTTTGTCTTTATTTACTACCACAATGTGAGAGCAGGCACTGGCTAAACATAGTGCATCCAGGTAACATTTAATGAAGCATTTATCCATCCGCTACTCAGAATGCCTATTCTTCTTAGAGATTAATACGAAAGCCACACAGCTGTTCCAGGAATACCACGGCGATTTCATTAACATTATTAATACCCTCATGGCCTCTCACTTTTACCTCATTTATTTTTAATAAACCTCCATTATTTTTCCATCTGTTTGCTTGATTACAAAAGCTACCAAGTTTTCAGCGGTAGAAAGTTGCGCTTCTTAACAAAGTAACTTCTCAGTTGAAAGTAGACTCAAAAACATGGCTTGCAAGTAATAGCTTGGAAGTCTTAGCTCATAGGAACATAGGAAGCTGCCTTCTGCTGAGCCAGACCACTGATCCCATTGACTCAGTATGGTCCGTACTGACTGGCAGTGGCTCCCCATGGTTTCAGACAAGGGACTGTGATGGTGTGCACCAATCTGGAACCTTTACATGTTTGCTATTGTAGACCATGGCATTCCTACACTTGCCATAACTTAACATAAAAATGACCCCCTTTAGGAACTGTTTAGACCAGCGGTTCTCAACCTGTGGGTCCCCAGATGTTGTTGGACTACAATTCCCATCATCCCTGAGCTCTGGCCTTGTTAGCTAGGGGTGATGGGAGTTGTAGTCCAACAACATTTGGGGACCCACAGGTTGAGAAAGGCTGGTTTAGACCCTGGTGCTAGTCTTAAATGTGTCCAGGAAGGTGCTAGAAAATATTCTAACTCTTAAGGTAAAGATCAGCACAATATTATGGTATAATCGACTTATTTAATTTAAGGGTTTTGCATAGACAACAGAATCTCCCTCTAAACAGTAACCTCAGGATGCAGGAGACAAACAAGGTAACCAGTTTAGTCATTGCTCACTAGGGTTAGGTCCTTTCAGCTACCATCTGAGCAAAGTAAACAAAATGGAAAATGGACAGGAACTTGTAGGAAATAGACACTGGAACAAAGGAATTGTTACGACAAATCACTGATCCAAAAGACCCCCTCTTTTCATAAGAATATATTGGTTCAAAATAGTACTTAAACACCCAGATTTTCACCAGCTCACCAAGAGACCCTTTTTGACACTACACTCTGGAACCAACTCTGTGCTTTATTGGATCACAGACCAAGGAATGGGTGAGAGGGATGCTGCAGTCTTGCTGGTGCTGGTTATTGTAGGCAAGAGCTTAATTCTTACAGGAGGAAGTATCTCTGACGGGTTTCAACTTTTCTCATTTTGCTTTTAGTGTGGATCTATGGGAAAATTATCATGCTCTCTCTCTCTCTCTCTCTCTCTCTCTCTCTCTCTCTCTCTCTCTCATTAGGGATCCTTCTTTTTAGATTAAAGTGTGCATGCAGTGCAATTTGCTGCCTGCTTATACAGTGGTACCTTGGGTTACATATGCTTCAGGTTACAGATGGAATGTGCTGCTCCTTCTGTTCTCTTTTGTCAGTTCAACTATCAGATACTACAGTGACTCATGTGACAAGAACCAGTTTACCAGGCAGTTGTAGTTACAGAAGCAGTTTGGGGGAAGCACAGAGCAAGGGACAGAAATCTGGGACAGCAACCATTTAGCTATCATTTTAAGAATTGCGCAAATTCCTAGGTGCACACTCCAACTGCTTCCCTCCATCATGCGAATTTTGAAGCATCAATATCTGAAGCAGAAAATATTACAGTTGCTATCTGCCTTGAGGAGAAGAGGTCTCCTCTCTGTGAAGGTCTTCACACGCGGTCTCAGCAAATTACTGTGGCTGATGATGTCACTTACAAGCACTGGCAGAGGAAAAGGAATGCGGGGGGAGTGTACTGCCCCCGGCAGCGCTATCCCAGCAGGGTGCCATTGCTGCTGTCCCCCCCACCTGTGCTGGGCGTGCCCCGCCCCCGGGCTACACAACCCCGCCCCTGCAGGTGGTGCGCCCTGCCCCCAGGACGCGCACCAGCCCCGCCCCCACCTGCTCTCCACCCCCTGGTGCCGGAGCCTGAAGCTCCACCACTGCTTACAAGACAGTACAAACACTAAAACCAAATGCAACAGACAAACTGATAAAAACCTGAAAACACATATACAGTGGTACCTCAGGTTAAGTACTTAATTCGTTCCGGAGGTTCGTACTTAACCTGAAACTGTTCTTAAGCTGAAGCACCACTTTAGCTAATGGGGCCTCCTGCTGCTGCCGTGTCGCCGGAGCCCGATTTCTGTTCTCATCCTGAAGCAAAGTTCTTAACCTGAAGCACTATTTCTGGGTTAGCGGAGTCTGTAACCTGAAGCGTATGTAACCTGAGGTACCACTGTATACAGGTCAAAGACAGGTTTTACAGAACCACCCTCACTGAAAGAGTAGAAGACTTGAAACCCTTCAAGTTAAGGGCCAAGAGGAAAGGTTTTACCTGGAACCTAAAAATAAGATTTCAGCAGGCAAGCTTCCCTGGGGAGAGCATTCCACATGTTGGGAGCCACCACTGAAAAGGCCTTTTCTGGTGTTGCCACTCTCTGGACTTCTCCTGGAGAGGGATCACATAGAAGGACCTCCTGATGATTACAGGATCTAGGTCCGTTCATGTGGTTCTTGGGACAGGAATAACAAGAGAGCTATCCTACTGATGGATAATGAAGGCAAAGCTAAAAATACATGCATGCATCCAATGTTGGTGATGTGCTTCCCATTGAGTGAAGCACTGGAACCTGCCAAGAGGTAAGCTTTCTGCAACCGCCAGGCACTTAAAAGAGTGTGCCAATCGCCTTTACGTCAAAGCAAATGCAACTAAACGGTTGTTTCTGACACTCAAAGGCAGCCAGCATCTTTCAGTTAACAGCCTTACTTTCTCCAGTGTCCTTGTAAACAAAACGACACATTGACATAATGCTTTTTTAAAAAAAAATAAAAGGGCTTTTATTTTAAAGTATGCCGAGGAACACAATGGAGTGAATTTGGCACTAGCCTAGTAACACAGAACCTTGGCGCTGTGCTTTTCAAGTCCCAGGGTCCAAATCCTGCTGCCAAGATGCTATGTAACACTGGGAACATAGTCCATATCTGGATGTTTCCCATTCTGGGGCCTCTGATAACACAGTGCAATTCACTGAAAGGCCAGGATGAATGGGAAGAAAGGCCAAGCGTAAGAAATCTTTGGTATTCAGACCCCCATGGAGCAGATAAGGTGTCCTTCCAACTTCACTTACGGCCTTATCAGTCTGCTTCAAGGTTCTGGTGTCACCAGAAAGCCACAATCAACAGACCATATTTGTTTGCATTCCTAAAAGTTGCACAGTCTTAAGTGTTGAATCAGTTCAGGCTCCCCACCCTTCAGCTCACTTACTTGGCTCAAAGGCAAATGTTTCATCTGAATTCCCATTATTTCCCAGGGCAAAACTGCCCTGCTGCTCATCAGCTTATTTAGAGCTGCATTGCTGAAAAATACTCAGTGCAGGACTCAAAACTAAAAAGCATTTGTTTGGAGTTGATGGAAAGAATATATGAAATATGGCTTTATATTTGTATTTGTGTGTGTGTGTGTGTGTGTGTAACACGACCTCCTTCAGTGTGGGCTGTCTTGAGAAACAATGAGCCTGTGTTGAGTTCTACCACTGGCAGTAAGCACCAGGGAGGTCCCATGACAGCTCGCAGCATGGATTAGCTTTCCACATGCGCCTGCCAATGGGACACAACTGAATAAGCCTTATGGCTTAAAAACTGGTCCACGGTGAACTAAGTACAGATCTATTGCAGCCATGTGAACTCTTCAGCACATGCTCCTTGGGCTGGGTATCAGTGTCAGTGGACTTTTTGCATGGGACTGAGGTCTTTCCTCCATATTACTTGCATGTAGCAAAACCACAAGTAGGAAGGTGAGGGCAGCCATACCACTGACCCTACACAGATGATATGTGTGGTGGCTTACCCCTCCCAATTTCCACACATTTGGGGCATGTTCACATTTAAAGCATTATGATGTCACTTTAAACAGTCATGAGTTCCACCAAAGAATTCTGGGAGCTGTAGTTTGTTAACGGAGGGCTGTTGCGAGACTGCTATTCCCCTAACAGAGACACAGTTCCCAGAATTCCCTGGGAAGAGGGATTCGTTGTTAAACCACTCAGAATTGTAACCTTGTGAGGAGAACAGGATCTCCTAAAAACTCTCATCACCCTTAATAAATCACAGATCCCAGTACTGTGTTCTGTATTGCATTTGGGGTAAGCTTCCTTTACTGTCATCCTATGCAAGAAAGAGAAAATGCACTTAAAATAGCACATAGGTGGTATCTATATTCCTCTCTGCTTAATAAATTTAGCAAAAGCATCATGTAACAAAGGTGGAGAAACTGTGGCAATTTGGGGTCTTTTATTCATATGTTGTGGTCCTGTCCATTACACCTCTTTTGGGTTAAGGTTTTTTTTAGAAACTGATCACAGCTCAAATGATTCATATAGATCCCAAAATTACTCTTCTTTCCATCTACCCTACAAACACTCAGAAGGACCTCATAACCTAACAATTGCTCAATACTGAGAAGTCTAAAAGCTGGTTTCTTTGAAATGTGGTTCATAAAGGTGTGGGACTTGATAGTAATCGAAAAATGGACTAATAAACTTTGAGACTGGAAAAAACAACACCACAAAATTGGACAGGCTTTATAAAACATGGTTCAGCTTTATTTCTTATGCAACTGCCAAAGGATATAGCTATATACCACCAGCAACTCAGGGGGACATATAGAAGATGCACACAAATATTTCTCATTTAAATAAAAGTATTTAAATGGGACTGGGATTGGGACTGGGATTGGGGGGGTGGGTGGGAAGGAGTTTTCATTTTTGATTATGGTATTATGCAAATGACAAACACTTCAATTTCTTTTAAAGAATACTATACAGTGAAAAAGAAAAATAGCATTTTTCTCACCATGCCACCCACATTCCACCTGTATCTAGCATATTATCATCTGTTTAGTGGTTGACACATTACGGTTGCACTGATCCAATACATTTTTCATGCTGTACCAAAATAATTCAAAGTAAATTAAGCCACGTTGAACATTCTGACAAATAATTTATTAAACTAGTGGCTTTCTGCAGCACTTGCAATATCTTTGTCATGTAAGTGTATGAAACTGGCTGGGAAAAGAAAAGCTGCTTTATTTATTCTTCTTTTAAAATCCTTTCAAAATGTCTCTGGAATTCTGAAACGGCTTCCCAAGCCCTCCCACCCTGCGCTCTTTCTGCACGGAGCGAGCTTAATAAGACAAATGAGAGCTAAGGTTCTTTATAGGCTGTGCTGAAATTCTCAGAAAATCCCCAAATAATAAACCACAAGCCTTGCAATAAAACCATAAGAGTTGGCAGACTTGTTTATTCATCCATCCATTCAAGCTGTTCAGTTTCTTTCAGGCCAAAATGGGTCTCCCCAGAGCTACTTTTTGCCAAGATGACAACTTTCAACTCTTGGTCTTTCCCTGTTGCTTTAAGAGTGACCACCAACATGGATGGCAGAATTATTTAGAGGCACAGCTGATGTTAACTAGTAATACACGTATTTTGTTACCTAGGTCATTTTTCATCTTATTTTGATTTGTAAGAATGTTGTTCTTTTTTTTAAAGGTTTCTGGTTGTTGCCCTGAGCCACCCTGAGCTTGGTCTTGGCTGGGGAGGGCGGGGTATAAATAAAAGTAGTACTACTAGTACTAGTAGTTGTTGTTATTATTACTATTATCATCAGTGACTAGGGATTGTATGTAACTAACAGACCCATAGAAATAATAGAATCATAGAACTATAAAGTATGAAGGGACCCAAGGGTAATCTAGTTCAACCCCCTGCAATGCAGGAATCTTCATTCAAGCATCCATGACAGATGGCCATCCAACCTCTGCTTAAGGAAGGAATGAGAGTCCACCATTCATCTCGAATCCCAATTCTGTCTTCTCAGCAGTAGCTAGCATTCCACCACCTTCCGAGGGAGTCTGGTCCACTGTCAAACAGTTCTTACCATGAGAAAGTTAAGCATGGCCATTGATTTCAGTAGGTCTACTCTGAGTAAATGTTGGCTTGAATGCAACCTTAGAAACTTGGGTAGCTCTGCATATAAACATCTTCAGGGCTGCTCTAGGGTGGAATTTTAATGCATCTCACAGAGGGGCAGTGGGGAGAGCTATGATGCTAGTTTCTCAGCAGGTGGATCACTGTTACGTACCAAGAGAAGAGGGCCAAAGCACAAGGGAGGTCAACACAATGCAAACATGCTGGAAGGAGCACTGAAGTTCCTCCAGTGCATTTGCCTTGCACCAATCCCCTCCATCACCTTGCCCCTTCCCCTCTGCCTCCCAGTAAACAACAGCAACCCACCAGCTGGAAGTTAATGTAGAGGTTCTGCCATAACTGGCAAGCCACTTGTGATCTATACATATGTAGTAGCATATTGTTATAGGTTTAGGAGGCCAGTCCAGATGAGGCTTGCGATCCTGTATCCAGTGAGGTTTAGAATCTAGTAGAAGAGGCATCTGAACTGGTCATGCAGGTTTCCTTGTAATTAAGTACCGCCATTTACATGTACCAAGGTGTTGCCGTGGAGACAAATGAGTGGGCCTTTTTCACATCACCTGACTAGACACCACATCATTCTAGGATGAATAGGTGGGGGCAGGTGGGAGAGAGAGTTTTGGCTGATGTTGGAATCTAAAGGAGCAGAAACATGTCTTGCTCAGAGCTGGACCCAAAGCTGTGACTTGGAGCTTCCATGGAAATCTAATGGGAAGCAATATCTCTTGGAGTGTCAATGCTGTGTGTCTTTCCAAACGATGTTCAGGCTGTATATATGTGTAAATAAAACCATATATCTTAAAGACACCACAGTCTCCATTTACTGTCCTGAATCCCTGGCCTACCTGGCAGCAAGTTCCACTAGCATATACAGTATGCCAAGTCCAAACTTCAGCAGTCAGGAAACTCAGTCCAGGGGTCCATTCCATGTACACAAAGTCCAGAAACACAGTCCAGAGTCAAACCCGAAGCAGAGTTCCACAGAGGTCCTGGAACATCCAAGCTGAGGTCCATCAATGTGGCATTTGAGCAGACCCAGCATCTCAGCTTGGCTTCCCTTTTATACTTTGCATGTTGACTGCAGCATATGGGCATGAAGAAACATGTGACCCTCACCTGTTTTGAGCCTACTCCAGCTGAGGAATTACACATCTCCTCCCTATTGACCTAGGCTGTAGGCCCTTGCCTGCCTCAGCTTCCCAGAGCCTATCTCCCGCTGCTCCCTACACCTTGTTCATAGAGACGGGGGCCTCTCTGGCTCAGATGAGGGGTCCTGCTTTTCTGGTCTCTGCACCTTCACTGTCCTCTGTCATCCTGTGTGCACTTTCCACAACCCCAACCTCTCCTTTCCCATCCCTGGCTTGCCCTGGTGTGTCTCAGTCACAGCTGCACACCTTGCCAGGATCCTCGAGAGCCAGTGTGGTGTAGTGGTTAAGAGCAATAGACTCGTAATCTGGTGAACCGGGTTCGCGTCTCCGCTCCTCCACATGCAGCTGCTGGGTGACCTTGGGCCAGTCACACTGCTCTGAAGTCTCTCAACCTCACAGAGTGTTTGTTGTGGGGGAGGAAGGGAAAGGAGAATGTTAGCCGCTTTGAGACTCCTTCGGGTAGTGATAAAGCGGGATATCAAATCCAAACTTCTCCTCCTCCTCCTCTTCTTCTTCTTCTCTTCCTCCTCCCCATTGTCCCTCTGGTTCGTGGCATTTACCTTCATTCCAAGGAAGCCAAACCCTGGGTAAATGCTGGACCCCCTTAAGATTCTTGTCGCTCAGAGCTTGGGGTGCGTGCAACACTCTACGTTTTTTAAATGCAAGTAAGCGTCCATCTTTTATCTTTGTTTTTGACAATGCATTTCTTCTGTTTTGGTCACTGCAACAACATTAGCAATACTGGAGACTCAAGCAGAGAGCCACTTTAATGCCCTCAAATCTGTCAACATTGGGGTGGGGGGCTAACAATTTGGGGCAGGAGGGACTGATTAACCTTCTTCACAACATTTCTTCCTTAACGAAAGATGCATGAAATAATGTTTGTCATTTTGTACCGATGACTTAGAGGGTTAGCAAGATGAAGAGGGAAGGGACTCTGGCTGGGTAAACTGTAACCTAGCTCACTGACATCTCGACGACTTGGGTGGCAAGAGATTTCTCAGAGATGTGTATGAACATTTGCTCCTTTCTCTTGCCAAAACATCTGGAACACAGCATCTCATATTCAGACAGCCACACATGTTACAAAAACAACTGGACAGAGAAAGCAGAACCACAAAAAATGGTCAGAGCATGATTATTATTATTCTTATGAGAAAATGGGACATTTCAGGTTACACATATTTTTTTTACAGTGTGTTCAAACTGTTTGATTTATTGCACAGCAGACTTAGCTTGCCGGACAGAAATGAAAAGGAAAAGCTGGACCAGGAAAAGCTAAAAGGGAAGAATTCTCCCCCCCCCTCACACACACACTTTCCTATATACCCTTGTTCTTTGCTTTTTACAGTTTCCCTGGTTCAAGGGTAAGGAGAGACAAATGTGTCAGTTTCAGTTTATCTTAGTTTCTCATTTTATCCAATCTTAAGTTCAATTCTCCACATTTCTATATCAGTCCTCATGAAAATTCACCAGCATTTTAGTGCAAACTTCCTCACTTTTTACCAACAATGTTTGCAAAGCAGTTTCACCCAATAAAATGCCTTTTTAAGGTATATTTTCACGAATATATACATTTATATGTGTACTTTACACTAGTATATGCATTTTTTGTACGCATTACTTGGCTGGAGAACTGCATTCCAAGAAGGGCACATTTCAAATGAGAGTTGTTTTTCGGTTTGCATCTTGTTTCAAAAATTGTAAATGAGGTAAGTTCACCTTTAAATGGAAACTGATTCAAAATTCTCCTCCATCCCTACTCAATGTCTTGGAGCTTTAGTGTTTGTGTGTGTGACATTCACAAGTAAATCCATGTGGTTTTGATGAAAAGAAAAGATGTTCTAATTAAAGAACGAGCTTACACACCACGGTAGTCACATTAAAAATGACCAGAGCCTGGTAACTCTGAGCAGTCTATATATAGCCAAGAGTTTAGCTTCCCTTTCCTTTTTCAAAACCACTTTCCTTTCAACAAAAACTGGAACATGCATAGTTTCCCCTTTCCTTCAGAAATATTGTACAGTAATTTTATCTGCGCTTCTGTGTCTTTTGAAGTGACTTGCGCTAACATCTTCAAGTAGGTCAGCATTCTGGTTTTAGAATGCTGTTCTATGTTTCCATTATTTTCATCTATGCCTACCTTTATGCTCTCATTTCCTGAGTAAATCTAAATGTTTTAAATGTTATTTTGCTTTGCCCTGGGTAATTGAGAAAGTCTGACCTCCTGAAAGAGCAGCCAGCTTCTAGCTTAGTTAGTTTTCATTTAAAATACATTTTAAAAAAGAAAAAGAAAAAAAGAGAGAGGCAGCTTGAATAGTCTTTTGAGAGTAAATTAGGAAATTGTCATAGAAGCATTCAAGGGGTCTCTTTGCATGAAAGCATGGGTGTCAGTGTGGAGGAAGCTGAGATATAGTGAGCTCTGTGAACCTTGGCTTCATTCCTCTTTCCATGCTCTATAAGGACATGTGCGTTCTGACAAATTTTCCCAGCCGGATGAATTGGTCTCTGCCTTGGGTGTCCATTTTGAATGGCTTCAACTTCATCTTCTGGTTTTTTGGTTGTTGTTTTTATTGTTTTTACAGTTTGTAATAATATTTTTTGTATTAATTGCCTTGGGGCATGTGTGGAAGGTGAGTTGTTGTTGTTGTTGTTGTTGTTGTTGTTGTTGTTGTTGTTACTATTAAGGCATCCAAAAGCAATTTAAAATACATTAAAAAAAACATATACAGTGGTACCTCGGGTTACATACACTTCAGGTTACATACACTTCAGGTTACAGACTCCGTTAACCCAGAAATAGCACCTCGGGTTAAGAACTTTGCTTCAGGATGAGAACAGAAATCGTGCTCCGGCGGTGCGGCAGCAGCAGGAGGCCACATTATCTAAAGTGGTACCTCAGGTTAAGAACAGTTTCAGGTTAAGAACGGACCTCCGGAACGAATTAAGTACTTAACCCGAGGTACCACTGTATAGCATACATTCCAATATATTGTTGGTAGCATGCTACATGAAAAAACCCTACAAGTTTGAATGTACCCTCCAAAGATATCTGCCAAAAATGTGATATAAAACCATGGCCTACTTCTTTTCCCCCTAGTCAGTAGAAACAGTTAAACAAAGTCATAAAAACCCACTCAAAAACATGCTTATCTCAATGAAAGATTTTGCTCCAAGTTAAGTTTGTATGGAGTAATCAGTGAGCCCTGCCAAGACTGTGTCACACAGCTGAATGCTGGAGTACTTCTGCCAACTACTGAAGGAAAAAAGACAAAGGAAAAAAAAATAGGATATCCGTTTTTTGTTTTTGGTCTTGTTTTAGAGCTTATCTCTTCAGAACTAAAATGCTTTTACTACTAATCCTAAACAATGTTTTGAAAAATGTTTCTAAACAGATTTTTGGATCCACTTCTGTAATGGAAACATTTTTATAAGATTAAGAAGTGAATTAAACTCAGTTTTGTCCAACTCCTTTTTCCGCTCCAAAGTAAATTGTATTAAGATTAGGAGCTTTAACCATTGTTTTTATATAATTTGAAAATAAAATAATTTGCAGGGCCTCAAAATCATCAGTAAAACCAAAAGAGCGGAATTACAGGAAAAAGATTCCCTTGTTTTCTGAGGCTTTGAGCAATTTTTTAACCCGTGTTGAAATGACCTCTTAACTTGTCCCCACCCTTTGCTTGCTACTTTCAGTGACACAATGTGTCTTGCTTTGATTATTTGAATTGTTGTGCTCAGGTGGTGATTCTCCATCGCCAGCAGTTCTCAATATGGATGGAGCAGCCTTTCTCAACCTGTGGGTCCCCAGATGTTGTTGGACTACAACTCCCCTCATCCCTGAGCTCTGGCCTTGCTAGCTAAGGGTGATGGGAGTTGTAGTTCAACAACATCTGGGGACCGACAGGTTGAGAAAGGCTGCTCCATCCATTTTCAGGTGAGCCTCAGTGCCACACCCCACCCGGTGCCTCCTCACTTGCCTGCTCCATCTCAAGGCTGCACCATAACATTTTGGTCAGATCAGTGCTAGCACTAGCAAGTCCTTGACTGCTGAATAGAAGCAGAAAACAGTGGAATGTGAAAAGGGCCAGAGGAAACAAGAAAGATATAGGAAAGGTTAAGAGGAGAAATAATCTGAGACTAAAACAGAAGAGGGATAAGGGAGAGAAACTGTTATAGGAAGATGGTCAGTGTTACAGGAGCAGAGTGAAGGGATGAAAGAAACTTGCAGTTTTGAGGGGAGATAAGGTACAAGTTACATTTGAAAGCAGCTAGGCAGAAGAAAGAACAGAAGATAAGTAAAGTTTATGCAAGGGGGAAATATATTGAAAAGAGCTCAGCATGTGCTGGATTTTATGTGCACAAGTCCTATTCAATGCTGCACCTCACTAATCAGTTTAAAGGTAAAGTACTGTAGGAAAGGAGAGGAGGAGGAAACTCAAAGCAACATTGCAGCATCACAACAGGAAGACAGACTGCAGCCCCAGCTCCCCTGAGGTGATGTAAAGTTCTTGACTTCATGCACCTGAGGAAGTTGGTTCTAGCCTGCAGAAGCTTGTGCTATACAGTGGTACCTCTGGTTGCGCATGGGATCCGTTCCGGAGGCCCGTTCGCAACATGAGAAGCCTGCAACCTGAAGTGCCGTATCTGCACAGTTGTGTGGCGCAATTTGGTGTTTGTGCGCATGCATGAAGCATGATTTAGCACTTCTGCGCATGCGCGAGCGGAGAAACCCAGAAGGAATCCTTTCCGGTACTTCCGGGTTGCTGTGGGACGCAACCTGAAAAAAGGTATCATGAAGCAAACATAACATGAGGTATGACTGTAATGTAATTCATCATTCTTTAAGGTGCCACTGGACTCTTTTTATTGTTTCTTTGCTGCCACAGGCTAACATGGCTACCGCTCTGGGAAATACATAGCTCATAGTACACTGTGAATGCACAGGTGGAAATACTAGGCCAACCACAATTAAACAGCCACAATATGCACAAGAAACTATTCAAGAACATAATATTAATACCCTCCACCCTCCATGGGACTAAATGGCAGATGACTAAGGAAGACCACCCTTCCTTAGAGTGGAGAGACTTTTGCAAAATGGAAAATAAAGCAATGGCATTATTTACATTATAGTGCCTCTCGTTCCATTTCAAAACCGAAAGCAATTCATCTTCCTGGGTTCATGTCTATCCTCAACAACATCTGTGAATCATTTTTGTCCCCTTTTCCTTTATTATCAGAAGTACAAGAAGAGAGAGAAAAGTTGGCACTTTGTTTAAGTAGCCATCACTCAGCCTTAGATAAGACAGAGCCCTATCTTAACCTCCACATTTTCAGTTAATGAATGAGCATGGAAACTTGGAGCAGGATCAAAGTTGCTTTATGACCAAATTGCTGACATTCCTGAAATAGCACAGCTCCGCCATTCATACCATGGCAGAATCAAGTTCACTGACATATGAAAGGGGAAGTCACAAAGGGACCTCGAGTTTGATTGTTACCTTGAGTCTCAGCTTATTGCCCTGGCTGGCCGCCTACTGAAGCAGTGACTGCCGCTCCACCCATTGTTCTGCCCATATAAAAGGTGCCGAAGGTCAAGATGGGTAGCAGCGAAAAGAAAAGGGCAAGCCATCATGTGGCAGGCTTTACAACAGTGAGGTTAAAGAAACACAACCCTACGCACTGAGATCCCAAGAGTGGACGGTTATTTTTACATGATCTGAGAACACATATGAAAAGTGTTAGAATCAGGGCGGTGGGTTGGGGCAGGGCAGGTGAAATTCCACAAAGTGTCAGACATCAAATCCTTTTGAAACCATCTTGATGCTAAAGGATTTTCCTTTGTCCAATCAAATTAGCATTACAGCATGATGCTGTTGCAGCCCTGTCACACTCTTGTACTTAAATGACATTTCACTCATATTTTAACTTTTAAAATGAAATGAAATAAGCCAAATCAGCATTTTAGCACTACCTAAAATATCACCTCTTAGGGACGCGGGTGGCGCTGTGGGTTAAACCACAGAGCCTGGGACTTGCCGATCAGAAGGTCAGCAGTTCGAATCCCCGCGACGGGGTGAGCTCCTGTTGCTTGGTCCCTGCTTCTGCCCACCTAGCAGTTCGAAAGCACAAAGTGCAAGTAGATAAATAGGTACCACTCCAGCGGGAAGGTAAACAGCGTTTCCGTGTGCTGCTCTGGTTCGCCAGAAGCGGCTTAGTCATGCTGGCCACATGACCCGGAAGCTGTCTGCGGACAAACACCAGCTCCCTTGGCCAATAAAGCGAGATGAGTGCCGCAACCCCAGAGTCGGTCACGACTGGACCTAATGGTCAGGGGTCCCTTTACCTTTACCTTTTTAAAATATCACCTCACCCCTCCTCTACCCAACCAATCATCCTGCAGGAGAGGGTCTCCTGCATATTATTTATTTATACATACATACATACATACATACATACATACATACATACCCCGCCCATCTGGCTGGCCCACCAGGAGGTCTGTGGCACATAGGAATTGGGTCTTTGGGATGATGGCACCTATCATTTGAAATTACCTCCCATTAAATACCCAGGCAGACAGCATTCTGTTGTCTCTGTTGAAGATCTTCCTTTCTCAGCAAATGTTTAAAATGGAGGTTTTGTATCCCAGCCTCTAACTTTACTGAATTTGAAATTGTTCTATATATGATGCTGCTGTTTTGAATTTTTGTACTGTTAATGGCTTCAGAACATTTTGTGAGAAGGAATTACTAATGCATGGGTTGATACAATGGCATCAACCACAAAGATTATAGCGAATGTTTGTATACAGGAAAGTGTGTACTGTGGCAACTCAGGTGAATTGGTCTTGTCCCACCCAAAACAGCTGTGTCACAGCCTCTGGTTTGGATGGAATAGAGCAGAATGAACATACAGAAAAGGGGCAATATGTCTCTGAGAGTATGGAAAGTCAGTTGCAATTTTAGTTGCAGCTTACAGTGTTAGAGCAATGATAATTAGTGCTCTAGGAGGAGGGATGTTGGAGAATTCTAACCAAAATGAAAAGAAGAGCAGAAGTTGCCAATGCCTGCTTATTCCTTCCATGTCCAGAATGAAAATCAATCCAGCAAATACAATTGAAAGCAAGGACAGTGAATACCAGACTACAAACAATACGTAATTGACTACACCCCCACAATTTATGTTGTGTTTCATTTGAGCTGAAATGAATAAGATAGTATACCTACCATAATAGCAATGTCATTTATGTAATTAAATATGTAACTTACATGATTTCACAACAGTGGACCATGAGACAAATAATGTGTTTTTGATGGAAGATGAACTGCAGCACCCCCTTCATGGATCACTGCCTTGCCGTGGCGAAGGGGCTTGAAGAACTCAGAGAAGCTATGAACTATGCTGAGCAGGGCACCCAAGATGAACAGGTCATAGTGGAGAGTTTTGACCAAGCGTGATCCACCTGGAGGAGGAACTGGCAAGCCACTCCAGTATCCCTGCCAAGAAAACTCCATGGATAAAGACAACAGGCATATAAAAGTTATGACGCTGGAAGATGAGCCCCTCAGGTCGGAAGGCGTCCAACATGCTACTGGGGAAGAGCGGAGGGCAAGTACAAGTAGATCCAGAGCTGATGAAGCGGCTGGGCCAAAGCCGAAAGGACGCTCAGATGCGGATATGCCTGGAAGCGAAAGGAAAGTCCAATGCTGTAAAGAAAAATATTGCATAGGAACCTGGAATGTAAGAACCATGAACCTGGGTAAGTTGGATGTGGTCAAAAATGAGATGGCAAGAATAAATATTGACATCCTGGGCATCAGTGAACTAAAATGGATGGGAATGGGCGAATTCAGTTCGGATGACCATCATATCTACTACTGTGGGCAACAATTCCATAAAAGAAATGGAGTGGCCCTCATAGTCAACAAAAGAGTGGCAAAAGCTGTACTGGGATGCAATCTCAAAAATGATAGAATGATCTCGATACGAATCCAAGGCAGACCTTTTAACATCACAGTAATCCAAGTTTATGCACCAACCACTGGTGCTGAAGAAACTGAAATTGAGCAATTCTATGAAGACTTACAACACCTTCTAGAAATGACACCAAAGAAGGATGTTCTTCTCATTATAGGGGATTGGAATGCTAAAGTAGGGAGTCAAGAGATAAAAGGAACAACTGGCAAGTTTGGCCTTGGAGATCAAAACGAAGCAGGGCAAAGGCTAATAGAGTTCTGTCAAGAGAACAAGCTGGTAATCACAAACACGCTTTTCCAACAACACAAGAGACGACTCTACACATGGACATCACCAGATGGGCATCATCGAAATCAGATTGATTATATTCTCTGCAGCCAAAGATGGAGAAGCTCTATACAGTCAGCAAAAACAAGACCTGGAGCTGACTGTGGCTCAGATCATCAGCTTCTTATAGCAAAATTCAAGCTTAAACTGAAGAAAGTAGGAAAAACCACTGGGCCGGTAAGATACAATCTAAATCAAATCCCTTATGAATACACAGTGGAAGTGAGGAACAGGTTTAAGGATTTAGATTTGCTGGACAGAGTGCCTGAAGAACTATGGATGGAGGCTCGCAACATTATACAGGAGGCAGCAACGAAAACCATCCCAGTGAAAAGGAAATGCAACAAAGCAAAGTGGCTGTCCAACGAGGCCTTACAAATAGCGGGGAGAGAAGGCAAGCAAAATGCGAGGGAGATAGTGAAAGATACAGGAAATTGAATGCAGATTTCCAAAGAATAGCAAGGAGAGACAAGAAGGCCTTCTTAAACGAGCAATGCAAAGAAATAGAGGAAAACAATAGAATGGGAAAAACCAGAGATCTGTTCAAGAAAATTGGAGATATGAAAGGAACATTTCGTACAAAGATTACCATAATAAAGGACAAAAGTGGAAAGGACCTAACAGAAGCAGAAGACATCAAGAAGAGGTGGCAAGAATACACAGAGGAATTATACCAGAAAGATATAGATGTCTCGAATACCCCAGGTAGTGTGGTTGCTGACCTTGAGCCAGACATCCTGGAGAGTGAAGTCAAATGGGCCTTAGAAAGCACTGCAAATAACAAGGCCAGTGGAAGTGATGGTATTCCAGCTGAACTATTTAAAATTTTAAAAGATGATGCTGTTAAGGTGCTACACTCAATATGCCAGCAAGTTTGGAAAACTCAGCAGTGGCCAGAAGATTGGAGAAGATCAGTCTACATCCCAATCCCAAAGAAGGGCAGTGCCAAAGAATGCTCCAACTACCGCACAATTGCACTCATTTCACACACTAGCAAGGTTATGCTTAAAATTCTACAAGGAAGGCTCAAGCAGTATGTGGACCGAGAACTCCCAGAAGTGCAGGCTGGATTTAGAAGAGGCAGAGGAACCAGAGACCAAATTGCAAACATGCGCTGGATTATGGAGAAAGCTAGAGAGTTCCAGAAAGACATCTACTTCTGCTTCATTGACTATGCAAAAGCCTTTGACTGTGTCGACCACAGCAAACTATGGCAAGTTCTTCAAGAAATGGGAGTGCCTGATCACCTCATCTGTCTCCTGAGAAATCTCTATGTGGGACAAGAAGCTACAGTTAGAACTGGATATGGAACAACTGATTGGTTCAAAATTGGGAAAGGAGTACGACAAGGCTGTATATTGTCTCCCTGGTTATTTAACTTATATGCAGAATTCATCATGTGAAAGGCTGGGCTGGATGAATCCCCAGCCGGAATTAAGATTGCTGGAAGAAATATCAACAACCTCAGATATGCAGATGACACAACCTTGATGGCAGAAAGTGAGGGGGAATTAAAGAACCTTTTAATGAGGGTGAAAGAGGAGAGTGCAAAATATGGTCTGAAGCTCAACATCAAAAAAACTAAGAACATGGCCACTGGTCCCATCACCTCCTGGCAAATAGAAGGGGAAGAAATGGAGGCAGTGAGAGATTTTACTTTCTTGGGCTCCATGATCACTGCAGATGGTGAGAGCAGCCACGAAATTAAAAGACGCCTGCTTCTTGGGAGAAGGGCAATGACAGGCCTAGACAACATCTTGAGAAGCAGAGACATCACCTTGTCAACAAAGGTCCGTATAGTTAAAGCTATGGTTTTCCCAGTAGTGATGTATGGAAGTGAAAGCCGGACCATAGAAACATTGCAGTACAGAAACATTGCAGTACAGAAAACAATGCCTTCTTACATTGTTAGCTAGGATTCACCAGCCTGGATGCCTGTCTTGGTATAGCAGCTAAACTGCAGGAGAAGCAAGTGGAAATGACCTACACATGTCTTAAGAAAACATGGGACATGCTCATCTTGACTGAAAAGTATGCTGGGTCAAATGAATGTTGTATGGAAAGCCTTGTTCTATCTAAGGACATTCTAGTCACACTAGATGTCTGGCAGGAGACCCAGGTCTTGGAACCTAAATGATCATCTGGCAACTGAAAAGCCATGAGTGACAATGAATTTTGGAGAGAACAAAAGTTGTGGGAGGGGACCTTTCCTAGCCTGAGGTTGGTCTCCTGCGCCTCCCTCCTTCAGCAGAGGTGAACATAGATCAGGGAAATCTGGCTACAGAAAAAAAATGGTCTGTGGGAGGGTGGTTGGGCGAGAAGTGGTGATCTCAGGATTGGCCGGCAGAGAATCCAGCCTTTGGTTATCTTTTGTGGAAGAATAATGTTCAGGCAGCACAGCAAGCTTGGATTCACCAGTCTGGATTTTTATATATTTACAGATAGGTAAGTAGGATAGGATGCAGGTGGCGCTGTGGTCTAAACCACTGAACCTCTTGGGTTTGCCGATCAGAAGATCAGCAGTTCGAATCCCCACGACGGGGTGAGCTCCTGTTGCTCGGTCCCAGCTCCTGCCAACCTAGCAGTTCAAAAGCACACCCAAAAGTGCAAGTAGATAAATAGGTACCACTCCGGCAGGAAGGTAAATGGCGTTTCCATGCACTGCTCTGGTTGCACCAGAAGTGGCTTAGTCATGCTGGCCACATGACCCGGAAAAACTGTCTGTGGACAAACTCCAGCTCCCTCAGCCTGTAAAGCGAGATGAGCGCCGCAACCCCAGAGTCGTCTGCAACTGGACTTAACTGTCAGGGGTCCTTTACCTTTACCTTTAAGTAGGTACTGTAAGAGGACAGATAGACTAGGATACCTTTTCATAATTGGTTTGTGTCATATATATTCCTTCACTGTTTTTTTAAAAAACAGTGCTTGCTTCAAGTTATGTGTGTTCTACCTCGTGTTTACATTTGCATTACAATTAATGGTTTGTTTTTTTAAAAAAATTGGAAGCTTGGACTTAAAAGAGTTATATATGTTTTTTAAAACGGTTTGAAACTAATATGCCACTTCAGTTTCTGACAGGTATTGACTAGAAATCAGAATGCTGTCTTTTTCAGTCAAAATGCCATCTCTTCAAATATCTCAATCTGCTGCAAAGTGCAGCAATATCCATCAGTTTAGTGCCGTTTTGAGACCTGATTGGACTGCAGTTCATAAAGAAACTGCATGAGAAATCCAGTGCTGCTTACACTGAACAAACCCGTCGGCACTTAAGAAATAACAACCCAAGCCCCAGACTCCGGGAGTGTCGGAGCTATCGCTTTGTTAGGGGACCTAATTCCTTTTGAGCAGGATGTAAAGTGAAGCAACAGATTCATCATCATCCTGGCCCTTGCTAGCCCATTACCACTCGGTGAATTCATTACACACATTTAAAATGGCCTTTTCTAATAAGATTGATTGGGCTGCACATTGTGCCTTGGGAAGATAAATGGCATTTTAAACAGGAGTAGATGCTTAGTGCCTACAAAACAAAGGAGCTCCGGGGCTCAGCAAGGTATTTTTTCCCTGGTCTTCAGCCATTATACCACCCATTTACCCACCCACTTCTTTGGAAAAAGCTATTTTCCTTCCATTTTCTCTATTTGTCTTTATATTTCCTGTTTCCAGGAAACCTCCATTGCATGACTTAATTCAAAAAGTTCAGGTGACAGAGCTTGTGGAGCAGGACATTAATGCATTTGCATTAGTGTAAATGAGACCTGAAATTTTGCCACATACTAATTAGTGAAAGGGGTTTCATTTGAATTTATATCTGACAATTCTATTTTTTTAAAAAACCGTAATCTATCTACAGAACAAGAGAGTAGATCCACACCATACATCTTTGCTCCCCCCAAAGCATCTTGGGAACAGTAGTTTGTTAAGGATGCTGAGTGCTGTTAGGAGACCCCTAGCAAACTACAGTTCCCAGGGTTCTTTGAGGGAAGCCATTCCTCATAAAGTGATATAAGAGTGCTTTAAATGTATTGTGTGACCTCAGTCAAAGTCAACCTGGAAAATCCCAGTCTATGGGCATTCACCAGTATGTGGGCTATCCTATCTATCAATTTGTGGGCTATCCTATCTATCAGCCAAATGCACCTTATAGGGTCTCTATCACAAGAGAATGGTTCTACAGTGGTACCTTGGGTTACATACACTTCAGGTTACATACGCTTCAGGTTACAGACTCCGCTAACCCAGAAATAGTACCTCGGGTTAAGAACTTTGCTTCAGGATGAGAACAGAAATTGTGCTCCGGCAGCGCGGCGGCAGCAGCAGCAGGAGGCCCCATTAGCTAAAGTGGTCTTCAGGTTAAGAACAGTTTCAGGTTAAGTATGGACCTCTGGAATGAATTAAGTACTTAACCTGAGATACCACTGTATTAGTTTTGGTGGGATGGCTGCTGTAATAGAACACGCCCCCTCTCAGTGCCCCATTCTCAGGGGTGATAAGCTTATTACTGTGTGTCAAGCAGACTTGCAGCTTGTCTTATTTGCTTCCTTGAAAGCACTGTACCTGGTGAATAAAAAAGTACAAGTGCTTTCTGCTGGTGGCACTTAGTCATGTACATGGGGACATGCAGGCTAACAAGGATCACAAGTGCTACACTAGGAGTTACGTACTTCTCACAGACATTGCTGTGTTCAAAGCCATGTGGAATGTGAGCAATTTCAGGTTTGCAGTCTGCTGATATGTGATGAAAGAGCTTAATTAGTTCCGATGGTTCTTGAATGAGGTTTGTAATGAGAAAATTACCCTGGCATGGAATTTTACTTTTTTTGCTTAGAAAGTCCAACACTTTGATGGAATGGAATAGTTTCCAAAGGCATCAGTATTCTCCCTGGGTCTAGTGGTGGCTTAATGAAACAAAGCATAGCCACTCACAACCAAAGCTTCTGGCATTTTCTATTAGCTCATCTTGTGGATCTGGGCAGACCCCTTGGCCACCTTCACACAGTAAGTAAGGTAAATGCAGCCCTGCCCTCCAAAATGGGGGAAAAAAACTATTAGAAATTCACTCATTGTTTCCCCCATGAAGGGTAGGTTTGGTTTCCGCACCACAACTGAATTGTTTAGAGCAGGACTAATAGCAATGGATATGCTAGCAGGGGAAATAACATTTTCCCAGACACAATAAAGCACATCCAGTGTTGGGGATATGTGATATCATCCCAACAGACCTACAATCCTTTGGGAAGACATCTGGACTCTGCAAAACAAATTGGTTAACCACTACAGCTTTGTTGAATGAAAAGCTAGCCACTGAATGAAAAAATGATTTACTCAAGGGGACAGCAGCTCAAGGAAGGTTTGCAGAAGGCCATCTATTGGAGGCGATGGTGGTAGTGCTAACTATCTCCAACCTGGTCAGTTTGTTTACACACTGGTTTGGGTATACACCATACATTTAAAGCATATATCTCTACAAGGAAATCATGGAAACTGTGCTGCAATTCCCAGCACCCTTAACAAACCACAGTACTCAAGAACGCCAGTTAAGGTTTGCAGTAGGTCACATATTTGGGAGAGATGTTGGAAGCAGTGACTACCTCAAACCTGCCCAGGTCCCATCTGAACTGATGTGTCACATATCGTTTCTGCTTTCACAAGGGATTCTAGGCCCTTTTTTATGGTTGGAGGCAGTATGCTACTGCCTACCAGTTGCTGGAAACAGCAAGAGGGGATACAGCTATTGTGAATAATTGGGTGCACTCTTCCCACCTTAGATCAAATCTATGCTGCCAGGTGCCATAAGAAAGCGGCAGAGATAGCAGAGGATAGAACGCACCCTGGAAATGATCTCTTTCAGCTTCTGCCTTCTGGAAGAAGGTATAGGGTTATAAAGGCCAGGACTAGCCGCCTTAGATACAGTTTCTATGCAAATGCAATTCTGGTCCTAAACGCAGCATAAGGGGTCTCTATAGTATAGTGTACTTTAAAATAGGGTTTTAGAGTTTTTAGGGGTTTTAAAATGTTTTATGTAGTTTTGTAGTAGTTTTATGTAGTTTTGTGGTAGTTTTATGTAGTTTTGTGGTAGTTTTATGTAGTTTTTCAATTTCATTGTTCCGCATGGGACAATGACAATAAAGATATCGTTATCGTTATTGCTCAGGTACTGCTTTGTGGGCCTCTCACAGGCACCTGGTCGGCCACAGTAAGAGCAGGATGCTGGACTAGATGAGACAATAGCCTGAACTAGCAGGCTCTTCTCATGTTATTTCTCTCTCAGATGAACTAAGCCCTTTGGTGTCTTTTGAGTCTCACCATGGACTAAGGTTGTCTGATAAAGACTTTGTCTTCCTGCCCCTGCCAAACAAGCTCTGCCAAGCAGGCTGCAGGAAGCCCTTTGACCACAGACATGACTGAATCATCATTCACAATGAAGTTCTACTGCTTTCCAATTTGAATCTCAGAGTGTGACTTGTTAACACTATATCACCAAAGAACAAATAAGAAGGTATGCATACTCAAACAATGCTCAGCAGTCCATACAAGTAAGGTTCACATAATCAGTACCTTTAAGATATGCATTTCCATATAATACTCAAAAGTCCAGGCAAGTATGGTCCAGACAATCAGGACAGCAATGTCAAATTCCTTCACAGCCACATTTCCACGTCAGTTTGTGAATATTCACACATTTATGCAATTTTGCCAATTTTTGCAAAGTCATTTCTCCCAATATAATTCACTTTAATGCTATTTTTTACTAATACATGTATTTTTATGCGCACACTTCATCCCAGTATATGTATTTTTATGCACATTGCTTGGCTGAAGAAATGCATTGCAAAATTTAGAGAGGTGCGAATTTTGAAGGGTGGCTGCATCTCAGTTTGCATACTGTTCTGGAAATTAGGAAGATTCACCTTTAAATGTGAACTTCACTACTCCAAAGAAGTGGTGCTTTTAAATGGGTCATGACTTCAGCAAATGCCCAACCCAGATAACCTCTGGAACTGGCCATCATAGTTAGCTACACTTGAGAAGTCTCATCCCATTTGTTCTGTGATTTGAGGCATCTTGCTGTGACAAACACAGAGAGCCTCTGTTCTAAAAGAACATTACTCCCCACTAAAACATTATGAGCTGAAATCAATCCTGGGCTGAGATTTAAAGCATTCTCTTAAAGTGTACTGGAGTAGGAGCCTGTATATGTTTCTACTTTGGTCCCCAGGGGATTGCAAACTTTCTGAAATATTACTAAAAAAAAAGTTGTTTTGACCACAGACCAGCTTGCTCTATTCCATCAAACATTCCTTTGCAGCCTGACATAGAAACTTGAACACAACAATAGTTCTTTAAAATAAAAACGGGAACTTGAGGCTAGTGAAAAGGAAGTACCTGTCTTTACAAACAGGAGAAGGAGAGAATTTACAGCTTTTGTATTGGAAACAAGAAACTTTTATAATGTGTGTCTTTTGCAGAAAATCACCTTCATCTGCAGGCATGTGTGCAAAAGGCGTGATTTTCTGTCTGCTTTGGAGGCAGCAAAATAAAATAAAATAAAATAGATTCATTTTCCCTCCCATACTGTTTCATACTCATTAATCTGCTATCTCCTACAGGACTTATATATAACATTTTTGTCAGTGCTACATTTTGAATGGAAGGAACAATGCTATTGGGAGCAATGTTCTGAGAACACCCATCAGACTGAAAAGGAAGAATTTAAGATACCTAGCAGAGGGACTCAGTGCTGCATGTGCACAGGTTTTGTCTCACTCTCTGCTGCTTGTAAAACAGGGCTAGAGAACCTTTGGCTCTCTAAATGGCGCTGAGCTACAACTTCCACCAGTCTCAGCCAGCATGACCAATGGCCAAGGATGATGGGAGCTGTGCTCCAGAAACACCTGCAGAGACAAGGCTCAATAACCTTGCTGTAAAATATTTGACCTTTTCAATTCTGTTCAATAGTTGAGTGCCAACTATTGTAAGAATCACCTTCTTTTTTAAAAAAAAATATTTAATCATTTTGTTGATACAAACAACAACCGCAAAAGACACATAGAACCAAAACCATAATAACAATAATAACACAATTTGACAATTCCGATTTGAATACACTGATATACCTATGACTACACCTTTTTAAACAATACTTTCCCACCTCTTTCTCCTCCTCCTACTTCCCACCACTATTGCTTAAATATTTGTTCCAGATTTCTTCATATTTATCCATTCTTATTTTGCGTCGACATGCAATTCGTTCGCATGTAGCTAATCTGTCCATATTATCAATCCATGTGCTCATTGGGATCTTTTTGCAGCTCTTCCAATTCATCAAAACAAGTTTTTTTGCTTCTAATATAGCATGGTACATCCATATATTTTTTTGACCCCTTGAAATCTCCGACGTTTCTGGAATATACCGTAATTTAGAATTAAATTCAGTTCCCCTAAATAACCATTTCTTTTTATTACTCTTGCTATAAATATCCTCACCTTGCACCAAAATGATCTTATCACCTTCTTAACACCCAGGCAGCCCCTGTTCTGCGTTCTTTCCAGGAAGGAAGTGTGGTTGCCACCTACCTGGACAGGGCCTTTTCTCTCATGGTTCTGAAACTGGAGCACTCTCTCCCTGAAAAGCTTTGTCTCTTCACCCTAGTCTACTCTCTTGGACAGTTGGAAACACTTGTCATCAGCTGGGCTTTGGGAGATTAGTGGAGATTCTCACTGTCATGGCATAGATTTTAAACAGTGGTCTTGATTAGTTCAGTTGTAGTCTACTTTATTAGGGGATGTATTCATGTGTGCTTTTTAAATTGTTGTCAGCCGCCTCGTGAACTATTTCAGACCCTCCAAGTGTCCCTATTTTCCAGGGACAGTCCTGAATTTACAGAAGCTGTCCTGGTTTCTGATTTGATCCTGGAATGTCCTGCTTTTCTCTATTTTCATCGGAGAAATGTGGGAGGGTATGGGGTTATGCAACGTCTGAGTCAAGTTGGTAAGTAACTATACAACCTTTAGAGGACAGCTGAACACAGTCTTGTATAGGGGAGTTTTTAATGTTTGATGTTTTATTATGTTTTTATATACAGTGGTACCTCGGGTTACATACGCTTCAGGTTACATACGCTTCAGGTTACAGACTCAGCTAACCCAGAAATAGTACCTCGGGTTAAGAACTTTGCTTCAGGATGAGAACAGAAATCGTGCTCTGGCAGTGAGAGGCCCCATTAGCTAAAGTGGTGCTTCAGGTTAAGAACAGTTTCAGGTTAAGAACGGACCTCCTTAATGAATTAAGTACTTAACCTGAGGTACCACTGTATGCTAGAAGCTTCCCAGAGTGGTTGGGGCAACCCAGTCAGATAGGCTGGGTATTACTACTACTACTACTACTGTTGCTGCTAAATAGGATATCCCTATTTTCATTGGAGATATGTTGGAAGGTATGCTATTTCTGATGAAAGGTGATCTATAAAAGTTGTGCATAGATAACTACATTTTATAGGAATTGTTATTATTTGCAGTAATGCACAACTCCACTTTTCCTCCCTCCCAGGCTCATGCTTTGTGTACAATGTCCTTATATATATTTTGTAATAAACTAAGACGTTTCAGCAAGAGCTCTGCAGGCTCAGTTTGCAGAAGGCGCACTTCATAATGGATGATCTGTTTAGGCCAGATGCTCTCCTTTATAGGAAAGTGGAGAAAATGAGGCAATTAGAAAGTGCCATGAACCAAGTCCAAACTGTAGAACATTCCATAGATAGCTCACTGTTCCCAAAGTGGGTAAACTTAAAACCCCTTGTAACTGTGCAGGTGTGCAGGTTCAGGGACCTTGTGCTTTGGTGCTGCAGTGGGTCTTATTCTTTACTCAGGCCATGATCCTGTAACTGAATATCAGTTAATAACCTTTAATAATATTTCAGTCTTGACTCGTCGGCAAGGCAGGACAAAGCTCTTTGTCATATTTCAGCCAGGCCTCTGGAACACCTGCAATAAGAAGAATGTCTGTAAGAGCTCCCAAGGTAACAGCAACAACCTGCACCAATATATTGACACCTGCAGGTTCAAAAAGTGAAAGAGGCCCGCCTCTGACTTCTTGCATCTCTGTAAATATTGCATCAAGTACAGACTACTATTCAGGGATGCCAACAGGGTTTCCTGGGCCTAGTATGCTGTGTTTGGTTAGGGCCCTCTGCTACACCTGTGCAAGTGCCGATGCAAATTTGCATAACATTTGCATATACTGTATTTTTCGCTCTATAAGACACACCCGACCGTAAGACGCACCTAGTTTTAGAGGAGGAGAACAAGAAAGAAATGTTTTCTCCCTTTCTGCTCAGTGCCTCTCCAGCAAAACAGGAGGAGAAACGGAAGGGGCTTCGTTTCTCCTCCCTCTTCGCTGAAGGGGCACTGCCAGAGAGGGAAAGCTGCGCAGCGCCTCTCCAGCGAAGCGAAGCCAGGAGAGCAAGAGGGATCTGTCATGGATGCTTTAGTTGAGATTCCTGCATTGTAGGGGGTTGGATTATCTGTGGTGTAGTGGTTAAGAGCGGTAGACTCGTAATCTGGTGAACCAGGTTTGCGTCCCCGCTCCTCCACATGCAGCTGCTGGGTGACCTTGGGCTAGTCATACTTCTTTGAAGTCTCTCAGCCCCACTCACCTCACAGAGTGTTTGTTGTGGGGGGGGGAGGAGAATGTTAGCCGCTTTGAGACTCCTTCGAGTAGTGATAAAGCGGGATATCCAATCCAAACTCTTCTTCTTCTTCTCTTCGAACTCTATGACTCCAAATCTTTAAGATGGCCCCCTCTGTAGATTTGGCGGCTTTGTATTGTGGCGTGCATTTATCAACCTAAATATCTTTTGCCTCATGTTCTTTCATTGTAAGGAAAAGGTACGGTGGGACAGAGCTAAAGTCGAAGAAGCATCTTGCGAGTGGCCCCCAAGGTACCAAAAAAAGAGAAGCTTTATTGTGTTCCTAATTCATTTCTGCAATTTGAAATTATTTGCATTAACATTCCCCTAACATACATACATCCAATTTAGATTGAATAAGATAGCGCTCATCTGTTGGTAAAATAACAGTTATTAAAAACATACTTCTTGTGGTTCAAATGGCAGTCAATCCTTTTGGGAAAGCAGATGCTGAGCTGCTCAAATCATTCTCTCTCTGTGTGTGTTTTTCATGCCCAGCTGGAATTACTATTATAGAAAGTAATCACTTTAATAAGCAGAAAATAACTTGCTATGTACAAATGTGAAATTTAGACAAGAAGGAAAGCTGAATAACCCACAGGAACCAGTCCAACACAAAGCTACCCTTGCCCCTTGTTGCGCACAGCCCCTCAGAGAGAACGGTTTGGGCCCAGGGAAGCCAGTTCCCCACAAGTCCCAAGCTCTGCTGCTGCTTGTCAGCTCTTGTTCCACAATCTCCACATCATAGTCAAAGTCTTGTTCTCTTGCTTTTGGATAAGCAATTAAGCCCATGGAGGAACAGAGCAACTGTTATGCCTGTGCAGCAATGACCTTCCATACAGCATTGAAAATGCCGTAATCTATGGAGGCTTCACCTCTCCATAGAATCCTGGAGGAGAGGAGAGATTGAATTTTGCGTGACCAGGCAGTGACCGCCCCAGCCCCCAGGGACCACCAGAATGGAATAGTGACTCATGACAACGTGTTATGGAATTAAAATTTGGCCACAACTTTATTAAACTTTCAAATGTAGGAAGACCTTGGCTTAGGCATTGGGCGTGTATCCGTCCCAGCCCCCCAGCTGGGGAAACTGGGGCTCCTCAGGGTAAATGGAATATGGGGGTGCTCTATAAGATGTATGTGTACACAGGCAGTCCACCCTATATCCCCGCGCTCAGGGTAGTTCACTGACAACCTTTCTGTGTATGGCCAGTGACACTCATATTACAATCCCTTTAAGAGTGGACCCTGGAATCGCCGCTCGGGGGGGGGAGTCACCACTTCAAACCCCCCCCCCCAATTTAGGGAAGAAAAGACTAAAGGATTCCACCCAAGACCTTAAACCGCCAAAGTTGTGACGACTTGCTACGGGGAAGACAAAACCTGCCAATGCAGAAAAATTTATTCCCAGTTCTTCAACAGCAACCAGTCAAAAAACCGTAGCAGCGCCTGCTAAACAGGAAGAAAAAAGTTAACCTGTAAACAAGAAACATTAAACAAAGGGAGGGTTGGGTGGGTGAAGCTCCTGAGCTGACTGCCTGGCTGCTGCTGGCTCCACCCCCTATTTATGCGACTGGCCCCACCTCCCAGCAGTCTGACTTTAATACTGAGGCTGGGCGTGAGCCTCCAAAGAGTAACACTGAGAGGCAGGTCAGACCACACAAACTGGTAAGTTCCCTGGGGGCCGAAGCACCCACAGCATAAAGAGTGTGAGTGCTTATTTCAGAAGACAGCTTTCTGATCACCACCACGATCTCTGGGGAAAAAGAAGACCGCTTTCATAGAACTGACTCCAATGGCACTAAGTCTGGGACATCATGAAGGATGCAAAATGTGTCAACAACAGCTACAGAAATAAAGAGGCTGAATCCAGCAGAACTGTCCCCCCCCCCCCAAAAAAAAAAACCATTAGGAAAAAATAAGGAAGCTGTATGATTGGCACTTTTAATGGTGAGCCAAACCCCATGGGAAGCTACTGGAGAATTTCTCCTACAACTGGAGAAATTATATGAATTAACCCAGCCCACCCCATTTGAGGGTAAATTGCACTTAAGAGAACTATACAAAGCGAATTCGCTATTTTGGGAGTATCAAGGAAGTGTAGATATGAGCAATACAATGTTCTTGTTCTCATGTTCTCCATTGAGAAACAAACTGCTTTTGTCATTTAAATCACTGGGAGGTCTAATAATATAAATTGATTAAATCCTTCTGTTTTGCCTTTGAGTCAGCTTTATTAGGTAGGTAAAGAGGCACATGACACATTTATAGCTGAATTAATTGAATGATAGATTTTAAAAAGTCATTGTTCAGGGTATCTTAGACCCATAAACGTACACACATGATCAGATTAATGTGGGGGCAATAAAGCAACTTTATTGGTTTCATATAAAACCATTAAAGGATTCTGCATCCTATAATCTGCTTATACAAAGAAAACAAAATATGTCAAATCTCTCTCTCTGTGTGTGGATGTGTGTTCATGTGCATACTAGGAGTGTGAGCCAACCACAAGATTCAGTTCAAACTCCAATTCATCATTTTAGGAAACATCCTGCCTTGTTCTGAGGTGCTTTGTAGTTTGCCCAGTTTGGATTATGGTCCATCTGTATCTGCTTCTTTCATCCCACCCCCACCACCTTGGGAGGGGTGGAATGGTGACGACTTTTTCTGTTTGACGCAAGGTGAAATTATGTTGTAGCTGAGACTGCACCTTCTAAGGGGCTTACTGTAATCAGCAGTTACAGTGCGTCCCTTTGAACTCTGTGTGCAGGTGCGAATTATCTGCCCCTATAAATGGAGAAAGCTCACAGCAAGCCCCTTTGAAGATGTGCTGCCAAGCCTGCCTTCAAAGGGGCTTGCTCACAGCACCAATCTGCTGATGTCATGGACTGGTTGGACTCTGATGAATGGTGGGAGGAACCAGCTGGGGAACACTCAAGGGAGAGAGCCAGGGGTGTGGCCAGGGGGGCTCAGAGCCAGGGGTGTGGTGGTGGGATAATGATGAGTGAGCAGAGGGAGAAGACTGTGAAGAAGAGGTGCCATGAGCTGAAGAGGTAACAGGGCTTAGTGAGCTGGGAGAGTCTGTGGCAGAGAGAAGTCCAAAATCAGAGGCAGAAGTTGAAGCAGGGCAGGAGGGAGACCAAGAGACAGAGATGAGTCAGGCTGGTGAAGAAGCCAGGGTGTCTCGCCCTCCTGCTGCTACAAGCTCCCCTCCCCTAATGTCCCAGGACCAGAAAAGGTATGAAGAGGGAGGAGCAGAGATAGGTGTGTCGACAGAGTCTTAGATTGCTTGGGAAGGACCTGGTATAAAGCCTACCAACATTTCAGAGAAATAAGTATGGGGGATTTTGTGCTGTACAACTTTAAAGTTCGATTTTCTTAAGCAAGAAATGTCTCTCTGCTGTTGTTTTTTAGCTGAATTCAATGAAATTTGCAGGCAAATTTCAAATTTCAGAATCAAAGCTGCTATAGTTGTCCTGTAAGGCTATTGCATTTTTAGGGTAGATAAAAAAGGAATCACTAAAACTCCTTTAGTGTTTTGTGGGCAGTTTAAGAGCGTCAGCACACACCATGCTTCTCTACCACCTCCTTTTCTCACCTCTTTAAGCTAAGTATTTCTTGTTTCTTTAAATCCCTGCAGAAACAGAAATGTTAAGAGATGTTTGCACAGTATTAGAAGAGTGTCTTGGACCCAGAATGTTTGTTCTGTTCTCTTTTCATACCAGAGCACAACATGTCCAGAAATTAATGTACTGAGATTTAAGTGAACCTTCTGCAGTTACTTTATAATCTGAGTGCTTTTAACAGTGAAATACATTGTTCAATTAGAACAAAGCAGCTGACATACAAATTTAAATCCCATTGCAATGATTTTTTGTTTGCTTTTAATGTATTGGTGAAAATAATCCACCCGTCTGTAAACACAGAAGAGTAGCTGGATTGAAGTGGTGTTTTTTTTGGTCTTGTTATATGAACATTTTCCTGTTTCCTCATATTTCTGAGCAGTTCACAATGAGCTGAAATATTCCCTCAAGATGGGTTAGCCAGTGATCTGCATGCATATTGAGCTATGCAGACAATGGGTTCAATACATACAAATTAATCCTGGATTTAAAATTTAATTTGGATTGAATGACAATTATTATTTCAAATGGCCAGGCACCATTGGCCCTTAATTTCAACAAGTCAATGGAAATCAACAAGAGTCAACAGAAGAAGAAGAAGAAAAACAACTCTTATAGCTTACTCCACTGTATAGCTGTGCTGAGTGGCAGGATTTTAAGTCAATTTCAATGGGAATTTGAATTTAAACTGATTGGCAGTGCAATTCTGCACATCCTCACTCAGAAATCAGGCCTATTGAATTTAGTGATTCTAGGTAAGTGTGCGTAGAACTGTAGCCTTAGTCAATTAACAACTTAAGTCAGAAGTGATTTTTGTATAAATGCTGTGGCCAGGAAATCTATGCCAACAAGGCCCCTGAGACATAATGTCTGTAGCAGTTCTCTAAGGTAGGCATTTTTTTTTTTTTACATAGAACTGCATTCAAGTTCATAGCTCAACCATAAGCACCCAGCACCCATTTAGTCATTAGCAACTGGTTAGCTTTTTAATTTGGTACTAATGTTCTCCCGTTCGTTGATTTCCATGCCAGTCCGATACCTTTGTCAACATGTCATTTTCATCTGTGCTGGAAGTAAGGGCCTCTTTGCATGAGGTCTATGGTGAACCTCAGTATTTTGTGAGGATCATGAGAACAACATCATTTTATGGATAGGTCATTTGCTGATTCGCCCTGAGAAACTAAGGTTCACAGGGGGGAAAGTGAAAGGTGTCCATTGTACTCCCCAAAATGGAGATACCTGCCCCCCTGCCAGTGGCGTAGCGTGGGGGGTGCCAGGGGTGCCGGCCGCACCGGGCGCAACTTCTGGGGGGGCGCGAGTCCAGAGGGAAGGGACAAGTTCCTTCCTCCGCCGGCCTCCCCGCCCCCGCCGCCCCCGCCACCCTTGCGCCCTAGTGCGCGCGCGCCCCCGCTGCCACCGCTGCGGCTGCGCTCCACTCACTGCTCGCAAGAGGAGCAGCCACTGCAGCAGCGCCGCCGCCGGCACCAACACCTCCGCACCCCGCCGCCGCCGCCATCCCCTCGGCCCAGCCACAGGCGGCGGCTGCTTCTGCCGACTGGGGGGGAGGAGAGCTCCGAGGGGCCTCGCCGCGCCCTGCGCTCCCCAACACCCTCCGAGAGGAAGCCGGCGGGCGGGCGAGGGTCTCCCGGCTGAAGGGGGCGCCGCTAGCTCCGGCTCTCAGCGCAACTCTCAGCTGGGGGGGGGGGTCGGGCGAGGACGGAGCGCGGCTGGAAGCCCCCGGTCCAGGCCGGGGGGGGGAGGAGAGGCGCTCGCCAAGCCCCAATCTGGAGCGCCTCGGAGCGCGGGCTCCACCTACAGCCCAAGGAGAGGAGGGGGCGGGGAGGCGCCCGAGGGGAGGGGGCTTCGGCTGCCTCGGCCCGCGGGGGCGCCGCAAATAATAAATTTAATAAATTCCTGCTGAGCCTTAAGGGGGGGGTCCTTGGCTCCTTCGCTCGCCCCCAGCCCCAGTGGCGTAGCGTGGGGGGTGCAGGGGGGGCGGCCGCAACATCTGGGGGGGCGCGCTCGCACTCGAGTGCTAAAATCCAGGGGTTAGGGGGCGCAAATTACTTGCCTTGCCCCGGGTGCTGACAACCCACGCTACGCCACTGCCCCCTGCCCTGCCCACCAAGCAGCCAGATGTTGACTGAGTATGAACCATGGGCACAAAATTATGACCAATTGTTGGAGAAGAGAAAGCCAGGGGTGAGGATGGCATGGAGTGGCTGCAACGCTGAACGGAAGCAGAGGCCATTTCTCATCGATGCATATCCAATGCTCGTGAACACTAAAGTTCCATGCTGTACACACAGCCTGCCATTTTGCACTCTGAAGTGTTGATAACATATTGTAGGGCAACTATGTATTCCAAATATGCCTTTCACCAAAAGAGCAAAAATCCTCTTGGTTTTTTAAAAAATGGGGTAAATGAATTGCAGCCTACAGAGCCTTCAGGAACGTATAATAGTAGCATGGGCTGGGACTCACAAAGCAAGGCTTTGTATGAGAACAGAAGTGTTACCAGCATGCCTTGGTTTATATTAATGCTGGAGGATATGAGGCCCTCTGTGCAACATATTGATGTCTAGGCTCAGTCCAGAAGAACAGTGGTGTCCCTGCTCTTACAGCACGAGATTATCCATGTTTTACACCATTTTCTTTATCGTCAATCAGTTTTAAAGTGGGAATTTGGGAATCCCAAACCCTATATTATGGGGGAGGGATAACTCTCCATGACAAAGAAGAAAAGCTTCCCAGTGTAATCCTATAAAGGATTCATAGGGAAACAACAGCCCGAGCAAATCTCACACTTCATGAATATCATTCTCTAAAAGTCAAAAGTCTCAGGGCTTAGGTAGCATGACTCATGATTTTTGACCTCGTAATATGGCAGGAAGTATTGTAAATGTTTAATGCAAATACCATGATTAAATGCCTGGAAAACATTCCTGTTTACATAGCACCATTGGTTTCTTTCTCATTGGTGTGACATAATTGTTCTATGGAATGGTGCTGTCAATTATACCGCCTTTAACTGTAATCTCTTGTAAGCAAAGCCTGGATTTTTCTTATCTGTTTGTACAGTGCCTAGTGCACTGGGTTCCCTAGACCATAACTTGTATTTCCTAGGCAATACCATAACAAATGTTAAACTACTCGATGATGAAATAGCCTGAAGATTGTGACTGGTGTTAGGAAGTTGTTCTTGTGCCTTTTAACCACCCTAAAAACATTCTATTGTGTTTCCAACTTTTGAGTGCTTATAAAATTGAAGTTTCAAATGCAATTCTGTCGTGCAGTTGCATCTGGGTGTAAAGGGGTTTATCACACGCCAAATCATATTACAACAAATAATAACTCACACCCTGCAAAACATACTGTGTGTGTGCAACTTCCATTGTTTTTTATCCAGCAGTTCATTCAGCGTGCATAAAAAACATGAAGATGCAAAGGAGACTGGGAGGATCACTCTATGAAAGGCATTCATGGGGCAAATAATGGCAAGAGAGATGTATTCACTCTCCAGCATGAGAGAGCCCCCAGTAGCAGAGTTTAAACTCACAAAGTCAAGCAGCACGGTGAAGTGTTAGGAATGTAGGCTGCTGAACCTTTTGCATATCCTGTCTGCTTGCAAAGTGCTCCTTTCTATCTACCCCTCTTGCAATGACACACTGTTAAGTAAGTTTAAAATGCTTTACTTACGCATTCAAATTGATATCAAATTGATAAAATGCTTTACTTACACATTCAGATTGATGCATTTATCCAAGCAGCAGCAAGGAGAACTTAGGCAGAATACTATTGGGTAGAAAATACAAAAAGATAGCTTCAAGATAGCTTAGACATGTCTTCCTTAGTCAGTTAACTGGTACAGAGAGAGGGAACAGGAGGAGAAGTCTTCACTTTCTCCCTCATTGGAGAAGAGGGGTGCTTCATGCACTAACTAGCATTCATGCATAGTTATGTTTGACTGCAATTTCCCATAGTGGGATCCTAGGGAGATCTTCTGTGTGCACAGGGCAGCATCAACCACACCTTTAGTCTTTAGCAAATCTGTTTCTTGTAAGATTTTTTTTTTGTAAGTACCCCCCCCCCCCGCTGCCAGCAGCAGAGCAACTAAATGGGGAGAGATGGAAAAACCCTGTTCTGCAAATTAACTTTGAAATAAAAATGCTTTAATGCATTTTTATCATGTATTTCTAACTTGTTCTGTGTTGCCGTTTTCAGTCAGGGATTGTCTCTACAAGTAAAACCTATGTTCTGTCATTCCCAGTAAAATATTGATGTGCTCTTAGATGGTGTCTTAACAGCTGTGTATTTTGGATATGTCAACTAATCCTTCCTTATGACATGCAGGGGAATTTCCAAGAAAGTGAAAACTGGGATGTGAAAGTGGCTCATTGACCTTTGTGCTAGATGGCTGAAAAAACAAAGCAATATAACAGAAATCAAAGAATCTTGCTGGGGCTTTAAACATGTTTGTGTGGGTGGAGAATCCATTGAAGTCCAAAAGTCATACAAGTTAACTAGGTTTAGGATCAAAGTAATGCTACCGGAAGCAAGAGAAAACAAAATTATTTTTAGTACAAGAATGAAAGGAATGTGTAGTTCTGTACTAAAGCTCTCCTGAAATCAAAGGTTTTGGGTCTTAAAAGAAATGACATGAAAACAGTTTAAAAGAGGATAAAGCCATCAACCTTTTTCCTCTTCTGTCAGAGCAAGTAACAGGACTGAATGAAAATAAGGGCTTTGAGGTTTTAAGTCTAACTCTTTCTTGTTAGCTACATTGTAAAAGGGGGTGTTAAATGAGCTAGAGGCATCAACAAGAAAAAGTCTGATCATGCTGCTTACAGACGAGGCTTTTGCTTCAATTTCCACTGGCTAACAACCATGATTGCCAGGTTCATGCAGTATGCTTGACCACATGAGGAATGGTTCATGGAAGGTGAGACTGTCATGCTTGAACCAACTCAAGAACAAACATTCACTTGGCAAAGCCATATTAAAGTCAAGAACATTTTTACGAACTGGAAGAGCCATTTCCATTTCAAATATTATGAGTTTCCTTATCCAAAATGAAACATTGCAGTTATTAATTATGCACCTTTATGTTTCTTGCATAATGTGTACACAAGAAATGTTGTCTTAGATGCTTTTTTAAAAAATAGGAGTCTAAGATTATCACCTGACCTGGTTTATTGGCTCACAGAGATTTCCTTAACTGGTTTGTTGGATCCCTCTGCAGTTTCCCCTCTGGCCAGATATAAGTGACGCTGCCAAGGTCACTTCCATGGTCAGACACAGCACCAGATCAAACTTTGTTGCAGACTCAAGACCTTACAATCTGTGAATGAACTCTGAGTGGTGTTGCAAGTTATGATGATTGGCTCAGTGTCTCTCAAATGGGGGCAGGCGGTCTGCGACATATCTGTGCATTCCTGGTTGAAGATGGGAGATGGCACATTCATTGCATTAAATAATTTGATTTTTATGCATATTCTGTTGCTTTCTTTGTTTCTTATATATTGCATTTTATTGTGCTACAATTTGCATTAGGGAATTCAAATTGAAATGCAATAAAATGCAACAGAATGAATGAAAGAAGCAATAAAAGTAAAAATAAAAACCATACAGCATCTAGCACAACACAATACAATTGCTACAACAGGCCCCAAAATCAAGTGGCTTTGGCAAAACCTGCAGCAATTTTCAAGTGGACCATGTGGGGGGAAAGGCTTTGGGGAACTGTGGGTGTAGATAACGCTGTGATGGTGAATTCTCAAACTGGTGCTGAGCCAACAATTTCTCCCCATTTTCTCTTACTGTACTCCATCAAGAAAATTGTATTTGAAAACTATCAAAGAGGAGAGACTGCATGACTCCAAGGCTCATTCATGTAATCATTTTCTTTTTCCCAGAAGAAGGCGGATCAGGTAAAGGTTTTTTCTCCCCCAGTCATATTCTTTTATGGCACTGTATTCAGGCATACAAACACATACATGCCTTGCCTAGTTTCCTAGAACAGTGCTAATACTCCATTAGGCAGCTTCTATTCAGCAGTTGCCAATACACTTTTCCACCTAGCAGCTGTAAAGAGACAACAAAGCTATGCCTTCTTGTCTTCATTGTTACGCCACTTTAAACAAGGGTGGTGGAGGAAGTCAGACCATCAGACATCTGAGGGTGCACATGCCCTGCTCCCCAGGTAATGTTTTGTGTACACCATCAGCTCTTTGCACAAGTCAACCGCAGAGCAGGAGAACCTGTTTTTTCAATGAGCAGTATCTGTATGGTACTAATCCATCCTTTTCTTACCATGCTTTTTATGGGCTGTGTTCCCTGCTGAATACGCAGCAACTATTTTTCAAGAGCCCATGTCCTTTTCTGAAGGTAAGAATAATGCTATTGCATAACCTAAGGATATACAAACAAGAAAATGTTGCTTTCTGTTGTGTTACCATATTGCAGTGCACTCCTATCTGTATAAATGTCCACTGGGTAGGAATAGGATCGCTACTAAATCCATTACCACAGAACAGTGTGTTATAGCAGCATTGTTGACATACACTTTTAGCTCTGTGCCACATCCCTGACCCACATTGTACACCCAAAGGTGCTATTAGGTGCAGAACAAAAGGCAATTTATGTGAGGGAATCAATGCATTCACAAAGTATTAGAGTGTGACTCCTCACCCCCACCCAGTGAAGGGTAGGTAAAAATAATAATCCAATAAATAATAATAGGTCCAAACCAACTGCCTCCTTAGATACTTTTTTTAAAAAAGAAAGTAAAATAAGTGGTGAGTTCTCTTCATAGAACTCCCACATTGGCCCTGACACTGTAATCCACATTACTGTTGATTTAAGACCAACTCCCAGAAGACCTCTAGCCAGAGGAAATGAATGGTATGACTAAAAGCTGAGACAAAGCTCAATGTAGACTGATCATGGCTGAATGAAGCCTGTTGTTTGGCAAATGTTGTACCTCAGTTATTGAATAGTTCCTTATCAGTCACCATGTCTCAGCTCCTGGCTCTTGGCCTAAAGGGAACATTGCAAACTGGTGAGATATTTTTGTTTACAGGGCTGTAACTATAGTCTTTTCGATGGCCAGGATACCCCCACTTTCTGTACTTTGTTCCACCCTATTGGACTTAGCACCGTGCAAAGGTTAAAACAAAGGTATTTGTGTCACCCAGCCTTCCCCAACATTGTGTCCTCCAGATAATTTGGACTACTGCCCCCATCATTTCTAAGCATTGGCCCCATTGACTGGAACTCTACTTGGAGCTGTAGTCCAAAATATCTGGTGGGCATCAGGTTGGGGAAGGACAGCTCAGAAAAGGCCTGCTGGAGGCTGCTGTCCAATCAACAGCAACTGCGCAGAGTTCCAGGTCTCCAGTGTTGTTCCCTGACACAGTTTTCAGTAACAAACAGTGAAATCCTATGCATACTTTCCTGGAAGTAAGTTCTATGTTCTGTGGGGTTTGCTGTATGCTCAGAGGTGTACCTAGGGTCTCTTGAGCCCTTGGCAAAGAGCTGTATTGACAGCCCCCTCTTCACCCCAGAAATATGAGAAGCAGGCAAGCTTGCCTGGACAGAAGGAACATGCCTCCTTGGGGTTGGGTGCTCTCTGCCTGGAAGCCACTCAGAGGACCTCCCTTTCTGTCCCCTCCTGCAAAAGCAGCAGCAGCAGCAGCAGCAGCATCTTTTCCTGCTGGAGATCCTGCCAGATTCCTTCTGTGGCAGTGCAACTGGTATAGCACGTTGGCGACAAATACTCACACAGTTGTTCAAAAATAATTTTACACCATTTATCAAATATGTGAGAAAGAGACAATTACTTACAGGTGCTGGAGCAGGTGTTGGAGTTCTGAGCTGGGGGTGCTCCAGGTGTTGTGGGAGGACTTCAACACCTGATAGGTTATTTTTACATCCCTAGTGGTGCCAGTTTCATCAACCCCTAGGTATGCCTCTGAGTATGCTCAGCATTACAGCCTATGTGTCCTTTATTCTGTAGTTATCCTCAAACTGTTGTAATAAGTCAATCTTCCACCTGGAAATTTAGCACTATGCAAGGGGAAAGACAGGAATGACACGGTTTAATATTTGTCAGTGGCCCCTCCTGCCCATTTTGCACCCGTGTGCACATTCTTTCTGGGAAAAAGAAATTAACCCACTGTAAATTGTATAGATTTAAACTGCCAAGAGGAAGGCAGCCGCTTGTGAATATGTGGTCCCAGGATTACATCCTACTTAATTAGGAAAATACTTACACCCAACGGAGGTTGCCAACAGCATCTGTTATTTGATTTTGAGAGCTGCCAAGTTGGAAGAAGGAACTGTTTCCTGGTCAGATTCCAACTTGGATAAAATTGTACTCTTCTTACCTGAAATGTTTCTTCCTATAAGTTTGGAAACAATAATAAGAAATTGGTGTTAGATAAAACAAGTCTATTTTGAGGCGGCTTGTGCAAATCCCCATCTCTTTTATTCGATTCCAATAAGGCTGAACAATTGCAAGGGAAATTTGTTTCTCATTAGGTTCCTATCTTCTAACTCATAAACACTTGACGGAATACAAAGCAACTCCTAATCAGTCATTAAACGAGATTTATTAACACAGCCAAGGGCAAACTGTGGGAAAAGCAAACCTTGTAAAGTCTACAGTATTTGAGAAGAGAATGCAGCTGGTAACAGAGACACTCAAGTTTCAGACAGAGGTGCCAATTCACTTACAATGCTATAGAAGTTTTTCACTGGTTTGGTACCCAACTTTCTGTCATGTATTCTAGAAAGATGACTGGAGACAATTTAGCTTGTCCTGCAATGCTACCATGCATGAAAAAAAATATAGTATATTCTGCATTTTTTTTAACTCATTAGAATTTAGGATTTAACTATTTCATTATTATTCCCTTTAATGCTGTGCCCCCTGTATTTATGTAAGCTTCATATTTATTGTTGTTGTTATTATTATTAAAGTTTTCTTGGTTTACAAAGGTATGCGCAATATCTCTTCTTTCAAGTTACATTTTCCATAGATCAGTTTCATTTGTTGAGACATTAGGATTACATTAGGAAGAAAGGGGGGGGGAGAGGTGGAGCGGGCCATGGTGAGTGGGGGTGGGGTTTCTATTTTACTTAATGTATGTGTGAGGTTTTGTGTCAGTGCTGTTTGTGCAGGTTCTCTTTGCTATTTGCTTGTGATCCTTTGGTGGTGAGAGAATTTGGGGTTGGCTTGGGGTGTGGTTGCTTGTTTGTGATTGGCTGTGGTGAGCTTTGTTTTCGTGTGTGAGTGGGGTGTGTCTGTGTGTGTTTTTGAATCAGGTTAGCCATATTGATTTGTATGCTGTTGGTGGATTCTTGTCATTGTCTTGTTGGGCTGTGTATGTGATAAAAGGGAGCCATACCGGGGTGAAGGCATCTTCTTCTATTTGTCCCCAGGTCAGCTTCAGTTTATTGGTTAATTTTTCTAGTAGGGCTGTTTCCCATACTATTTGGTACCATGCTTATTCCTGACAGGTCTCTCCAGTGTCTGGTTATCATGTTTCTAGTTGCTGAGAGTAGGTGGGTTATAAGTTCTTTGTGATTTGAGTGGGCATTATTGTCTTGGAAGATGTTTAGTAGGGCCAATTCTGTGGTGATTTCTAATACTTGCTTAGTTATTTTACGCATTTCTCGTATGGCTGTTGTCAAGAGTAGTTGGATTTTGGGGCATTCCCACCACATGTGGAGGTATGTGCCGGTGGAGGTGCACCCTCTCCAGCACTTTGGTGAGGTTCCCAGGTGTATTAGCACTAATTTCCTAGGTGTAAGCTTCATATTTATATGTGCAAGATTGCAGCCTATATAGCAGGATCTCATTGTAAGTCTCATTACATAAGTTAGGATGTAACACCATCATTTTCAAAAAGTAAATTACAAAAGCATAAAAAAACTAAAACAGCACAGAGAAACAAAAGCAACATAGCACCACCAGCAGCAAAAATTAGAGCAGAGAAAGCAAAAGACAGGTAAGCCTATACAACAGAACAATAAACTACAAAGCAAAAGCTTTCTTACAAATGAAGATTTTCCTAGCTTCCAAAAAAACCATTAAATACAAAAGTCATTTTCCTGTTCTCGACCTAAGTGTATTACAGCAACTGTTCGGACTAGGGATGGAAAGAGCTGTTCCTTTCAGTTCTTTTAGACCCCCATCCCCTTTCTAGTCTTAAATTCAGCTCTCCATATTATGTAGCAATTATTTCCTTGACATCTGATGGGAGGGTGTTCTGCAGGGAGGGTGCCACTGCCACAAACATCCTCTGCCTGGTTCCCTGTAACTTTGCTTCTGGCAGTGAGGGAACTACCAGAAGGTTCTCTGGTGCTGGATCTCAGTGTCTGGGCTGAACAATGGGGGCAGAGATGCTCCTTCAGGTATACAGGGCCAAAGCAGTTTAGGGCTTTAAAGGTCAGCACCAACACTTTGAACTGTACTCAAAAATGTACTGCGAACCCATGTAGATCCTTTAGGACTGGCAGCTCGGCCTAGTGTGGAAGACACTGCATGACTTTTGTACCTGCACCATCTCCTTGACCAGGTGCTGCTAACTGTTGATGGGCAAGTCCAAGGCCCATGCTTGAAGCCCTTCTTATGGTTCTTTATCTTTAATTAGGACTTGGACTAGACTGTCCTTTGACTAGATGTAAAGTAGGGCACATGGCCACCCTACTTATCTAGCCTTGGGCATATGTGACCTGCTGACATTTCACTGCATTAACTCTACTTTATAGTAAAGAATGTTTATCATGACTATGATGTGATGCTTCAATCTGGCTGAAAAACATCTTTCCGATGTTTTCTTTTTACTAGTTACTGGACCATATGTCCAGGCAGATAAAACAAATGTTCCCAATGAAACTGAAGAAGAAATAAGAAATTATCTCAGATGTGGTGAGGGCTCCCTTCCACCTCCCAACATGCACAAAATAAAGAAAAAACTCCAGGCTCCCAACCCAGGAGAGAAGCAACAACGGAAGAACTATTTAAAAATACATACACATGGCACCGTTTAATCAGCTACCTCCCTTCTGTTAGTTGGGCTTTGTAATCCGAGAACGGAAAAGGGAGCGCCAAGATAGAAGCACTCTAAATAAAAGATTACTAATCAAACACCTGAGACAAGTGGAAATGTACATATGCCTTGTGTAGGTTCAAGCGGAGAAACGGAACAGGAGGAAATGCTCCTTTCAGATTACAGACATGTTTCCTATTTGCAGTGTTTCCCCTCCCTGTTTGCAAACTTCCTTTACAAAAGCTGCTTTCCTGCATTATATAGCTATAGAATGGTTGCCAGTTGGACAGCAGAGTCAATTTGATTCAAGAATCCCAACTGTGTGCAGGATGGCTGCCATGTTCATTAGAAACATTGATGAAGGGCCAAATCATGCGTTTTGTTTCATTTTGCTGGTAAACCAATATCGAAATCTACTCCAGCATGCCCAGAAAGAGGGAAGAAACCCCCCCCCCCCACACACAGGCAAATATATCTGATCTGCACTCAGAATTCTTTTTCATGTGTGACTATGGCTCAGGACAGGGCTGGCCCTATCATTAGGCAGACTGAGGCAACTGCCTCTGATACAGTGGAATCCAGGCTGCTTCTGTATCCAGAATGGTAATGGCCACCATCTTGTCCTTGCCTTGGTCAGAAAATGTATTGAGTTGCCCTCCTTAGGATAGACCTTTTCATGTTGTTATTGTATTTTAATGTGATTCTGTCTGGTAAATTATCAAACCAAGTGGTACATAGGTCTTTTAAATAACCATATTGTTTGTTCTGTATTTATTACCTTCATGTCCCATGTTTCCTCCAATAAATTCAAGGCAGCACCTGCTTTGTTCAACTTTTATGTTCATAATAATCCTGCAACATTAGGCTAGGCTGAGAGATGGTGACTGGTCAAAAATCACCCCAGTAAACCTCGTGGCTGAATGAGGATTTGAAGTTGGGTCTCCCATGTAAAAGATAAAAGTTCAATGTGCATAAAACATTGTGTTTGTGTACATTGTGTATGGAATGTTGTGTGGAGGTTTGCATTTCGGAAAACTGTAGCAAGTGCTGAAGGTGCTTGTGCAGCTAAAGTGGCAAAAAGAGGGTGGAGTCTTTGTTTCAATGTTCTGTTAATTGATGACCCATCCCTGGGAGTCTGGGTTTCTCTTGGAAGCTACCAGCATACTGAACAAACAACATGCTTATATGAATCTCTCTCTGGGACCAGAGAGAGGATGGTCCTTCAACTATACTAACATGTAAGAGCTTAAAGAAAACTGAACTGCATTTCTCATTCTTTAAGAGCAATGTGTTGATTTGTATTTGCATTGTTTTTGTAACAAGTTTAAAGATAGTTTGTGGTAAAATTTTGAAACTCTTTCTTGTGGTGGAGAGCTTATTGATTCATACGCTGCCTCTAACATTCCATTCTTAGTTTAAAACTTTAACCAGTACATCACACTGGCTGCCTAGTGTGATTTCTACTGCTGCTTACCTCTAAAAAGGTAGTGTGTGAGTCTTCCTTTTGTGTTTCTTTGAAATCATGATGTCTATATACTTTACAGCTGTGAGCCCAGGAATGTTCACTTAAGATGAATCGCATCCCCATGTCACTCTAAGAATCTGTGGTGGCACTTACATGATATCGTCTATTAAGTCATGTAAATTCCCCATAAAACAAGGAAGTGGGGGACACTTAAAGTGATGCAGGACATGCTCGCTCCCCTCCCACCTATCATCTTCCCTTTAGTCATTTTTCTCTCTTTTCATTTGAAGTTATCAGTTCTGGTCCACAACACTTTGCTGCCTAAAGCAGAGCATCAAATGGCACACTCCCATGCTGGGGCCATCAGAAGTCTCAGTGGTCTTTCAAGAGAAAATTGGCCGAGGATAAGCAGTAATCACGTGGAAAGTGCAGGCACACCACTTTCCTCCTAACCCTTTATGATGTGCTTTAAACCATCTACTGCCACCTCCCTGCTTTATGGGAGATTGACATGACCCCATCTTAATATACAGGTTGAGTTGCATAATGTCTAGCTTTGTGCTAAGGCTGGTCACACAACTAAGGATGGAGAGATCTGCAAATTTTTATTTCACTGTTTCTCATTGTTCCTATTTGAGCCTGTACTGCATCAGATGGGTTTCGTTTTTTAAAGTCCTTGTGGGAACTCCACAGGATTTCAGCGCCTGTGTCTCCTAATGTACACATTTGTGCAAGCAATTTCCCCTAATATAATGCTTTTGGAGTTTTATTTGGATGTAGCAAAAAGCTTACAAATCAACTTTGACATGACATTGCAAGAGAACTGCTATTGCTGGCCACTGATCTTGGCTCGCCTTCTTGCTAGTCTGTCCCTTAGATTTGCAAAGCTCCCTTTGTGACAGGAAACTTCTGTCTGGAGACAATCCCTGGTGCGCTTGAGAACTGCGCACAGATGATCTCTTCATCTGCACGGCCTCTGCTGACTTCCCAGCCTATGACTCATCTGAGGGCGTCTGACATCTTGTATCTTTCCTATTCATTCTGTCTAGGTTGCTTAGAAATCCAAGCCATGAATGTCCTTATCACCCTGTGGCTCTCCATTAATAACTAAACATACCACAGATTATCATGAGACTATTGAAACAATCGAGCTCTTTTCTTGTATACACTCTGGTTTACTCAATATTGAAAGGGAAATCCCTTGAAAAGCACATGGCTCATATCTGGCTGTCAGATCACCCTGCAGATACTGCTGCTTTGCTGATAAGAAGGCAGCAACAGGGCAGAGTCTGGTGCTGCTGTCTTTGAGGTGGTAACCTGAATCTGGGACCTTGGAGATGGCTGACAGGGATTTGTTGCAAGGTCTGCATAAAAGTTCTGGAGTGGATGGGGATTCAGATACCACTACCACCAACCACCCATTCAAAAATGTGTAAGAAGGTTGCATGGGCTAGCTGTTCCCCCATGGCTAATGCACAGGCAGCCACACTGCCAATATCTCTGCTTGTTCAGCATGAATGAGAAGCAATGAGAGCTGGCCCACTAAGATAAGTGGGGAGGGTGACCCTCCAGGCTTAGTCTGCCCTCAGCCACTCACATTCACAGCATACATGCTGACCTTTAAAGCCCTAAGTGGCCTCAGCCCTGTATACCTGAAAGAGTGCCTCCATTGCCATCGTTCAGCCTGGACACTGAGCTCCAGCTCTGAGGGCCTTCTGACACTTCCCTCACTGGGAGAAGTGAGGTTACAGAGAACCAGGCAGAGGACCTTCTTGATAGTGGCGCCCACCCTGTGGAACGCCCTCCCATCAGATGTCAAGGAGATAAGTAACTATTCAACTTTGAGAAGTCATCTGAAGACAGCCCTGTATTACTGTTAATGTTCAATGTTTTATTATGTTTTTATATATGTCGGAAGCCACCCAGAGCTGGGACAACCCACACAGATGAGTGGAGTACAGATACTATAACAATTAATAATAAATAATAATATAAATTCCACTATGACAGCACTTTAAATAGTCATGGCTTCCCCCAAAGAATTATAGAAGCTGAAGTTTGTTAAGGGTGCTGAGAGTTGTTAGAGACCCCTATACCCTCTCACAGAGCTACAATTGCATGTCAAGGCCCTGTGACCTGCAGTTCCCTGGTAGATAATATACACATGGACACTAGTATTTAGGTTTATGGTTCAACTAGGCCATAACTTTATTGGTCACAGATGTGAGCAGTTTGGCTTAGGCATTGGGTAAAGCCAGACTATATCTTGACTCCTGCCCATCTGCAGGGAGTCCATCTAAAGGTAAATCACTGATAGGGGTAGCCCTATGACTTACATCAAACAGGGGCACCCAGAGGGGTTCTTGTTGGGGTCATGGCATGGCCCTAGCCCATGTCTGGGCATCAGACAGAATCCACACCCTTGGATCCCTTTAACAGGATAGCTTTAATGAGGAGGGGCAGGCAGAGGCTATGACCTCCCCTCCATCCAAACAAAGGCTTACCCAATGCCTAACCTCACAAAGTTGTGATGATTGCTACAAGATAGGCAAAAACCAAATGGCTAGTGCCAATTTGCCAAGTGGAAAAAAAATCTACCTGGCCCCAACAATATGGCGGCCAACATTTGTCCATAGCAAGGTCGTGTTATAGCAAAGCATAAAAAGAGGGTGGGTGGGTTGGAGGATCCAATGAAGGGCACAAGAGACGGGCTCTCCGGCTGCACAACGGTTTAAGTTTCCTATGGCCATGCCTCCCGCCAGCATTGATTGGAAAGTGGGGCTGCCCCAGTGCCGGTGATGCAGCCTGGATGGAGATGAAGGGGGCGTCAATCTCCGCCCCCTTGCCAGATCACTCCCTGGCGGCAACACTGCCTACCCAAAAAGCTGAGCGGACTTCCCAGAGTTCCCTGGGAAGAGAGATTGACTGTTAAACCATTCTGGAGAATTGTATCCCTGTGAGGAGGATTTGGGGTCTCCCCCTCCCCAAAAGATGGGATCTTGTGCAATATGGAAAGGGATGAGGAAATGCACTGGAAAAGCAGTGCTTTGACACAACATCAACTAATCTCCCTCGGGGTGGGGGTGGGGATCAGAAGAAATGCTCAGGAAATAGCCACTGTTGTCTTATCTCCATTCACACAAATCGGAATGAATGCTCGATGCGTAGGTTGTCTGGAAGCGGCCTGGCAGGATTCTGAACTGATAATCTGGCAAAGCAGACCAAGTTGACCCACTGGTTGAGTAAAAGGATGGTGCTTCTGCTGCAGTGATAGGTTTCCATCTCCCTGGTTGGTTGTTTCAATAAGTTTATCATTCTTCCCTCTTTTTCTTTTGGAATTGTCAATTTAAAAAAACCTGATGTACTTTTCAGAAAGCTAGGGAGAAATATATATATATTTATTCAGTTGCACCATGAGTGGGTCTGTGACCTTTTTAACTTGGCTGGGAATCTGCAGGAAAACAGCTGTGTGATGTTTTCCAGTTGTGAAACGATATCAAAAGGGCAGAGCTCGTCTTCATGTCTAGCTTTTTTAGTATCTGTGCTGTGAACTTCATAGGGACTTTTTGTCCCTATGAGTCAAGAATCATGAGTCAAACTTACTTGTCATCTATAGGGTTACTTTGGGGTGAGCCAAACCCCATTAGGAACGTGCACTGTTTAGATCCACAGGCCTACATCCTGAGCAATAGATTAGGAAAAAGTATTACCTGGGGGCATGACTGACTACAAACACACACACACAAAGGTGGAGAGAAAAGAACAGCAAGAATAAGAAAAAATAGTTCCTAACTCCATCCCAAATTATGGTGGCCTTGTCCACATGAGAATTCTATTGCAGGTCTAGAACTGATTGAAGGAGTTCTGTGTAATGTAATTTAATGATTTGAACATATTTATATACCACTAAATTATTAAAATAATCAAAAGTAACAAATGAGAAATACAGATACATAAAATAAGTTTTGGAATTATATTTCACAGAGCAGAAAATGCCTCCAAAGCCAATAAACAATAATTGACTGGGCTACATATCAGAGAAATACAGTGGTACCTTGGGTTACGAACTTAATTCGTTCTGGAGGTCCGTTCTTAACCTGAAACTGTTCTTAACCTGAGATACCACTTTAGCTAATAGGGCCTTCTCCTGCCACCTCACGATTTCTGTTCTCATCCTGAAGCAAAGTTCTTAACCCAAGGTACTATTTCTGGGTTAGCGGAGTCTGTAACCTGAAGCGTGTGTAACCCAAGGTACAACTGTACTGCTTAAGCAGATTCAGCTTAAGTTTATTGGCCTTCATCCAGCCCATTACCAAGTCAAAGCACCAGTTCAGCATCTTCATAGTCTCACTTTATTCAGATGACAAAGAGAGGTAGAGCTGTAATGACAGTTGTGGTGGTTTCCATGCTGATAAGAGATAGCTCAAAATAGTAGCCAGGAGCAGTGCAGGCTATTATTTATAGTGGCAAAGCTTGAGGTTGGTGGATCCCTCTTCTTAAATTCTACTTTCTACCATTTAGGCTTTGTCCTTGTGCCCTTTGCTCTTGTTGCTAGGCAGCTGTAATCTAGAAGTACCCTACTAGCATAAAGTTTGCAGCAGTGGGTTTCTCTCTATGCCATTCAGCTCCAATTCAACTCCCCTTTTATGGTTTTAAAAGTGCATCTTTTTCCATCTTCAAGACAATGAAAATAGAACAGGAGCTAATGGGGAAATACATATAGTTCTGAGTTGAATGGTCTTGTATCACATTAAAATTTCATCAAGTGATTCAGTTGACATCTTAGGCCCATTACCATTTGATCTAGGGCTTCATTCTTGTTTTCAATTAAATTCTGCTAATTGCTTTAAAAGATGCTTTCAAATTTCCGTATTATTGGCATCCTGGTTTCACGACAGCTTCCTGCTTCCTCTTGTATTATATTAGGGCTAACAAATGAGAAGACTGCTCTGTCTCCGGCTTCTCTACTTACATGAAATTGTTTTGATTGTGGACAATGAATACATTTACCAGGAGTTATAAAATCCCAGCTACTTCACATGTCATCTTCTGAAAAAGCTCTCCAGAATGTTATAACTATCATCATCCTCTTCAGCTATTATACACCCCAGAGCTTTGAATGCATCTGAGATGGGAGCTGCAAATTTTATCTCTTGTCATTCTTCCTCCCTGTCTGTTCTCACAAAGAGCAAAGTTTAATGGATAGCATATGCTGTTAGGAGAACCTTTGTTCCCTAACCAGACACACCATTGCCAAGTCTCACCATGTTTCATTGCCTCTCGAGCATTATCATTTTTGGGGCTTGAGTTTCCTGCGGTATGAAGCTGACATGTATGAAGCCCAGAATATTTGCAATACATTTAAATGGAATATTTAAGCCATCACTCAAAGACCCGGTATTCCTCTCCCCCACCCCTCACAAGTCCTTTCACTGACCGAAACTTGGCAGGTTTGCCGGCAGTCTGATAAGGGTGGCTGAGGGACTCCTCCCAGTCTCAACAGCAAAACCATAAGCAATAGCCTTGCAAAGGAACATTTGAAGTGAAATTAATGATTAAGCTGCGCAGTCCTCTGGCTCTCATACAGTATTTCATCAGTAAATACATTTAAAAAAAATATTATTAATTCTTGTTGCTCGGGACATTAAAATGGATGTCTGGTTTGTGGTCTCACAAAATATCTTAGACATGTCAAAAAATGGTGTTGGCAGAATCATCCGTCTGTGACTCTCCTTGTTGTGGAATTTCCCATGAGATTTGTCTGATTATGTCACATTCTGCTGACAGCTCCTTAGAAACATGTGTGTGTTTCAGAAATAAGAAGTTATTCCCTTTTTTAAAATGTTAAATAGTTTTTTTAAAAATGTAGTTCTTTGTCTTTCATTAAAGGTCTTCTAATATAAAAACCATATGATACTATACAAGGGAAGAAGAATCAGCCAGTGGTTTTTTACTTCTCTCAGTTTCTATCCCCCCCCCCCCATTTTAAGATCCACATCAGTTTGCTTTTTTAAAAAGTCCTCATTTTTAAATTTAATTTATTCATTTCGGCAACTTATAGATCACTTTAAAAGGTAAAGGACCCCTGACAGTTCAGTCCAGTCACGAACGACTCTGGGGTTTCACTCATCTTGCTTTACTGGCCAAGGGAGCTGGCGTTTGTCTGCAGACAGTTTTTCCGGGTCATGTGGCCTGCATGACTAAGCCACTTCTGGCGAAACCAGTTTTGTGTGTGTTTATTTGGTCGGAGAACAATATCTCAGAATTCAAAGAGGCATGGATTTCAAAGGCAGCTGTATTTGGTTCATTTTGGGAACCAAAATGATATATGGTAAATATGGTGATAGCATTATATATATGGCATCACACAGGTGCCACAGCAGCAACAGTTCATAAACATGCAAACACATCACTGTACTAAAACTGCCAAGAGGAGAAAAGCTGATTTCCAATCATTACTGCGAGAACATAAAATAACCTCTCCAAAGTTAAAGGTTAACCCTGAGATGCACTACTGTTGTAAATGCTGTATGTAAACTCTGTTCCAAATTATTTATTAAAAAAAATCTCCTACCCACTTAGCTGTGCTATAAATTATTTGTATCTGGTTATTTTCTAGGCAGAAGGCACTTTTGCATTGCTGCACAAAATCAATTATGGAGAGTGTCTCGGGTGGAGGGAATAATCTAAACATTTCCTGAGAGATGTCCTTTGGGGTGCTTCCCCGAATCCGCACAAAATCAGCCAAGTTCTCAGATGATATTCAACCAATCCCCAGGAACTGGCACAGTCAACAGATTGTCAACATTAAGAGCCTGAGAGTTTTCAGCACACTTTTCAAGGGTGGAAATTCATGGCTTAGTGGGCTTTTAACTGATAGGTCACTGTACTAGTGAATGCATGCAAACAGAGGAACATGCCACCCACTTAGCTATCTGATATGTGATCCACCCTCTCCACTGAATTTCCAAACAGCAGGAAATCTCATAATCACAGAGCTTGCCAGATCACTTCTTTTCACCAGACAGTGAAAAAGGATGCGGCTACTGTGACTTCTGCTCTGTGACTCCACTGGTCTTATTATCCACCCTTTTTTCCTGTTGGTAAGCAAAATGTTTGCATTCTGTTTTTGAACTTATAGCCACATAGGCATGACTTACCTGCCCCAACTGCATGGTCTGTAAGAAGCCAAGCCCCCTGGTGTTTTGGTGCTAACTCATGGTTACATCATGCATGGTCCCTCCACAGACCACAAATGGTCTGTATCTCATGCTGGCCTAACATGGCCATAGAGGTATCCCATGCTAAAGCAATCATTTAGTAGATTTTTCTCTCCAGCATTATAATATTGGCACTAGACACCGCCCAGCATCTGACACATGGTATCTCTTCCCTGCACAATGGATAGGATATATCTTGCTGTAGGGAAGTTGCTGAGTCTTGATTCTTTACTTGAGATACCTCCTTTTACAAACTGTTTGGGGTTTAAGGTTGCAACCATAGACCCACTTACCTGGGAGTAAGCCGCATGGAATCCAATGGGACTAGTTTCTGAGTAGTCCTGTATAAGATTGCCCTACAAGTGAATACCAACCCTGAAACAACCACACCTCCCTAACCCTAGGTGTTCCCAGCTAAATTTATTCTGTGTCAAAGTGCAACCAGCCTCCACATTAACAATTTCAAAACTATGAAGACAAAGACAGGCAAGTTCAAACATTGTTTGCCCTAGTTTTGTTTTCCCTAACTGAGCTTGAGTTTATTTATATACCATATTTTCCACAAATGCATTTGTGCTCAAAGGAACAGTCTAAATGCAGCCGTACAATAGCCATGATACATCATAAATTTATAGCATCACTTTAACGTAACTCTAAAAACTCAACCATTAGCAGCTCCTCTAACATATATCACAACTGAAGGGAACGTAAAACTCACCAGTAGCTAATAGCTTCATATCTGAACATACCAGTAACCCCAAAGATTACAGATGGCATTATTACCTAGCAACCCCCTCTCTCAAATCTTTTTTACCTCAATCCAAAATGCCATAAGTTCCCTTCTAGAAACAGCTTCTTTATGAAGACTCCTAGGACTCGAAGGTGGAGCAAGACAAGTGCCAGCTGCTTTGGTCCCTAGTGGCTCTGCAAATGTCTCAGTTTTGTGATGGTGTGATAAAAGAAGCATTCATTGCTGTTGGGCCATACTAGGCACCCATGAGAAAACCTCACAAATATCTTCTATTCATACACGAAACCAGGCAGAGGGCCTTCTCGGTAGTGCCAACCACCCTGTGGAACACCCTTAAGGAGATAAGTAACTATACAACCTTTAGAAGACATCTGAAGGCAGCCCAGTACAGGGAAGTTTTTAATGTTTGTAGTTTATTATATTTTGTGTATGCTTGGAAGCCGCCCATAGTAGCTGGGGCAACCCAGTCAGATAAGCAAGGTACAAATAATAAAATTATTATTTATTATTTTCTCAGGAGAGAATTAAACTTAGATCAGAGCTCATTGGAACCATAGCTAACACCTGACCATCAAAGAGAGCATGCATGTGTGATGCTCTTTTTTGCATTTCTTCGTGTTTAATGAGATCATATATTCTTGAAGAATGATAAATGGTTGTCCGGACCCATCTGAACATTTGGTTAATTTGAAGACATTTTTGTGCCATGAGCTCATATTAGAGCACAGAGAGCTTATCCATCTCTAATTTAGTTATATGGTCATTACATGGAAAATCCACTTCAGATAAAGCAAAGCATTTCCATACTCTAGTTACACAAGTATCAGGTCACAGCTATTATGCACAAATGCCAGAGAGACAGCAAAACGCCACTGCAGGGTTAAACTGTAAATGCTTTGCGCTAATAATAAGGAGGGTGGGACGATATATGGCAATTGGGATGAAGCAGGAGAGGGATTAGATGCTAGATCAGAAAAATAGCTGAAGAGGTGTTTTTTTATTTATGTTTGGGAGGGAAGAAGCGGTTTCTTTGTTTCAATGGACTGCATTCCTATAACCACTTTAACAACTCAGATGTGATAACCAAAACAGTAACATAATAGGCTTCAGTCCAAGGACTACAGAGCAACTATTCTTTGAGTTTTCCTCCTTTGTCCTATATCCTTGGAATTTTATCCACAGAGAGCCATTCCCACCTCCTCAACATCATCCTGGAAATAATGAGCTACACCTGTGACAACATTTGCTATATATCTTTCTCTTCCTGCCCATCACCCAAAGAGCTGGTTCATACTCCAGCTATCTCCCTCCCTCATGGGCTGTTCTGGTCATATTCTTTCTAGACTCCATGAGACTAAACTTTGAGCCTTTTCCACACTTCCAAATGTGTCTGTCACATTTCTCCTCATTCTTCTTTCTTCATTCTCCATCACAGACTCTTCCTCATTCCCTTGCACATTACTTTTCTCTGGGTTGTGCCATCTGATCTAACGTTGTTGGTATAACCTGCCTCATATAATCAACATGCTTAAGTCTAAGTAGTGCATGAAGGGGTTAATGTCATAGAGTAAGCTATCCTGCCAGGCTTAGCTATGTCACTTCCCTCACCTGGGAAAGAAATAGGTAATCAAACCTATTTCCCCCTACCCCCAGTCTACCTGAGAAGCTCATTGTGTGAAGAGGTTTGAACTGGTTGCTCCAGTTCAACCATATGGCTCTCACTACTCTTGAGTTCCTATATCAATAATCTAGGAATTTTCACCACTTTGTAACAAAGCTAAGTTTTACTGCCTGTGCAACTTTTCTGATTAATGTATGGAAAAGTACATGAACCAGATCTTTGAAGAGTTTGTAAGTAAGCATTTTTTAACTTGCCATACATGTGGTCTTTTCCTATGCTAGGGGAAGAAGGAACTTAGGAAGGAACTTGGAAGGGCATATTTTAAAGGTCCATGGAACCTATATTTTGCACACTTTACTTTGCTTCAAATTTTGTGATTTTAAATCTCCGCTGGGGTTCTCTCACCAAGGAGTAATTGCCCCCAAACAGTTCTTCAGCCACATAGGGTATAGAAAAACACATACACTAAGATGGTACGTGAATTAAATGCATATATTATTGAAAATAACATGCAAAAATGCATTTTATTAGAAAAAATTGCTTTGTAAAAATGTGAGTATTAGGCAAAATTACAGTATGTATGTTAGGAAAAATTCACACTTAAATACTGATGGATTTAAATGAGAACTTTAAGAATAATCACAATGTAGAAATGTTGGTTTAAGATTTGAAAAGTGAGAAACTGAGACAAACTGAAATGTTATCCAATCCCTAATTGTAAGTGATGGAACGTGCTTGCAGAAGAGGCCTTAATATTGAAATGAACAAGTCTTTTGATTTGTCATTAGCCCCGATTTTAAAAGCCTTAGGCAATTTTCAAATGGTTCGGTTCCATTCGGCTGAGGAACATGACTCACATGGAGCCAGATTGCATTCTCTGTCAAAATCTGCAGGAGATTTAAAAACCTTATTTGCCTACTCTTCTATGACTGGCTGGTTCCTGTTGCTTTTATCTCCTCCTTGCTGCCCCCAAAGTTCTTTCTTCCAGTCTTGACAGGGTATGCACAGTTTTGCTCCTTGAGAAAAGATGTGAGACTTGCAAACATATATGTCTCTTAGCAGATCTTGGGAGGAATCTTTGGAGAGATTCCACTTGGAACGCCCAGACCATAGAACAAATTCACTTGTTTTCTTTATTCTGGAATAACATGTGACTGGCTCCCTTTAAAACAAAGGACTTTGGGGAAGCATATCAGTTTGAGTCCCAGCCCAGACACAGCACTATGCCAGGCACAGGCATTTGGGAGGCAATGGAGAAGTCTGTTTTGTTTTTAACATAAAGGAAACTTTAGCCTTTTACCGTTATTTAAACATTATTCTTCCTATACTTTAAAATGCCAAGTAAATTTGGATCTCCTTTGCAATAAAATAAAACTTTAAATAAATAAAGGCATAAATGCAACAGGAATGGACTGAGCTGCGTAATTCCGTCCTGTTTTAGTTTGGCTGGTGCTCAACCATAATAATAATAATAATAATAATAATAATAATAATAATAATAATAATAATAATAATTTATTATTTATACCCCGCCCATCTGGCTGAGTTTCCCCAGCCACTCTAGGTCTATGCCATAGGTCTATGCCACCCTGTTTTCTGTGGATTTTTTTTAAAAAAAGAGCACACAAAGGACAGTATCCAACAAAGGATGCAGTCCCCTGTGCATCATAAAGTACCATTTCAGATATACATGAAAAGGATATCAAACGTCCCTTTCTGGATTGTACCATTTCAAAACTTAGATGGGGAGAATCACATGTCTGAATGCTTTTAACTTTTTTTTTATTATTATTTTTTAAAAACCCTTCTTGTGAAAAGCTAGCATACCAGAGCTCAGGAGCTCAGGCAAAAGTTACAGGCTTCATGGCATTTTAGATTTCCAATCATGTACAGAGAATATTCTACAAGAGGCAGCATCTGAAGACACAACCCCTCACTTTCTGTGAGAAATGCTACAGTGCTGGTAGGGATGTTCCATTTAATTTTGTACCTTTAAAAAACAACACTGGCAATGAATTTGAGCTAAAATTGGTTCTTGCTCCAATCTTGCTCAAACTACTCATTTGAGTTAACACCAGTGGTTCTGCATCTCATTTATCAATGATGCTAGGATGTCCTTGAATCATTTTGATAATGAAAACACCAGCTGCTTCTGAGCACATGCAAGATAGTTGCAACTCTACCGTTATTTGTCTCAGTGGCCTTATTTACGGAGCTGCAAGCCTTGCTAGACATAAAGACACGGAGCAGCAAGAATCGGTTTGTAGTCATCACACACACACAAATCAGGCTTCTGTTCTAAGCATAATCAAGCCTATCAATCATGGATGGATTGAATCTGTGATGTGTCTGCCATGTTTTCTAGAATCAGCAAAATCTGTTCCTCCTTCCACTTTTGAAATATTGTATTACTCACAAGAGACACCTAAAATGGCCCTTATGAAACCGTTTCATTTCTTTTAGTGAGAAGCCCAGCCATTTCCTGTTGTGGTTGTTCACTTTGATGACAAATGAATCGGCTCCTGAGATGCGGTTACTTAATGCATAATACATGAAATGCATCAAATTTACTCACTCAAGAGAATAAAGAAGACTTTGCATGCAGAAAAGTTTGGATTGTGGGTGTTCACTGGGAAGCAGGGGGTTTCCTGTACCTCCCCTCCAATTCTTTCAACAACACCCACAACCCACCCTGGAGATCAGCTTATCGTATGCAGTGTTATCATTTTCTAACTGGGGTGGGGGGAATCCAACCCAATCTTAGTGCTGGACTGAACAAAATAGGAATAAATCTCTGGCTCCTTCCAAACACAATAACAAGAGTTAATGTTCCTTTCATCACTAAATAGAGTTCTATGTTCTGAAAGAAAGTCCCCTTTTGCCTGGTGATGTAAATAAAGTAATAAGCATAGCCAACTGAAGGGCTGCCCAAGAAGTACTGAGAATGAGTATGAAGTGTTCGAGAAATTTTAACAGAGTCACGGAGAACATAAATATGGCTAACTTTTTAATTTAAACTTAAATTGAATCCCATGGTCAACATTTTTTCTTTTTATTCTGGGTGCAACACAGAGTCCAGCATCACCAAGGGTGAAGGATCTCATCCACTTGATAATTCTCTCTCACACACACACAGACACACACACATTCCTGGAGTAAACACTGTTCCATTGCCTTTAATTGAACTGGACTGCCATGTAAGTCTGCATAGGTTTGCAGTCTTAGCCACAAAAATATTTACATGGGCTTCAGGTCCATAGTTTATATGGAGTGTAGCATTGCTTCGGTTACTCTTCCCTCCACTGCTGCCACAGGATGTCTGGAACTCTCCTCGCTCTTGATGTTGCTCAGTGGCCCTTACTGCCTATGGTAATTCCTGTGTTCCTTGGCTGTAAAGAAGGCCTGTCAGGGAAGGGGCATAGCTCAAAGAACATCTGCATGCAAAAATCCCCATGTTTGATCCCCGGCATCTCCAGGCAGGGCTGGGGAAATTCTGGATTGTTGCTGCCAATCAGGTTAACAATGCTGAGCTAAATGGACCAATGCACTGGCATGGGATAAGGCAGCTTCCTTCAGTCTTGTGCACCACCTCATTGTTGTCTTCTGTCCAGCAGCACTAGTCCGTGTCTAGGGCAGCTGTCTACCAGCTCCATCTGGTATGCTGAGACCCTACCTGCCTGCAGACTGTCTTGCCTGAGTGGTGCATGCTCTAGTGTCTCCCACTTCGACTACTGCAACGCCCTCTACATGGGGTTACCTTTGAAGGTGACCCGGAAGCTACAACTAATCCAGAATGCGGCAGCTAGACTGATGACTGGGTGTGGCCGCTGAGACCATATAACACCGGTCTTGAAAGACCTACATTTGCTCCCAGTATGTTTCTGAGCACAATTCAAAGTGTTGGTGCTGACCTTTAAACCCCTAAATGGCCTCGGCCCAGTATACCTGAAGGAACGTCTCCCCCCCATTGTTCAGCCAGGTCCAGTGCCAAGGGCCTTCTGGCAGTTCCCTCACTGTGAGAAGTGAGGTTACAGGGAACCAGGCAGAGGGCCTTCTCGATAGTGGCACCCGCCCTGTGGAACGCCTTCCCGTCAGATGTCAAGGAAATAAACAACTATCAGACTTTTAGAAGATATCTGAAGGCAGCCCTGTTTAGGGAGATTTTTAATGTTTGAAATTTTATTCTGTTTTTAATGCTCTGTTGAATGCCACCCAGAGTGGCTGGGGAAACCCAGCCAGATGGACGGGGTAGAAGTAATAAATTATTATTATTATTATTATTATTATTATTATTATTATTATTATTATTATTATAGTCTGGGCAAAATTACCATTCTGAACTCATCTTTGTGATGCTGTGAGAGACCTAGACATTCACCTTGTGCTTCAACTTGTGTTGTGATTCTTTCAGAAACCTGCTGGGTGGCCTTGGGGAAGCCACTTGGCATACATTCATTTCTCCATAGCCAAACAAGGATAACAATTCGCTGCTTACTTTTCACATTTACTGCGGTGAATGACTCATAATTAGTTAATGTACAAAACTTGAAAATTGTAAAGAGCTACATAAGTACTGCAGGTTATTGTCTCTCACATGGACTATCAGTCTGAAGGAGGCTTACACCTTCTCAGGTTCCTTCAGACTTGCCCCGTCTTTTTTAAAACAACAACAGCAAAGGTTTCTGGCACTGATTTCTTAAGTAAAGATATTCACTTCTGTTGGCCAGGAGTTCATGTAAAATAATCTTTGTTTGCCTGCCAATAATAATTTATTAACGAATTTGCCTTGATAGATTTATGTTATATTTGTTGCTATAGTCTATCATGAGTAACAGTCTTGATACATGCTCCAAGGATAACTTTTCTGACACTTGATATATCATGTAACCTTATCACAGCATAATTCCAAAACAGCAACTCTGTATGACTATGCCCTCATGCAATCAATGTTAATGGCAGTTTAAAGAAGATCAAACAAGACATAAAGAAATAGTATACCTTCCAACATTTCCTGGATGAAAATAGGGACATCCTATTCCATCATAATCATAATTTTATTATTTATACCCCACCCAGCTGACTGGGTTGCCCCAACCACTCTGGGCAACTTCCAATATAAAAACACAATAAAACATTAAATATTAAGAAAACTTCCCTATACAGGTCTGCTTTCAGATCTCTTCTAAAGGTTGTATAGTTACTTATCTCCTTGGCTCAGGGGTCGCATAACTCCACAGCCTCCAACAAAAATAGGGATGTCCTAAGGAAAAGCGGGACATTCCAGGATCACATCAGAAACCAGGACAGCTGACTCTAAGGTGTAGGATTGCAGCTTAAAACAAACAAACAAACAAACAAACAAACAAACAAACAAACAAGAAATCAAAAGTCAGCAGCAAAGATATGCACACATTCTGTATAATTGACCAATGAGATGGAATCCAAAGAACTGGAGATGTTAAGCAGATTGGTGACTATTTTTTTACTGTAACACTGATGAGCAGCAAAGATTTAATGGCTTCAACAGATGTGGTGTCCCTGGGACTGCACATCAGTATACGCTCGCCTATGCGGGAACTGCAATTATCTCATGTTTTTCAAAACCTCTGGCCTGCAATTGAGTTGTCACAGTCTCCCAGACACTGCTGCAAGGCAGAGCAGATGGTGCCAGCTTACACACTTGGGGCATATCATTATGAGCATGTGCAAAGCACATGATTCCAACCAGCTTCCTGACACCTAAAGCATGACATGACCTTCAAAGGACACATCTGATACAGGACAGGGCAGTATATCTAACTGGAAGGTTCCTTTTTCCCCCAGTGAGGAATGAACACACAAAAATTTCCATTTACTCCCTAGACAATGAAAATAATCAGTTTTGCCCAAGGGATAGCATATTTGACCAGCTGGCTTTGTTTTTTGTTTTTTGTTTAAAAAGGAAGAACTGCCAGCGTGAATGTGGGATGCCTAATTCTGTGCCTTTTGATGATTCTGTTCGATATAATTGGCTTCACAAATCTGACAGTGCCATTTAAAACTTGCTGGGAGTAACATCTTGCCAATCTGCTAAGAACTCAAAGCAATAACAGGCCATCTTTTAGAGGTACTTCATATGCACAAAGCAGCAGAATGGGATGTTTCTGGAATCTGTGCAAGCACAAGCTGATGGAGTGTAGGACTCTGAGCCGTGACAACAAGGTCAGCATGAAGGGTCAGCCTGCTTGGGGATCTGGAGAGCACTGGGCATTTTTCTGCTTGCATGCAGATTTTACAGGCAAGCAGCATGCTGGAATAAGGCTTGAGAGAAATTGAAATGGACAGATGCCTCTATTCCTACCTGGAACAAGGATAGCAAATGTGGTTAGTGATGTGCTGAAACCTGTCCCACAATTTCTCAAAAGTTTTCAGCTTCTTCGAAAGAGGCCTTTCATTTTTATGCACATTCTTTAGAATTTTGGTGGGTCATGGCTGTGGGCTGTGCTATTTTCCTCGAAAAAGAGGTGCTGTAACTCACCATAAACCCTTGTTTTTTTTACAGTGGGAATGATGCCCATCTGAGAGGTGCCAGAACTGAGTTCCGGCGAGTTCCGGCTTAAAAGTCTTGGCTGTGGGTTATATGTATGCTCCCCCCCCCCCAGAAACATTTCCCCAGCACTCTACAGTGCCCTCCCCGGTTGCCCACACTGTGGGAGGAAAATATGAATCCCTGTGTCCCATGTGTGTGTGGCAAATAATACAAGAATTGGCCAGGCGACTGAATTCGAAACATGGGGCTAAACTCACTTTCCAACAGAAGACCCCAGTAGTTTAAACTCACAAAAGTCAAGCAGCAAAATAACGTAAGAAATGTAAGTTGTGAGACCCTTTTATCCCAGTGTGGTGTAGTGGTTAAGAGCGGTAGTCCCGTAATCTGGGGAACCGGGTTCGCTTCCCCGCTCCTCCAGCTGCTGGGTGACCTTGGGCCAGTCACACTTCTTTGAAGTCTCTCAGCCCCACTCACCTCACAGAGTGTTTGTTGTGCTGGAGGAAGGGAAAGGAGAATGTTAGCCGCTTTGAGACTCTTGAAGGGGAGTGAAAGGCGGGATATCAAATCCAAACTCTTCTTCTTCTTCTTCTTCATTCAGTCTGCTTGCAAAACCCTCTCTTTCTACCCCTCTTGCAATGAACAAACCACACACTGTTAAGAAAGTTTAAAATGCTTTACTTACAAAATATTCCAAACATCAGATTCATGCATTTATCCAAGCAGCAGCAAGGAGAATTCAGGCAGAATACTCTTTGGTAGAAAATACAGAAAGATAGCTTGAAACACTTGGAGCTAGCTTAGGCACTTCTTCCTTGGTTAGTTACATGGCACCGAGAAAGAGAGGGAACAGGAAGAAAGTGCTTCACTTCCTCTTTCATTGGACAAGAGAGGGCATGGCCTGGCTGTGTCTAGGAATGCAGTTCTTTTGTCTTAACCCTTCATGCACTAACTAGTACACTGGTACCTTGGTTGTCTTGGCTACCGAACAAATCGGCTCCCAAACACTGCAAACCTGGAAGTGAGTGTTCCAATTTGTGAACATTTTTTGGAAGCTGAACATCTGACGTAGTTTCCATGGCTTCTGATTGAGTGTAGGAAGCTCCTGCAGACAATCAGAAGCCATGCCTTGGTTTTCAAACCATTCCGGGGAGTTGAACGGATTAAGTTCGACAACCAAGGTACCACTGTACTCATGCATAGTTATGTTTCACTATGGTTTCCCACACACACTTCCTGAGCTAAGACCTGTGCTAAGCACAGAGTAGGAAGGGACTCTGAGGATCATCTAATCCAACCCGCTCCAAGGCAAGAATATATACAGATGTCCCATATGGGGATCAAACTTGCAACCTTGGCATTATCAGCACCATGCTCTAACCAACTGAGCTATGAAACCCCATGGGAAGAGTCAGCTCCTTATGTTTCCCCCTGGGCTCTAATGGAAGCAAGGGCACCTGGGAAGGCTACAAAGTGAAGACCACTGGTGAGATGATCTCTAGAATGAAAGAAAGGACTCATAAACACCCTTCAGCCACCACAGAAGTAAGGTAAACATGACACAATCCCTGCAATCCACCCATGAGAATTTCACCAAAATTTTGTTTTTCCCCTTTGATAATTTTGGAAGACAATTTCATGAGCACAAATCATCATGAATGCACAGTAAAAAGGATGTCTGGAGGGGCTCTTAAAGTAAAAGGATGTCACCCATATTATGTGTTAACTGGAATTACTAGTCTTCATTGGAAGGCATGTTCATGACATCACTTAAATATCTCTTTTGTACAGCTTCAGCGTGTCCTTCAACAATTTAAAAAAAAAGTTTAATTGCTTATGAAGAATCTACATGCCAGACTGATTATGTTTTTGAAGGTAAAATGCCCTTAAACCAGAAGACAGTTGATCAAATTACCATGGCAGCCAAAACAAAAGATTTGTGGCTTTATGTTACTATTTACTGTGAAATTTGCCTTTCAGCTTGATGGACCGACAGGCATTTCAGTCTGTTTTCAAAGGCATTGGTTACTGTTTGTTTATTAAATGTGTGTATGTCGCAAGGAAACACAAAGGGCTGATCCAAACTTGATGGACACCAATAAATAGTTCTTGGAATATCTCACGGAGTGTGTGGTTGATCTTTTATCTTTTTGATCCTCTCTCTTGTAGATTTTTAAAATAATTAACTTCGATACAGTGAATCAAATTCTTTTCTCTCTTTTTTTAACAAAGCAATTTTAATCCCCTTCCTTTGCAATCCTGAACAACTTCAAAATAAGGTTTATAGTTGACATTTTGATCATGACCCAAACTCTAGCTCAATAATAGGCCACGTGTGTATGTGTAACCCACAATATGTTTCTCTAATACAGGCATAGGCAAACTTGGCCCTCCAGATGTTTCGGGACTACAACTCCCATCATTCCTAGCTAACAGGACCAGCGGTAAAGGATGATGGGAGTTGTAGTCCCAAAACACCTGGAGGGCCGAGTTTGCCTATGCCTGCCCTAATACATTGCATTACGCACTTTTAAACATCTGGTTAAACAATTAATATCAAAGACACTGTTAAACTCTTATAAACCAGAAGCTGGCTCTTGGTTTCACATCCTGAATCTAAGGCTGGAAAGGAGAAACCAAGAGAGATGAAAATGACAGATCCTCTCACCCCTGGTGGTAGCATTAGCATATCTTGCATGCTAATGGTTTCATGTTCGACTCTAAGCACCATCAGTTCAAAGGATTAGGTATCCGGGTTGCTGCCTGAAAATACTCATTTAGATGGACCAGAATGTGAATTAACAGCCATGGTAGTCTCTTGTTTTGTTTTGTCTCCTTGAAGTTAAATGGGTGTGGAAGGAAATTGAGACATAGCACTTCCAATCCAAATTGCAAGGGGAATTCTGTGTGTTCAGAATTTAATTACTTGAGTTAAAAACTGGAATTTAGCCAGGGTGTGGATTAATGCCTGCCTACGCTTCCGTAGAATGCTGTAGGATTTTCACTACTCAGAGATGATCAGGATTTTAGTTAAATATGCCTCCTTGAAAAGATTGCCTTGCATAAAAGATGGAAACTTCTCAAAAGGACTCTGTATATCTTCACATATGGTAAATATCTCAGACTCTAATCTGTCTGCTTGAATCTTTCCACAGCAAATCATGTGAAAATTCATTCTCCTGGCTGGAATAGGCAGGTGTACATTTCAGTCGTATAAGCAAACCTTGCTTTTCAGGAAACTTAGGGACCCCACACACAGAACTATACAATTAAAATGCTTCTTGTTTCCTTCACCCCAACAGATGAGAGAAGTTGATCAATTGCAGAGACATAAATCATGATCACGGACACAGACACCATGGTTGCACGGAACCTGAATCTTTAATTCAGCATTTGGTGGATTTTTATTGTCCTGTCCAAACTTGACAGGGTCAAATCACAGTGGGAGAACCAAAGGCCAAACGCTCTCTTTTCAAGCTTAATATGGTGGGTTTAAAACACAGTGTGAGGCTTGGTGAAGTCACCTCCTATCTCCAATGCGAATTTAATGGCTTCTGTCTCGCTCTCTTTTTAAAGCTCTCTTTCTTGATGGATATGGTAAGGACTAGAACAATAATATCCATTCAGCTAGAACAACACTTTTTGCAAAAGATTTGTTCCTGGAGTTGGTAATTAGGCAATGAACTTGGTTGTCTTGCTATAAAAAAGGAAGGGGGAGGGAGCGATAATCTTTACAAGGGCAGCCTAGGATGTTAGCAACTTGGCAGTCTTGAAGTGCAGTTAGCAAAACAGCTGTTCAGGTCCCATAGCCTTTATGGGCTTTGAGTTGAGCAGAAGGATTAACAGAATTAGAGGGTCTGCAGAAACAAGATGGAAATTTTCCATTGGAAAGGAGCTTGAAATGGAACATTAAATGAAAGTATAAATCAACATTTTGCACGGTGGGGGTAGAAAAATGCATCGTCTTGCAACAGAGTGCTGTTAACCGAGCAGACGCTTGCCAAAATCCCAGAGAAAGCACAGTCCTGTTCAAGCTCAGGCCAGGCAGTTTGGATAAACTATGAGGGAGGGTTTGGATTCTGCTGTGTGGCAGATAAATAAGCAAGGGTGGTCGCCCGTGTAGAATTATTGCAGGGTCAGGCTCGAGGGGGTCTGGGGAGTCTGCTAAGAACATTTTGGAACAGCGCACCGCCCTAGGTTTAAGGAGCTGCTTTAAATTGAGCAAGAGCTATGTTCCATCTGGCCCCATCGACGAAGACTGGAGGCAGGACTCCCAGGGCATTGACAATGGTGTGTGTATGCATGGATTGTGAGATTGGCATCTGAAACGTCAACAAATTCAACCAAACAAGTGGGAGGACCTGCTATAATAGTCAGAAAACTGTTTTGTGAATCTGAACTTGACTCCTTTGCCCATTGTAACCACCCACCCACCCCTTTTTCTCACTCACACACAAGCAACCCCCTTCTCTCTCACACCCACACTCAACAACTTCTGCCCTGGGAGCTTGTGGAAGAGTGGGGTGTCAATCCCTAAAAATGCATAACACCCTAGCACACATTTTCTGGCCTTTTCTCTCAAACCCTGTATAGATTAGACACACATATAGCATATAGCATGAGTTTGAATCAAAGTGTCCAGAGGAGACTGTGAAAGGCAGAGATCCCCCGATCCAACTTTCTTGCTATCTCGGATCTTCCTGGACAACCCACCACCTATCATTTGGACTGATGAAACTCAGATACAGCTGAGAAGCTGGGAAGGCTAGGAAGCAGATTCCATCAGCTCCTGATCATTGACCTGAGAGAACTGTTGGGGCAACCTGCCTTGCAGTGCTGGCCCTAGCATTTGGCATAGTGAGGCAGCAGGTATATTCCCTTTGCTGTAGATCAGAGCCATGTGTACCACAGGCTCCCCACCCCCATGCATTGGAGGATGCTATTCCATTTCCCAAGTTGATGGGCCATTTCACTGCCAGTCCAGTCAGCTCTTGTATATGGAATGGGGAGATGCACCACCACCATGTCCTTTGCCTCAGGTGGCAAAATATCTTGGTCCAACCCTGATTCTAGGGGACTACCTAAGAAAGACCAGTGTGCTTTGAGAGACAGCGGAAGAGGAGAATGTAGGCTTCCTCTTGCTCACTGTGTTTTCCATTGGCTCGAACAGTGTCTACAGCTGCCTGGCAATGGTATTGAGCTGCTCTCTTTCTTATAGGATAGGGCTAGGATTATGCATTGCCCCCCCCCCCAAAAAAGGGAAGAGATCTTTTAAAAAATGGCAACAGAGAACACAGGTTTGTATAAAATTGTCATATGCTAATTTATTATATGTATAGACACAAACTTAGAAATAATTAGCGGAATTTAAATAGGAAGATCACTATAGTGATCTGTGTGCCCACTCAGTCTGCTGCCCAGGTGCTGACAGCTAGGAGGCAACATCCAGACCCTTGCTCTGCTTTCTGATGGTTCATTATCTGTAAAGCAGACTTGGACATAAGAAGGCCAATGACCCATCTAGTCCAGCATTCTGTTCTCACAGTGGCCAACCAGAGGCTTTTGGGAAGCCCCAAAGCTGCGTACAACAGTACTCTGCCCACTTGTGATTCCCAGAAACTAGCTTTCAGTGGCATTCGGCCTCTGACAGTGAATGCAGAACCATTATAGAACCATACAATCATAGAACTGTAGAGTTAGGAGGGATCCCAAGGGTAACTGCTGAGACCCTCCACAAATTTGTGCAACCAGCTTTTAAAGCTGTCCAAGTTGGTGTCCATCATGACCTCTTGTAGGAACAAATTCCAATTTTAACTATGCACTGTGTTATGAAGTACAGTTGCACCTTGGATCCCAAATGCCTTGCGAGTCGAACATTTTTGATCCCATGAGTGTTTCGGTTTGCGAATGTTTTTTGGAACCCGAATGTCTGACGCGGCTTCTGCAGCTCCTGGTCAGCTGCAGGAACTTCATGCAGCCAATCAGAAGCTGCACCTTGGTTTCCGAATGTTTTGGAAGTCGAACTTCCAAGGTACCACTGTACTTTCTTCTGTCTGTAGTTTCATTGAAACTGTGATGGATCAAATCCTGTGCACACTTAATTGAGAGAAATTACCATTGAATTTCATAGGATTTACTTCTGAATAAATAGAATTGGACTTGTTCTGTATGCATATATTTACCAGAGAATGTTCAAAATCCCCTAGGCGATTACACATTCCTAAAAATCATTTGGAGGTGATGCAATATTGATAACCAGTGTACAAATTACTCTGAATAGGCTGCCAATTCATGCATATTCTTCCTGCCGTCATACAAATCTGCATAGTCGTAGATATTTATGCACATTCTCCATATATTATTAAATGTTCCAAACTTTAAAGATTAGCGGCAATGAAAAACAGAAATCATGCTGCAGTTTCGTAATGGTTGGCGGGCGTATTCAAGAGCCCATGCATGAGAAGAGAGAAACAAAGATCTTCTTTGAAGTAATGAATCTCCCAAATTGTACACAACATTAATGTGTTTCTTGAAGTGAAGTATGCAACACAGAGAACAAATCAAAAAAGTGTTGGTGAATGATGTGATGACAGCTTTGTGCCCATCACACATTTATCACAGGGTGAGATACCCATCTGTTATGTATTTAAGCACTTTTATTAGGCGCTTCAGAGATGTGTAAGCACATAAGAATCTGCCAGTAGATTCTGCAAATAAATAACCACATGTTGTGTGGATGGTAGAGGATGAGTTGCTAAGAATATGAATTGTCAAGATGTCATCCCTCAGAGAAGACAATGGTTTCTGTGGCATAAACTTTTTGTGAGTTATTTGGGAGAAGCGATGCTTTAGCATAAGAAGAATCAGGCAAACGTTTGTGCTTTTATTTATATAAAAAACATTTTTTGGGGTCAAAGATAGACACTGAGTGAATGGAAGAAGCATTGTGTAGTGGTTAGAGTATCAGATGGGGACCTGGGAGACCAGGGTTCAAATCTCCACTTAGTCATGAGGCTCACTAGGTGAGCTTGGGCCAGTCACTGTCTCTTAGCCTAACTTACTTTACAGAGTCATTGTGATGATAAAACAGGGAGGAGGAGAACCACCTTGGAGGTGTTACTCTTACTATGTGTGTCTGAACCCACACATGTGTCCACCACTCATGTGTATCCATACACACACCAATGAGAGATTGGGGATCTTTTGCTAGAGTTGTAACATGTCCTCTTATGAGCATATGTTTGCCTCTATTCTTGCCTAAATAAAACTCCTGACACAAAATAATTAATTTTATTCTGGGCTGGCAATCCTAAAGACCTCTTAAATGTCAGATGGGCGACCCAGTAATTTTTAGAGGCAAACAAACTAGCATTACATTAAGATTCTTGAGAGACACGTTGACAAAGAAAGCTTGGTTTATTACCTGAAATGAAAATGACAGAATGCATAAGTGCTGTTTCAGACAGTAAGATTACGAGTTCAGTAAGAAGCATATCATACCACATATACAGAGTGGAAGACTCCCTACCTATACTCAAACGCCTATGGAAGTGAGCGTGACTATTTTGCCAGCAGGACTCACACTAATAGTAAGTTAAGAAATGGAGGGCCAAGGAAGAGTATATACCTGTCCTCAAGGTGTGTGCTGACTCCTTGGGAGTGCTGAGTCCTGATGGAGCTAGGAGAGTCAAACTAACTTTTTGGAATCTGAAGTTTTTATGCTTTTTTGTTTAAGGCATTCCAGTGGAGAGGAGAGGGAGGCCTTGAGATGAGCAGCTATTTATTGTGCTTTTGAATTTATCCCATAATTTTCTGCCTTCTTCTCACCTCACCCTTCTTGCAAATTAAGCCATCCTAGTGGGCTGTGACTGAACTGGCTATCTTTTGTCTGCTCTCTGCCTTACCATTATCTTGATGGAAGCCACATTTTAAACTTTTCCTTGCTTTTTGAATACTTAATTGAAGTGGTTCTGGTCAGTTTTCTAGGGACTACTTTGGCTTCCTGTGAAAACTTGCAAAACTGGCTTGAGCAGGGACTGTGGGAGGAAGACATATCCAATAAGTAGATGGGTTGTGGGAGAAACAGCCTTGCAATTCCTTCTCTTAAGGAAAGTCATCAGCACACAAGATGCATCAGTTTTACGGGGCCCATTTGGATCATTCGATTTTGAGACAGGAAACAACCAACTTGGATTGCTTCAGATCTTACCCAAAGCTGCATTGCCAAAATACAGAAATAAAATGAAAATTAAACCAGTGAAACTTGAACCATTCCAACACTTGCTTACTTCTGACCAGAGCATGGCTTCTACAGTGGGACTCCCTTGTTTCCTACTTCGGTGTTCCTCATTCTGCTTCAATACTTGTGGCAGTAATTCTCTGTTTCATGTTGCTTTCTCTGTGGGACTGGAGGAAGAGGTCAATTATTGTCAGGTCTGCTATGCTTAAAAGCTGCAGCACTCTGGTAATTAAGGCTGTTAGGGAAAAGCGAGGGCCCCTTTTCCTGCCTATTGATGTAGAATGAGGTCCGAAGGGAGATTTGTAGTTTCAATTCAAATGCAGGCCTGGTCTTTAGCAGTATGATTGAGTTTGCTGAAAAGATCTGGACACCATCTTTTGTGCTGACCATTTGGATCTAATAATATGCTTTAGGGATTAAAACAATGCAGAATTTGGGAGGAGGAGGAGGAGAGAGGAGAAGTGTGCTTTCTGCTGGATGACTTTTGAGAAAAGTATCTCCTGTTTCTTAACTAGATGGACCCCACCAAAATAATGCACAGATGGACAACTACTTTTATATAACACAAAAACTTATTTTGTAGCGAAAGGGAATGCCCATTTGGGGACTATAATTTATGGTTGATTTTGAGCCTTTTTAATCTGTTGAAATATGAAGAAAAACTGGTTGTTCCTTGGTTTGTAAGTTATAAATTATTTTCTAATAACAAAAGAAACAGAAAGTGTTTGGAAATGACAGTTGACTGTGGCAGCCAGAGTGCTAACTGGGCAGACCGCAAAGGAGCATGTTATTTCAATTTTATGACAGCTTCACTGGCGGATGATTCCAGACATAGGTCTCGAAATTTAAAACCCTAGCAGGTATCTGGGGGCATACGCATGTCCTCACAGAGCTCCTCTAGTGCCCTGGTGGCAGCAACTTCACAACTTGTGGCATTGTCCTAGCATGGTATGTCCATATACGACAGTGTGAAGCACTGTGGAAAATTAAAAATGGCAGCTTACCAGGCTGAAATGCCCAGCATAGAGAAGGCAGGGCAGCCACCAATACTGGCAGGATGCTGAGGTCCCAGCTGTTGAATGACAGTGCTGAGCACTGGTGCCAAAACTGGAACAAGAGAAATCGTTTATTGGCAGCATAATCAGAGGGTGAAGAGCAGTAGGTGAATTAAAACAAGAAGATTGTGTGGGCAACCTGGGGGACAGCAATTTGTTCACAAATAGACATTTATATGTTAGTAAAGGTAAAGGTAAAGGGACCCCTGACCATTAGGTCCAGTCGCGAACGACTCTGGGGTTGCAGCGCTCATCTCGCTTTATTGGCCAAGGGAGCTGGCATACAGCTTCTGGGTCATGTGGCCAGCATGACTAAGCCACTTCTGGCCAACCAGAGCAGCGCACGGAAACACCGTTTACCTTCCTGCCGGAGCAGTACCTATTTATCTACTTGCACTTGACGTGCTTTCGAACTGCTAGGTGGGCAGGAGCAGGGACCGAGCAACAGGAGCTCACCCCGTCGCGGGGATTTGAACCGCCGACCTTCTGATCGGCAAGTCCTAGGCTCTGTGGTTTAACCCACAGTGCCACCTGCGGCCCTTTATATGTTAGTAGGACAGAGCTAAAAAGGAAGCAGGGGCAATTCTTGCCAATGTTTCTTTTAGCATTGTTCACTGATTTTAAAAAATAAATAAATTATCACTGCAAAGGGGACAAAAGTGTTCACCTTTTCATAAAGAATTGCCCAGAATAAGCTTAGTTTTCTCCTATGTAAAACAGTCCAGTCACACAGGATGAGTCCTACCACAAGAGGAGGCAGAGGAAGGGTGGATGGGCAGCAGGGAGCAATGGCAAACTATTGCCCTTTGCCCCCGAGCTTCCTGTCTCTCTAAGGTACAACAGGAAGTGTTCTCTCATTGTCAGTGTGGAAGTTTGATTCAATGGCCAGTGTGGTTGGTTTTGTGGGATGGGCAGGGCCAGCCCTATACATTTTATCACCTGAGGCAAACTACAAAATGGCACCTCCCTCCAGCTGAGAAGGGTTTCCTTTCCTGGATCCTTTAGGGAGACCCTCTGCCCCTTCCTGTGGAGTCGCTTTCTTTCCTTTCTCAAGGATAGTTCTTGGCTGAGATGAGCTGACTGTGACGGACGCAAGCTAAGCCAGGCTATCAGTTTCAGATGTTCCGTCTGTGGGATGTGGAAGGGGAAACAGACTTACAGGATATCATGGGAGAGCAGCAGGCTGCTCAGAGAACAATTTGAATGCTATTACTGCCATCATCCTTTACAAAAGAAAAAAGAAAAGGAGGAGGGGGAAAGAAGAGAGTAGTTATATGCAATCCTGTTAGAGCTCATCCAGAGTAATAACCCTCTAAAGAGCTATCATGCAATTTCAGCCTGTTCTCAAAGAGGGCTGACAGGAGGAGGGGAAGGATCCCTCCACCTCAGTCATTCCCAGAGGCTTCCCAACTAATTTTAAAAGTAAGGAGAATCAGATACGTCTCCATCCGGAGTGAAAAGTTCACCAGGTTCTCAGCTGAGAGTGAGCAAAAGCTAACAGGTTTTATAAAAGGTGTAAAAGGAGTAAATCTCATAATGGGGGGGGGACATGAAAGATAATCGTGTGTTCCACTTACCTTGCCTTTTTCCTTTTTATGCTTTGGGGGAAAAATATTTACAAGCAGTGCTTTTTTTCTGGGGGGACGCAGGGGTTTGCATACCCCTAAGCATTTTGTGAATCTAAGTTTGGCCTCATTGAGGGGCAGTATTTCAATATGAGTCGGAAAATGAGAGTACCCCTAAACATTTTTTAAAAGAAAAAAAGGACTAAAATAAGAATTATTTTATATTTCAGAATAACGTTTAACATTGAATATCTTGCCAGAGTCTTCATTGTCATAACAAAATTGTAATAATAAAAGGAACTGAAAGTACAAAGAAAAGAGCTTAGTATTTTATAATGCTTTGCTATCATTTATCTTAATATGTAAAGCAGTTCCACATTATTTCTAGTACAGCCTTCCCAATGCTATTATACTGAGCTTTATATTTCCAATATTCAACAAATTTATAACAGTGTTCCAATGCTTCTTTTTCTTTATTGCTTTTCTATCCCACAATCTCTTGTACTATCTTATTTTGTGCATTAGTATTCTATGCCAGATGGCTTTTTCCTACATGTTGTGGTTTTTTCCAATACTTAGCCATTAATATTCTAGCTAAAACCAGAATATTACTCTAGCTGCAACTGACACATTTCCTATCATTTTTTCTTAAAATTTTGGCAACTCATCAGTTCATTTCCACAACGATATAACACAAGGTGTTATTAAAATTTGCATCCTGTTGGTTTGTTATCCCCCCCCCCTTTTCTTATACTTTTTATACAACAATCCCACCAGATATGACCAAACCCATTGCCCTCTATAAAGGGGTTGGCCCTTTCTTCCATTTGCAACTTGATTGCAGTGAGCTTGGGCTACCCCTATTGCGCCTTAGTAATTGGTAGTTTGTTTGCCATGATATATGATGACAAAATCAATGGCTGCCTACCTGTGAAAAACGAGGGAATAAAACAAGAGGACAAAAGATAATGCAGATTTGCATAAAGTGTGTGTCTGTTAATCATGTGATTATCATATGTACAAATTTAAAGGTATAGGGCCATATACAACATTCTCTGTTGGTGCAAAAGCCCTCATGCTGGTAAATGGCAGAGTTTAAAGGTTATGTAACAAAGAAATACAGTGCAACAACTGCCTGGACTAGTGTATTGGCAAGGCAGCTACAGCGGCAGCTCGCCTCTCCAAAAGGGTATGGGAGAATGCAATGCTAATGATCAATACCAACATGAAGGTCTGCCAGGCTTGTATGTTGAGCACACTGCTTTATGCTAGTGAGATGTGGGCAATTTATATCTACCAGGAGCAACACCTCAATGCCTTCCACATGCACCAGGAAGATTTTGGGCAACACATGGCAGGACAGAGTCTCAAACAAAGATTTGCTACCTCCAAGCCGACATTCCCAGCATGTTTACATTCATATCTCAGTGCCGACTACGCTGACTTGGTCATGTCCACAGAATGGAAAATGGCAGACCCCTCAAAGATGTACTGTATGAGGAGCTGGCTTCAGGCACCAGGCCCATTGGCAGAGGCGGAGCTAGCTGTGCACCCGGGAGGTGGGGCTAGTTGCCCACGGTGCCGGGGCAAGCATCCCAGGGGGGTGCCACCCATGGCGAGCGTACCGGGGGGGGAGAGCGGTGATGTTAACCCCCCCTTAGGGATGACACCAAGGGTGGGCCTTGCCCACCGCAACCCCTTCCTCCACCAGTGCCCGTTGGCAGACCAACTGTGTTACAATGATGTCTGCAAACGTGACATGAAGGCTGGCAACATTAACTCGGCCATGGGGCAATCCCTTGCAGATGACCTCAGTGCCTGGACACAATCAGTCAGGTCGTGTATCCACAGCAGTGACCATAGGGGGAATGGCTGCAGGGAGGAGCACAGAAAGAAGAAACGCCATGGTGCAGGTGCAACATCACAACCGCATGCCTTCATCTTCCCCAGTTGCAACAAAACATCTCTCTCCCGTACCAACTCTCTACAGCCAAAGCAGGTGCTGTAACACTCCAACAGTTTGACTTCAACTCTGAAGGAGCCCTTTTCCATTGTCTCCCGAGAGAGACGGATGCTAACCAACCAACTGTAATTTGAATAGAAATATCAACAGATCTTGCCATAATGGGGAAGGCTCACCAGGTGAATTGTATGATGGCTCAATCTGCTGTCCAAGTGCTACAAATTCAAGGCCCGGGACCTCTCCATCCTCCTCTATCGCTAAACAGGGCAGCCCTTCAAATGGCGGAACTCTTCATATAAGGACTGTCCTCTGTAAAGTAGGACACATGGCCACCCTAAACTAAGTTTTTCCTTCCATGTTTCATCTGGGCTGGGTTACTGACACACGTGTAAGTCATAAGGCATATCATAAAAAGCCCCAAGGGCCGGATTATTCAAAATGCCATTATTTTGTTGCTCATATAGGGGTTGCTTTTCAAACAAGCTCAGTCTTTCCCAATGAATGCAACTCAGCAGGATTTTTTAAATGTTGCTTTTATATGTTCCTTTATCACTAGGCTATGATATAGCCATGCTATAAATCTGTCTCTATAGATGTTTTATTCTGGACTTAGCCATCAACAGGCTGCAACGAGGCCACTCCAGTTTAAAGAGACAATTTTCTTAGAGATGCAAGGATTTATACACCATTGGATACAGCCCAACTTTTAAGGACAAATTAGAGGTTATTGTATTTAGATAAAAGTTTCTCTGCGTATTTAACAGTGGTTGCTACTTAAAAGTGATCTGTGGTCAAGTCCCCCTGCTGTGTTTATGCTTAGCAAGAGCATTTGATTATTTTCATATGGTCGTACATTGAAACATCTCCTTAAAATCCATACATCCATAGATCTCTCTTAACTTTTCACTGCCTTCAAAATTCAGCTATCATCTGCTTTTGTTTTAGTGCAGTGTAGCAGTTAGATAATCAACTACAAGTTTCTGTAACTGCATTTTACTGAATCTTGTCATGTAACTGAATACAGCCCTGGGATGCAATCAAAGATGGTGGCCATCATCCTGCTTAGAAAGAACCTATGGAAAAGGAAAGCAAGTCTAACTTTAGTACCCCTATAAAGCAATTTTAGCACAGCTCCTAACCTTGTTGCAGATCTAGAATGGTTAACAAAGGAATAACTTGATTTCCCTAGTGTTTTGAGGGCAACTGAAGTGAAAATTGCAAACACAAGAGAGGTGCCTCAGATAAGAAATTGGGCAAATTGCAGACAAACAGATTCAGGAGCTTTTGTGCTAGGTACTTTTAAAGTTGATTTTCAGAATGTGGAGAGCTAAAAGGGATTCACTTTACAGATGAAATCATTCCCTCTGATTACAAGCTTGGCTGGTTAGTCACAACAAAGTGCTTTCTCTGCCTTTCTACCCACTCTGAGATTTCCTCTTCTTTCCTCCATAATCCCACTCTGACATTATGGGGTTATGGTAATCTTGGAGACTTTTACATCTGGATTGCCAAAACACCACAATGAGCTTCAGAGATCCTGCTTCAACTCATGCTACCATGTGCAGGTCCACTTCACCTCTAACAAGCAAAACATTCCTCCCAGGCATCCTGCTTTGATACACACCCCTAATTTATAAGTGGGGACACTGTGGTTCAGCCATGAATGTGGTGTCTTAAGCATTTCCTTAGTTGGTTAGAGACCAAAAGTTCGTCTAGTCTGGTACTCTGTTTTCAAGGAGATGTGGGCCAGACTTGACATGAGGTTAAATGTGTACTTGCATTTAATGTGCAGAGCTGTCAGCATTATCCTCTGGCGAGGCTGATATTTATTAGGACTGCAGCAGACAAGGAGAGGGGATTTCTTCCTCTGCTTTGTCCAACAACTAACCTTGCAAAGAGTTGACAATGGACCTCTCATGTAACAATGTGAATAAACAGAGTTTCAAGTAAGAATAAACAGACTGTGGCCTTACAGATGCTGTGGAACTTCAGCTCCCATCATCTCTGACCTTTGGCTCAGCTGATGGGAGTTCAACAACATCTGAAGGGCTAGAGCAGGGGTAGGCAACCCAAGGCCCGGGGGCCGGATGTGGACCAATCCCCTTCTCAATCTGGCCCACGGACGGCCTGGGAATCAGCGTGTTTTTACATGAGTAGAATGTGTCCTTTTATTTAAAATGCATCTCTGGGGCATAGGAATTCGTTCATCCCCCCACCCAAAAAAAAATATAGTCCAGCCCACCACATAGTCTGAGGGACCGGCCCATGGCTGAAAAAGGTTGCTGACCCCTGGGCTAGAGATTCCTCCATCCCTGCTGTCACACTACATGTCCTCTTGCAATGAACTACCAACTCTGGGAAGGGAGCTGTTCATGTTACCATGGCTGCAGTTTCTCTAACTGTAGCACACATGCCAAAAGGGCCTTTTGCAAACAAGGGCCTCTGCAATCTCTGTGCAGAGGCCTCAGTCTCACAAGAGGAACCTCCAATGGAGCACTTTGTGACTGGTGGGGAGAGTATTTGGATTGAGCCTACTTTGTGAGGAGGTGTTCATGGTATCTCCTCTACCAGTGCCGGAGATGGGCTGATTCATCCTACTGTTATACATATCAATGCATTTTGTGCACATCAGCGGGCTATCATATATATCTTGAGAACACTGAGGTGCTGCATGTACCTATTTAAAAAAAAACTACTGCTTCCCACAGTGGCCCACCAGATGCCCATGGAAAGCTCAAAAGCAGAACGTGAGGGTAATAGCTCTTTACCATTGATATTCACTGTTTCTTATGACTTGGGTCCAAAGTAGCCCTTTTGTGAATGGATGGGCTCCTTCAATTTGTGGATGGCTGACAAAAGGGCTATGTGAGGTAATGTTGGCTAATTCCCCCTTCAACCCTGCTCTCTCTGCTCCTATGCTATTTCACAGGGTCCTTCTACTCTTAGAAGATTTTGGGAGGAGGCTGCAGATGGAATGGGGAATATCATCTTCCTACCCCTTTTGTGAGGAAAACTCCATTCACAGGTTATTTACATCCAACCCTATGTATTTTTGAGGACAGTTTTGGGATTTATATATCTTGGGTTAATGCACTTGTCTCTTACACTGGGCATGTTTCTGTTTTGCAGAACTGTCCTTTGGGTGTGGTCTGCTACCTCTGCTACCACTACTAACCACTGTTTGCAGTAAACAGCAATAATACCCCTTCCCTGTTAGGTCCTTTGTTTCCTATAGCAGCATTGCTCAGTAAGAAGAATGGTAAATATATACTTCTCAAGGGGTGCCTTGGTAATATATCTGCTGATACATTTTGCTATCATCTGTCTTTCCCCCCCTACAGTATTTGCCTTTCTCTTCTCTCTTTTCATTATACAGCTAAAATCAGATAAATTATGTCTTTGCAGAACATTTTTCCTGGCAACATTGCTTTAGAGACAGCCCTAAGGAAGAAGCCCATAACAAAAGAGATCTTTCAAATTAAACCTGAAAAATGGAGAATGGTTTTGGATTTATTCATTTACTTTGTTTTTGTTTTATTCTTGCAAATATAACGGGGGAGAAAGAGCAAAACATCACTGGCTGATGTTTGACAATAAAAATAACCCATCACTCCTGACTTAAATGTATAAATTAAGACAGGTAGTCCATATGTCCAAATGGGTATCTAAATGAGATTATAATCTTTGTGTTCAAAGAAAGGGCAGTGAGATCTTCAGACCACTGAGTAGTAGATGACGGGTAGCCTTTCAGCCTTTTCGACCAGGAGGGCTTACAGAGCCCACTTTCATTATCCACATCACAGGGATATAATTTAAGCATGTGTGACCATCCACCAAATTGGATTTTTGATAAGAGCAGGAAGAAGAAGAGGAAGCCTAGCACAGCTCATCTTCTCCTACCACTTCTTCCAAGCATATGCAGCTGTGTCATCCTCTAACAGGTTGGCAGAATGGCTGGGGCAATGCAGCCAAATGGGCAGGGTACAAATAATAAAAGTATTATTATTTATTATTAGTATTATTATAGCAGGTTCATAACTTATGAATATTCTCTTTACTGGTGAAGGGAATGTTATACAGCCCTTTTTCAATAAATCTGGGGACAGGGCTGTTAGAGCATAGGAAGGCCTAAGACTGCTGTTCTACAAACTGTTGGTGCTTAGATAAATCAATAGACGTTAAGGCTATCCATGGCTGTTAGCTATGATGACTATGTGCTACCTCCAGTATAATAAAAGTTGCCCTGCTTCCAGGCTTCCCTCAGGTATCTGTTAAGCCATTGTGAAAACAGGATGGTGGACTAGATAGGGCTATCCTTATGCTTGTGTGTTAGATTGGATGTTATTGCTGAATATTTTCTGGTTAGGTTTTATTGGTTATTTGTTGAATTGTTTTATTGGTTATTTGTTGAACTGCTGTATTTGTTGTGTTTTTAATTTTGTTTCACATTACCATTTTATGTCTGCTAGAGAATATCTTTGTTAGATGACTAATACAAGGAAATAATGAATAAAGCTATACATCCAGAGATCTGAAGGAGATGGAAGATTAATACAGCATGGCTTTTGTGTATTGTGGAAAGAAATAGGTACCCAAGTTGATCACCCAATTCTCCCGTCCATAGTCAAGGCTGATCAAATCTTCACTTCTTTAAATCTCATTGATAAAGAAGGGAAACATGGGAAACCAAAGCCCTACATGGGGAACCCTCAGGAAACCATAACAGAAAAGGAGGATAAAGTTTCATTAGTAAAGTGGCTAAAAACAAAAAGTGAAAGTTGTATGACTGCTATTCAAGCCTGCAAATGACTAGAGCATTTTTAGAAACACGGGGTAATTCATATACTGTAATATCCTCAGTATCAGCTATAGGAGTGATTCCAAATATCCCAAAGCATGGTGTCTCAGTTCCTATTACATACAATACAAAGTGCTGTCAATTTCCAGACTTCTTCGACAACATTTGACACTCCTTACAAAAGAGGCTTGGGATGTTGACTCCTTGCCTGAGTGATCACTGGAACAAGCAAGTAGGAAAGGGATCAAACAAGAACAATATCATGAGCAATTTTCTTTGAAAGATCTTTCATGCTTCAACAGTAATGCAACTCAGTTGTATACAAATAATGCACAGTTCTTGGACATGTTTTTGCATGCAGTTAAGTTGATACCACAAAAACACGTGCAGAAGCTAATTGTGTATCTGCAGAGCAGCAAACCATAGTGACAGTGCTTTGAAAAATCAGACCCTGTGTGTGTGCTTGTGTGTATTCAATATGTGCCAGCTGCTAAAATCAAAGGACATAAAAATGACATAAGCGGGAAAAGATATCCATTGAATTAGCCTTTACCCAGACGGGCTATTATTTTTATGGACAGACTGTTCCTTTTCAGCTGAAATATGGGGAAAGGCAATTCCCACAGTAACAAGCCTGATAATTTCAAAAATAAAATTTTGATTAATGTCGCTCTGAAGTTCAATATGGAGCTAGATTCATTCTGTCTGAAGAGGAAACACCCACCCACCTGGGAAATAGCAGACAACATGTGTAGATTCTCTTTCGTGTATGGAAAATTATGAAACAGCCCAAAACATCATTATTTCTTGCAACTTCCTGAAATCTGTTCCCCAAATCCCCCAAACCAGCAGCCTACTGAATAAATGATTTACAGGGGTTTATATGGCTTTCCCAGAGCATTCACCCAGCTCTGTGGACAAGTAAGGAAATGGGGGATTACAACCAACTACAGCTCTCAGGTCAGCCAAAGTTCACTTCTTGATTGAGCCTTCAGCTGATGGCGACAATTCCCAGATACTTGTGGAGGATCCGTTTGGGAGATAGATGTTCTACAGACATTGCATAAGATGGTGCTGCAGTATGGAGTTCAAGCCAGTTTGAAACATAAGCAAGGCCTATGTTTTTGAATATAGCAAGCCTTTGATAACTACTCAGTAGGTTGTCCTAAGTGGATGAGGCACCTCCTTCTTTGAGAGTAATATTATATTGGTAGCAGTAGCCAGTTTCAGATAGTTGAGGGACATGGGAAAATCAAAACAATGTTTGTTCATCAAAGGATGAGTGCTGATAACCATTTACCACTTGGTAACTTGGTAGTTTGGAGTGTTAAGATAATTAATCAGCATTATCACCATCATATTGGATCCAGACTAAGTCAGTTGAACTTAGCCTAGTTAGTTATGACTTAAGTTGCACTGAAACCAATGGGACTTAAGTACACCTAACTTGGGGTTAGATTAAGGTTACCAGATTTTTTTCAATGAATCCGGGGACACTTTTCAACTTCAGTGGATTTTGTATGGGGACTGGTTTGTAAATCTGGGGACTGTCCCTGGGAAACGCGGACATCTGGTAACCTTAGTTTAGATTCAACCAAGTTCTGTTCAGAATAGAATTATAGGGTGGGATTTGACTAATGAGTCCTACTAGTGGAAGACCACGCATGGACTTCCGTTAGCACAATGGGACTCACTTTCCTCCTCTGCCCATGCACCACTTGGCGCCCTTGAAATTGGCTTGGGTGGGTCAGAAGAACTTTCTGACAGTAGGAACTGTCCAACTATGCAACAGACTTCCTTGGGAAGAAATGGACTTTCCTTCATTGGAGGCTTTTAAGCAGAGGTTGGATGATCATCTTTCATGCATGCTTTAGTTAAGATTACTGCATTACAGGGGGTTGGACTAGATAACCATTCCAACTCTATGATTCTATGAGTGTTAAATCACTCTGATAATTGCAGCTCTGTGAGGGGAATAGGGGTTTTCAGTTCCTGGGATTTTTTTGGTGGGGTGAACCATGTCTGTTTAAAGTTGCATGATACTGCTTTAATGTAGAGTACAGATGGGGCCTCTAATTGTGCAAGATTCCCTGACTGCATGAAGTATTGGAAGCGACACCCCCATGCCATGTCCCCTACCCAGTTTGAGCCCTCATGTGTACTTCTGGACACCTGCCATGGGTTCAATTCAAGAAAAAGAAACTGGTTAATGATTGACAAGTTGCTTTGTGAAAACAATTCACTGTCAATGTGAAGAATACAGGTGGGCTTTTTTTGTGGGGAGAGCCCTTTCAACTTTTTCTTGTACGATAGGAAGTCTAGACATGATGTGTCACAAAAGATAGGTGAGATATTTAGAGCAGTTCTGGTCAAAAACAATGATAGCCTGTTCCAAGTTCCTGCCAATTAATTAGCAGCTAGAGAGCTGGAAACATCAGTATCGAACAAGCACCTCCAAGGACAGATGGAATTGCCAGGAAACTCAATTGAAAAACTTGGACAGCAGCAGAATGTCTCATTTGTTTTGAGTTCATTAGTCTGAAAACTTGGCATCCAGCTTCTCTTCCCAGGTGTGGATTTTTATATTTCAAAAAAGATGGCTGCAACTTGGCAAACAGTAAGCTATAACACACAGTGTGCTGTGTGGACTTGGGGGGGGGTGGCTTTTTTATCCAAAGATTTGTGTAAACAGAAGCTTCTTTATTTAAAAATCATGACTTTTTGCAAACAGTTAAGCAGCTGCACCATTTAAAAAGGCCAAAGAAAAGAGGGGAGAGAATGGGAGAGAGGAAGAAAGAATCTTATCTAGCATCATTTCTCATTTTGCCAAATGGATATCATGTTATGTAAAATGGATATCATGTTATGGTGTAACTAATTCTGACCTGAAGTATATTCTCCATTTGTCATGGTTTCCTACTGTAACTTGGCTACTGAGAATCATATTGACTTACCACTCAATATATAACAGAAGATGTCAGGCAAGAAGAGATCCACCCTTTACTTCTCTTTTTATATGTGTATATAGCCCTGTTGATGCAAGATATTGTGAGATATAATAGCATGGATATCAGGGGCAGGTGTAGTGACTGCAAACCCATTTCCTAGTATCTCTTCAGGGCTGTTGATATACTAGTGTATTGATATACTAGGCCCGCAAAACATCAAGAGGCTCAGACCCTGAGTTTTTTTTTTCTTTTTCTTTCTATCCTAGAAATAAAGGTATGAAGCATAAATGTGCAGGCACTCTTCTAAGTGATGCCTGTGAGATGAGCCAAGCTGGCTGCTCCCATATTTCAGTATTTTTAGCTACTACGTGAAGTCAGAGCTGTGACTGCCAACTGAGGTTTTGGACACTAGCAATAGGAATCCCTAAAGTCTTAAGAAGCTGCCATTTCCTTCCCCCTTTCCTGCTCCTGTGTCATTTTCTAGTCCTTGGAATCTCTGTAGCTCACATCTCTTTTTCTCCATAACATCCAGGATGCATCTTTCCTGCGGTGGGTTCATCTGAGATCCAGTACTCCCTAGAGTTTAATTTATCCAAATGCTACTACACAGTGAGTGCAGGTGGGTGCTAAAGATCCGCCCCCTTAAAAAAGGTGGAATATGAAAACTTTGCAAAGAGGTTTATGCCTGTCTCCTGCTGAGCAGCAGCTACAAACCAGGTACAATGGTATGCATGCCTTCTCAAAAGTAAGTCTCTTTGTGTTTAGTGGATTTTACTACCAGGTACAGTAAATACATATAGGACGGCAGCCTAGGCTTTGGTTTAGGGCTGGAATTGGGGTGGGTGGGTGACAGGGTTATTGAGCCTTTATTAACTACTGTGCCAGGCAGAAATTCAGCTTCACTTGTTCACATTCTGTCTGTCAAACATTTTATTGAGCTCAGTGGTACTTCCAGGTTAGAATGTAGAGGACTGCAGCCCTAGAGCAGCCCAGAATTCAAGGAGAAATTCAGATGAAGAGAATTTCAGAAGCAACCCTAGAAATGTGGGAAATGGAGACTTAAAGCAAATGGCAACAAAGTAATGAGATAAGCAAATATTATTTGGAACAGACACTACAAATGACCAAACATTGGTGGTGTTTTTTTCTGCACTAATGAAGATGTATGCAACCACAACAACAAAAATGGGGAGGTGGTTTGGCTCAGCTCCACTTTTGTTCTTCCAACAGCACCACCCTAGGAAGGTTTCCTCAGAAGTCAGTCACTGAGTTCAATGGAGCTTTCTGCCAAGGAAGCATGCATACAGACTTGCGGCCTAAGTGAACTCTTTCTTACTTACAAATGATTTGGACTGAGGTTTCTGGTGCCTTAATCCTAATAGATAACATCTGTACTGCATAAGTACAGCCATGATGCAAGTCTGTGATGGAGTCCAAGCTGTGGGCGAGATGTCTGTATATTGTTTCATAATATGAATAGGAAGTAGTTTTGTGCTGGGTATCTGGACTGCATTTGAAAAATAACCCAGCCAGGTACTGTTGTAAATAGAGGGCAGGCCTCTCTGTTGGCTTTCCATTGGAAGCGTGATAGCGGTTGAAGTTTTATTAGCCTGCTGGTGCGATCGACATGGTTTCCAGGTTCACTTTCATTGCAGAAGAGCAACTAGCCTTTAACTTTTGTTTCTAGGTGTCCCTTCACTTACAGCAGATGGAGGCCAACTCTACATCCTAATAAAGCCAACCCCGAGGGACTTGTTAAGTAAATCGATCCCGAACTTTGAAGCCGTAAAATAATAAGGTGATTAGGAACAATCTAAAGCCACTTGATAATGTGATGTTGATTGGATAGAATTGGCTTTCATTACTGCACTGGCAAGAAAACGGGTTTCTGGGCGGAGGGAGGATGTAGAAAGAAGGAACTTCCCTGTTTTATATGCAACCGTTGCTTCCCCCCTTCCCCCTTTTGCATCTCAATCTCTTCCAGATACTCTTGTATTTAAGATGAAACTGTACCATGCTTATTTTAAAGTGTTGCAAGGCAGACACTTGATTTCTTCCAGCTGTTCATCTCTGGTCTAAACTGCCAAGATGAGGCTGAGAAACAGAAGGGGACGGGTGAGAAATAACGGTGCCTGCCTCCCTCTGAAATGAGAAGGACATGAGCTAGACCCCAAGGGAGTGAGAGGTACAAGCTAGGACTTCAACCTGCCTTTTCTTTTCAGCATAGCTCTATTGAGTTAACATCATTCATGCTGTCATGGCAATAGCAGTAGCTGACTATTTTGGGCTAAGAATTTACCACAGAAGCCCCCAGAATAAATTTGCACAACACTGCAGCTCTCGTTCTGCTTCTCCAAATGTGGTAATTATTGTTTCTTGCTGGTGACTTTGTAAAGACCCAGTATATGTTTGATTTGAGTTCCAATGACAAATATTTCAGTGAGAAAATAAGCTCCTCAGAGAAAAACCATCATGACTTGATATTCATTCCCCCTCCCCTTTTATTGGTGACATTAAAGGGGCAGGAGAGGACTGTACTGCCCTCAAATTGCACCAGTTGGAGGCAGTCCTTCCACTCTTGTTAGAATCTAGATGTTCAGGGCTGCTTCACAGAGTATGGAGGACAGGTATAGCCTTCTTCACAGTGATCCCAGTGGGTTATCTACCTGTGGTGTGAACAGTTTTTCACCCGGCTTTACATAACATACATAAATGCAAATCAAGGGCTAGATAAACTCACAATATTTCCCTTCCTCTTGCACCTCAGACCGCCTTTCCATTTTTACATATATTTTAAAGTGGCACGTGTATGTTCTTATAATCATATATATATTATCCTTTGCCTCTTCCCTGATAAGAAACACAAATTAAAAACAGTTGCAAAACTGCCTTTGGGTTTAAGAGTCCAGAGGTGTGTTTGCAGTGCCATGGACACTAGCCAGTAGATGCCAATCACACCCTTCTAGCTTTGTTCGGGCTGGATTCTTTCAGCAGCTGGGCTTACTGCTCCCACGATAGAAGCTGGCTAGTTGTGGAGGAATGCACTGCTTATCTTGGGCTAGGAAGCAGTGGGTGGCCTGCTGCCACCTTCTTCTACTTCAAGATTTAATAAAAGCCTTGCAGACAGCCATGATGTCGGGTTGCTATCCATAGAGTTGACCACATGTGTCCCCAGGCAGCTTTTGAGGCCTGCAGATAATTTCCAAAGCTGGCAGATATCACAGACCCTGTCGCCTGTTCCCCTCAACCCATGGGTTGAGCAAAGCTTCACAAAGTGTCTATGGCTGCAGCCAACCATGGTCCCCCAAATTATCACCAATAATTCAAAAGGGTTGCTCCCAGCTAGCCTTGCCACCTGCCCTCTACAACACAATGGTCCTATTTTGGTCCATGTGTCTCATCATGCCACTGGAGGGGGGAAGTACGGGGCATTGCAACCCCTTCAGCCACCTGGCCTTGGGCGTTTTGTGTAAGTGTGTGTGCGGAGTCATAGAATCCTGGAACTGTAGAGTTGGAAGGGACCCTGAGGATCATCTAGTTCCACCCCTTGCAAGGCAGGAATATGCAGCTGTCCCATATGGGGAACGAACCTGCAACCTTGGTGTTATCAGCACTAAGCTCTAACCAACTGCAATTTAAAAATTGCAGGTTCCAGGTCAAGTCAAACATGCAAATAGCAGCGGCACTCTTGCGAATGACACACAAATGGATCCCGCAGCAGTGAAGGCATGTCAGAAATGGATAGTGGAAGAGGAGAACAAAAGAAATTGAGCATCACTCTTGTTTTGAATCCATCCATCCATCCATCCATCCATCCATCCATCCATCCATCGCTCATCCAAATTTCCATACTGTTACATGCCACCCCAAACTCTGAGCAGTGTGAGATTCCAGGGGTTCCAGGTGCTTACCCAGGATTTGTGTTTCCTTTTGGAAATGAGGCACAGCAAAGATTGTGGGGTGATATATGCTTTATTCACACATATACACAACCTGAGCCTATGGTGGAGAGGATCACAGCATTAACACCCCAAGAGGATCTTGCTTCTCCCATAGCCACAGCCTTGGATTCCAAAAGAAATTGGGCATCGCTCTTTCTTCCAGCTGCCCGGCCTGCAGCCAGCCAGCTTCTAGGTTCTACCACACATATCTCAACTTTCTACTCTGTTTTTGCCTTTCTAACTACCAGGAAGGGCAGCCCACCCATTTGCTCTCTGGCACAGAGCCACTTCCTTTGTTAACTTAATGGTCCATACTTAGAGACATCACCTCACCAGGAAGCTAGCCTGGCTATTCCAGGAATTGAATTGGTGCTGGATCCGGGAATTAGAAGGGGTCTTGAGCATAAAGCCTACCACCAGGGCTTTTTTCAGCCGGAACTCACCAAAACTCGGTTCTAGCACTTCTCAAGTGGGTGCCATTTCCATTATAAGAGAACAAGGGAGAAGTTTATGATGAGTTTCTAGACAAATAGAACTGCCCACCACCCACCAAAATTCCTTAGCCTGGCTGGAGTGCCCAACACTGCATCAATCCAGGGCATTGTGGAAAATTAAAACGGAAAGTTGTATACCCAGCCACCCAGCATGGATGGCCCAGGACAGGTGTAAATGTTGATGTTTCTCCCTGTTGAGGCAGTGGAGCACCATCAACTGTCCTAGAATTCCAGGCACTGGTGCTGAACCTATCAGGATACACTTTACTGCAGGCTAAGTTGTCCATCCCTTTTAGAAATCAAGAACATTCCACATGGAACTGCCCATACTTTGCATCAGCCTGATTTTATTCTACGGGGAGGAAAAACAAATCCAGAATTATTGCTAATAATGTACAGCACATGCTATAGTGCGGAAAATGAACCTGAAACTTAATCAAGTGCTGGCGCACTCTCTCTCTCTCTCCCTCTCTCCCTTTTCTTTGGCTATGGCAAATTAATGTTATTACGTTTCTTTTTGAATGTGGGTGTTCTCTGGTCCTATGGAACCAGAAACATAGGGAGGTTTTGTAAACAGCAAAGTAACAAGAGACCAAAAGAACCAACTGGTCCAGAATAAGAGGGATTTTGAATTAGAAAAAAGAGGGCCAGCTGCTCTAGATGGAGAAAATTAAGTTAGCCCTCGTCTGCTGCGATAGATGTAAATTTTGGCATGCCAGTGGTGTTGCATTTGACATCAACAAACACATCAGTGCCAGTTCACTAGCGAGTAATTCAATTCCTAACAGCAGTGATTTAATCTGCCAGAATAAGGCTGGTGCTGGAGTAAGCTCTGAGCAGCATATGGGGGTGGGGGAGTCTGCGCAAAAACAAATGTGCCAAATACTTTGCTAATTTTGTTATAGAAGAGTGGAGAAAAACATGCAAGAAGGAGATTTGTTTCTCCTTTGTGCCAGCCTTAAGACTTTGATATAACACATAAGCATGTGCATACTTTTCAGGATGTCGCTCAATTGACTTCAAACAAACCACATACAAACCACACACACGCTATGCTATGACTGTGCAAGTCCCTAAATACTTGGTCTGATTAGGACTCTAGAGCTTTTGAATGCATTTTGCAATCAGGCCTGTAATTTAAAAAAAAACATAAAATGACTGTGCATGAAACCATAAAGCCACGGAAAGTTTAATTTTCATGTTGTGTTTCTGCAGAATACAGGGAATGACTCTATTCATGAAAACAAAGGCGATCAGTGGTGTGATGTTGGTTTAGAATTTCCAGTAATACTTGTTTGGATGGTATTGTAACCACTAGCAGATCTACCACCTTGAACCAGAATCTGTTCTCAAGCATTGTCCTTTAAAGTGTTACCAAGTGTTCATTTTTTCACCAAGGTTACTTAAATATCAGTCCATGATTGGCAATTAGGGGAAATCTGGCAAGAGCTGGGCTGCAAGATCAAAGCAGAGCTCCCCGTAAAAGCTCCACCCTCTTTGGATAAAATTTGATGTTTATCATATTGTGGAGAACAATGAAGTGAAACCAGTAAATATGAGAAAACAGAATGGTTTAAGACACCTCATCAGAACAACACGGGTTTTCTGTTGTTGTTTCTTGCCAAAACATGAGTAACAAAATTATGGTTTGTACTCCAGTTAGCCCTAATAGAATGATTTAACAATACTTGAACAATCTTTATGATAGTACATATCACAGCCATTAAAAGGATGAAAATAAGCCAAAATGGCTGCTGATAAGGCAGGAAAGATAAAGCTAGAATTTATAACTCTCTTAATAGAATATAAGGATCCAATGCATCTTGTATTTTATTGTTCCAATATAAAATAGACTCCCATTACTCTATAAATTTATTGTCCTGCTGCCTTCCTTCTGTGACTTTTACTGTGTTTGTTAATTTGGTCATAAATGCCATATCCCAGATTCTTGTAATCCATTCATGAATAGTAGGTGGACTAGTTAGAGCCCCTGCCCCGCCACCCTGTTAAAGGAGAATGCCATGCAGGCTGCTGTCAAGAAATGAACACTCACTTCTGCAAATACAAGGTTGAAGAACCTCAGGCTGTGGGGTGGGGGAATGTGGACCTCCAGGCCACTCTATCTGTCTCTTGAGACAGGCCACATCCTGCCCTAGCAACTCCCTCATTGATCATCATTATATTCAATCATCATCATTTATTACTTACATCCCACCCATCTGACTGAGTTGCCCCAGCCCCTCTGGGCAGCTTCCAGCATAATAAAAACACAGGAGAACATCAGATATTAAAAACTTCCCAATACAGGGCTGCCTTCAAATCTCTTTGGAAAGTGTAGTTGTTTATCTATTTGACTTCTGATGGGAGGGCGTTCTACAGGGAGGGCGACACTGCCAAGAAGGCCCTCTGCCTGGTTCCCTGTAACTTCACAAGAGGGATCCGCCAGAAGGGCCTCAGAGCTGGACCTCAGTGGTGGTGGAGATGCTCCTTCAGGAATACAAGGCTGAAGCTGTTTAGGGCTTTAAAGGTCAACATCAACACTTTGAACCTCCAGGAGATACATCCTTCCTCAGAAATCTTTCTGCTATGTGGGAGCTCAGAGTTAATGCTGGCCCAGTGGCAAGCCAGAAACAATGCAGTATCTGTCTCTCTATCTCTCTAGATTTGAGATACCAGCCCTCATATATGGATAAAAGTGCTGTGGGTGCCAGCACAAAATGGCTGCCATGGTGCTCACTGTACCAGTGAGGACTTGATGATGCTGGCAATCTGAAGCTGCCGTCATGATTCGAGGAGCTTCTAGCTTTTAATCACTTCAAGTTTTTGGGTGTGTTTTTTTAAGGCTATTCCTATTACCAAACAGTTGCCAATCATTGTTGAAAAGAAAGCAGACCCACTGTGGAGCATGAAATTAAATTTTCCAGATAGTAGCAAGTAATTGATACCACAGTGTGACCTTTGCCTAAAGGAGCCAATTTAGAGCAGCGTGGGGCTGAAAAGTCAGGCGGCGCATAGGCCCACGTCCCACAGAAGGCCTTTTGTGTGGGGCTTTCTAAAGAAACCGTTCTATTACTGCTGCTGTTAGTTTTGGGCAATTAGCACAGCCCAGCTATTGATTAACCATCTAGATTCATATACCGCCAACATACTTTGATAAAATAGCCTTGTTCACTTGGACCACACAAGAAATAAGGATAATTCTCCAGGCGGGTGGGGAGGGGAGCATTTTATTATGGACCTCATAGCACAATCCTTGGAAGGAGCAGGGGCTGAGGGTCAAACTAAAGGTAAAGGTAAAGGGACCCCTGACCATTAGGTCCAGTCGTGGCTGACTCTAGGGTTGCGGCACTCATCTTGCTTTATTGGCCGAGGGAGTCAGCGTACAGCTTCTGGGTCATGTGGCCAGCATGACTAAGCCGCTTTGGCAAACCAGAGCAGCGCACGGAACCGCCGTTTACCTTCCCACCAGAGCAGTACCTATTTATTTACTTGCATTTTGACTTGCTTTTGAACTGCTAGGTTGGCAGGAGCAGGGACCGAGCAACGGGAGCTCACCCCGTCGCGGGGATTCAAACCGCCAACCTTCTGATCGACAAGTCCTAGGCTCTGTGGTTTAACTCACAACACCACCTGCGTCCCTGAGGGTCAAACTACATGATGCCAAAGATGGCATTAGAAACTAAGGGTGAAATCCTAACACCTGGCTGGCAGCAGCAGCGCTGGAGGGAGTAGCATGGCCAGGGCTACATTACCTGGCCAGGAGCCCGACAGTAGGGGAAAATGCTCCTTCCTTGTGGTGAAGCTTAGATGCCCAGATTGAGCCCATTGCCATCATGGGACAGCAGTAGGGTCCAACAGATCTTGTGCCAGCTCAACCGTGTCTCTTCCCTGTCCATAAAATGCCCCACAGTCTACTGCCAACCAGTAGTGGGAATGCTGCTTCCACCCACCTACTGTTCAGGTGGGCCCATGGGGATGCTGTTCCCTGGCAGAGCTCCCCCATGAAGGGCATTGATTTCTTTGGGAATGCGGCATATAGGGAGGGGTGTTATAAGCCTGCCTTCCTCAGTCACAATCTTTCTCTTCTCCCTTTGACACCCCCCCCCCCCCGGGTGTTCTGTGATCCACTGAAAGAAACTGCTACTGGAATCCATGGGGTCTGTTTTTCTAAGGCTGTGTATACACCAGAGCATTAATGCGCATGTGGGTGCACAAATCTAGTTTTTCTGTGCACTTTTGTGCATGAGCATTTTCAGCTGGACTCTGTTTCAGTGCTTTCTGTCCACACTAGTGGACAGTGTTTCCTCCTGACTCAAAAAGTTAACATTGTCATTATGTTGTTATTCTG